>NC_138349.1:6175053-6797579 GCF_046562875.1 Panthera onca
GAAGATCATGAGCAAAATGCCTTAGATGGGGATTTGCGTTGACTTGCCAGTTCTTTCTCCTTATAAATAAGTAAATTGGAATTCTGGCTTATAAATAAGACATATGTGGGTTTGGTTCTGGGCATTGACCTGCAATGGCCTGGACATTGCTGGGTGAGCTCAACACCGCCTGTCAGAACCTCCGAGATTAGAACCAGGACCTGGCCCCCTCCCCTTTGTCATTAGGGTCACAGTAAGGCTGTGGGAACTTTTCATTTGTTTGATGATAATCCATGAAATAAATACCTGTCTGCACTTGGATGTAGGAGTGAATTTGACAAACCAGGCACCTACCTCTTGAGGGTTTTTTTTTTTTAATATTTCCTTATTTATTTTGAGAGGGATAGAGTACAAGCAGGGGAAGGGCAGAGGGAGGGGGAAACAGAGGATTCCGAGCAGCCTCCTTGCTGTCAGCACCGAGCCTGACGCAGGGCTCGAACCCGTGAACCGTGAGATGGTGACCCGAGCCAAAGCCAAGAGCCAGACACTTAACCTAAGACCGAGCCACCCAGGCGCCCAGCCTCTCGAGGTTTTAGATTGGGGGTCAAGGAGGTGAGGGCAGAACAAAAGGATAAATAAATAAAACAAGTTTAGGTACTTAACAGTTGTGGGAAAGGAAAACATAGAATGATGGTCTGGAGAAGATCTTGGGTCGGGAGGAAGCCTCTCTGAAGCGGTAACGTTTGAGCTGAGACATGCGTAATGAGATCTGGGGTCATGCACAGGCTTCAGGGCTGGCGTGTTCAGCAGAGGGAGCAGCGAATGGAGAACACACGAGGTACGACTTAGCCGGGCGCATGGAGGTGGTGGAAAGGTGGTCGGTGTGGTCGCCACAGAGTGAGCAACATGGAGGGATCAGGGATGGAGCTTTAGGACACAGGAAGGAGTTGAACTCATTCCGAGTGTTTCTAGGCCGGAGCGATTGTTAAGGTATGGAGCACGGATCCCAGAACGTGGCTGTGCGGGTGACCTCCTGGCTTCACGATGTGTTTGACCGCGGGGTTTAATTTCTCTCTGCCTGTTTTCTCATGTATTAAACAACAGTAAGCATCAGAGGGTGTTGTGCTGTTTAAACAAGCCAAACTTTAAAGGGTTCGTGTGGGGCTTGGTGCGTAGCAGCTCAGTTAGCATTCACCCTTGCGATCGATAAGTGCTTATTGTCACCTGCAGCTCAACGCCGCCTCTTTGTCCTGTGAATGGTTCTCGGTTGTCTGTTCTTCTCCAGCCCTCATACTCTCCGTTCTCGCGTCGCGAATGTTTCCGATGCGAATTATTTACTCTGCTTAAAAACTCTAAAATGCCTTCCCATTGGGCTCAGATATCTCTTGGTGGATGACCATGCTGTAGATTTTTGCTCTTCTCAAGGGTCCCCCTCCTTTAAGATTGGAAGAGGGAGACCTGCAGGTGATGAGGCTACCAAGAAGGATTCAGTTAAGAAGTGGGAAAGTTTTTAGAAGACGAAGAGAGAAAAAGCACAAAGAAGCTCCTTGGATTTGTTGTTGACTGAGGGTCATAAGAAAGGGCTGTGTCAGATCACCCGGCCATGTGACCATGAGACTTAAGGGTCACTGAATGGTGGTAGCATTGGCAAGACGTGTGACACAGAGTGCCTTGTTTTCTGACTGGGGAATGGAATGAAACCTTTGATTTTTTTTTTTAGTTTAAATTCAAGTTAGTTAACATACAGTGTAATTGTGGCTTCAGTGGTAGAACCCAGTAATTCATCTCTTACATATGACGCCCAATGCTCATCCCAGCAGGTGCCCTCCTTAATGCCCATCACCCATCTAGCCAATCCCCCTCCCCACCTCCCCTCCAGCAACCCTCAGTCTGTTCTCTGTTTAAGAGTCTCTTAGGGTTTGCCCCCCCCCCTTTTTATCTGATTTTTCCTTCCCTTCCCCTATGTTCATCTCTTGAGTTTCTCAGTTCCACATAGGAGTGAAGTCATATGGTAACTGTCTCTCTCTTGCATGACTTACTTCACTTAGCATAACACATTCTAGTTCCATCCACGTTGTTGCAGATGTCAAGATTTCATTCTTTTTCATAGCCGAGTAGTACTCTGGTGTATATACACCACATCTTCTTTATCCATTTATCGGTCGGTGGACATTTGGTCTCTTTCCATAATTTGGCTATTTTTGATAGCGCTGCTATAAACATTGGGGTGCACGTGCCCCTTTGAATCAGTATTTTTGTATCCTGTGGGTAAGTTCCTAGTAGAGCAAATGCTGGGTCGTAGGGTAGGAAAGCTTTGCTTTTTAAACGTGCCAAATTTGAGAAGGTGATGGCGATCAGACACAGGAATTAAAATTACAGACTGCACTTGGCTGAGTTGGTCGGATGGGAAAATATTGATTTGGGCAACATCAGCTTAACATTAATGAGTGCTGTGGGGGACAGAGTAGAGAGGGAAGATGGCCCAGAGCTGTGACTTGGGGACTGTCCAAGGCCCCCAGGGAGAGAGGAAGGCTGGAGAAATGGGGGATGAGTGGAGCAAGGCAAGACCTGGTCAGAGAGCACTCGGGGGCTGCCGAGTCAGTGTCTGTGCTAGCAGAAGATGGTCCGCGGTGACCGATGGTGCAGCAAGGATATGAGAAAGAGCCCTCAGATGGGACAGAACTTTTAGCAGAGATGTAAGGTGACCGCTCCCTCACTGTGGCACACTTCCGTTTGCTAAGTTTACGATAGTGGGTGGAATAAACTCATTTTCACTTTTGTCCTTTTTGCTGTTAACTTTCAAAAATGGCTTCTAGAGTATGGATTGTAACCCTTGGTTCCATTCGTTTCCGTTTAGATCATTTCTTGCAAAGTAAATTTGGGAAAATTCTGACTCCATCCCAGCCCCCAAAAGTAATCAAATGAATTCCTGCA
Organism: Panthera onca; assembly: GCF_046562875.1. Classification (NCBI taxonomy): domain Eukaryota; kingdom Metazoa; phylum Chordata; class Mammalia; order Carnivora; family Felidae; genus Panthera; species Panthera onca. The sequence goes on from NC_138349.1 coordinate 6,177,967, forward strand.
GCACGTATCTGTCCCTGGGGTGAAGGGCAAAGTGAATGAATGTATTGGAAATGCAAAGGGCTTGGGTTTTGCCATTAATTCTGCCATTTGTTGTTAGGCAGCATTAAGAATAATCGTGTCGTTCAGCCTGACCGTTTGTAAAATGGTCCTTCCATTAGCTTCCACTGACCAACAAAGGGTATAAAAAGAAGTTAATGTTGTAAATGATTTTGCTCCCCATGGAAGGGAGACACTATGGGCATGAAGAATCCTTTTTCTGTGTAGTGGAGACAACGGATGCTTTGGGTATGAATCCATTTGAAGCATTTATGGGAAGCTATAACCAGCTTTCTTTGGGTTTTGAAATGACGTATAAAACATCTTTTCAAAATTGTAATTGTTCCCTAGTGCTTGGTTGCTTTTATTTCCAAATGGGCTGCCTAAGGCTGGCATGCCTAAGTCTGTGTATCTGTGATGCCAGGAAAGCTGGTAAGAAAGTAAAATGTGCAAACAGTCGGTTTGTTGTCATGAGTCTGAATGATTGATGTTTTTAAGTTGATTTTTTTATTCATCATAAAAGTTTATCCATCATAAAAGTAATATGTGCTGACTACAGAAAAATCAGAGATACATACAAAAACATAAAGAAGAAAAACAGCGAATTCATAGCCCCAACACCCAGAAAAAAACCTGAAAGAGCATTTTGGTTTATTTCTTTCCAAACACTGATTTTAACACAAACAAAAACTAAGCTAAATGACACCCATGTACACTTTGCATCTGTGATCTCACTTGGTCCTTTTGCCAGCCTTCTGTGGTGGGCGATGGTCCCATCGCCTCCCGGACACACAAAGAATCTGAGTGTCGAGCAGGGGACACTCGCCCAAGGTCATGCGTGTGTGGCCTGTGATGGCCTTTCAATTGCTTGAGGATCAACTACTTCTGCACAGCCCTCTGCCTTTTCATACTCCGGGAGACCTTGTCAATTACTTGACGCTTTTCACTTGACTGTGGCTGCCTCGTCTTCCGCCTGAACGAAGAGCAATGTAACAGTCAAGGGCAGGCACTCTGGTCAGCGGTGTTTGGAGCCCTCCGTGGTGACCAGGCGTCTCTGAACTTCTGATACTGAATTTCTCCAGAACGACATTATTCCTGTGAGATTCAGATTAAGTTTTAAAAATGATACATAGTAGACTTGTTTTTATTTTACGTATCTAATTTTTTTTTAATGTACAGAGAGAGAGCAAGCGGAGAGGAGGGGCAGAGGGTGGGGGGGGGGGAGAGAGAGAGAGAGAGAGAGAGAGAGAGAGAGAGAAAATCCCAAGCAGGCTCCACGCTCAGTGCAGAGCCTGATGAAGGGCTCGATCCCATGACCCTGGGGATCGTGACCTGAGCCGAAATCAGGAGTCGGATGGATGCTCAACCTACTGAGCCACCCAGGCGCCCCAGTAGACTTTATTTTAAAGGACAGTTTTCGATTTGTAGGAAAATGGAGAAGATCGTGTAGATTGTTTACACCTTCCCCACCTCCACGTTCCCCTGTTATAAACATCTTAAGTTAAAATTGTACCTTTGTTACAACTAATGAACCAAGATTGATAGCTTTTCAGCTGAACTTCATACTTCCTTCAGATTTCCTTACTTTTTATCTCACGTTCTTTTCTGTTTCTCCATCCCACCCAGCATGTGGCCCCAGATGACATTTAGTCGTCCTGCCTCCTTGGGCTCCTCTTGGCTGTGAAGGTTTCTTAGAGTGCTTGTCTTTGATGACCTGGACAGTTTCGGGGTGTGCTGGTTACGTATATCGTAGGATGCACCTTTTTTGGCATGTGTCTCAGGTCAGACTGGGGTCATGGGTCTGGGAGAGCAAGACTACAGAGGTAAAGTGTCATTTTTATCACATCTTATGAAACGTACATGCCACCAACATGACGGGACTGTTTATTTGCCCTTGATCCTCTGGCTAAAGTAGCTTTTTCAGGTTTTTCCTGTAATTCTTAAAATCTAAAATTACTCTTTTCAGATTGACTTTTGCCATGGGCTGTTCTTTTGAGCATCCCTGGGCTGTCGTTTTAAAATCACATTCCTGGGGCACCTGGATGGCTTAGTCAGTTAAGCATCCAACTTTCGGTTTTAGCTTAGGTCATGATCTCCCGGTTTGTGGGTTTGAGCCCTGCATCGGGCTCCACGCTGACAGCATCGAGCCTGCTTGGGATTCTCTCTCTCTCCCTCTCTTGTCTCTCTTCCTCCCCCCAAATGAAAATAAAATAAACGTAGGGGAAAAAAAGGTTTAAAATCACATTCCTAATTTCCATCCAGGGAGTCTGTAGATGAAACGCAAGAGTGACAGTATTATTCGGTAAGCCTGCAGATAGGGATCTGAACCAAGGAAATATATTTGTGCTTTATGGGAATGTTGCCACTGTATTTGCCTGCAGCAAGGAGCAACGTCAGTCAGTTCTATAAATTTTTTTAGCTCTCACATATTTGGGGCTAAGGAAAATGCATTACGAGTTTCCTAAGCCCGTGTCCCCAGATTGTTACGCAGCTCATAATGGCCACCTCGACCCACCCCACCCACCCCCAGCTAGATTTTCAAAAGAATATTTATCTTAATGCTATTTTTAGTGCCTCAGATCAATTCTTCTCTCTTAGGTCCATGTAGGGGAAAGGCAGAACTCCAGGTGTGATGTTTAAGTTTTACCTTGACTAGTAATCTCATCTGAGTTTGCTTCCCCAGCGGCCCAGGGGCGGCCTGAGCGGATCCCCACCAGTCCCTAAACCCGGCATTTTCTAACGATCGATAGCCCACGGTCATTTTCCCTGCCGTCAGGGTGGTTTGGTCAGACACCGTCTGGAAGTCTAGAAACATGGATTTGGACATCCTAAACGGACTTCATGCAATAAGCTTTTTTGAAAGCTCTTTGACTGCATTGAGCTTCCTCAACCTTGTGAGAATCCAGAAGGGAGAGAATGTGCTTCCCATCCTGCAGAGGGCAGACAGGACTTCAGGGGCAGGCCTGGAGAGCAGAGGTGCGAGAACTCAAGCTCAGGGCCGGATTTTGCTGCTCCAAGATGGCTGTTGTTCTCTGTCTCACAACTCCGTCTCTGTCTCTGTCTCCACCTCTGCGGAGCTGAAGCCCTTGGTTGGCCATCAGAAAGTTGTTCCCTTAGCAAAGCAGGCAAAGGAGGCTGGGCCACGGGCAGCCAGGCTCTGGGTGACTCACATGGTGGGGAGAGATCCAAAGTCACTTTGCGGGCGGGGGGTGGGGGGGGTAGTCTTCATTACTGGTTTTTTTCCAAGACCTTAGAACCCATCCCTGTGAAGATTCTTCCTTGCCGGCCGAATCGGGTCTTCTACGTCCCCTCTTGACCGGCCACAGTCAGGTCTGAAGATGAAAACCTCAGACGAGGACACAAGCAAAACAAACACACGTGTTATTGCAGAAGATAATTGTGTGAGGAACCAAACTATCTAATATCCTTTTTTTCCACCACGAGACCGAGGAAAACTGGCCATTTTATCAACCTGGCCAGCAGTGTGTCTGGTCACCCAACAGACAAAAAGCCAGAAGTCCCTCCTCACTGTAAGCTATTCCTATTTTTTTATCTAGGCAACCGAGTTTTGTTGATGCCTAAATATTAGGAAAAACAAAATGTATGCAAACTGTCTATTTTATAAGGTCCTATTTTTTTTCCCCTGGGTTTCTAGGACTCGAATGTACGCATCGTTCAGAACCTGCTTTTATGGTTTGTCAACAAGATCACTCCATAAAATACATTCTGATATCTCACAGCTGTGTATAATTTATTCTGTCTATCCATGCAGCACAAATAAAATTTTTATTTGCATCGTCTAAAAGAAAGAGCAGTGTATAAATACATAAGCAAAGCTCATAAGAAACGGTCTTCTGCCTACAGATACTGCTGGGGGGATATTGTGCAACCAATTAAAAAGCGGAGGGAGGGCTTCATTATCCATGTGCATAGACAATAAATACCGTGCACAGCAAACAGTGCCGTTACTCAATTTCTTAAAAAGGTTGCACAACATTCTCCTAGTGCCGGCAGAGCCTGCCTCTAAATTCTCCTCGGAATATTTAGAAATAGAACCTCGTAGACGAAAACGGTTCAGCCAAAAAGGACTTCTTTTGGATTAAGATGATGGAATATGTAGGTGAAAAGGGAAATGTTCGGTGGTTGGAACATTTTGCCTTCAGGAGAGTAGATAACTCTCTTTCTCTGCTACCAAGGGTCTTGGAGGAAAGAGGTGCAGAGGACTGAGAATGTTCCTGTGTTTGGTTTGTGCAGCTTCACCGTGATTACCAACTAGGAGGCCCCACAAGGTTCCCCAGCTTCCCCCAAATCAAGGGTGTGGACTTGCTCCCCTCCTGCTCCCCTGCTGGCCAACTTTCGCGAATGATTCACCCAGGAGACCTGGGCTGTGTGGCGCCGTCTCCTTCCTTCCCAGACGTATGGCTTCTCAAGTGCGTTCTGTCACACACAAAGACTGTCATCCAAGTGTCTGGGGCTGGGCGAAGATCTCTTCCAGGTCTTTGTGCAGTGTGGCTGCAATACCCTGGAAAGCATCCGGTCTTCCCCCCTGTGGCTGGGTGGTGGGTGGCGGGTGAGGCAGAACTCCTGTTTTGGATTTAACGAGCCCTTGGACAACCAGATTTGTGACTGACTACTCAAGTGAACCACTCACTTGGGTTGGAAATGTAACTGCCTGGAGAAGCTTCTAATCAAATTGGTTTGTTTTTGTAGAGAAAATGTTTCAATGCTTGCAATCACTTTCTTAACAGTTTTGCCTGACTTTTCAAAAGATTAACGTAACGGCCACAGTGGCTCTTGGCATGTGGCATGGCTTTCATCAGTTTAGGGGAAAGTTCAGACAGATTTCCCATTTTTATTCCATTATTGCTGGTATTTCAAAGCTTCCTTAGTCCAATTCAAATTAATACACCTCTCTCTTAAGATAAATTCAGCTAATTGCACTCTGTAGTCTGGTTCAGCAGGAGCTGTATAACTAGATTAACACACACTTTCAAGTAAATTCCAACTCGGGAATCCCACCGAGGGTCCAGAGCAAGAGACCTGGGTCCTGGCAAGGCTTAGAGAGTGATGTCGATGTCACCAGTGGACGGCGTTCTCTATGCTTCACGTGTATTTTCTCCTTCTAGCCTCGCCGCGCTCTGCCTCATTTTATGGAAAGGGAGAGAACTTGCTGTGCCTCTGTGGACTTGTTCTTCCCATGGCTCTGTGTGGGCCTGGAATATTCTCATCTTCACGGCTGGGCTTATATGCATCCAACAAATAACGATCTTTCCTGGCCTATCCGTCAAGAGTAGGCCTCCCCACCGCTCTACCATCACCTCGTGTTTTCTTATTCCCTTCTATTTGGAAACCATTGCAGATTTGCAGCTGTGGCACAGGGATTACACAGAGCCCCTGTAGCCCTGTGCCTTCTTTGACCTGCCTGCTCTCTGAAATGGTCTTGTCTGTTCATCTTGCTTTCAATGCAAGAACACGTATTCATGTCCCTCTCTTAGATGCACGGGATAGAGAACTGAGTCTTCTGGGGTGAAGCTACATTTATGAAATGAAGGTCCCGCCAGAATAGGCAGAGGGACTGACTCTAGGTGACATTAGGGCATATTGGGCCAAATCAGAAACAATGGGCTTTTTGAATGGGAGACATCAGAGTGCCCATCAGAAGGTAGGCAGGGATTAAATAGTTGTTGAATGAGCGGGTGAGTGAACGAGCCAACAAGTGGGCAAACAACTGGACCAGAGACCCACAGCTGATAACATGGAAGGGTCAGTACAGGTGCTTGGGTATGTCTTGTCCCCAAGCCCCTACTTGTAGTGACGTGGCACTACCAGGGAGTAAATCGAAAGGCATGAAATCAAGCTGGTGGACGAGGGTCATTTATGCACGATCTCTATGCTGCCAATGGCTGCCCCCTCTGCAGTCAGGAGAAGGGATTCTGGAATCTTCCCTTTGGGTAGCAATTCTTTCCACTTCCATCCAGCCCTCCACCAGTGTCCACAGATGTCACCACCTGGAGTGGGCCCCTCTGGGTGCATGGCCAGAGCCCTCATCACTTGAATGCAGGTTCGTCCCCAAAAACTCAGCTCATCTCAGCCCTGAGCACCACATGATTTCCTCTCCTTGTTCACGTGGCTTATGGTCCTCCCCGCCCCACACATCGCTTGTGGCCACCAGGCCCACTCACTTCCTCTGCCGCTGGCCATCTCCCCAAGTTTTGGCTCATCCCTGTTCCTGTGGTCCCTCAACCAGTGGGAGTTTTAAATGCCTTGTGAGCAGCTTGAGAATTTTCCTGATCGGCTGTGTCAGACAGTTAATACTCAAGTAGTAATCCTTTTGTAACCTGAATATAACTGCAGGCTTCCACACTGAGAATGATAAAATGGTGTGGATTTAAAAGTATTTGGGGAACTGTAAAATGTCTAGGATTAAAATTTCAATGCCATTTGTGCCCAATAAATGTGAACTCCTTAGTAACTTAAAACAGTGCTATTATGACTCAGGTCTGAAAATTATGAGTCCTGGTTGAAGAAATGGGAATAACATGTGAGGGAATCTGCTCCCATCCTTTACCATGAGGGATATACTGTGGTTGCGCCACATAGCAGGAATGTGACCTCATCGGAGAGCGAGCCCAGAGAAATTACCGTACTTGTTAAGAAAGTGATACACACTCCAGAAGAGAAAAAATGTTATACTTTCCATTAGGATTGTTTATGGATATGGCGCTAAATTGAACCTGTGTCGGGACATTAACTGGTTCGACAGGACCCCAAGAAACAAGATCATATAATAGTTTATTGAATGACTTAATTTTTTTTTTTTACATAAACCAGTCTCGTCAGTCTGAACTGGCAAATTAATTTTGTCTATAGAATCACTCACTGAAGCATATAAAATTAGCCTCCGTAAGTACAGAGAGGAGACTCAGCATTGGGTTGAGCTGATTCACTGGGACTTAAGTAAATGGCTTTAGTCTTAATACAGCTAAAGCCTTGAGATGTTTAATGGAGAGCTGGTCTTAAGCAAAGCATTCATTCATCATTTAAAAAGTCACTACTTGCTGTGTTTTGGTTGCTTGTGGAAGGACAGAATTATATATACTTTGACTTTGATTATCACCCAGCACATGCCATAGGACTTGGAGGGGAAAATGAGCTTTCGTTTGAGTCACAACGTCATTGGGTCAGATTGACAGAGAATTCATCACCTGCAACACTGACCGTGACTTAATAGAGAATGCTGTTTCTTTGGTCTCCTTCAACTTCTGGATATTTTCGTGGAGTTGTTTATGTCATGAGTTTCTGATGCCAAACTCTTCCTGACAAGAATGAAGAATGGGGCTGTTTTCTTTCTGACGCAGGGGTGAACCCAGGAAGCAAATCAGCACCTTCCATCCAGCAGGCCGGAAGAAGGGGCCGGGGAGGAGCTTACGAAATAGTTCAGGTCTCTGTCTTGAACGGAGCCCTCTGGGACCCCACGGAGAGCATCCACTCAAAGGTCAGTTGTCTTGTCTCTTCTCGTTTTCTTGACTGTGTGATGGCTGAAGTTTGAAAATCACATCAACTGCGCTCATTTTCTTTGGTCCAAGCTTTGTCTTTGTTTTAATGTTGACTTTATCCTTACAGAGTGAAATTTTGTAGAGGGACAGTCTTGATGAGGGGCCCAGCGTCATTTACGTCTGCTAAAAGTTACTTTTCAAACACACACAGGTGATAACGTGTCCAGGTATACAGTTTCTGTGTGTGTGTTACTCGAGGGCTGGGTATTTTTCTATATTCATGTGTATTTCATCAACATTTTGATGTTATCGATTATTGGTAGAAACATGTTAATGTGACTTTTTAAAAAAGTTTGTAATGAGTTTTAATGCAGTTTTGTGCTTTGTTTACTTTGATACATATTTGATTTGAGCCTTCTATGATGTAAAAGAACAATACAAAATTGAACCATTAGCGATTAAGTTTGATACTTCGATGAGTTTTAGGTGCCAAATCTACGCGACTTTCTTAAATTTCAGAACTTGTTGGAACAGTTGGAGAGTGATAAAAATCTATAGAAATATGAGCTCTTTGGAGAGATCACACAGATGGCTTTGTCCTTGTGTTATGCGGAACTATTTTTAGATTATTTTTCATAATAGAAAACAGATTTTTTTTTTAAGAACAGTTGAGATTGTGAAAATCCTCTGTGGCTTTCTGAAAGGGCTGCAGTGGGCCCCCTTAATGTGAGTAATGATAATATGATTTACATCACTAATTTATTTTCTAAAGAAGCTTTTGGTTGAAAGTGAGCAATCGGAAAGGTAGGAGGTTTGGTTAAAGGATCCAGATGCCAAATCTACTCTTTTGGATTTTTCTGTTTCATGGAAACTGTTGCAAATTTAACAGGCAACGGATAAGTCACTTGCGGTGGTATTGATGGTGTTTCCTGGAAGAAAAACTTAAGACGTTAAAGAATATTTCATTGTGTCATTAATCTGAAAAATTAGAGATGTTATGATAGATGCAGAAAAGAGAAGCATACTATACCAGAAAGTATGCCTTTAAAATATTTATAGGTGCTGGGGCTCCTGGGTGGCTCAGTCGGTTAAGCGGCTGACTTCGTCTCAGGTCACGATCTCGCGGTCCGTGAGTTCAAGCCCCGCGTCGGGCTCTGTGCTGACAGCTCAGAGCCTGGAGCCTGTTTCGGATTCTGTGTCTCCTTCTCTCTGACCCTCCCCCGTTCATGCTCTGTCTCTCTCTGTCTCAAAAATAAATAAACGTTAAAAAAAATTTAAAAAAATAAAAAATAAATAAAATATTTATAGGTGCTAATTAATAATACAAAAATATGGAACCATCTAAAGTTTCTTGGGGGGTAGAAGCCGTTATGGAAGCTTTCCCTGCTTGGGGGGTGGGGGTTGCCAAATTTAGCAAATAAAAATAGAGAATATCCCCGTAAACTTGGACTTCAGATAAACAGAGAATTTTTTTTTTCAATCTGTCCCATGCAGTATTTGGGGTATTGTTGTTTATTGAGATACACATTTAACTGGTGTCCTGCCCTTTGTCTGGCAACCCTACCTGGGGTGCGTATCAGAGCAAAACCTGACGAGTGTTCTTGGCACGCCACTGGAATGGACCAGTTCAGGTGGGGTCTGGTTCCTGACCTCCAGCTTCATCCTTCCTGCCAGCCAGCCATCTTGCGGACATCTTGAGGCACGGCGGCACATCTTCGGCTTCTGGCCAAGCTTACAACCCGATGACTATGGGGCACCCGCACCATCTTTAGAGAAAATGGAGAAAACCATTATTATTTGATGACTGTCTCAGCTCCTCTGCAATTGTACCTCCAGATTAGAACCATGCAGGTGGTAGACACATGCGTGGGATGCTCAAAGGACTCCGCCTTACCAACATTATTTAAGGGAATAGGGACTTAAGTGATCTGGGGAACAGCATTTTGTCATAATGCCATGGGACTCGTGAAATCAGCCTTATGGCTCTGTCATTATGATGTGTGCCCATATGTGGTAGTTAACCACTAAGAGCCTGCATGAAAAAGGGCGCCTACGACACGCTCGTACATGCGTGCCATAATTCTCCACGAGGGAGATGCGTGTACCTGTTGGGAGAATAGGGATTCTGACTAATGGTGTGTATGTGTGTGTCTTTCCTTGTTATCAGATATGACTGCCCACATTTTCATGTCAGACATTTTCATTTTCATTTCATTTCACACTAACAGAGTGCATCCTCAGGTATGCAAAACTTACATTCATGAATATTTTTGCCACACAACCCCTGCCTGCCGTGCCTGAGAATATGGAGTTGTGGGTTTAGATTCTTGCTTTTCTGCTCTGCTCTTTTATTCTTTGCTCTCCTGTATCTTTCTGTTCAGCCAGTGTCTTTCCTGAGAGTGTGCTTAGTTTGGGGAAGGCCCGGGCATCTTCCTTTTTATAAAGTGCTCCTAGGGGCTTCTCATGAGCACACAAGATTAGAACCCTTGCACTGTCGGAAAGTGCTGGAGTGCTGGTCAACCCGACTGAGCTGATTTAGGCAGAAGTCCTGTCACATTCCACACCTCCTTCTCCCCGCTGTGATTGAAATATACCTGGATGGGATATTATTAGGTCCTTTTCAAATGAAGAACCAAGCCATCATTGCCACTGATAATTTACTTGACAGAGACGAGGCTGGGAAAGAACGTGACCTTGCCTGCGTTGGAGAGCTTCTGGCATTTTATTTGTCTGCTTGCTGTTATTTTGGTCTATAACAGGAGGATAAGCCTGTCTGCTTTCCCTCCGTCTCAGGGCTGTTATAGGAATGAGCGCGATGAAACAATGGCTGCAAAATGACACGGGGAACTAAAACCCGCTACACAAGTGGAAGGTGATACTACGAGTACAAAGTGTTTTAGGGATCCATCTCCAATTTCATGTCTTGAAAGAAACGAAGCCCGGGGAAGGCATGTCAAGATGTGACCAATCGGGAGATGACCTGCGTCGAGCTCAGCCTTTGAATGCTCCAGGAAATGTCCAACCACCAGCCCGCTCACATGAGAACGAATGTATGGAAATAGTGTGTGGAATGGAAAATAGAAAGGCAAGCAGATTAGAACGTGCAACCGAAGCTTCCCTTTGCGTATTGTGGGTCTCAAATATCAAATATCAAATGGCAGCTAATTAAAACGGCAGAAGTAGATTCCGCTCCATACATCGAAAGGAGCCTTGCTTCTCCTTCAAATAACCATCTGTGTCAGCCCTTTTGGGGAGACTGCTCCTCACGTGGGGGGGGGGGCAGGGTGTTCACCCCACCCCCCTTCATTCCCACCCCCCCCCCCCCCCCAGTAGCAGCCTCCCCTGCCCAGCACTTCGTCACAACCACGGTTCTTGCCAAGGTCATAGGTAGCCTCCCAACTTCCAAAGCCAGCCCTTCCTTTCACTCTGTGTCTTACTTATCTTGACAGTGATTCACCCTCCTTTGAAATTCTCACTTTCCTTTGGCTCCCAAGACCCTGTTCTCTCTTGTTTCTCCCCATATGTCTTTAATTCTTGCTTTTCATTCCTCTTTTTGGCTTTGTCCTTTAACGGTTGGTTTCCGCTGACTTTCTTCTGACTGAGAGCTCCCGCTGGCTGGGCCGTTCACTTCTGTGGCCTCACTGTCCGCCTAGAGCGGCGTGGGGGGCTGTTCACAGGAATGACTCTAGCGACGTTAGCCACCGCCCCTCAACTCCTGCTGTGTGGGAAGTGCCCTGCCGAAAACATTTCACATGATGACCCCAGCACGTATTCTCTAACATATATGGACTTAAAACCCACATCACTCCCCTTGCCTTCATTTCTGAGATTTGGGCCTGACATCCAGTGGATTCCAGGAGCCTCCGGTTGAAAGTTCCCAATTATTTTAACTGCGCTGTGCCCCAAAGTGGACACAGCCCCTGTCAATCTTCTCCATTTTATTTAGGAGCCCCTAGAGGATAACATTGTCATCCCCTTCCCCCTGCCCCCCTCAGATCATGAGGTTGGAGACATCTGTCGAGTCCCCTGGCCCAGTATGTCTAACACATGCCCCTTCCCCACCGTGGCTTATTAGTCCTTTACTGCTACAGACATACATAATGCAAGCAGAGTGATTTGTCTAAGACACAGAGCTAGCCTGTCACTTTCCTGCTTCCCAGCCCCTTCAGAAGCTCCCCATGATCTCTGACTCCAAATCCAGGTTTCTTGATGATGCCCAAGATGCTTTATAGGCGGGGCTGTCCCGATGCCGAAGGCCCCACTCTACCTCCCAGCCATCGAGGTCATCCGGGCAGGGCAGCCTGCTGCCTAAATGTGCTACCCTTGGCATATGCTGTGTCCCTGACACCTGAAACCCCAGCTTGAATTATACCTTCTCTCTCTCTCTCTCTCTCTCTCTCTCTCTCTCTCTGATCTTTATTTATTTTTGAGAGGGAGAGAGACAGAGAGCAAGCAGAGGAGGGACAGTGGATTCCGGCTCCTGTGTTGCCATATCATGACGGACCAGTGACTAGCCCTGGCTGAGCCTCTGTTTCCTTATCTACAAGCGAGATGTGAACGTGTCCCTTGCTGCCTGACCCAGCACGCTCGGCACGCTGAGTGTCCGCCTCTTTCCTTTCTCGTAACTCATTCTGGGCTTTCCGGAAGGGCTTCTCGACGTCGGCACTATTGCCAGTGGGGCTGGGTCGCTCTTTGTTGTGTGTGTACAGGCAGGGGGGTGTCCTGCATGCCATAGGGTGTTCACGTCCCTGGCCTGTACCCACTAGATGCTGGTAGTGCCTTCCCCTCCATTCATGTCGACTCCAAATGTCCTCTGAAGGGGCGGGGGGGAGGTGGTGAACACCTGGCCCTTAAGAGCCACTGCACTGGGGGAAAGACTAGGAAGGATAAGGACAGTTACTAAGAACCTTCCCTTGACTTCGGATGGAGCTAGACCAAAGGCTAGTAAACCTTGTCTGGGAAGACCTGGACGGTCAGTAACTCAGCTGTGTGGGTCCCACGCCGTCTGTCTCAGCTGCTTAGCTCTGCCCTTGAAGCTTCAAGGCAGCCCTAGACAATGCCTAAACAATCGGGCATGGCCAGTTCTAATAAAACTTATCTATGGACATTGAAATGTGGATTTAGTAGAATTTTTACGTGTCACGAAATAGTCTCCTTTTTTTAGAAAAGAAAAAGTCATTTAGAAACGTAAAACCATTCTTAGCTCACAGGCAATGGGCTGGACTTGGCCCACAGGCTGTAGTTTGCAACCCCTGAGCTAGATGTCCATACTATAGATATTTCCCACCGGGTGCTCCGGCGGCCTGGCAGGGTGGGTGTTGGGTAAGTTTGCAGACCAGGGTGCGGAAGCACTTGGAACGGGAAGTAGCCCGTCTGGCGACCAAGCCCAGTCGGTCAGATTCCGAAGTCTTATGTTCTTTCCTTAGCACCCTGCTGCCCGCCCCCCCAGGAAAATCTTTAGCTTTTTTCCTCTTGTGCTTCGTATCGGGACTGGCTCATAAATCCAGACTCCGAAAGCATGGCTTGGAGGGCAGGTGTTCTCCCCTGCTGTCTTGCCACCAAGGAAGCTCTGACTTTCTCGAGATGTGAGTGCTGTTCCCAACCCTCCAGGGCATTTTTATGCACTCTTGTCCTGCAGCTGACACACAACAAGGACGAAGCAAACCGGGGTATTGTGCTTGGTTCACCTGTGTCCCCGCCACCACCTTTGGGAGCACACCTCTCAGTCAAGGAGGGGCTCTGGGATGACATTTCCACGTGGCTCACTGCCAGCTCGTTTATTTCCTGTGCCCTCTTAGCAAGGCCCTAATGTCATTTGTTTTAAAATTGGCTTGTTGAATCAGGTATCCCTACAGTTACTGCGATCCCCCCCCCCCCCCATCCGCCTTCCCCACCTCAGACCTCTAGCATCATCACAGACCTGGGACTTTTGAAAGTATGTTTTTAAAATAACAAATCTATGGGCGCCTGGGTGGCGCAGTTGGTTAGGCGTCGGACTTCGGCTCAAGTCACGATCTCGAGTTCGTGCGTTCGAGCCCCACGTCAGGCTCTGTGCTGACAGCTCAGAGCCTGGAGCCTGCTTCCGATTCTGTGTTACCTTCTCTCTCTTCCCCTCCCCCGCTCGTGCTCTTTCTGTCTCTCCCTCTCTCTCAAAAATAAATAAATCTTAAAAGAAAATAACAAACTTAGGTAATATTAGGGGATGGAGTGCTTTGCATTGTTTAAACAGAGTTACAAATTTCTTTTTGCTTTATGGTTCTTAGGTAAGACTCTCCATGTTTCAGTGACCAGTGGGGTATATAGCTGCTTGGTATGAGGAGGAAAGGAGTCTGACGAGTTCTGTTTTCAGTTTTTCTGCCTTCATCCAAGCACATGTGAGTGTCTGCTGTGTTCCAGGTCCCAGGTCAACTTCCTGTGGTACAAGGATGGGTGAGCCTCTGTCCGCCCTTAAGAAACTCACAGATGAGTGACCAGTTATAATCAATTTAAATAAGTACTTAATAAGAGATACGTGCTTTTTAAAACAAGTGACTTTAGAGTCATTTTAGATTTACTGAAACATTGCAAAGATAGTACAGACAGCCCCATATACCCCACAACCCACTTTCCCTGTGATTCACATTTATATTGGTATGACACATCTGTAACAATTCATGACGTATGGCCTTTTTAGATTTTTAACCTGAACTCTTTCACTAAAAGGAAAGTTTCTGGGGCTGGAGGACAGTTAGAAGAAAAGAAAATATCTAGAAAGGCTAATGATTTATTTTTATTTAATGACTTGTTTGTTTATAATGTTTATTTTTGAGAGATTGAGATAGAAAGAAAGAACGTGAGCGGGAGAGCGGCAGAGAGAGAGGGTAACAGAGGATCTGAAGCAGGCTTTGCGCTGGCGGTAGAGAACCCGATACGGGGCTCGAACTCACAAACCACGAGATCGTGACCTGAGCCAATGTCAGACGCTCAACCAGCTGAGCCACCCAGGTGCCCAGAGGAAGGCTGATGATGTTTAAATCACAGTTTAGACTAAAGAGCGTATCTCCCCGAGAGAGACTTAATGTTGTGTTTAATGGTCTTATATCATGCGACGACTGAAGACGCCCTCAACTATGCGTTTACTCTGGAATTTCTCGGAAGTTGGAACCTAACCAATGAGATGGTGGTTCCTTCCTAGTGGTTCAGGAAACAGTCATGTTGGTGATGATGGTTCGTTCAGCCAAAGTTTAAAGTTCAGATTTTTTTTTTTAAAGTTTACTTATATATTTTGAGAGAGAGAGAGTGTGTGTGTGTGTGTGTGTGCACATGTGTGCACACGCACATTGGGGGAGGGACAAAGAGAGAGAATCCCAAGCAGGCTCTGCACTATCAGCACAGAGCCCGACATGGGGCTCGAACTCACAAGCCATGAGATCATGACCTGAGCCGAAATCAAGAGTCAGATGCTTAACCGACTGAGCCACCCAGGCGGCCCATAAAGTACAGATTTTTTTTTTTTAATTCTATTTGTCTTTAAAAAGTGAGAGGTTTTTTTAAACCTATCACAAGAATGCCTACAACCAAGTATGTAAAATCGTGTGAAAACCAACTGAATACAGCGCTGTGATTGTAACATAATAACTGTGTAGAGAGCTTGTGTGAAATTTTCCTCTCGTATTGATTTAACGTGCTCTGGACGCCCCCATTTCTTGCACGCTTCCTTGCAAGGGTCAGGTATGTGTTTTTGAGTGGTATACACCAGTATTTTATAACTGTTTTGTTGTTATTGCCTGACTAAAGAGAAAAATTAATTTGAATTAATCTTAATTGAGTTTAGCTTACCTTAAATTATATTTCTCTTTTGGGAGAAATGAAATGCTAAGAAACAAGATCTGTTAGCTAGAGGTAAGCTTTAGAAGGAAACAAATTGTAGTAATATCTACGAATTTTCAACCCCTACCCCAAGGACCAAGTTTTGTCCCCTTGAGGGCAACAGCCACCTACTGACAACAGGTGATGGGCACCATCCGTAAATGGGCAAAAGGAAATGTATGTCTCCCCAGACTACATGTATTTACAGCAATCTGCCCATTGGAGATTTGGGGCAGGTAAGAAGAAAAGTTGACTTCTCCCTCTCTCAAAGTCTGTTCTTGCTAGACTTTTTAAAGTAAGTGTTTCATGTGAGGACAGTCGTGGATTTACAGAAAAATCACCAAGGGAGTACGGAGGTCCCACATACGTCACCCGATGTTCCCCCCACTATTATCTCATGTTACAGTGCATCTGTCACAATTAAAGAACCAATATTGGTACATTATTACTAACTGAAGTCTGTACCCTATTCACATTGTCTTAGTTGTTTACCTAACGTCCTTTTTCTGTGAGACCACATTACGTTTACTCATCATCTTGCCACTTGGTTCTGACGGTCTCTTAGACTTTACGTTTTTGGCGATATTGATAGCTTTGAGAAGTACTGGTCAGGGATTTTGTAGAACATTCCTCACTTGGGGTTTGTCTGATCTTTTTCTCATGATTGAGCTGGGCTTACCTAGGTTGGGGAGGAGACCCCAGAAGTCAAGTACTATTCTTGTTACACCATAACAAGTGCTATCGATGGGCCTTATGACTGTTGCTATTGACCTTGATCGTCTGGCTGAGGTCATGTTCGTCAGCTGTGTCTCCTTTACGTACCGGATTCTTGGAAGGACGTCACTGTGCACATCTCATGCTCAAAGCAGTTCTGCTCCACCCCCTAGAGGGTGAAGTGGCTGCATTAATTAGCTCTAATTCTCCTGCAGGGGAGATTTATCTCCTCTCCCTATTTACTTATTTATTCAGTTATTTTTCTGTATCAGGATGGACTCATGGATATTTATAGTCTGGTTTGTAATCCAAAACTATTTTATTTATGTTATTGTTCAAATTGTCCCTGCTTTGGCCATTGGGAGCACTTTCAGTTGGCTCCTGTGTCCCTTTGACATGCTCCCTGGAGAGAGAGAGAGAGAGAGAGAGAGAGAAAGAGAGAGAGAGAGAGAGAGAGAGAGTGTGTGTGTGTGTGTGTGTGTGTGGGTGTGTGTGTGTGTGTGTTATCACTCCCCAACTTTCTGTCACTACAAGAAGCACTGGGTCTGTATTTCCTGCCCAGTCCTAAAATCAGCCATTTCCCCACAGAGCCCTGGCTCCATGGAGAATGGTGTTAGACATCAAAATCTGGGCACTGGGTGTGCTCAGCCGCACTGCTGTGTCACTTGTTGGTCTTCTCAGCTGACAGAGTAAGGAAATAGTTGTGTGTGTTCCTGCTAGATTTTAAGGAAACAGACTTCAAATTCTGGGTCAAGACTGGGACACACCATACCTTTTCACACAATATATATATATATATATATATATATATATATATATATATATATATATATATTTTAATATTTCTTTATTTTGGGGGAGAGCACAAGTGAAAGAGGGGCAGATAGAGGGGGACAGAGGATCTGAAGCAGGCTCTGTGCTGACAGGCTGACAGCTGCAAGCCCCATGTGGGGCTTGAACTCACACACGGTGAGATCGTGACCTGAGCTGAAGTCGGATGCTCAACCGACTGAGCCACCCAGGTGCTCGAGTTTTAATTCTAAAAGTTACATAAGAGAAAATACACCAGGAGTTTGGCTTTTTGTGGCTATACCTACGCAGCCAAAAATGATGAATGACTGTTTTCAGTAACCTCAATCAATCCTTGAGAATCAAACCTAATCATTAAGTTATTTTCCCTAAAATGTTATTTTAAGAAATTAATGCCCTACTCTCCAGCAGTTGACCTAATTCTGGCTTTTCAGATTCCCTGAGTTGATCCCTGCCTCAAAGGCCGTCTTTCTGCTAATTATCGGAAATTTATTTGACCTTTTCCTAAAAGTGGCGCACAAAAAGATTTTATTCAACAGGCGTAACCGTTTTCATTTGCAAGTTTTACTCACTGAAGGTAGTAAGGGTCTGTTTTTGCTTGAACCCACTAATGTTCCGAGCATGTAATTTAAAGACATGGTCATAAACCCAAACGGAGTTGGTGAGAGCACAGCTAATGAGCCCAGGGTTGTAGATTATGTCTGTTAGGATTCCCCCTTCCCGTGGGAGCCATTAGCTGGGCTCCATTCCGTGGCCTTCCTGGCATGCATTAGCCCCATGGCATCTCACAGGGGACACCCCTGAAGGTATGAGGGCAGACAGCCCAAATTCGAAAATGTTATGCATATGCTGTGTCCCATCGCTGCTGGGTCACCAGGGCTACGTTTGTATATGCAGGTGACATGTTTCACACCTGTGTTTCCCAAACATCGGTCACCCACTGTCTACACGAAAGATCTCAGCCTAGTTGGAGAAACAGCCACACTTCACAGTTTATTCGTGCTTGATATACTGATTATTTTCGCAACCACATAAAAGGCACGGGAATGAAAAGTGTGCTGTGTACCTCTCTAAATGCGTCCGTCTGTCATCGGAGAAGACGTTATCTCATTTGAAAACAGTTGAAGACCTCTCACAGTTTCTTTCTTTTCTCCCTCCGATAGATGCTCCTTGAGCACCTCATCAGGGGTGCTGTGCACAGCTGTGCAAATTAAGCCCTACCTCACTTGCAGGGGGGCTGGGGCCATCGGATCCCCAGAGTTGAGGAGTGAAAGTCCATCTGCTTGGCGGCCGAGCCCGGTGGCCCAGCCAGGAACAAGCACCATCCGGTAGAATTCCATCTAAGACTTGTTGACGTCTCACTTCTGAGGGGAAAAATTTTTACCGACTAAACATCGTCTTCCCCTGAGTTCTTTCCGTATACTCATTTAATCAGCAAGGAGTTATTGAGAACCCCTCACGTTCCAGGCCCCCATGCTGGGTGCTGGAGATACTTAAAAAAATGTGTTAAAAACTGGCAATTTCCTGGCAGAGCTACTGGGAAGCTTGCTCAAGCAGAGCTCTGGGAGGTGAAGCGTAAGTTAAGAGTCGAGAGCCCACGAAGGGGTAGAGAATTCTCTCGCGGCTCCTTTGAAATCGAGTCCCTTCTTTTAGAGTTCAGAACAAGACCACTGAGCATATATATGATCTCTGGTCATGCCTGTTCGGCTGACGGGAATGTGTGTGCATGGCCAGAAGTTCTCGCTGGTTTTGGTCTTAGGCGGGCTACGTGGGAAGCCGTCGGATCCCCGGGACCTGTTGGCTGGCCTGAGACCTGTTGGCTGGCCTGGGACCTGTTGGCTGGCCTGGCACTGGCCGCCTCCGTACGTGTCCCTGCTCATCTGGAGCCCGGAGAGCAGGCGTTGGTGGGCTTGCAGATTTCACGTCTGGGCTGTTCGGGGACAGTGAGGTTTTCCGGGTCCGTAGACCCCCTTGTCTCCCAGCCTAAGTAAGGGGAGAAGGGAGCTTTTTAAGATTCACCTCCAGAGCAGCCTCGGGGGGAGTCCCGGAGCCGAGTGTTTCCAGCCTGCTGTTTCATTAGCAGGTATCGGGGCCTCGTCTCATTCAGTCTGGACACGTTTCTGGGAAGGCAGCTGCCACAGGAAAACGCCTGCAATGGGCATATACCACAAACGGGCCGTCGCCCTCCGAGGCCCGAGGGCGACACCAAGATTCCCATCTCGCTCCCAGTTGCCCAAGCAGCATCGGTTGTCAGTGGGGAAGGACAGAAACAGCGTCCCGAAGTCACACACAGAACGTCGAGTGTATTTTTGTCGGTTACAACGGACGGGAAATTGGAGATGTTACGCATTAACCTCGGAGGCACCCCCTCTCAAGAAATTCCTACAGCCGGCACGGCGAATGGATTTAGCTCTTTTATTTGAAGCTGCCGAGGCTGGAGGAGCTCGCCTTGTGATTTCCTTGCTGGTATTTCTGAATCACATGGGAAGACACAGGAAGTGACAGGCTCTAGCTTCTGTGCAAACTGAGGCAGCCCGTGGAAACCCTCCGCGACTCTGTGTCCTTCTGTCCAGAAGATCCTGGTTGAGATTTGGAAACCTGCTCTGCATCGTCCATGTTGGGTGGCAAATTGAAGTTTTCTGTTTGTTTTTGCAAGCTACTCCTTAAAAAAATTTTTTTAAAATAATGTTTATTTATTTTTGAA
The DNA here is from genome assembly GCF_046562875.1 of Panthera onca. Lineage (NCBI taxonomy): Eukaryota > Metazoa > Chordata > Mammalia > Carnivora > Felidae > Panthera > Panthera onca. The sequence goes on from NC_138349.1 coordinate 6,197,575, forward strand.
AGAGAGAGCAGGGGAATTGCAGAGAGAGGGGGGGACAGAGGATCAGAAGTGGGCTCCGTGCTGACAGCAGGGATCCCGATGTGGGGCTTGAACTCACTAACCATGAGATCATGACCTGAGCTGGAGTCAGACGCTTAACTGACTGAGCCCCCCAGGTGCCCTGCAAATGACTCCTAAACACCTGTAACAGTTAAGGCACTATCTGGATTGGGGTTTCCAGATGAAGCAGGGCCTTGAATGCCATGCTAAGAAGGTGGGAACTCCATTCCAAAGGCATTGGGAAGCCGCCTATGATCTTGGGCGGTCAGGTGACACTTGGGACAGTAGTTTTAGAAGCGATTTGAGATAGAGGATCCGTTTTAGGGAGGCAAGTGGTGGCAAGGCTATAGATAGATCCTGCTAGAGACAGCGTGTGCCAGGCCTGTGAGGAGACCAGAGCGAGAGCTGGTTTAGGGGCTCTTGTCTTCTGCATGCCGTGTCCACAGCACTGAGGCTGTCAGAGCTGACGGCTCACAGGATGGTCGTCCTCGCTCTGTGACTTTGGCAAGTTACGTGACCTCTCTGAACCTCCGCTTCCCCATTAAAAACAGGAACCCTAAAAACTACCTAGTTGAGACAGCTATTGCAAAGGTGGTGTTTAACTGTGTATGTGCTACATCCCGAGACTCGCTGTGGTGGCCGTTTTGTTGTTTATACTTCCCGTGCCATGAAATGTTCTCAGAAACCTGGTTTCTAATGGCACGTGCCGGGGTAGCATCTCAGTGGATCCTTCACTCTCTGGCCCCTCAAATCCACCCTTACTCTGCAGAATGAGTGTTTCTTCAGCACAAATCTGACTGTGTCTCGGAACTGTTTAAAAAACGTCAGTGACCCCCCACTTCTCTCGGCAGAAGACCCAAGCCTTTAATGGGGGGCCTACGCGTCTGTCCGTGATCTGAGCCCCTTCCGTCTTCCTCGCACTGCGCTTCGCCTCCAACTCCCTGACGGCTCCCCAGAGGCTCGGCTTCCCGCCTCTGCTCTGCACAGTATTTCTACACCCTCCTTCCTTCCCTGCCCTAGGACCCTGCCTCCCCTACCACGTCTTGTCTCCATGTTCCTGGACTGATCTCAGAAGTTACCTTTTTTGGTTGGCGTCACAGACTGCATGTTTGTTTCTCCAAAGTTTGCATGTTAAAGCCCTGACCCCCAGTGCGATGGTCTTTGGAGGTGGGCCTTTGCGGGAGGTGATTAGGTTTAGATGAGGTCATGCGGCTGGGGCCCCAAGGATGGGATCAGTGTCCTTATAAGAAGAGGAAGAGACCAGAGCTTTCTCTCCACCCTGTGAGGATGCGGTGGTAATGTGCCCATGCGCAAGCCAGGAGGAGAGCCCTCGCCAAGACCCCGACCATGCTGACACCCTTATCTTGGACTTCCAGCCTCCAGAACAGTGGGGAATAGATATCTGTTGTTTAAGCACCCCTGTCTGTAAAGCAGACCAAGACAGTGGTTTTCCTGAACTCACATACACAACCCCTTGTCACCCTCTGGTTAGCTGCCAGATACCCAGTCAGTACCCCCATCATGGTGCATGTTACCCAAGCAGTCAGTACCCCCATCATGGCGCATGTTACCCAAGCACTCAGTACCCCCATCATGGATTATGTTACCCAAGCACCCGGGCAGTATGCCCATCATAGTGTGTGCTATCCACACATAACAGTTGATTTTCTTGTTGGTTTCCTAGGCAAAGTGTGAAATCTTTAAGGGCAGATACTGTGCACAGCTCATATCAGTATCTCCAGAGTCTGTTGGTACTTGACACATAGTAGGTTCCCAGAGATGTTTGAATTAATATTTATTTTTAAGAGTCCCTTATTTTTCAATTATTCCATTTCATTTACTTTCACCTTGACTTTTGTTTTGGTCTAGTGCTTTTTCATTTAGGTTTGACGAAGGCTACAAAAGATTAAAAAAAAAAATCATTTCCGTAGATAGGTTCACAGTCAAGGATCTCCCTCAGGTACTTGCATTTTCAAATGCTTGAAAATGTTGGTATAAACGATGCTCTCTTAGGCAGGTCTGCTTTTCCCGGAAATCTATATGTCGTGTCTCTTGGTTGATTCAGGCGTGCCCCGGTTTGTAAGTGGATGGTGCTCCCAGTTTGTCCAGGATGAAGAGCAGAGCCCTTTCCGGTGTGGCCTCATTGAGATGATGCTCTAAACAGAAGCCAGGCTTTGGCCTGCAGCCCTCATGCTTATCCCTGCTCTATTCCGTCTGCCTGAAAACTCCCTTTAGAGTGCCCGCCTCCTGCCGTATCCTGTCCTCACCCCACTCTTGCCTGGTTTCTGCTTTGCCTCTGCTTGGACATCCGGCCTCCTCTCCAGCAATCAGACGAGCTTTCCCCCCTCCATATTCCTGGCACTTCTGTTCCCCCCCCTCCTTCCAAGCGTGGCTCCCTCCCTACCCACCTCTCCTCTAGTGGCCCCAAGGAGGTGCTGCAAACGCCAGCCCTTCTATTTGAAGTTGTTTAAGACAGAGTTGATGGTCTCCTCTTCCACACTTGCCTTTTCCTCTGGGATTCCATCCGTAAGAGCCGCAGGAGCCCTCCTGTGAGTGGCCGTTCCTGGCCTCCATGCGTGAGGCCCTCCATCACCCATCTGATCCCTGTCGGGAGAGCCTTTCCTCAGCCCTGCCTCAAAACTACCTCCTTAGGGAAGGCTTCCCCGACCATCTCATGTAAGTAGGTACCAACTTGGTTAGTTGCTGTCCTTGCTCTCTGTTTCTTTCACACCGTGCCTCGCCATTTTATTCATATGCTTGTATGTCTGCCTCCCCAACAAGACTGTCTCTTCCAAGAGGGTGGAGACCTCTCTCTTTTGCTCACCACTGTTGCCCAGAGTCTACCACAGAAGCTTGTGTGAGGAGTACCAATGCCATGTGGGTGGGTAGATGAGGGATGGGGGGTAGACGGGTGGAGGGTGAATAGGTGGGGGTGGCTAGGGCCAACCCCTTGAAGCAGATGGTGTTGATGAGACCCCTGTGTTCTCTGCCTCCCTTTTGCATCGTCTTCTTGGGCATCTGGCCCTTCCTTACAAGGTCCTAATGTCCTCCTATTTCCAGGGAGGGAGACATTGGCCCCAGTTAGCATCTTCTGAATTCTCCAAATTGAATTTCCGGAACTGGTTTTGTGAGAGCCAACCTCCCATATTATCTTTGCCCTTCTGAAGCCCCCTCCCCCACGGAGTCGACGTTAGTCTGTGTCACCGATAGAATGAGGTGCTAGTGACGGCATATGATTTTACGCTTTCCACCTTGGTCTCGTGGACCTCTCACTTGGGGGGGAACCGGCTGCCACGCCCTGAAGATACTTAAGCGGCCCTGTGGAGGGGTGGGTCGTCCAGCCGACGGGCACGACCAACAGCCGGGTGTGTGAGCGTGTCACCTTGCGGGAGGTCCTCCAGCCCCAGTCAAGCCCTCGGGTGACGGCGGCCCCCGCTGGCCTCCGGCTGCACCCTCCTGAGACACCACAAGATAGAACCTCTCAGCTGAGCTGAGCCAAGTTTCTACCCACAGAAACTGTAAGCCAAGTAGCAAGCTAGAATGCTGACTTCAACTGAACAAAAGCGGCCGCCTCCCACCTAGAAGGGAGGCAGGGAACTGGGGGAAAAGCGTCCACTGAAAGGAAGAAAGCCAACACCAAGTCCAAAGCCTCGACTGCAAATCCCCGTCCACGCAGGTGCAGGTGCGGGTGAACGCGGCCTGCAACGAGAGGGCGCGGTTCGTGGTTTGTGAGAAACTAAGTCGCGCCGATCCCAACAGGGTGGACGAAACTATCGTCTCCTGGGAGAAGACAGGAAAGCCGCTTGTTCTTGAGGCAGAGGAAAGGCTAAAGTAACAAACAAACCTAGTGTTTAAGGAAGGCGGCCGCGATCTTGGTCTCATGTTTGGCTTATTTTTTAGATTTAATTACAAAGGATTCAGAGTTAGAACCTAAGAAGAGGTTTCTGTGTGTGTGTTTCCCTCCTTCTCGCGGGCCTCACCACAGGCACGCCTCCTCCCTGAAGCCTTCCCTGACCACCCAGGCTCTGCTGACCCCACGGTCTCTGAATCCCTCAACCACGTGGCCAAGACCACCTGGCTGTACATAGTGCTTCTCCTTTAGTGTTTGTGTGTTGAGGGGAGACCATGCTCTAAATTCGGCCACATTCATCCAGAGGCACAGTCGGGTTCTAACATCAGGAGTTGTGATCTCCTGGGGGTGGAGGGGTGGGGGGCAGGTATACCCAAGTACCCATCTTCCACCCATCGTGGGGTCCCCCAGCTGGTGTTCCTGCTACAGGTTTCTTGGTCCTTCTCTCACATCTTCTTCTTATGGTCTTTTTTTTTTAATGTTTATTTATTTTGAGAAAGAGAGTGTGGGAGGGGCGGAGAGAAAGGGAGAGAGAGAATCTCAAGCAGGCTCCACACTGTCAGTGCAGAACCCCACTTGGGACTCGATCCCACCAACGGTGAAATCATGACCTGAGCCAAAATCAAGAGTTGGACTCTTTTTTTTTTTTTTTTTTAACATTTATTTATTATTGAGAGACAGAGAGAGGCAGAGCATGAGCAGTGGAGGGGCGGAGAGAGGAGGAGACACAGAATGCGAAGCAGGCTCCGGGCTCCGAGCTGTCAGCACAGAGCCCGACGCAGGGCTTGAACCCACAGACCGCAAGATCATGACCTGAGCCGGAGTCGGATGCTTAACCTACCGAGCCACCCAGATGCCCCAAGAGTTGGAGTCTTAACCGGCTGAGCCACCCAATCTCCCCAGTTCTTCTTGTGGTCTTAACTGTACTACCAGTGTATTACCTCTAGCATTGTGCTGTTTTTTGAATCAGCGTCTTTGGAGAATGGGTTCAGAAGGAGTGAACTGCCCTCTCTCCGTCTCTCCTTCCCCGGTTACGCTGCTACCTTCATTCAGCAAACATGGATAGAATGTGAAAGGTTGCCCCATGAAACACAGGGTGCCCGGTGAAATTTGAATTTCATATAAGCCACAAATAGCTTTTGAGTTAAACGTATGTCCCATGAGGTATTTGAATTTGCCATCCATATATAACTAGATTGTGTTTATTTTGTCTTTTTTTCTCTAAATCTGGCAAGCCTTATCATCCGCTCTGTGCCACACTGTGTGACATAAAGATGAATAAAATGTCATCCCTCCCCCGTGGGTTGTCAGCCCAGTGGAAGAGACAACCTGCCTAAAGAAAACACTTCTCCTACGACTGTGCTGGAACCACACCCAGCATGGGGAGAACGAGAAGGACCCCAAAATCCAGTGCACGTGGGATTGTAATATTTCAGGGATACAGCTCGGAGAAGGCTTCCTGGAGGTTTTTGTCTTTTAGTGAACCTCAGTGTGGATGGACACCCCCTAAAGGCAGGAACCTCATCTTTTTAGGATACACAGTAGCTGCTGAGCAAAATTGTAGTAGCTCTTCTCGTCATAGCCCACAGTTTCATATTTTGATCGCTTCTCCCCAAACAGACATAGTTCAGCTCTTGATAAATTTCCTGGGCATGTGCTACTTTGCATCATAGCCTTACACCTTTATTAATGGAGTCAGTTTTTTATAGCTTCCTGTTGAAAATGAGACAGGGCATCCCCAGTGGTGATTTACAATCAAAGGCAATGTCAAGGCATTTCTATTTTTTGGAGTTAACCCTACATTCCTGCCTTTCTGCCCCTGCCTCAGCCACTAGCCATTTCAGAAGCAGCTTGTGGCTCCTGAAATCTGCTTTTTCACCTTGGATTTGCTGGGTAACTGTGGCAGCCTGGTTTGACCCTACCACTTGCCTGGAAGAACTTTTGGCAAGGTAGGCAATGGTGTCGGTGAATTCCTTGCCCTTCTCGTAGTCTGTAGGATTTTTAGCTTCTTGGGTCTTTGTAGTTGCTGATCTCTGTCTCTTCCAACTGCTGCCCCCTGGATTTCTTGGCTCTTGGTTTTCCCTTATTCTCATCCTACCTCCTTTGCTGTTCCTGTTCTCCCCCCACCAGCCTTCTGAATCTGTGCAGTTCACGAGGTCCCGTCTTTTGCCTACTTCCTCTCATGGCTTTCTCTCTCTAGAACCCTTCACCTTCTCGAGGGGTGCTACCCTCACCTTTATTGTGACAAAGTCCTCACCACCAGCCCTGATCTTCTGCAAGATTCAGGTCCGTATTTCCGATTGTCTTAGATCATTTCAGTCTGGACATTACGCCATTCTCTCTAGCTGCTAGTCCTCAGAAGTGAATTGTTTGTTTGTTTGTTTGTTTGTTTGTTTCCTCTTGAAAGCTGAGTGGCTTGCTAAAGCCCATATTTGGCTTGTGACTCAGCCAATTCCTAAGCACGGATTCCCACCTCATGTAATACAGTAGGAGCCCTTTAACTATGTCTCTACCCTCTGAACCCAGCTCACCATCTAGCCTCTAGCTTAGAATGGACTGTAGCTAAGAAGGACGATCCATTGTCGCAAATTACCTGATGAACAAACTGACTCTTGGTTACGAGTGACAGAAAACCAACTAAAGCCTGCTTATGTTGAACAGCGATTTTTTTTTCTATTTCCCTAACTGAAAAGTCTTGGGGCATGTCCTGGCTTCAGCCATGATAGGCTCCATCCAGGGACTCGACCAATGTCCTCAAGGTTGGCATTTGTTCTCTACATCTCTTAGCACCTTCCTGTTAGCTTTGTTTTGAGAGAGACCTTAAGTTCATAGTGGTAAGATGACTGCCAACAACTCCAGTCTTGTATCCCCTTCTCTGCAACGCCAGCTGCAGACATTCTCATCCTTTGCAAAGTATGAGTCCTCAGATTGAGTCTCTGCGAACTAATTTGGGTTATGTGTCTACATTGGGAATGATCAGTGTAACCAGAAGCAGGGAATAAGTGACGAATAAAGCCTGGGCCGTATGTTCACCTTTGGCATGGGGAGGAGGAGATCGTCAACCATAATCCCAAAGACTGAACGGGAGAGTGGTGATTCCCCAAAAGAACCCTGGGTTCTGGGACTTGTGAGAGGAGAATGGAAGAGAAGCAGGAAAAAATGGCAAGCGTCTACTCAACTGTATAAATGCATCTCTGCGATTGTCCCAGATGAGGCTTCATGACAGCTGACGTGCATCATTCTTGGGCTGATAAGTGATGAGGTCTGACCTTCAGCTATGGATATAATATTGGAAGGACATCAACATGTCACAGCTGTTATTTTCGGTTGCTAACTATGAGATGATAATACTTCTTATCTGAGAAGAGATGTTCCAGTGTCACCCCATTATAAAGTACACCAGGCATCAGTCACTTTGCAGAGGGTATTTTTGAACTTCTAGGCTATAGTTTGAGCGCATTTCCTCACATAGAAAGTTAACATTTGGAAAAAGTAGTCAAAATAGCGCTTACTCAACACCCAAATTAATTTTAAACCATGACTGTATACAAGCTCACTTTTATACTCTCCGTTAAAAATGCTAAGTCAATCAGTAGTGAAAGTAAGATTTCACTACTGGGGGTGTTTAAAGTCGTCAAGGAAAAGGTCTGTGTTGTTGTCAAGTTTCCTTGACTTCAGTAGTATAAACTGACACGTAAATTTAGGAGGGGTTTAAAAGGGGTTGGGAAGGCGGGGTAAAATCCTCCATGCTTCAGGGATGAGATCCAGCAAGAGCAATGAGGCTTGCAACGATCACGTGACTGGTTTCCCCTCTCATGCCAGATTTTAAATTTGCACAGATAGGGAAGCTAAAGAGTAAGCTTCTAAACTCCAAAAGATAGAAAGGAACCTCTTCTAGTCTTTCAGGGTCTATAAGGACCTCCAGACTCTCCATCAGAAGCCTAGGAGAGTCACTCTCAAGGCATAGGCACTCACTGGAGGTGGGCTGGGTCTTATTAAGAGTGCAACCCAACCTTGACCCAGCTCAACTTCCAAGCAGGTGAGGGACTGATTTCATTGGTCCAACCTGCCCTCTCCCTGGTGAAAAATATCGTCTGGAGCCTCCGTGGTACTTTCATGTACAATAGCTGTCATGAAATAAAAATTGACTAGACATGCAAAAAGAAGCCATAAATTGTGACTGACAATCAGAAAACAAAAACAAGTAATAAAAGCAGTGTAATGAATGATCCAGATACTAGAATTAGTTGAGAAGGACTTAAAAATAATTAGGATTGGTATGGTTTAAAAAAGAAAAAGCTAAAAATGGAGAAAAATATGTAGAGATTCAACAGTTTGGAGTATACAAAACAAATGGACAGCCTTTGACTGAATAAAGCACTATCTAAAGTATTCATTGGAAAGTTTAACAGCAGAATGCAAACAGAGGAAGTTAAGAATAACGGACTTGAAGACAGAGCAATACAAGAAAATAAAACACAGATAAAGACAAATGGAAAGAAAATAACTTAGCATATGGAACAGCCAAAAGTCCAACTTGCATGTATGAAGTTTCCCACAAGGAAAGGAGAGAGAGGTTGGGGCAGAAGCATCCTCTAAAGAAATAATGGCTGAGAATTTTTCAGAAGTGATGAGAATCAGCCCATACTTGCCAGAAGCTCAATCAAGCTTAGTTCCAATGAAGATAAATACAAAGTAAAGCCCATAGAACTGTTGAAAATTAAAGTGCAAGAAAATCTTTCAAACATCCAGAGGGGAAAAAAAAAAAAGACTTTCAAAGGAGCAAAATTAAGACTTTCATTTGACTTTGAATGGAAATATGCTAGCAAGAAGAAAATGAGAAGACATCTTGAAAGGGCAGATGTGAGCTATCAGGAAAAAGCTGTTATGATTATCCCCACATAAATTGTTGTGTGGACATATTTTCTTGGGAAAACATTTAGGAGTGAAATTCTCATTTCAAATGGAAATTCCGATTTCTAAGAAGTTGTCACACTGGATTCCAAAGTGGTTGCACCATTTTGCTTTCCCACCAGCGGTGTGCGTGCATTCTGTTGATACAGTTCTCACCAACACTTGGTATTCTCAGTCTTTTTAATTGCAGTCATTCTAATGGATGAATATTTGTACCTCATTGTGGTTTTCGTTCCTTAATGTCTAATGGAACTGACCATTTTTGCATACACTTGTTGGCCATTCAAGTATATTTTTGAGGGAATGCTAGGTAAATGTTTGTTCAGAGTGTTTTGCCCATTTTTAACTGGGTTGTTTATACTCCTCTTGGGTGGTAACAGTTCTTTACGTGGCCTGGATACAAAATCTTTGCATTGCAAGTATTTTCTCACACCCTGTGAGAAAATCTGTTTTCTTAATGATGTCTTTCAAGGAGAAGAATTGTTAAAAATTGAAACCCAATTTATCAAATAATAGTATTTCACTTTCCATGGTCTGTCATTTTCCATCCTTCTGCTTTTAACCTATCTTTATCTTTATATTTAAAGTCGACTTCTTGCTGACAGCATCTAGTTAAGTCCTGCTTCTTTCAGTCTGACCACCTCTGCCTCTTATTGTAGCAGCTGCTATTTATTTTCTACTTCTCCATTTGGTTTTATGCTTATTTTTCCTACTTTGTTTTAGATTAATGTAGAGTTTTGGCATGTTTTTTGTTGTGTGTGTGTGTGTGTTCCATGTTTCTACACGGTTGGTTTCTTAGTTCTTTGTCTTCATTTGTTTATTGCCTTATTTATTCATTTTTGGCGTTTATGTGAAACAGAGTCTTTCTCACAGTTCTGAACCACAGAAGACAAAAAATGAGTTCGGTGTCTGTTTTCTCAATTCTCCCAAGAATGGTGCATAACCAGCACCACTCTCAGTGTAGAGGAGAGAAGTGAATTCATCCCGGATAATGGATATCTGACGGCATTACAACTTAATCTCTGGAGGAAGTGTGATTGAGAAAACCTGTGGAATTACTAATATACATCTTTAATGTATTTATAGTCTGTTGTCTAATATTATACCATGGTGGGAGAATGAAGTCTATCTTTGGTCTAGGGTCTTCACCCTCCTGTGAACAAGCCAATTTGAAGTATAATGTAATGGTGATCGCCTAGTTAGGAGAAGCAAGGTGAGGCATTATGTTGCAGTTAATTAAGGAACACCAGCCACCATGGGTAAAGATGCTTTGCTGAGCACCATGAGTCTGTCTCAAAGTGTGTGTGTGTGTGTGTGTGTGTGTGTGTGTGTGTGTGTGTTTAGAGGCCAGTACTCAAAGTTCTTGTTTCCTTGTCCTGCTGGATAGAAATAATCTCCTTTCCCATGTTCCCTGGTTTTGCTCAAACCATTATACCTTACCTCAGAATGTTCCCAAAAACTAAGAATAGGGTAAGACCTTCTTAGTTGTCCTGAGTATCTTAAGCAGAAGGTGCTGTATGTGGATTTTCTCGTCTTAGGGAGGAATTTAATGACCTGTCTTGGGAAACGACCTGGGACCCTTGTATCAGCTGTCACATTACTCTTTCTAATCAGATTTCTACAGTTATGTAACTGTTGCCACTAATCAAGACTAATTTAATAAGGGGGAAAATGAGAGTTTTGCTTAGAAAAGCTGCCCAAAGATGTTTGCCCTTTTCCAAAAACAATGACAACAGCTTCTCTTCTGTTAGGGACATATATAGGTTAGTATGAGCAACTGGAAAGACCAAAAGGATGAAAAGCACACCGTGATGAATGGGGATTTGATCAAGCAACATGTGAAAAGGAATATCTATGTTGCCTGATGCAGCAGTGGTCCCCTTGTGCTTAACCATTAATTTCACGGTTGTAAAAGTGCTTCGCACATCAAATATAAGAAATTATCACATCAGCCCCCCTTCCCACACCCCTATGTCTGCCACACATCAGTGCCCTCCCGAGCCCTCAGTTTTTTTACTCTGCTCTGTCGTTGGCTTATATTCTCCTTTTATCCTTAAGCGCCAGCCTGCTCCACAGGTGTGTCCCCCCCTCCCTCCCTCCTCTCTTGTATCGATCACTCTTTTCCTAGCATTACAGCCAGTGCATTCAACTAGTAGAATTAGGAAGTTATGAGGATTTCATTGCATTGAGACTCAAAAATACAGTTCAGACATTTATAATTCTGGAAAGATTGTTCCTTGGTAATGGTGTGTGTTGCCTATTTAAAAACCTTTCTCTTTGTTTCTAAAAGTCACTTTTTAAAAAAAAAAATTTTTTAAGATTTATTCATTTCTCAGAGACAGAGCACGAGTGGGGGAGGGGCAGAAAGAGAGGGAGACACAGAATCCAAAGCAGACTCGAGGCTCCGAGCTGTCAGCACAGAGCCCGACGCGGGGCCCCAAACTCCCGGATGGCGAGATCACGACCCGAGTGGAAGTCGGACACTCAACCGATCGAGCCACCCAGGCACCCCTGAAAGTCACTTTTCATTGGTGATTTATAATTGAGTATAACAGGATTCTCTTCATTGGTGGTTTCCTTTTTAAAAACAACTGAATACAAACTGACTTTAGACAGGAGACAACTGTGCTCTTACTCACACTGGTAGAGATCATTTCAAACTCTTAAGACCTCTTCTGCCCTCCTGTACCTCAGGCCTCTCTACTCATTGTCCTAAGTGTCCTCATGCAAGGGGTAAATTCTTCCCATCTATCTGCGTTCTTTTTCATTAAAATAATTTCTGTTTGTGCTAAAACTCATTCGTCATCCTCAAAATATCATAAAAGGCCAATTATTTTCTAAAAAAATGCTGACTTTCTATCTTCAGCCCAAAGTCCATGAGATTGCATGCAAAAGGAAGACGGGTCCAGAAGCACATCTGTGATCGCAATAAGAAGTTAGTGAGGATTTAATCTGAGCCCCCATCTTATAGAAAGATAGTCTGTAGGCTGGAGGCTGTGCTTGCCGAGTTTGGCACAGAAACAAACCTGGTGAGGCAGCATGAAGAGTTTGGAAAGATGAAAGCATGTGGGGGTCGGGTTTGAAGAACAATAAAAGAATTAAGCCAAATGATTATTTGATTTAAGCATCAGTATTGGATGACCCTGAGAATCCCTCTGGAGAACACACTACAGATTGTTGCTTCTCCGGAGAATGTTGAAATTTTAGATAAGGCCAGGATGTTTTTGTACACGATTTGTACTTGAAATTTTTCTTAAGTGGCTCAAGCTGTCCCATGGTCATGATACGTGGTATCCACGTACGTTCCTTAAATTTGAAATAGATTAAGTGATTAGGCCCGGGTCACAGAGTATGAACTAGGATTAAAGAGGCAGAGTATTAACTATTCCTTGAAATTAGGAAAGACCACAGTGTTTACAAAGGGCGATGTCATCTACTTGGATGAGAAGAGACTCGACCAATGTGTTTTCCTCTTCTGAGGATTTCTCAGTGAACCCATGGTGGCCCCCGGCTTTCTGTTGCTCAGGATTAAATACAAACTTTTGATGATTGCCCTCAAATCTTCCTGCCAAATGGTCACACCCTACAAGTCTTGATCTGAAAAAAATACACCTCCCCCTCCCAAAATCCACTGTTCCAGCCATATCAACCACCCGACTCCTCACCCCCCCCCCTTCCTTTTGACTGTCTCCAAGGATTTGCACATTTGACTCAGAAACATGAAAGTTTTCCTTCCTCCCTCCCCAGCACGCCCTCATGAGAACTGAAGACTGTCTCTTACAGAAAACCTCCCCGGATTAAATACGTATCAGTCTCTTTTCCAATGTACCGTCATTTCTAGGGCCGTGTGAATCTACATTCACACTGATGTAGATTGAATGTAGCTGTATTTTGGTCAGCTTTCTCCCATTCAAAGGTGGTCTTAAAAATACGTAACACATCTGTCTACATGTTTAAATAAAATAATGAGAAAGAGTGCTATGTAGTCGAGGAGTTTGTTAGTACTTACTAAGTTATAGACTGTCTGGTTAAATACTGCTATTTCTGAAGAAAAATATAATACCCGGGCTTCTCAACTGTGGCACCGTTAACATTTTGGACAGGGGAAGTCTTCGATGGGAGGCAGGGGCCGTGCTGTCCTGTGCTTTCTGGGATGTTCAGCAGCATCTCTGGTTTCTACCACCCCTCACCTAGTCATGACAACCAAAATTGTCCTGAGACATTGCCACATGTCCTCTGGGGACAGAATCACCCCGGGTCTGTAACCACTGATTTCAACCTACCTGCTGAAGCAGTTGCTTGTTTTTGAATACTGGGTTTTTATCCAGCAGATGGAGAGGGAAGGACTTATTGGCAGGAAACGTTTGGGCCCCCTCAGAAGTTGGCCCTTTTCGTCACGCTGAGGTTGTGGACCCTCATGAAATATGCCAGCAGCCTCTGTATGTGACCAGCAAGCACCTCCTCTGCAGATGTGTGAGAAGAATTGTTCACGCAACCTGCAGAGACTGTTAGGTCAGGGCTTTCAAAAGCTATTTTTATTTGTCTGTTTAGAGTTCGATTCTCCAGTCAGGTCAGTTTTTTGTGTTTCCTATTAATAAAATGTGAGATGCTTTATTAATACGTTCTGTAGTAACTAAAGTCAGAGTCTACGTTATTAGAATCACGGAAGTGGAATTTCAGTGTTCTAAACGTGTGTGTCGACCAAATATTATATATAAACATGTGATCGATCATTGCTCTATAAAGATGATCTTCCCCTCCAAGTTGTGATACAGATATGTGCAGAAGTTATTGCCTGGGTCAAGGGGGGTAACTCTTAGCTCAGAGCTACTGAAGTGGTAACGGGGAGCGGGAAGGGGCCCCAGTGACAGCAGAAGCACTGACCTTCTCGGCTGTATCACCACAACACCGTACCAAGGTTAATGGGGTGGGATGGGGTCAGGCAGGCGGAGGGAAGCAGCAGTCTCCTTCTTTCTTCTCTAGGCCACCTTGGACCTGACCTCAGCTCTCGGCCAGAGCGAGGCGACAGCAGCTGTATATGGTGCATAGCATTCAGTGGTTAGAGATCCTAGCAAAATTCCTCCAGTCACGGAATGCGGCATGCTGACATCTGAAACAGAAGACTGCACGTTTCATGAATAAATTCAGAATATTTTATACAACAAAGGCCTGGAGAATAGGAAACAGAGTTAAAGGGAATAATCTGAAGTTGGTAAAGAGAGTAACAGTGATGGAGGGATAGGAGAGAAAAAAGCCGTGTGTTAACAGCAATAAAATATTAGAAAGAAGAGCATGCATAAATTCCAGCTAGCATTCATCTATGTGCTATTTTTTATTAAGAGTCAGGGTTGTTTTGTAAATATATATATATATATATATATATATATATATATATATATATATTTGTGCCAAAGAAATAGAACCAGAGTTCGGCTCTGCCGGTAACGAGCCTGGTGACCTTGAGCAAGTTGCCTAATCTCCCGGAGGGTTTCTCCTTCATCCATAAAGTGGGCGTCTTTATCTCTGTGGTCCTTGTGCCTGCACAGTGCGTGGCATACAATAGACTCTCTGTAGATTTGTTGAATGAACACATGAAAACAAAGAAACAGGTGCAGCCAAAAGACGTCTGGCCTCTATCTCTAGTGATGCAGTTCTGAACAGGAACACCCAGGGCTGGGATCATGGGGCTTCTTCCACTTGAATAATATGTCACTAGAAGTGACAGCGATCGGAAGTGGACGTGAGCAACGTGTAAACGCCTACGTGCTCATTGACCGGGTTATAGATACTTCCTCTCTCTCTTGTTATTGTTGGAAACTGCCTTTAATTTTCATTTAAAGGTTCCCAGCTTTAACTCTTATCTAAATCTTATTTAACTCTTACCTCTTCATTTCTTCCTGCATCTCCAAGCAACCGTCAAGGGTAAATTTTCCTTTCACCTGAAGAAAAGCCCCGAGTATTCCTTTAACGCACTCTATTGCGTTTGAATTTTCTCAATTTTTATCTGTCTAAAAATATCTTTATTTGGCTTTCAATTTTGAAGGATAGTTCATGAGATATAGAACTTTGGGTGGAAACTATTTTCTTTAAGCACTATCATATATTCCATTGTTTTCTGTGATATCATCTGCCAATTGTTGCTCCTTTTAAAATACTATATTTTTTTTCTTCATCTCAGTTTTTCAGAAATTTTACTAGGTTAAGATGCAGTGTTTCTTTTTATTTGTAGTGCTTTGGATGCATGGTGTTTTTTAAAATGTGGGTCTTGATGTCTTTTGCCAATTTTGGGAAATTCCTCATTATGTGTTATTCAAATATTGCTTCCGCTGTGTTTCCTCCTGTCTAATTTTCTGTGTCTGATTGCACACACACAGACCTTTCACCAGATCTTGTGTGTCTCCTTAGCTCCTTTCTCAAGAGCTTCATCCCTTTGTCCCTTTATACGTTAGTCCTACATATTTTCTTCTGACCTGTTTTCCACTCTACCATTTCTCTCTACAGCTGTGTTGAAACTGCTGTGGAACATTTTCATTGAGTTATACTTTCCAACTGTAGAATATCCAGGGGGCTCTAGTTCTTTCCTGAAAGGCTTGTTTTTTAATTCTCTGAACCTTTTAAGCAACATAGCTTTAATGTCTGTTTCTGTTGGTTCCATTAGCTGAATCTCCTATACATCAGTTTCTCTTTCCTGTTGTTTCTTCTGCTTTTTGCTGTCTTCTTCTTGGTGTCCACTTAGGCCTGGTTATTTTATGTGTCAGACATTGTGTGTGAATTTGTGAAATAGTTTGAGACACTGGATATGACTTATGTCTAAGCTGGGGCACTCGTGATCAGGAACTGAGCTGGTTTCAATCTCTGTGAGGATTAGTCTACTTCTGACTCACCCTTTCTCCTAGAGTGTAGCATTTCAAAATCCCAACCCAAAGTCCACAGTCAAGGGGTTTATCAGTACCACCTTGTAGCAGACTCTGATATCCTTCCTTTGTCCCCTTCACCCTGGTGAATCTGGTGGAAATTCTGCTCAGGTTTCAACCTCTCAACTGCTTCTTCAGATGCCCAAGGTGGAAAAGTCAACCTCCAATTCTGGTATCACACCATGGGTTTCCTTTTTCTACCTGGGTAATGGTCCCATAATTCTTCATTACTCTGAAAACTCTATGTTGTCTTTAAATAGAATTTATATATATCTTGCCCACCTTTTCTAGTTGTTTTCAGTGGGGGGATGAGTCCAAATTATTCAGAGCATCGTCATCAGAATCAGAACCTCCCTATTCTCATTCTAGCAACTTAGTAACTTTGTAATATCGTTTCCTGTGGTTCCGGTGTCATTTTTGTAGCTATTCCCCTGGGGTAAACATGTAGGTGTTTTCCGACTTTTCGACATGAACTATGCGAAGTGTCTTTCAGTTTCTATTTGTGCCTACTTTGCTGGTTATTTCATTTAGATTAATTCTTAGGAGAGGAATTATTGAATCAAATATATGTATAATTTAGAGAAGTATTATAACTATTTCCAGATTGCTCCAGGGAAGGCTGTACCAATTTACACTTGTACCAGCTGTGCATGAAAGTGCCCATTTCTTGGCACTTCACCAACACTGGAATACCCTACTTTAATAAGCCTGGCACAGCCCCAAATAGCTACCAGGTTAGGCAAAGAGTTATGGCTCTTAAAGTTCTCAGTAATTTGAAACAATGGGTCAAAAGTCATAAAACTAAATCGGTAAGTAAAATAACAAGGCCTGCGTTTCAAAAAAAAAAAAAAAAAAAAGCAGGTCTAGGATAATAGCCATTGATAGGATAAAGGGGGCGGGATCTTGGTAGATGAAAAGCCAATGGAATCCTAGGCCAAATTTATAGTCCTTGAAGGTACAGATCAAGGAGGAGAAGGAGTCTCACTGAACTCTAAATTAGGTGTCTTGTATCTGAAATAATGCAACCACAGCTGGGTTTTAAGAACCTGATCCTCTTGACATGGTTCCAGAATAGGGTCCCAGAATGGTGAATGGTCTATAACCGTACCAGGTAGAAAGGAGTGGAAGGGACAGGGGTGTGTAGTTCCCACAAAAGATGTATTTGGGGGAGGGACTGATGACTTTGCATGACTTTGAAAATGTAGTTCTTTTCAACAGCATATTCAAAATCAAGGAAAAAGAGGTTACCGACCAAGCATTTTATTTTAAAAAAACATTCTGGTGCACATTTCCTGAGAGATCCCATCAACAGGAATGGATATGAGCCTGCTGTTCTCTCCAGCCACTGCCTCTCATGAAACCCGCCTGCCAGCACTTTGAATTGTTTCTCGCAGACACGGTGTGTAGATGCCTGATTTCGCCACAGAGCACGTGCATGTGTCCCTATTGTTCAGTGCGTCATCACAGTGATTTATTTTTACCTTTTATTGTCAGACGAAGAGAGATTGGCTTGCCTTCTGTCTTCTCCACAGTCCATGTTTTGGTTTTGTTTTCTTTCCTTCTTTCTTTCCTTCCCTCCCTCCCTCCCTCCCTCCCTCCCTTCCTTCCTTCCTTCCTTCCTTCCTTCCTTCCTTCCTTCCTTCCCTTCCTCCCTCCCTCCCTCCCTCCCTTCCTTCCAGAGAGAAAGCATGAGCAGGGGAGAGGGGCAGAGAGAGAGAATTGTTATCAGTCTCCATGCTCAGCATGAGCTTGATCCCACGACCCTGGGATCATGACCTGAGCTGAAATTGAGGGTAGGATGCTCAACTGACTGAGCCATCCAGATGCCCCCATTTTTTCTTTACAAGCAGCACCCTTCTTGGATAGGCAAAAAAAAAAAAAAAAGTACACGTGGAATGAGAGCAGGAGTATGTGTATGCTTTTGTGAGGAGGGAGAGACTCCTTTAGAATTCTTGCAAAGGGATTTATTGGCCCTTCTTTTCTTGGAAAACTATGGTGGACCATTTGGATGAGGTTCTTGTGAATAATTCTTTTTTCCTAACTGTTCCAACAGAAGAATGACAGTAAATATGTGTGTCCGTGTATTTTGATGTTCTGTTTTGTTAACAAGATGGAAACTGGATTGTAAGAATGGGGATTTTTTGCTGGATCGGGGGGCAAAAATATATTTGTAGACCACAGAGAGGGAGGTTGGCTCAGTACGAATGTCGGTGTAGTGTACTCCTTACTGTCAGTCACGCTAAGTGCCTCCCATGTGCTAGCCCTGCCCAGATACAGACATAAACCATGCCATCTGATCCTCCCGGCTGGTATTACTATGATTTACAGGCAAGGAAACTGGAGCTCGGAGAGGCTAACTAGGACTAAGTCACAGAGGTAGTTAGTCATGGGGCTTGGGTTTGACCTCAGGTCTGCGTGAGCCTGGCTTACTGGGGGAGCTGAGGAGGCTGTAATGAAAAAGTGAGTTCTAGTTCGGCGTGAAGCTGCTGGTGGGCTTAACTGATCACTCCCCTTTATCTTCCACTAAGTAGATTTTCTATTTATCAGAATTAGCCGGAAAACCTTAATTTAAACCTTATGACCGTGCAGCAAGTTATATATTTCCTTATTTCAGTGCACCTTAAGGTAAGACACTGGTTTATACTTAAGAAAAATACACACACACACACAATTTTGTACCAAATTTCTTCTAACCAGTAACTCATCTGAAATCTTTTCTGAACTATTTTCTGGGGTACCAATAAGAGATTTTTCAGCAGGGTTTCAGGTATCCCTGTATGACATTCTGTCTCTAGAAAATAATGGGATTTTGGCTTTCCTTGGTTAAAAATTTTGTAGGTCAGTCATAAATTATTCACACTCCATGTGCTTGGTCTGTTAGCTGAGTTGTCTTCTTTTTTTCTCTTTTACTTTTTGTCAAGTCAACATTACTTAGTTTTAAAGTCCAGGTAAATTGACTCTTTGTCCAGTTTTGCACAGTTGTTGTTCATAGAAATGTAGCCACTCCTTCCACTTCCCGTAGGACCGGGAATGAGCCCCTTGTGCGCTCTTGGCTGTCATCCCAAAGGCAAAGCCATGGCCAGTGTCAGTGGTGGAAGTGAAGGCACAGGACGGACTGTGAAGTTCAGTTTTCATATCCACTTGAAGGCAGCCAGTATTGTCCTTGTAGAAACCCTACAGTTTCCCCAGTGGCCCTTTTCAGTGCCGTCTTCCATGGTTTAGTTTAAGACAGGCTAGCCCAGGGAGGCCCAAAACAGGCTAAGGATTTGGTGATGCTTCCGCAAAGACTGTTTTCTGTATCAAGGATGAGATTAAGCCTAACTCTGTCAACACAGCATCAACGGCAAAATAGCCAATATATTCATTTGTTCAGCAAACCAAGATACGGTGATGAATTTGAGCTTTGTAGCCAAGGGCAAATTTGGTTAGCAGGACGGACGGCCTGTACTTAAGGCATGTAAATAATTGGTGAAGGAATGTGTGAGCAATATTTTTTCAATGTAGCGATCAAGGCAATCAAAGCAATAAGCGTTGGTTTTGTGCTTCGTACCTACAAGAAGGCGGTGCCCGAGGCATCTTGATGGGGTTTCAAAGTTGGCTCAGGCTTCAAGGAGCTTATAGTTCTGTGATCATAAAGCCAGCGGACAGAACCAACTCTACCCCCGGCAGAATGTGGATGTGTGGCTTCAAGCGTAGAGAGGAGAGTGCTACCTAAGCCGCCAAGCGGGGAGCGTCTCAGGGACCCTAAGGGATGGGGCGCAGCTCACAAAGTAGCAGGGAAGGTGAGAGAAGGAAAGGTGTGCTCATCCATCCTTCTGTGTATGTTTACAGTCGTCCTATTTCTGTCCTCATCCTTTTTAACTTTAGACAAGAGATTCTGGTGAACTTGAATGCCACTAGGAGCCAGGCTGGTGTTACGAACGAGTGAGGCTGGCCGGGCGTGAGATGGTACGTTACCTCTGCCCTGCAGCCGCTATGGGCAGACCCACTAGGTGGGGGCCGGGAGAGCTGGCAGCTTCTGTTCCATCTTGGCCGATCGTTACCACCTGGTGGGCAAGCCCAGGGTTGCCGGTTTCCTCCTGTTTTTCCCCGCTGAGAACTCCGCGTCCAGATTTGTCTGAGGATTCTCCTGACTCTTCATGTTAGCAACTAAATCAGCCTGATGGCGCTAGGTGCATGCACTTGGGGCCAAACCGTCGATGGTTGCAGGCCGAGGGGGCCTCACGAATTGCCACCCTGGGAAACCACACTGCGTCCTGGCACAGCGGTGCTGAAAACGTGGTCCCTGCACCAGCTGATCGTCACCACCCGGGAACTTGCTAGAATCACAGATGCCTGGGCTTCATCCCGGGTCTGCTGAGTAAGAAACTCTGTGATGGGCCCTACAGTCTGTGTTTCAGCAAGCCCTCCAGGTGGTTTTGGGGCTCAGTCAGGTTCGAGCATGTTGTTTTGTTTACATTTTTTATTGGCTGGGGAAAAAAAAGAGAAGAATGATATTTGATGATACGTAAAATGATATGAAATTCGCGTTTCAGTTTCCATAAATAAGGTTTTCCTGGCCATAGCCGTGCTTGTTCATTTACCTTTTGTTTCTGGCTGTCCTTGCATTGCACGGGCAAAGTGGGAGCGTCAGGACAGGGGCCATAGCTGACACTATTTATTCTCTAAAATATATATTGTTTATCATCTGGCCCTTTGCAGAAAATGTCAGCCTGCTCTGACACTGTGAGTGGGGGGTGAAGGGGGACTGGGCAGACTCGGGAGTTGGGGACGCCGGGGAACCTCCGTGTCATGCCCAGGCCGGAGGAGAGAAGTATAATTGAGCCCCGCAGCCAGGGAACAGTGAGGGGGACCGGCTGTCGTGAGAGCCTGCAGAGCAGGTGGGGACCACACAGCAGACACAGGCAGAGCCGCAGAGCTGCTCTAGGGGAAGAATCCAGAGCTGGACCACTAACTCAACATGGGGCCGAGAGGAAGGAAGGAGGCAGATGACGGTGTGACTTTTGAGGCTGATGATGACACTAGAGATACGAAGCAGGGGGTGGGGGGGTCACTTGAGGGAGTGTCCTCGGCAGGGGAGATGCGAGGCGTAAGTTGAGTTTTAACCTGCACGTTAGGGTTGCCGATAAGATATTCGTCGGACGTGACCTGGGGGGCATTTGCAACCCATGTGAGGCTCAAGAGAAGGAGCGGAGTTAGGGATTTGTAATCGGGAATCTTCAGTGCAGAGGACAAAGTCTGCCGTGTCACTAGATGTATGACTGGTTGGTTTCCCTAATATTTTAACAGGAAGAGAGTTGGACTCGAACTTTCCTTCAGCAAAGGGTACGAGTCGAGGCCCTCTTTGTCCCAGACGGAGCCAGGCTGAAGATAGAAAACGATATCCTCGAGGGGTGTCAGGTCCTGCCTGCCTCGGGAAGTGAGGGTCTGTGTGGTGGCCCTGGGAGGCCACCTGAGTCCCTGGTTCACTCTCCTTGAGTCCTCGGTCACTGGGCTGCACCATCCGGGCCCCTAGCCTGTCCCCTAGCCTGCTCCTGCTCCAGCCGTGCTCCTTCCGGTGCTCCCCTTTCCTCCCGATTCTGAGGCTCAGACACCCCAAGAAACCACACGAGAGGCCAAACGACGGGGAGCGCTGATGACAGTCACGCTCGAAACACGAATTCTCTGACGTCTCTGTGAAGCTTCTAGCGTGAGTTTTCATGGAGGATTTAGAGCGTGTTTCATAAAAAGTTAGTAATTAGCTGTAATTCTGTTTGTATTAGGAAAACGTGTTTGCGCTGGGCTTCAGTTAATACACAGTGACTTAGTGGCTCCGATCGATAGCAGGATTACTTTTTAAAGGGCTTATTATATCCTGTTAATGTTTATTTCAAAGAGATTACAATGATGCTTTATAAATGGCCCTTAGTGAACATATGAGCGGGATATTCTCTCTGGAAGACAGCTTGGATGCAAACAAACTAGCAACTCACGTCATTAGCTTCTTCCGACTGACGGTTCTGAAATGGTGTTGTAGGCAAATATGGTACACGAATGTTTCCAGACATCAAATTAGTTAGACAAATGAACTTTGAATTGAAAAGCCAAGGTTTCCAGTTAATAAACACAGTGCGTATTTTTTTACAGCTGTGTCTTTTAAGACGAGGCAAGTCATTCCCCAAAAAGCAATGCTCTGTGCTGTTTTCTAATATCTGGCCGCTGATTATAGCAGTAAGCAAACCTCAGGAAGTATTTCCTTCAGTATATGTCACGTCACAATGAAGCGCATTCACCATCTTGTACGGTAGCCACATGGGTCTCACAGACTCTTCCCTTCCTTCTACAGTACTGATCAGACAGGTGTAAGATCTTCTTCCGTATGGAAGGGAAGAGCTAGGCGCCTTCAGGCATCTCCCCAAGATAGGCCTCCAATTGATGAATGTATAATGTTTCTTTTTTAAAACTTGTTAACTTGAAAATTATTATGCTTGGGGCGCCTGGGTGGCTCAGTTGGTTAAGCGTCCAGCTTCAGCTCAGGTCACGATCTCACGGTTTGTGAGTTCGAGCCCTGCGTCGGGCTCTGGGCTGATGGCTCGGAGCCTGGAGCCTGCTTCAGATTCTGTGTCTCCCTCTCTCTCTGCCCCTCCCCTGTTCATGCTCTGTCTCTCTCTGTCCCAAAAATAAATAAACGTTAAAAAAATTTTTTTTAAATAATAAAAAAAAAAAATTATTATGCTTATTTCGATCTAAATACAGAAAACCTCAAAGAATAGCTGTTTGGGTACGTGGCAATAAATAATAAGCGACTGGTATTTTGTCAATGTCATGCTGCAAAGTGGCGGCTTCACCTGTGATTGGATTTCTAGCACTGAAATGCGTGTTCGTTTCATCACGCATGATGGTTTCCAAACAGACGTTATCCCATTTGAACCTCCTGGCAATCGCTCCTGATTATATCAGTGTTGTGTTGCTGCCGTGACCAACAGCCTCTGGTTGTGTCCTGTGCTCCAGACCTCACCAGGGTAAAATCAAGCTGTTCACAGGGCTGCCTTTTTGGGGGGATCTGTTTCTATTTCGTTTGAGATGTTGACGGAATTCTTGGAGGTCGGAGGGCCAGGTAGCAGTGTTCTTTCTGGCTGTGAGTTGATGGCCATTCCCAGCTTCTAGAGGCCGCTGCGTGTCACATCTCTCTGACCCCAGCGATGAAGTATTTTCTGCTTTAAGGACCCTCATCATTACATTGAGTCCATTTGAAGAATCCAAGATCATCTTCCTGTTTCAAAGCCCTGCCTTTAATCACACGTGTAAAGTCCCCTCTTCCAACTAAGGCCGCGTGTTCACTGATTCCAGGCATCGGTACAAGGACATCTTTGAGGACCCATTACATTATTCTGCTGACCACACTGAGAGACAGGAAGAGCGCAGTTAGCCCTGTTTTCCCGGTGAGGAAACTGAGGCCCAGCAGAGTTACGTGGCCTCCGGCCCACAGTTTTGCGATCTGAGTGGCAGCATCCAGCCAGTCTGTGGACAGGTGCCCAGCCTGAGTTCCCCACACCCCTTCCAGGGCACAGCCTCCTCAATGGAAAAACACTTATTTCCAAGATGAAATTAAGTAGTTCATTTTTTTCTTTAAAATTATCTCTTTGTAGTCAGAAGAGGAGAAACTGTTGTAGGTGCACAAACTTCCAATTTAGGATGCCCTTCAGAGAAAGGCTCTATGACGTCCTTCCAGGGTGCCGGAGCTGGTGTGACAATGCTAACGTGAATCTGGGCCCTGGTACCCAGCCAAGGCCTTGTCCACACGACAGCATCCCCCATCCCAAGACCTGTTTTATGGAGGTGCAGCCCGCACTGATGCTGAACATTCACCGGAAGCCATTTCCTTGCGCGCGGGGTGGGGGACAGTCGTGCGAGTCGTTCGGGTACATGGCTGATGGCAGAGTCCCATCGTAGCCATTGGCTTCCTGCCTTCCACGCCCTGATGTTCCTGAGCCTCCAGCAGGCAGCCAGGCGCAAAGCTAAGGTTCTCTCTCCTTCCTTCCAATAACGATGTCTGAAGGCAGAGAGGCTGGGAGACAGCGGAGACCTGAGGACGCGGCGCCACACCCACATGGGGCCGGGTGTCCCCTGGGCCCTGGTCACAGGCCAGTTGCAGCAACGTGATCTCACCAGCATGGCACCTGCTCCCAGGCCTCCATGCCACCACACCGTCTTGTCCCCAGGCCACCGTGTCACCACGTGTCCAGGGTACGGTTCCCCAAGCCAGGGGCAGTTAATAACCAGTAAGTGGTAAAATGGGCCTTCCTCAATTTTCTCCTACCCTGACCTTCCGCATCCGGACGTGGCTCTGATTTCTGGTCCTCCCTACCACCCCCCACCCTGCCGGTCTGCCCCGTGTTTCACATTGATTTACACTCCCCCACATGCCCTCCTCCTCCTGCCGCCCACTCTGCACCTCTCTGCCCTGTTTTAGATTCTTTATCACTGAGGTCCGAAGAAACTGAGCAGGAGGGACAGGGGGTGCTGGGAGCCAGGCTGGGAGCGGGGAGTCCCTGGAAGTTTTTATCAGTCCCAAGAACAGATGTGAAGAATTCAGCTTCCGGCAAGCCCTTCCCACCCTCTTTAAAGGAACAGAACACAAGTTATTATCCTAATTCGGTGTCAAGGGGGTCCTCTGTGTGGTCACTTGTGTCCACGGTGGACATCAGCTTCCAGGGTTGAGGCAGGCAGCCCGTCGAGGGCAGAGGGACAGACTGTCGCCTTCTGCCCGGGGACAGATCCAACTGGGGAGGAGAGTCCCGATGTCCCTTTCATGCCCCCTGAGTTGACACTTATGGCTTCGGGGTTCCTTCACGGCCCCCTCAGACAGCCTTCCTTCTGCCATCTCTGACAGGCTTTGTACCTGATTCCATCATCCCACAGATGTTTCTAGGTGCTCCTGTTCTGGTGCTGGGAATAGAATGGGGAATGAGGCAGAAAAATTCCCCACCCGCCCCGCCGAGTTTCTGTTTTACTAGGAGATGATAGACAGTCAACAAGCGAAATAAACACACCCGTAAGTGATCACAACACAGGAAGTCCACGAGGCAGGCCAGGACCTGGGATTGTGAGTTCAGAGCCCCAGGGACATGGGGGGCGGGGGGCTTCTCTGAGGCAGTGACGTCCAGGCTGAGACCTGGAAGTGGAGCCCAGGGAGGACCTCTAGGAAGAGGGTCAGCAGGTGGAGAGGCCTGGAAGCTGGCTGGAGCCTGGCCAGCTCAATGGTGGTGAGCAGAGTCCAGACCCCGCATGGTGTAAAGGCCATGGTTTTATTCTGGGTACGATGGGCCACCATTGAAGGGTTTTAAGAGAGAGTGTGGTCACTGGGCTGGTCCTGGTGGAGAGGGAGCGTTGATCTTTCCCACCTTCCTCTTTGGAATGGAAGGAGGCGCCGTAAAATAAAAATTGAATTTGAGATGCGGTAAGTTCGAGAAACCTGCATCGTGGCGTTTTCCAGATTGCTTTCTGTCAAGTCATGTTGTCACTGTCCTCTTACAACCCAACGGTGAGCTCCAGGAGGGGGCAGATGATTGTGTCTGCTTCGGAATCGGCCCTTGTCCCCAGCCAGACACTGGGCACAGGGGACTACAGACCCCTTGCGTACGGATGCCCGGAGCGGGGACCGGCATCATTTCAGTGGATCAATAAGGCTCGTAAGATGGTTGGCTGTATCGCTGACGTCATCTAAAATGAAAATCGAAACCGTTTGCTGCAAACTTAAGCATTAGTGATCAGTCCAGCAGCAACAGGATAAAGAGCTTGAACTCTGAGCATCACCCATGCCAGAGGCGCGCGAGGTTGTGACTTTTTGTGGCGGGAAGGGAGGAGGAGGCTGCAAATCTGCAAACCCCGTCACGTCACAGACACACATTAAGAAGAATCTGTGCTAAAAATAATCCGACATGTTAACCCACGAAAACCTTAAAAATGACATTACATGTATTTCCAAAGCGGATTTTACCTGAGATTAATATGTGCCATTCAGCACATTTTAACAAGGTGTTTGCTAAGGTCAGTTTCCATCGGGGGGGAAAAAAAAAGATCAATGACTCATGAGTAAACATTATCATCATTTATGTAATAAGTAAAAGGACCCAAGCCACGCACCCCCCCCCCACCCCGCCCCATTATGGCACTGGAATGCCTTCACTCCTTCCTCTGCGATTCTGCGGTTAATTTGATTCCGTCCTCTTGCAGGCCACGGTGTGCGTATCTTCCCGGCTGTGGAACCAGCCCACTAATATTAAAGTGGTAATCAAGATTGCCTCTAAATATTCGTAGCAATAAATGACTCCCTCATGCCCCATGAATGCCAGGGCTGTCGTCTGAAGCATTTGTTTAGTGCTGGAGAGGGATCGAGTTATTTCACAGTCCCTCAAATGCAGTATTTTAATACTGTCATCCTGCTTGAAAAATTAGATCCCTCTGTGCCTCCAGTAACAACGGTTGAGATAAGTGAGTTTGGGTCAGAACCGACCATCCTCGGGGCACCTGGGCGGCTCAGTCGGTGAGGCGTCCGACTTCGGCTCAGGTCATGATCTTACGGTGTGTGGATTTGAGCCCCGCGTTGGGCTCTGTGCTGACAGCTCAGAGCCTGGAGCCTGCTTCGGATTCCGTGTCTCCCAATCTGTCTCTGCCCCTTCCCCGCTCGCGCTCTGTCTCTCAAAAATGAATAAATGTAAAAAAAAAAAACAAAAAAAAACAATTAAAAAAGCAAAAAAGAACTGACCATCCTCTTTGAAAGGGTAACCTAGAAGCCAGGATGGGAGAGGACTTGGCTGTTGACCCTACGTTGGATACTTTCTTTCATGTGATTCTCTTCCTTCTGGTGTCTCCCTGCCATCTTATTTATTTTTTAATCCCTAAAAATTGGCTATTTTTTAAGGACATAGACACATCAAGGAGATGATGCTGTGTATCACCCCGTCCATCAGAGAAAAAGCAGTCGGTGGCATCCCTGCATCCATGGAAAGCTACATTTATTGATGAGATATTTTGTATCCACCAAATTCAAGTTTGGGTGAGCTCCCAATCACGCAGCTAAAAGAAAGGCAACACAGCGTGGATAAGGCCAACGAGGAAGAAACCGTAGCTAATCAGCAAGTCACTTTTAGACATCTGTTCATTTTAACAGTTAAGTACAGTGTGCTGGGCAGGTGCACTGTGGTTGACCTCAGAGAGAGAATAGGGCAACAGTGAGGGTTCAAGAGATGACTTCTCTCTCTCCCTCCCTCTCCCTCCCTCTCCCTCCCTCTCCCTCCCTCTCCCTCCCTCTCCCTCCCTCTCCCTCCCTCTCTCTCCCTCTCTCTCCCTCTGCCTCTCCCCAGCCCTCCCCGCCCACTCTCTATAAAATAAAAAATAAAATAAAATAAAAACATTTTATTTATTTAAAAAAAATTTTTTTAACATTTATTTATTTTTGAGACAGAGAGAGACAGAGCGTGAAAGGGGGAGGGTCAGAGAGAGGGAGACACAGAATCTGAAACAGGCTCCAGGCTCCGAGCTGTCAGCACAGAGCCCGACGCGGGGCTCGAACTCACAGACCGCGAGAACATTTTAAATTCTCCTGGTGAGAAATGCCCGTGGATACGTAAAACCAGGGCGGTGTTGTTCTGGCTGGCGCCTTACTTTGCAGAACTACCCGAGCACAGCATGTGGGGGAGCCGCCCAATTTCCGCGAGGAATTTACAAGAAGAAGGGCCTCAGAAGAAACCAAACCCGCAGACACCTTGATCTTGACCTTGGACTTCAAGCTTCTAGGACTGTGCGAAAATAAATTTCTGTCAGTTAAGCCACACAGTCTGTGGTACTTTGTTACGGCCACCTTCACAAACTAATACAGGGGGCTTCTAAGATACTGGCAGTATTTTGACTTTGCAGCTGAGGGGTAGGCACCCGAATAACTATTTTATTCTTTTTAACATTGTAGTGGTACATTTTATATACCCATTTGGATATGCTCTTCCCAATTAGAAAAGTAGAATTACGGGGACGGTCAAAACATTTCTGGCCCCTACTAATTAGCATCGAACTGATTTATTCAGCAAATGTAGTTCTCGAAGCATTCAATAAAAGACACAGTTCCATTAGGGTAATCAATATATCATTTTTCAGAAAAGGGATGCTGTATTTAACCAGCACTAAGTTCATTATCTCCAGTGCATAAAAATCAAAAGAAAATGGAATGAATACATGCTTTTAAGCTAAGCAATCTAATGCATTTAGTGGTTTTGCATGAAAATAGCTCTCTGTTCTTTTTCCCCATTGATTTCTCCTGTATCATCAAATCTCAACTAAAATGTACACATAAAGATCTTTTTTTTTTGCCTCCCTAGGGAAAAATGTATTCATCTGAAAGATGTTGACATAGGAATGTTATAACAGCTCCTGTAGAGCCTTCATGTGGAATTAGTATAAATGTTAATGTTGAGGCTAGTTAAATTTGGGGGAAGGAAAAAAGTGGGACTGCGAACATATTATTTTTATTCACAAATATAATTGTCAGAATTGACCTTTAAAATATGATGCATGTGTCAATGTCTTAGGCAAAGACAATTTATAATTAAAGTAACTAAGTTATTTACACGTACACATATATCAAATACATGCCAATAGACATACATACGCTGGGGACATGTTGACAAAATATTGAGACGTATTTTTGTTCTAATATTTTATTGTAAACATAACTAATAATTCCATTTTCTGAGAGAAGTACAAATTGCAAGCCCTGGAAAGCACATTCTATGCATATTTGTAATTAAATCTCAGTGTCAGAAAATATAGGAACATTTAGGCAAAAATCCCCGTGACAGACTTAAAAGCACTTTTACACACTGTATTAAAATCTAAAGAAGTGATGTGTGTTTAATGTTGCATAAGATTGGAATAGGAATACTAATTTTAAAAGTTCAGCAAACAGGGGCACCTGGGTGGCTCAGTCAGTTAAACGTCTGACTTCGGCTCAGGTCTGACCTCACAGGTTTGTAGGTTCAAGCTCCGCATCAGGCTCGACAGCTCGGAGCCTGGAGCCTGCTTCCGAGTCTGTGTCTCCCTCTCTCTCTGCCCCTCCCCTAGTCTCGTGCGCTCTCTCTCTCTCTCTCTCAAAAATAAATTAAAAAAAAAATTAAAAGTCCAGCAAACACTCAGAAATCCATACAATTCTTATGAACACCAGATAGTGTCAAAACACATCAGTTAAGATGTGTAATTTTTACAACATCGCTAGATGTTTATTTCATCATTAGCTGGAATGAATCTGTACAAAACAAGGTCTGTTTGAACTCAGAAAATATATATAAGCATTTCATTTACATGGAAATATACCACTTTAACTCTCAAGCTTAAGTAACTTCTTCAAAAATGGTATCACTCATCAATTAAAATCGAGAAGAGCTTTCTTAATGTGCACTTAAACAAAAACACTTGGGGTTGCACCTAATTATATCCCCTGAGGCACCAATATTTACAGTCGTCTATTGCTTGGGCAGCAATTGAATGATGCAAATTTTAGGTCTTTATTACTGACTCAGAGATGCTCAATGAAGACGGAAATGTCCGTGGGCTTTTTGTCAAGGTAGGAACGTTCTCTTGCTCTGCTGTCCAGTGGTGGCAGTGACTAGCCACATCTTGCTGTTAAGTCTAAAACGTGTCCAGTGAAGGGGCGCCTGGGTGGTTCAGTCCCTCAAGTGTCCGGCTTCGGCTCAGGTCATGATCTCGTGGTTCACGAGTTCGAGTCCCACGTCGGGCTCTGCGCTGACAGCTCAGAGCCCGGAGCCTGCTTCGGATTCTGTGTCTCCCTCTCTCTCTGCGCCCCTCCCCTGCTCACGTTCTGTCTCTCTCTCTCTCACTCAAAAATAAACATTAAAAATTTTTTTAAAATGTAAATGAGTCCAGTGAGACTGATAAACTGATTTTTAAATTTTATTTCAATTAATTTACATTTAAATACATATGTGGCTAATGGCGACCATATTCGAAGTAGGAAACTACCCACATGTGCCAAGGGCAGCCCTGAAAATAAAGTTACATATTGTTTCACCCTTTATGATGCTATCCCAGTCACATGGCACTAGTGAATGCATGTTTTAACCTTTTCCCAAAACTCAAGTGTTTTGTTTCATTTTGACTAATGTTGGATGTTGGAACTTAGAATCCATTTTCTCCTATAACATAGTAACATGTGGTTAGTTAATCCACAGTGTAGCTGAAATGCTGTGTTGTAAGAACAGCCTTTTGAAATCTGGAGTTATGATAGGGCCTTTTAAAACTGGAATATTAGACAGGGCGCCTGGGTGGCTCAGTCGGTTAAGCGTCCAACTCGTGCTCAGGTCTCACGGTTTGTGGGTTCGAGCCCCGCGTCGGGCTCTGTGCTGACAGCTCAGAGCCCGGAGCCTGCTTCGGATTCTGTGTCTCCTTCTCTCTCTGCCCCTCCCCCATGTGAGCTCGGTCTCTCTCTGTCTTTCAAAAATAAATAAATGTTAAATTTTTTTTTAAATCAACATAGATGGCGCGCCTGGTTGGCTCGGTTGGTTGGGTGTCTGACTCTTGATTTCGGCTCAAGTCATGATCTCAGGGCCGTGGGATTGGGACCTATATAGGGCTCCATGCTGAACATGGAACCTGCTTAAGATTCATTCATTCATTCTCTCTCTCTCTCTCTCTCTCTCCCTACCTCACTCCCCCAGCCCCTCTCCCCATTCCCTCTGTCTCTATAAAATTAAATTAAAGAATTTTAAATTCTCCCAGTGAGAAATGCCCCATGGCTATGTAAACCCCCCATTTGAGACATGCTGGCCTAGGTAAAGGGGAGTTGGAAGTGACTGTACCAGAATCTCTAAGGATGCACAGCAGGAAAGGAGCACAGAGGGGCTTCATAGAATACCTTTGAGTTAGCAAATAAATTTTGATTTGGGCAAGGACTTTGAATGGTTGGGCTCAAAAGTAAGACTGTGGCACACGTGACCGCCCTGGGTTGGCAGGGCATGGGTTAAGGGACACTGTCATACAGGTGCGTTCTCAGGGCAGGGCAAGAAACTCATTGGGATTTCTGGGACACAACAGAGAACATAGGTGCCTGCCCCCCACTGATAGATGGGCACACGTGAGCTGGGTTTCCTGGAGCCCAGAGGAGGAGAGTGTCTGCCTCGTAAGAAGAAGAGGTTGGCACAGATGTGTGCCCTATTCATTGATTCCTTCCTTCACCAACTATTAACTGGGCTTCTTTTATTTCTCTGGTGCTTTTGTGGACATAATAAGTAAGAGGGAGTCAACATACTGAGTTATCGCAAGGAGGAAGGAAGTTCTTCCTTACGGGGAGGGAAAGGGCAGGAGGCTAGAAGAAAGCCTACCGGGGAAGATGGGCTTGCAATGAGATTGAGGAGTGAGGTAAGATTTCCTCAACTTGCCGACATTTAAGCCAGAACTGAGTAGAATAGCTGAGGGGAAGCGTTCCAAGCGGCGGGAACAGCATGCACGAAGATGAGCCCTGCAGAGGAGCTCGGTGTGTCTGAGGGGCTGGCAAGGCCAGTGTGGTGACAGCCAGGTGGTTGAGGAGAGCCATACAGACCCTAAAGTCCCAGCGCCAGTGCGGGCTCATTGCAAAAGGGGGTGGGTTGATGAGGAGGTGTTTTTCAAAACACGTTCGTGTTGCCATTGGAGAATGAATGGGAAGAAAGCACAGGTGGACCGACCCAGGTTAGGACGGCTTTGCAGGAATCCCGGTGAGAGTGACTGCACATTGACCTGGAGAGGGGTGGAGAGGTGTATAAGGTGTTACAGGAGTTGCAGTTTGGAGGGCAGCCCCGAAGGAGATCTTCATGGAGTAGGAGGAACTAGAGAGAGGGAAGAAGGTTTCAGACGGGTCTTCACCTTTCTGACACGAGCAGTTGGGGAAATGAAGATGCCCTTTATGGAGACAGGGAAACTGAGGAAGGAGTTTAATCGTGGGAAGTGGGGAGAGTGAAGAAGGGTCTCAAGGGTATGTGGCCAAAGGAAAGGGGTCCAGGCCATGTTCACGCTGTCCCGGAAGGCGCTGCGTCCTCCAGACTCTGGTCCTGGTTGACCTGGTCTCCTCCACTTGGGGGTCTCTGACCGGTCCCAAGAAGAAAATGTATTTTTTCTCTGCCTCCGTGGCATATGCCTTCAGAGCAGAGTCAAACGTTGACAAGTGAATGTGAAACGTGTCTCGGCTGACTTCTCTTATTTATCTTTCAGAATCATCCGGACGTGTTGAATATTCGAATACAACTGGAAAGCAAAGAGCTGATCGTAAACCTGGAAAGAAACGAGTAAGTCACGTTAATTCTTGTTTGCCGCGCCGCAGGAGAAAGCGAGGAGCCGTGGGCTCAACATGCTGTGTCACCCGCCTTGGCATTTAGAGAAACAGAATGAAATGCATGGGTTCATAATCCAGTTTGCATCCGAGGCTGGAATTAACTTGAAGACGTGATTCCAATGGAAAAACAAAAGAATTGTATCACTCTAAGAAAGAAGTCTGTGAATCAGCAGGTTTTTCTCTGAGTTCTGATGTTCCTTTTTTTTCAGAGCCTGATTTGTCAAGGGTAGAATTTAAGCATCTTCTGTTCAAATAACAGCATTCCATAATTAGTTGGCTTTTGGCAATCCCTGGCTTGTATAAGGAGAAATTGCTTCAAATGAATAGAATCTCTTTTTCTTTTTTTTTTTCCCTGAGAAATACCAAGGGTTTATTTATCTTTCAGAGCTTGTCTCCAGTGGTACAAAGTATTTATTTTATCTTTTTGTTTAAAAATTTGACCTTTTTTTTTTTTGCAAAATTATATGAATTTCCAAAAATGGTATTCTATTTCTTTTCCTGGAGCACATGAATATTATTACATATTTTGTATGGCTTCCCAGTAGAAAACTGTGTCTACTTCAAGGCATAAAGTAACACAAGCCCTGTTCCTGTCATCCTTTATACCCTGGCTCTCCCCATGGGTTCCTCAGACCCAAAGGACCCCTTACTATGCTATTTGATTAGTACCAGGAAAGATCTGTGTGTTCCTAATAAGCAATCTGTAGTTAAAGCTGTAAATCAAGTTACCAAGTGCCGCATTATTCAAAAAGGAGTTTCTGTCTTCTAGAATTACTGGGTCCTATTCGTCACGTATCAGTGAAGTGCTGACTTTTTGCTGCAGTGACAGAGTAGGTAAGAGAGCCTCCCTGGAACGAGTTCTGCCAGAGACACGTGTTGCAAAAATCTGACTCTGTGTCTCCACGTGAGCAGGTCAGATCGCTTACTGTCTCCCTGCTTTGATTTGAGGGTCCCTAGCAAATAGGATAGCATGGGCTGTTCGTGGGGACCTGCGACCTGCCTCTTCATGTTTCCTGTGTGTTTACCCCTCACCGTTAAATGGGGTGAAAGCTTTTGTAAAGGAGCGTCTGGGTGGCTCAGTTGGTTGAGCGTCTTCACTCAGGTCATGATCTCACAGTTGGTGAGTTCGAGCCCCACATCGGGCTCTTTGCAGTCAGTGCAGAGCCTGCTTCGGATCCTCTGTCTCCCTCTTTCTCTGCCCCTCTTCCGTTCGTAGTTCTCTCTCTCTCTCTCTCAAAAATAAGCATTGAAAGAAATAGACTTAAAAAAGGTAAAGCTTTGGTTAGCAGTAGATAATGTGCTTTTAGCCTTCCTTGTGACTTGGTGACCTTAAAGCAGAGGTTCGGGAACGCATCTTGGATGAGCAGGTTGCCGGGCAGAAAATTGTGCTGCCTTTGCTATGTTTCTCTTAGCGAAGTAAATACGTTACCTTTTTTTTTCCATGTAAGAACGCCATGAGACATTTTAAGTTTTGTAAATTGCTCTTTGTAGGTGGTTTCCAACTATCTCAATGGACGAAACTGGGCATTCCCTGAAAGAGCAAAAGAGAGTAAGGCTTCTGGTGGTGATCGTGTCCTCAGTGGGGTTTTAGGATTGCTGCTGGCTTTTGGTGGCTTCTCCTTTTGTCAGAATTTTGGGAGATGCGGGGAACAGTGTGAGTGGCGCCCATCCCAGACCTTCAGATGGTGGTAGGACTCCAGATAGGAGAATGGAAATCCACTTAATAAAAACCTTAATTTATTTGTTTTTACTCTAAAAGGGATACATGTCCACGGTAGAAAATTGAAAATTGTAGGAGAAAAAAAAGAACAAAGAGCCAAAAATAAAATACTTCTACTACCAAACACAATCCTGATTAATATTTCAAGGGTTGTTCAAATACATTTTTTTCCTTATAAATAAGGCTTTAGGGTTTTTTTGGTTTTTTTTGTTTTTTGTCTTCTTGGTGGATGTCGTAGTCTGTGTACTTCTTCCTTTAGCTTTATAATGGGCGTTTCCATATAGAAATGCAGTCCTTAGTGCCCATCTGGTTCTCTGAGTCCGTAAGTGGCTCACTAGCCTCATTCATGGTTCTTTTTGAAAATGATTCACTGGCTATTAAGGCGGATAGTATGATATGCAGTGACTGTGGCACAGTGGCTAGTTTGTATAAAAGATCATTTTGAAGGGAGCCTTCATTTGTTCACTTCCAATTCTGGGCCCTTCACAAAATAATCTCAAGATAAGAAAAGTTGAAAACAAAACGATCGCTTCTTGATTGATATCTCTCTTCCCACCTTCCCTGTCAACTGACATTTTAGAAAGTACATGGCGAGTGTTGGGTATGTTTCTACGACATTCTACAGCTTTATTTTAATTATACCACTTATTAATACAATCGTAGAGATTCTGTTCTACTAAAAATAACATTTTCATAATTAGAGCATGCCAGTATTACCATTTGAAAGTTGCATTTCCCTGAAATACTTCCGAGTAATATTTTTTTTTTGAGAAAAATTACATGTCTGTTCCATGTCGACTTCATTTTTGAGATAATACCAAAACTCTGCAATTTTTTAGGCAGAGCGAAATGCTTGCATCTTTCCAGCCCTTGATGCTGTTAGACACAAAATATAATCCATTGTCCAGGATAAAGTAGAATTTTTCATTCACATAGCCTTTGGCCCAATAGATCCAATTAGAGAGTTTATCCACATGAAGCTATGAGAACTCAAAGGTAAATGTTCACGCAAGATAAATGTGAATATTTAACCAGCACAGTAGAGAGCCTGGCTAACCAGAAGGTAACCTGTCAGTACCCTGTATCATGCCTGCAGGCTGGGAATCAGCCTTGCGTGCAGGGATGTTCACTGCAGAATATTTTACCTAAATTGATAGGAGAAGATTGATGCAATAAATTAGGACCCAGCCATGAAATAGAGAACTGTGCAGCAATTAAAGGTGACGATGGGGATCTTTCTTACTGTAAAAAGCATTCACGATGTAATCAATGTGAACAGCATGTTAGGTAATATTTTACATGGTGTTATTCAGTTTTGATTTAAAAATTATACACATGCCCAGGTAGCTCTGAGCGGTAAGATTATGGAAGAAATTTACTTTATTCATGTTTTGCAACAAGAAAATATTACTGTTAAAATTAGGAAAACTTTTTATATTGAAGGAAAAACATTTGTAAAAGCTTAAAGGTTGAAAAGAAGAATATTGGAGTATTTATGAGTCATAAAAAGGAAATGCTGTGTTTTAGAAAGGCCTCCAGCAACTCTCAAATGGCTACAAAGCTCTGTTCATCGAATCCTGGGTCTTTAAGTATTCAGAAATCTATTTTAATTAAAAACCGACTTGGAAATCATAACTAAAATAAAGGTAGCCTCAGTGTCTCAACTCATAAGAGCCATATAACCCAAAGCTAATACTAAAAGAGGGTCACCTAATTAACCCTCCTCAAAAACTCAGCACGTACACCAAGTCTACATGAAGCAGGGCGGAATTTGTATTCAATAGTTGTTTCAGGGAATCTCTTTTATTTGCCTCCTAGCATCCCTAATTTGTGCAAAGATTGGATGCTGTTCACTTAAAATCTGTGTTTGTATAGCCATCATTGAATGTTTAAAGAAACTCAAAGCTTCCCTGGAGAAGCATTTTTCACAGTGATGCTGTCTGCCTACAGAGCTGCGGGGACCGCTTTATGACTTATCATAACTCTCCTGGGTCCCCGTGGGCTCTCGGGCCATC
Source organism: Panthera onca (assembly GCF_046562875.1). Lineage (NCBI taxonomy): Eukaryota > Metazoa > Chordata > Mammalia > Carnivora > Felidae > Panthera > Panthera onca. The sequence continues at coordinate 6,233,381 of NC_138349.1, forward strand.
CCTCAAACAGGTGCTCTGTGCAACTGCGTCTTTGATCAAAATGCTTTATTGGACAGGCTGGCCAGCTTAGACATCCGTTTTTCCAGTTTAGGATAATTAGAAGTGATGGCGGGAGCTCACACTCCCCCCGTCTCTCAGATCCACTGAGCTTTCTGTTTTTTGGGCCTTGGCCCATCACTGACTGGAGGCAGGTGCTGCGGGAAGGTCCACGGCCCGCTGAATTTATATCTGTCGGTCTTCGCGCTAGGGGAACTCTGGCATTGGCTTTTATTCCGTCTGGAATAATTCCAGACCTCTCTTAAGGGGCAAATCTAATTAATATTCACTCAAACGGTAGAAGAAAGGGCATTTTAAATTTGTCAGACATGGGAGTAAATATTTGGGCAGGTGTTTATTTGATAGCATCTTTTGGAGCATCCTGATGCAGGAGGGAGAGATGTGGCCGGTGCAGAGATAGCGTCGGATAGGTTAGGGGTGGGCTGAATAGTCACCCAGAGGATACGAATCCATGGTTCGTGTTGACCCAAACCATGTTGGACAGCCGGACTGAGACGCGGTCAGTGGCCCCGGGGCTGTGTCCGAGGCCTCGTCCTGGCCCGCAGTTTCCTGAGCCATCTCTATGAAGACATCAGAGGTGCACTGACCACACTTCTTAACAACGCCAGGCTGGAGGGCTAACTGCTCTGCATCACAGAATCTGGATTATAGAGATTTCAGCAGTGTGGCTCAATGGGCCAAAACCAACAAGGTGAGATTTAATGAGGATAAATGTAAAGTCCTATGCTTGGGTTAGCGGAAAACAAACGTAAGTTCAGAAGGAAATTTACTCGTAGTTCTCATGAATGAGACCCACAAACTCAACATGAGCCCCTGAGGCCGTGTGGCTGCTCTAAGGTGATTGCCACCCGTGTGTGTGCAGGGGTGCCGTGGCCCTAAACCAGAGTGGCTGTTGTCCTGCCGCGTGGTGACCCTGTCAGATCACTGAACCCTCCAGAACACCCCCCCCCCCCCACCGTGCTGCTCCACGATGTCCTTAAGGCCAGGGTCTCAGCTTCCTCCTCCACCTGCGTCCCCAGGGTCTGGCTGGTAGTGGGCACCTGTTAAGCACTTACCGTGTGAGCGAAGGACGGAATGCGGACAGTCCGGACCAAGCCAGAAGTGAGTCACCAGGAGGTTAAGGGTCTGTCTTGGGTGGTGTAAGAAACTAATTATTCAAGGAGACACAGGGCTTGGAGTCAAGAAACCGGGCTTTGAAACCCAGCTCTGCTTCCAGCCACAAGCTTACCTTCTCTGTTTTCTCATCTGCAAGAAGGAAGACGAGTCTGTGCACGCTCAGCACTAAAAGATTTGAGCTCGTGTTGGTTTTCGAGATCAGGTTTGGATGACTCAGTGACCCATTCCTGTGCACCCAGCGATATTTGTTACTTCGCCTAAGTATATTTTGGGTTCACCGAAACTATGATCTACTTCAAACTTCTTAAATTAGTGGAGATCAGATCATGCCTAATCTTGCCTATGAGAGTTGATGATAGCCAAATAGCCTGATTCTGACAAGAGCTGGAAAGGATTAGCGTGCTAAGCTTTTGGCTTTTAATTTCACAATCTTGACATCTTTAGGAATTAAAAATTTTTAAGTTTTGGTGCGCCGAGTGCTGTTTTTTAAAAAATTTCTACTCTTGCAGAGGAAGCCCAGCCTGCCTATTAGAACCCCCAGCTTTAATTTGCCAGGGTGGGGGCGGGTGTCTAATTACTGACTCAAGTACCAGGGACAAAACCATATCTCAGAAAGTCTTCTGTCTACTTGCCTGGTTTTGTCTCTCAGCCGCTTCCCTTCCACCATCTACAAATCTTTATTAACTCAAATGATTAATAATGAGTTAATAATAAATCAATGAAATCATTTCTTTGTTCACTTAGTCGTTTGTTCACAAATGTTTATTTAGTACCAGACACTTGGGGTTGGCACTGGAGATAGAGTGAACAAGGTCAAGGCCTTGTCCTCTTGGAGGCCAGTCAAGGAGCCCAACGCTACACAGGTCATCACAAAACAGTAATGGAAGACAGCGAGTGGGGTTGAGAGCTGAGGAAGACAGTGTGGGGCCCGGCATGGCCTAGGGAAGGAAGGCACGTGAGGAAGCAGATTTCGAACTACACATGAATCGGACCAAGCCAGGCAAAGGAGGGCAGAGGGTAGAGGGTTCCCAGAGAAGGAGGGGCTGGCATAAACGTCGTGGGGCAGGGGCGAAGGAGCTTTGAAGCATTTCAGAAACTAAGAGTCGGTGTGCTACTGGGCAAGAGGGAGACGGTGAGAGAAGTGGACGTCAGCCCGTGCGGGACCTCGTGCTCCGTGATAAGGACCTCAGTGTTTTCTCGTAGGGACAGTGGTGCCTCGTGGAATCAAGGCCTGTAAGTAGGGCAATGACGTGATAAAATTCAGTTTTTAAAATAGCATTCTGGCTACAAGTGAAGATGAGGTTGGGGAAGCTGAAGAGTGGGGTTGGATGGGAGGCTGTTTATCGCCGGTGCACAGGAAGGAGCAGGTAATGACTCCAAGCAACAGAGAGTCCGCAGAAAGGGGTAGATGAGAGACGTTCAGTGGCGAGAATGGGCAGAAAGTGATGAGCAGTTGGCTGCCCGGGGGAATGGAAAGGGCGACTCTTCTACAGGAAATGCTAGAACATTGATGATCTGTGATCAGAATAGAGAACCCTAGGAAAGAACCCAAAACTCGCCCTTTGGGCAATGGCCGGGGACACCAAGACGTGGATCGTGGTGGGCACGGTCCTTAAAGTCTTGCAGAAGCGTGGACTTTTGCGCCTAACAGAATCCCCTCGGGAGGTGACCTGTGGAAGGTTATCATGTGGAATGGGGCATGACATTCCTTTGAGATCTGTGGATGTTTGTGGCTGGCCTAAGTATAGCAATGTCCGGGGGCTGTGAGCTGAAGTGCACCAGCCTGCGGTGGATGGGACATCGTGAGGCCTTGGCCATGACCCTGAGAGTGTCTGGGTGGCTGTCACAACCCAAGGCACTGTCAGTGTTTCCTGTGATATCTGGGTGGGAGCACAGTGGGGCGAGCCTGTAGCTTCGAGGCCTGCTCCGGGACCTATTCCACATCCTTCCTATAGTCTGTCTCCATCTAGCGGGTGCTCCCTCTGCCAGGAGTGCCTACAGGCAACCTTACCCTCCTTCAACTCTGCCTGGGGCATTTTCGTGGGACCACCAGCACGAGGATCACCTGGGGAGCTTGTTCCCAAGGCAGATGCCGGGCCCCGTGTCTCTCTAGTGAACGAGAATCGCCAGTTATAGGGCCTGGGGATTGTATTTGGGATACATTCCTCAAGGAGTTCTCTTCATAACCGGCCACAGGAAGCTATTGGCGTTAATTTAAATAAAACTCAAACTTCAGTTAGTTGGTAACACCAGCCACAGTTCACATGCTCATTGCCACTTAGAGCTGTGTGAACATTTCCGTTACGGCTGAAAGTTGTGCTGGAGGTGCTGGGGTGGGCAGGGAAATGCCAGCCCACTAGATCCTCCTAGTTTGGGGTCCCTGTCTTAGCTGATGCATTGCCCATGGGAATGGTCTTTCCTACAGGGAGTGACCACACCTCTCCAGGCTACCTGATTCCTGCAGTATGGCATGTTCCATCCCCTGCTTTGCAGCTTCGGGCTGTACCCGATGGGTCGCCTCTGCACTTGGATGAGGTGGAGAAAGGACAGTGGAAAATCCTCTGCCCGTGACTGTCGACTCCTGCAGTTGATGGACTTCAGGGGTCTTCTAACTAGACCCAACCCCTTCTGAATTAAGTTAAAGTCTCTTAACATTTAAGAGTTCTTGCTAATTGGGCTAAATTTTGTTTGCTGGGGAAGAACTGCATCCCCTTGAACTTCCTTCCTCATCTCAGTCTTTGAAGTTATACAGACATTGGAAAAGGTCAGCCCACCATTTTTAGAATTTTTGGCTCCCCAGCCTGACTTAACCTTTAACGTGCCTGAGCTGGTTAAGTTCAACCTTTCCAAAGCGGTGCCCCTCTACAATTCCAGTTTGAGAGTATGGCGTCCTCGAATGGACTTCTTTAAAGTTTGAAGGGTTTGACAAGGTCATTTGAGATGGAAGTGGATTTCCAAGTCTAATTACATCACTTCCAGTCCTTTGGTTCTTGTGCCTCAGGTTTATGATTTTCTGACGAGACTCTGGCACATCCTCAGGGCTCCTTTCCAGGACACCGCATCCCAAATGGATAGTTGCCTTGGCTATGTCCAGGTGGACTCTGGTGCCTAGGGGGTGATCCAGGGTTGCCGTCGTGGTTGTCATCTGACCGCCCCTCCCCTGCAGCATGGCTGGTGTGGTGACACGTGGATGCTGTGCAGACTGGTGTATTCATGGCTGGTCCCTTGCCTTTTCTAGTTGACACATCCTCAATAGGAAGGCCACAGTGCTTCTGTTTACGTGACATAATGACTCCTCATTGATCGGGTAAGACAAAAAGACTAACTCTCCAGAAAGCTCGGAACCTTTTTTGGCAGTTGGATTGTTTGAATCAGTGTATAAACACACCCCCCCACATTGCATTTGTGCAGCTTTTTTAATGGTCAGTCTTTTTTCCTGGTCCTTCTTTTTAATTTTTACCTTTGAAGTCTTGCAATCCTTGTGAATGAAACCGGGTTGCTCGCCCAGTAGGATTTTTCATATGCTAGCTTGCTGACTTCATCCCCATGGTGTCATCTAGCCTGTTCCTCTGGCCCCTGGGTTTTGTGTTAACCAGGCGTTACATCTATAGCCTCGAGCACACTCAGGTTCTGGGTTTGGTTTGGTAGGACTACATCATGGGTGGTTCTGTGTCCTTCTCTGGCATCACATCGGGAATTTTGTGATGTTGGATTGAACGTTGGGTTCAGGGCTCATCCTGAGGCTTCTGTCATAAAGCTCAATTTGAGCCTTTACCCTCCAGGGTCAGTGGCCATCACCAACAACTTCTTAGATCAGTTCTTTCTTTAGGTGATGTTCTAATTCTATCATTCTTTCTTCATTTGTTACCTGGAATTCTTCTACAGAGAAGAACTTTCCCTTATCAACTGTTGGTTACCCTGAGGTTGAGGGAAAGGCTTGGCCTTTGCCTCTTGGTGGCGACTGTATTCCTCAAGTATAGCACCTCACACTTGGGGCTTCACTCCATGGTCACCTGCATTCATGCCAGGATCCCTGGGGGTGCAGAGGTATACCAGAGCCTGTCCCTAAAGCAGCTGATGGGATACAGACTATAAGCCTGACTCTGAAACCCCTCTGTAGGGACCTTAATGTTCTTTTCTTTTAAAGCGAACATGTCCCTACATCCTCCGTGGCAGTAGATACTTGGGGGTCAGAATAGGAGAGCAGGAACTGGTCTGAGCCTTGCTGGCATGAAAACGAGGGCTCTGAACTGGAGTCCAGACCTCACCTGTCCCTCAAGGGCTGTTTCCATGCCAACGACAATGGCAAATTAAGGCAACTGTGTCACCGGCAAGCAGACTGAGTCAGACAAAAAGGAAGTGGCAGTAAATTCTTCAAAGACCCACAGCCCAAAAAGACACGCCAGCCACACTTGTGCAAGTACAGCTGACAGAAATAGAAGAAGGGCTTTTATCTAAAAATGTTATGAAACAGGCACTTCTTTCCCATCAGTGTACTGGTGGATTTCGTTGTGGGTTGAAGTGGGCTAAACATAAGTGGAGAACAGAATTAATTTATTTCCTTCCTGCTTGCTTGCTTTCTTTCTTTCTTTCTTTCTTTCTTTCTTTCTTTCAAGATTTTCTTCCTTATGAAAAACAAGTGGGCAGGTAGAAGATGATATAAGAGGAACCCTCACAGCAGGAGACTTATTCTGGGAGACAATTTGTTTACGCATCATACTAATTTCATGGCATTTCTAAGGCTACCCCTTCGGTCTCCACTGGCCCGAGGGTTTTGTTGGTCAGTTTCTTGGTTTTCTTTAAAAATCTGACATTCTCCAATGGAGATTCCCTCTGTGCTGTGTTAGTGACCAAGCAGTGCCCAGGTGACAAATCTCAATACCACAGAAATTCCCTCAGGAGTTGTGGGATATGGTCTTCATGCATGGTTTTCACAAGGTAATGAATTAGTAACATTTTCAGTAAAGTCCTGGTGGTATTGTACATTCATATTGACCAAATATATAGAATATTAGGAAGTTGGTTAAATGAAAAAATAGATATTAAACATCTTATGTATATATGAAAAAAATGATTTTAGAAACTTACTAATAGCATTATCCCTATACTTTAAGAAATGCATTTGAAATACACTTAAATTTTCAGGGGAAAGTGGATAATGGGCACTGAGGAGGGCACCTGTTGGGATGAGCACTGGGTGTTGTATGGAAACCAAACTGACAATAAATTTCATAGTAAACAATGAAATACACTGAAATTTTGGATCGAATTTATTACCATACCAAATGGGGTCATGCTGGTGGCTTGATTACATTACTTCTTATGCTCTTTGATTACTTCTTCAATCAGAAGTCCGTATTTTTACAGTGGACCATAAATTACCTGCATAGACATTCCACAAACCTCTTTTTGCTTGCAAAGTTACTTATTCAGAACTGATGCTTTCTCCAAAGTAACCTTTGCATGTAAAATTTAAATGCAATCACTGATGTAGATGGCCATATATTATTAATTAGCTAATTAATCAGTTTATGCTCTGTTGTATCCCAGAAAAGATTCAAGTTTGCTAAAAAAAAAAAAAAAAAAAAAAAAACAAAAACCAAACTGACAAATTAATCAGTTGATTTCCTCTAGATGTATAGGCTATCCCCACCACCAACCAACTAATGCTTCTGCGTTTCACTCTGTTTCCAGAGCAGCAATTCTAATCCATATCGATAGAAGTCACGAGGATGAGCATTTAGGGAAGTAGGATGTATGTCTATCGTTGTTCTCCTTTTCTCCCTGCACACCCCCTGCCAAGAGCAAAGAGGTGCAGTATGGTATAGGGGCGAAGCATTGAATCAAGAAGGAAACATGAAATTTCTGGTATCTCTAAGCTTCGTGACTTTCAGCAAATGAATTAACCGCGCTAGTCCTGATTTCTCTTATCTATAATCTGAAATGAGCGAAGGGGATACACACTCCCGGTTGTGTAGTGTACAAACTTCTAGTTGTAAACTAAATAATTCACGGGAATGTAAAGTACAGCATAGGGAATAGAGTTGATAGTATTGTAACGTATGGTGAACATTTCATAATGTATATAATTGTTGAATCGCTGTGCTCTACGCTTGAAATGAATTTATATATGTCAACTGTACTTCAATTTAAAAATTTAAAATCTTATATTTCCCAAAATTAAAAATAATAATAATAATAATAATAATAATAATAATAATGGCTTATCAGCTTGGGAACTGGGTTGGGTAGTTGCCAAGGGGCACATTTCCCCTCTAAGATCCATGGCCTCCGTAATTTCCTAAATTAGAATGCATTCTTACCTGTCCCAGAGGGATTCTTGAACTGGCAATACTGGGAGAAATTGTACTCATGATACTAGATGAGGAATCATGTACGGCATGTTATATTTAAGCATCAAGACCAATTAGATAATTCCTGTGAGAGCCAAGCTTTCGTATTTAGCTGTATTTTAGTGAACCAGGAAACCCTGAGTGAGTAGCTCCTTCCGTGGGGCTCTGAGCTCTGCTCCCTGGAGAACTAAGCATTCTGTTCTGTTGGGAGATTTAAATAGGTAAGGTTAATGTATCTGAGGGAGATAAGTGTGCTCAGGGGAAGCTGGTGGCCAACCCAATAGAACAAGCATGGAATACCACACTGGGATGAAGACACGGCAGGAAGCATCAACCCTGGGCCTGAGGTATAGATCACATTTGTTAGAAGTGGGAGAACCTTTGTCACACAATGATGCATGATCATCACCTTAACCCCCTTCATGTCTTTGAAAATAGTTTTTAAAACAAACGTGGTGACAGAAGAAAGGCACCGAGGTACCTCTAGGATGCAGTTGTGTTCTGTTTCTTAAACCAAAGGATGGGGGCGTGAGTGTTCCTTTTTCACAACCTTTCGTATATGCACTATAAGTCACAAAAAGAAAACACCGTTTTTTTTGTGGCAGAACCTAACACCGTTTCCTTTTGTCCACAAAGAGCGATTGTACTAGTCCTTTTGAACCTCATTGTTTGTTTTCTTCTTTCCCTCTGACCTCCTTGGATAGAAATTCTGATTGATTAGCAGAGGACAGTGCCATTGGAATGACATTGGAAAGTGAGTACCTTTTGCTGCCAATGACTGGAGCTGGATAAATATTTCAGTGAATCAATATCGTATTTTAAAATAATCATTGGCGTGGTATTCCTAGCAGTGGAAATAGTGAAAGCCAAACCAAATATTGTATAAACAGTGGGATTTCCCAGAATGTATTTGTAATTCAATTTCTATACAGACATGAACATACGGAAAGATGTCTCCTAATGTATTATGTAGTTATGATATTTTGTAAATATCAGTCATCATAGTACACAATAGTTGACTTCGTTAGGTTGAACTAGTAACCAATATACTATGTTTAGAAAAACCTATTAGTTCAGACTATTAGTTCAGTGACTCATCAAAAAATATTCTATAGCAGTGCAAGCTTGATTGATGCCCTGAAAATAATCTGTAGGTCTTGATTTAAACACAGAAATTAGGGCTCCTTAGAAGGTAACAGTTGAATGTCAATTCCTTCGAACGTTTCCATGAGGAGTATTAAAAAATACCAGTCCTTTTTATTGGGCAAAAGAACTTTTGATCCGCGATGTGTCTTGCCATTTTTGTTTTTCACATTTTGATATTAAAGCCTTTAAAAACTTTACTTATTTATTTTGAGAAAGAGAGAGGGTGTGCACATGAGCAAGGGCGGGGGGGCACAGAGAGGGAGAGGGAGAATCGGAAGCAGGTTCCGCACTGTCAGCGAGGAGCCAGATACGGGGCTTGAACTCACCGACCATGAGATCATGACCTGAGCCAAAATCAAGAGTCGGACGTCCCACCGACTGAGCCACCCGGGCGCCCTGACATCAAGGGACTTGATTTCCACATCAAACATTCTGCTGTCTTGCTCATGTCTGTTCATTTGTTCATCCATTCAACAAACTGTGTTTCAGACACTGTGCCGGGGAGCGAGATGCAAAGATAGGTCGTACGGGTTTCCTATTCTTGACAGTGCTCACCCCCACCTCCATTTTATAGACCAGCAAGGGATCGGCTGTCTGAATTGATTTAAGACAAATAGTCCCTGAGGGGTATTGGTAAATTAAGATCTCCAATTAACGTAATGGGAAAAATTAGGTAAGTGATACACTTTTCTTCCTCTTTCCATCTCTGCCCTGCCTTCTTCTCCAAGGAATTGAGGTTCTTTGTTTGTTTGTTTGTTTGTTTGTTTTGCCTTTTTCTAAGAATAATCCAATTGGTTTACACTCACCAGTACATTTGTGTATACATGTGTATATGCATGTGTGTCTATATCTGCATAAACATATAACTAAATTCCCATTACGTGTCATGTAATTATATATTTCCCAGGGCAGCCTATGGATGGTCTGTTGCTGCCGTGGTGCCATGACAGAGGCAAATATTGTCCCTGTCTTGCTGCAACAGCGAACTCAATCTGTCTTAAGACTGACGGCCTCTGCTTTTGAATGACACCGCTTCCCACGGGCAGTGTGGCCGTCATCACTAACCCTCTGTCAGCTTCCCGTGTTGGGTCACATCCCCCCACGGCCTGATAAGTTACCCGAACAATTAACTGGCCTTCGGGAAAGGGTAGGGTTGTATCAAACTCTACGTGTTTCCGAATGGGTGATCTGCTTGCCTTTCAAGATTTTTTTTTTTTTTTTTGCTTCCAATTTTTATTTTTACCCCTTTCCCCAGTAGTCCAATTTTTCTAAATGAGAAGCAGATGAAAAGCGGGCCCGTTAGTTCTTCCAATCTCCTGTCTTCAGATGAAGTTTTCTTGGTTCCCATATAGAATTTTTAAGTGTTTGGGGCTCTCCCAGCAGTTCTCCCTTTGGACTCTGCTGTAAATACTGACCACTTTTGATTTATGAGAATCCCAGGCAGGAACAGAGATCAACTCTTCAAATGCAAATTTGCATCCAGGTTTGCCTGTGAGTGCAGACGGTTGAGCAGTCAGCTCGGAGCGCTGGCTCCCGGGAATCTGGCCTGCATTCCCAGGACAGATCTGGAGAGGGGTGTGGAGACAACATGCGTACCTCAGAACTGCTGGTGCCGTTGTAGACGGTGGGACCCAGGTGTCACCTGGTCACCTAGGGTGGCAGCTGGCCTCAAAGTCAGGGCCTTGACCTCAGGGAGGTCATCCAGTAATTGCATATCCAGAAATTATTCTTGACGGAACCCAAGAGGCCTGAATCACAATGGCCAAACTCACCTGTGGTGGACATTGCATCCAGAACTTTATTCTCAATAGCTGTGGACAGCCATGTCCACAAGCAGACTAGAAGGAAGGGCAAGGGTGACCTGTTCAGAGAGGCCTAGGGGGGACAGTCACTGACTGGTCCAGGAGCCATGAGGTGAGAAGATCAGATTTGAGGTTCCACAGTACTTATGCTTTGTGAGATGCTAGTCAAACACTGACTTTTTCCACACCTCAGTTTCCTCGTCTACAAAATGGGGATAATACCTTCTTTTTTTTTTTTTTTTTTTTTTTTTTTTTTTTTTTTTAATTTTTTTTTTCAACGTGTTTTAATTTATTTTTGGGACAGAGAGAGACAGAGCATGAACGGGGGAGGGGCGCAGAGAGAGGTAGACACAGAATCGGAAACAGGCTCCAGGCTCCGAGCCATCAGCCCAGAGCCTGACGCGGGGCTCGAACTCACGGACCGCGAGATCGTGACCTGGCTGAAGTCGGACGCTTAACCGACTGCGCCACCCAGGCGCCCCGGGGATAATACCTTCTTAAGTTGAGTAGATTGGATTCTTCCCAGTGCTGGGCCTGCGACAATGCTCAGTGTATTAGTTTTACTCAATTCAGGACAGAAGAAGGCCCAACAAACCATTCCCGCCCCACCGTGATGCTTCCTGCCGTGTCTTCATCCCAGTGTGGTATTCCATGCTTGTTCTCTTGGGTTGGCCATCGGCTTCCCCTGAGCACACATATCTCCCTCAGATACGTTAACCTTACCTATTTAAATCTCCCAACAGAACAGAAGGCTTAGTTCTCCAGGGAGCAGAGCTCAGAGCCCCACGGAAGGAGCTACTCACTCAGGGTTTCCTGGTTCACTAAAATACAGCTAAATACGAAAGCTTGGCTCTCACAGGAATTATCTAATTGGTCTCGATGCTTAAACATAAAAAAAAAATATTTTTATAAGATGAAATAATTATTTTAAAAAAATAATGAAAAGAAATACATCTGTTCTCGGGACCAGAACCTTGGTGGCCTCCACATCCAGTGCTCTTCTCTTCTCAGCCATGTTGGATAAACCCCCTTACTCCTTGTTTGTTTCACTGGACATCCCATTTCTGCATTCCGGGTAGAGAAGCCCTTTTTTTTTTCTTTTAATGTTTATTTATTTTCGAGAGAGACAGAGATAGAGTGCAAGCAGGGGAGGGGCAGAGGGAGAGGGAGACACAGGATCCGAAACAGGCTCCAGGTTCCGAGCTGTTTGCACAGAGTCCGATGTAGGGCTCGAACTCATGAACAGTGAGACCATGACCTGAGCCAGGGTTGGATGCTTAACTGACTGAGGCACCCAGGCGCCCCTAGAGAAGCCCTTTCTATTCACAAGCTCCTCCTCGGGCCACAGTGGTCATGCCCACCGGACTTCTGCTGGCCTTTGATTATAGCCAAGCTTCTGAGGTCTCCGGCCTCACCTTCCAGTTCAGACCCAGGAGACAGCTTGTTGTTTAGGGGGGAAGGCAGCAGACACCAAACTGTCTACATTTGCCATAGATTTTACTAGTTTGACCTGCAGAGTGAATGTCTATTTCCTTTATATCTGTGTTCTTAAGGGGACCCTTCCCTGTGGCATGTCCCCACTTGCTGCCATTGCTAATGGGCCAGCTCTATATCCTTCACTTTTATTTTTTTATTATTATTTTTTGATGTTTTTAATGTTTATTTGTTTTTGAGAGAGGGAACGAGAGAAAGAGATACAGAGCACAAGCAAGGGGTGGGGGGGACAGAGAGAGGGGGAGACACAGAATCCGAAGCAGGCTCCAGGCTCCGAGCTGTCAGCGCAAAGCCTGACGTAGGGCCCGAACCCACCAACCACGAGATCACGACCTGAGCCGAAGTGGGATGCTTCACCGACTGAGCCACCCGGGGCGCCCCACCCTCACTTTTATTTTTTAAAAAATATTTAAGTTAGGTGTTTGGCCCATCAAGCCATACTATGAGGGTTTCCAAACCTTTTCTACAAGTAGACGTCAGCCAGCTGGGTTACTTGTACCGGCTCGCTTCTCAGAGGGCGACTTTATTTCCACAGGAGCCGGGGAAGAGGCGCCAACCTCTTACCTCTGTGTAGAAGGTACCCAGCGAGCACTCAGGGCCATTGCAGTGGACAAGAGAAGAAATCAGGATGTCACAGTCGCGTGTAAAAGTCAAGTATTGGAATAGCGTTTTCCCACAGCACAATATTTAGCTATTTCCGAGCAGATCATGTGCCTGAGAACTTTTAAGTGAACAGCACCAAAAAAAAAAAAAAAAAAAAAAAAAATATATATATATATATATATATATATATATATATATATATATATATATGAGTGACTTAGTGCTATCGTGGTGAAGGAAAGCACGGGCTACCTCTCTCAGTAAACAAACTTTACAAAACTCTCGAAAACAGGGATTTTGCAGCCACTAAAGGACCTCAGCTCATTTTAACAACTTACTGTTCGACTCTGCAGAGCTTGGTTTGTCCGCTTAGATCCTCTGCGAGCTTTGGTAAAAAGTATTTTTCTTCCATGTCACATATGCTCAGATATCCAAGAAGGTTATTTATTTTACTAGATACATTGGAAGCCTCAGGCTGGGATGCGATCATCCTGATGAAGCCCAGGCTGTGCCGCGTGAATTGAGGAATTAACCTCTCGAAGCCTTGGCTTGATGTCTGTAAAATGGGGATCCTCAAGATTATCCTGTTGTTTTAGGAATTAAATGAATAATCCGTGAAAGGAGTCAGTGTAGAGCCTGAGGCGCAAGGAGTGTCCCTTGAACATCAGCTGGTGCTGCTGGTATTGATTCGGTATCTCTGACCTCCTACCACGGAGCGAGCATCGTACAAACACTGGGGGCCAGTGGGGGACGGAGGAGATGCAGTCCTGGCCCCGGAAAGCTTGCAGCCTGGTGGGGTCGTGAGATGTCAAAGAGGGGAGGTTACCAACAGTGAATTAGGCGGTGATGAGCATTGGGCGCACCTAAGAGAGCGCGAACAAGAGGAAGGAGGGAGTGGGTGTCCGTCAGGAGAGGCCGGCAGGCCCGAATCACAGCCACCTGTGAGAGGAGCCAGGTGCAGAGGAGGGAAGGGTTTGGGGGGCACCAGGTGGCTTACAGGGCCAGGAGGAGGCTTGGAGGCTGACCTGGCACCAGCTGAGGACGGACAGAGAGCACACCCACCAAGCCTCGGACGGGTCCCCGCTCTGTCCCGCACGCCATGCAGAGCCACGGGAGGCTGGAAATGGGATGCCGACGGAATGAAATGTATGCTTTAAAAATGACTCCCTATGGGACGCCCGGGTGGCTCAGTCGGTTGAGCGTCCGACTCCGGCTCAGGTCATGATCTCACGGTTCGTGAGTTCGAGCCCCGTGTCGGGCTCTGTGCTGATGGCTCAGAGCCTGGAGCCTGCTTTGGATTCTGTGTCTCCCCCTCTCTGCCCCTCCCCTGCTCTCATTCTGTCTCTCTCTCTTTCTCTCTCTCCCCCTCAAAAATAAGTAAACGTCAAAAAATGAAAAGAAATACATTAAAAAATAAATGAATTCGATAATGCATCTTTTTTAAAAAAATTTTTAGCTGTATTTTGAGACAGAAACAGTGCAAGTGGGGGAGGGGTGGAGAGAGAGACAGAATCCTATGCAGGCTCCATGCTGTCAGCCCAGAGCCCGATGCGGGGTTCGAACTCATGAAACCGTGAGATCATGACCTGAGCTGCAACCAAAAATCGATGCTTAGCTGACTGAGCCACTGAGGCGCCCCTGTAATACATCTTAAATATGTAACCGAACTAACAAATATCAAAAGTAAACAGTTGACTACGTCCACAATGTGTGTGTATATTTATATAAGTTGTGTATAGATATATGGCCAAAGATCCTTCTGGTATCTTCTCATTGTGAAAATTGAGAAGCCATTCTCTTTGGGATTGCCTTTATCTTTAGCAAATATGACAGATACCTCACTTGCTAGCTATCCCAGGCACGGCACTCATAAGGACACTTCCCTTTGACCAGAAATCCATGACTTTTGGCTAAAAAAAATCACCTGCTCATCAATGTCCGGCACCATTTGCTCAGCTGAGTCTTGCCTGAATCCTTGGAAGGACTGATTCCTTTTTATTCTAACCTACGCATTCATATATTTTTATCTTTGTTCTCAGCTCTGTAAAATGAGGACAGTGCTATTTCCCTGCCCATCTCCACAGTCGATGGATGAAAGTTATTTCATTGAAGCAGTTCTAGTATTTTATATGAGATGTAAATTCTTTCGTGATTGCCACTACAGGTCATATTTCCCCATTTTTCTTTTATTATTGTGCATAGTTTTATTTGAAGAGTCAATAAAAAAAAATTCTTTTTATGCAGCACAGAAGCACGTTACCACTTCTGTGCACCTGAGAAACTTGGTTTCTAATCATGGATTCTCGTGTGCGTAATGAAGGTTTTCTGGGTTCCGGGTTTATTTGGGTCGGAAAGAGTTACTGCTGCTGATGTCGGTGTGGTTCTTGCTTTCTCTCAGCGGCGAAGAGGCCACCTCAATTCACAGGGCCCTTTTTTTTTTTAAATAATTTTTTTAATGTTTATTTCTGAGAGAGAGAGAGAGAGAGACAGAGCGAGAGAGGGAGGCACAGAGAGAGGGAGACACAGAATCTGAAGCAGGCTCCAGGCTCCAAGCTCTTGGCACGGAGCCCCACACGGGGCTCGAACCCACAAACTGTGAGATCATGACATGAGCCGAAGTCAGATGCTCAACCGGCTGAGCCCCCAGGCGCCCCTAAAACGGTCCGCTTTGATATCTGAACCGCGGATGATGAGGACGCTCAGGGCTTTCTTACTCAGGAGGTGGTGGTGGGAACACCGCAGCGGGAGCAACGGGCACCCTGTCTCACGTTAGTCCTTCCCGGTCTGTCTGTGGAGGCTGCCATCAGGTCGCGGGTCATTGCATTTTGCAGACACGGTGTAGGGTTAGGTGGCTGCCGTCGAGTGCAGGAGAATCCCTTCCGGCCACGCATGTGCGGGAGGTGGGCGGGCTGGGGGGAGAAGGGGCAGCATGGGAGCCGTGGGCCGGGGGTTGGACAGGGACTGGGAAGCAGTTTGGGAGCCACGGGACAGCCGGTGGACAGCGGCCGACAGCCAGCCGGTGAGGGCTCTGCAAAACAGAAGGGGCAAAGCCACACAAGTGTCTTTATGCCCGTTGTCCTTCCGACCTCAGAGCCACAGGAGCAGGGCTTGCTAGGCTGAACTGGCCTTTGCAGTGTTGGTATCAGTAGGAACGAGGCTTCTGGGTAAATCCATTCTGCCCATGCCTGGCAGCTCCTACTTACCCTCATCTCCGTCAGCCTTCCAGTGACTCAAGGGGACACTGGCTTCCAGTTAGTCTTTTTTTTTTTTTAATTTGGTATAATCTCTGCTTCTGTGAACCGGGCTATTCTCCAGATAAATGAAGTCGAGTCGTAGATTTGGAGCGTTTCCGAAATGGAAGTGGGTGGAAGGGAGAATGTCTCCTGGAATCTAAGCTCCTGGAGGACAAGGTGCCGGCCCGGTCCCTGGCTCCCTGGCTGAATCCCCGGCACCCAGTACCACAGTGGGTGCTCATGGCTTTGGATGCTTGAGTGCACGTTCGCGGCAAGGACCTCAAGGGTCATCTGGTCCAAGTCGTCCATTTTACAGATGGAGCCCTGAAGAGCAGAGAGGCACGTGCCCAAGTTCACCGAGGTCACATGGGGGGGGGGGGGCGTCAAGTTGGAAATTGACACAGAGCTCTAGACGACAAACCCAGAGTTGTTGTTTACTAATACATCGGAATTGTGATTCCACTCTAACGGGGTCGTGGGACTCAGTGCTCAATGCCTCTCCCTTCATTCATTTGGAAAATATGATTGCTCTATGCCAGACCAGTGGTGTTCTACCTTGCTTGCCCATTAGAATCACCTGGAAAGCCTTAAAAAAAAAAAAAGAATCCCTAGGTCAGATCCTTGATTCGGTTTACCTCTCTCTGTATCAGTGGGTTTTTGGGTTTTTTTTAAGTATTCAGGCGACTTGATGAGGCAGCAGAGCCAATGGAGCCTGCCAGTGCCCACCCCGCCCCCCACTGTGCCCTTGACTCAGGATGCCCTTGGACAGTCCGCACTGTGTGGGTTTGGCTCCTGGTGGAGGTGGCAGAGACAATGCCACCGTGCTCAGCCCCGTCTGCCCCCAGACATCCTCTGCCTTTGTGCAGACCGCTCACTGAGCTTCAGGTGGGGGCAGTTAGCTTCATCCTTCTCCAGACTGTGTCTCTCCCTTGTCCCCAGACACAGCCCTTCTGGAGCCAGGTGCTGCTGGGGATCCAGAGAAGGATAAGATGAAGCCCTGATCTTGAGGGGCTCTTACTACGCAAGGGAAGCCACGTCTGGGTATTTGTTAATACCAACAGTACCAAAACCGGTTTTCCTGGACACCTTTGCTATTTGTTTTCTTAAAGTGAATCGCATGGCCATCCACACCTTATCAAAGTTTCAAGAGCCTTTTTGGACCTTCTGGGTCCTCTGTCATAAAGGGACTGAGGTTCGAGGGCAGGTGTGTGTGATTTGAGGGTCAGGGTAGGAGTCAGGGAACTGGGACCGAATGCAGATGAGAGCATTCGAGACCCCATCCAAAGTGGTCACGTACCTGAGGTTCCTTCCTGGGATACAAACGAGCAACATCTAACTTCCTTGCGAGTCAGAACCAAGTCTGTTCGCGTATCAGGCCTCTGAAACCCTTGCTGAGCCCAACGAAGGAACCACGGGGAGTGAACCACGAACCACACCCGCTGCCCTCCATGTTGCCTCTGGCCAAGCGCTCTGAGCCTGGACTCCAAGGTGGGAGCCCCACGGAGAGAAGCGTTGCCGGAGAAGCTCCCAGATGAGCTCAGAGAGGGAGCACCCGAAGCTGCCCAAGATGGTCCCCACTTCTGGTGGCCAAAGAATGCCCAGACGGCAGCCACCTCTCCAAACGCCATGAGGGCTGGCGGACAGGGTGAGTCTTGGCCAGATGCGTGCCCTCTGTGCCTTGTGAGAGGGGACCCAAGCCAGGGAGGAGAGGCTGCATCTAATTATGGTTTTACCCAGCGGGGACATTTTCGCGTTGACACAGTTTTCTGTCGGTGTCCGGAAACTTGCGCGAGGGAAGGGCACCTCCCTCGAGATGACTGTGCACCCAGCGGCTCAGAGGTGGCCTGGGAATGTGGCTGCAGGTGGCCTGGGGGCGTGGCTGCAGGTGGCCTGGGGGCGTGGCTGCGGCCCAGGGAAGGAATGACAGCAGTCCAGGAAGGGCCCGGGCGAGTCTGAGATGGACACTGGGCAGCGGGCCCTCGAAGGCGGACCCCCAGGCAAGGTGAGGGTAGGGGCTGAGAGCACATCTAGGGAAGGAGCCACTGTCAGGAGTGGGGGGCTGTGGCTGGGTCACGGCTGTGGGCCCTGCAGGCCAGCCTTGGGGCTTAAAGAAAACAGAAGAAGCCAACATGGCCGGAACACGTCGTTTCTGCTGAGCACTTTCACCTTCATTTAGTGCTTACTTCACCCCCGTGAGGCATGTGCTGGCACCGTCCCTATTGCACAGAGGTGGAAACTGAGGCACAGCAATATTGAATGACTCCTGCCAGGTCACACAGCTGATTAAGTGAGAGAGCCGGTGCCCAGACCCAGGCCAGCAGCCTGCAGGGCCCTGGCCGCTCTTGTGTTCATGGCTGAGGCGTGGCCATCCCTCGGGAGTCTCCCAGGGGAAGGGACAACACTAACACGATGAGCGGCGCTTCCGCAGATAGGACAGGGTGGCAGAGGGACCCAGGGAGCCGTGGGCAAGCAGCCCCACAGCTCCCCCTGAGCAGAGCCCTGGGTCGGGCTCACCCCCGTGGGACTGGCCTCAGCTCTGGCTGTGCCCTGTGATGGCTCCAAGGGCAGGATGTGGGGGGGCTTGTGGACCTGCTGGGGAAAGAAACGGGGGAGGCTGAGGCTTAGCCCAGCCCCCATCTGGTGCCCAACGCCCAGGAGCCCCTCCACAAGGGTGACCTGGGTGGGATGTGAAGACCCCCATCATCCTTCCCTCAAAGGTGTTCTTTTAAAAAAAAAAATCTCTTTAATGTTTATTTTTGAGAGAGAGCGCGTGCACAAGCGGGGAAGGGGCAGAGAGAGAGCGCGTGAGAGTGAGAGAGTGGGGGAGGGACAGAGAGAGGGGGACAGAGGATCCATAGCAGGCTCTGGGCTGACTGCAGAAAACCTGATGTGGGGCTTGAACCCACGAACTGCGAGATCATGTCCTGAGCTGAAGTCGGAGGCTTAACCGACTGAGCCACCCAGGCACCCCTCCTCCAAAGATGTTCCCATGGAAAGTGAGTCCAAGGGCTCTCAGGGGACCCAGAGTTCTGTCTTGGGGGAGGGATGTCCCCCTCTTATCCAGTCTACTGTGTGACAGCAAACAGGTGTCTCCTCCTAGCCTTCCAGTGGGTTCATTTGTGGACAGCATATTCGTTGGTTTCCTTAACATGAGAAGTTGGCTGGTTGTTCCTACATGAGCTGAGCTCGCTTGTGAGCAGCCTCCCCCTGGAGAACGAGGGAATGATAAGCTAGTATAAATCATGCTGAAAGGAACGAGCCCTCATCGTGAGTCATTAGGACAGATGACACACTGGCGAGCAGATGAAAACCCTTTGATGAAGACCAGTTGTGAAAGCGCGAGTAATGCCAAAGAAATGCGTGGTGGTGACCCAAAAGTTTAATGTATGCATTTCCCCCTTGCTCTGTCTCTCTCCCCTTTTATTTTCAAGACATTGCTGCAGTAAATGTCACGAGTGGTAAAACAACATTTCCTGTGCTCGGACCCTTGGGAGAGAGGTTCAGGGAAGGACGGATCTGGAGGGATGCGTTTCATCAGCGAGTGCTAGATGCCTTTTGGCACGGTACTTAAGTAATGGCATCAGAAATGGGGATCAGTCCTAGGGAGGCTTGTCCTGTCCTGAGAAAATAGCCCCCGGGCAGAATGTCCGCTCTGAGGCCTGAGAACGCATTTCAGCACATGGATGAACTCACCACCTTGACGTGTCCCAAAGAAGGGACCGTGGGGTGACAGATGCCAGCTCTCTCCAGCCCTACGAGCAGCAGGAGGCAGTGGCCCAATGGCTAAGCCATCAGCTCTGGACACAGGCAAGCTGCTCTGTGTCCCTGCTCTGCCACTTTGCAGCCAGGTGGCCTGGGCAAGTCCCCCGACTCCTTCAGCCTGCTTCCTGCTCTGAACAGAGACTCGTGATCCCAGCACCCACTCGTTGGGTGGGCTTGGTCGCAGGCAGCAGGAACAGACCCTGCTGACCTCGGAAAGGGGATCTACAGGAAGGATGTGGAGTCGAGAAGAGAAGAAAGTGTGAAGCACCAGGTCTCAGATGGGATGAGGGCCGCTCAAGTCTTGTTGGAAGAACCAGCGGACGAGCTCATCGAGGTCTGATAAGGCCAGTCCTTGTGTCCTCTTTCGGGGTCAAATCCTGGAGAGAGTATCTAGTAGGTCCATTTAGACACGCCCCCACCTCTTGGCTGGAGGAAAACAAGGCACTTACTTTGGCCGGTGGGGGAGGCAGGGCCTCTGTTACCAGAAGAAGGAGGCAAGAATGTTACGGGGATTAATGGACATCATGCATGTAAAGTCCTTGGCACTGTGCCCGCCACATGGCAAGAGCTGAAAAATCAGATGTTGTGTATTAACCATTATGCATGGAATGATGGATAGCAGGTCAATAATACAAGCTACTCTAAGTAAGAAGCTAATGATGCACGCACACAAATGAGTACAATTGAAATTGGAAATCGGAATGAGACCGGCGGACTGCATCGATGTCAACAGCCTGGTGGTGATGTTTATCATCCCAGAGGTCTGCAAAAATGTTACCAGTTGGGGAAACTGGGCAAGTTGTACAGAGGGATCTCTCCGTCTGACTTTTTGACACCTGCGTGTATTTCTACAAGGATCTCGATAAAAATTTCAGTTAGCAAGAAAACAAACAAAAACACAAAGAAGAAGAAAGCTAACTACTCCCAAATCCTAAGAAGTTTTTTGTCCCCATTGGAGTTTTTTCTTCAATTCCCCATCCACACCCTCGTTCCCCACCAAAAGAACCCCCTCCCGGAAAAAAAAAAAAAAAAAGCTGTTTACACGTAAGACTCTTGACAGGATTAAAAATTATTTTTAAGCATTTGAGAAAAACATAGGATATAACAAAAGTGCAAGGCCAGGCCAGAATATTCCCTTGCTAAAAGTCCTCCTTGTTGGACATTCGAGGAGCACACACATACGCACCGCCCTCCCAATAAACACGTGAACAAAACATCAGCCTGGCTTGTCCCCAGTAGTTTATCTGAGGGCTGTTTGTCCGCCAGTCTTTTCTCCAAAATGTCAGTTTGTTTAAGTAAAGGTGGGCCCCTTCGCTTACAGCGAGTGTCAGCTCGTGAGGGTCTCGTTAGGTCTCTTGAGTCCTTGAATTCCTGTTTACGCATTCTGTGATGCTGCTGCAAGAAGGAACCTCCTCCAGGCCCTTTGAAGAGCCCTGTGGTCCGCACGCTTGGCTTCCTGCCTTCTGTGGTCCTCCTGGATGGACGGGAGCCCCTGCCCTGGTGGCGGTGGAATCCGGCCCCGCACCAGATTCTCGCTCATTCATTCTTTCTCTTTCTGGTTCCTGCAGCTGACATTTATCAGCGATCTACTGGGCAGGGGTCCTTGTGCTAAGCAGAATGGACACCAGGATCCAGGTCCCAACTTGAAGAAATTTACAGCCGGATAGAGGGTCACCATAAGTGCTCCAGTATGACCAGTCAAGGCAGTGGGTCTGTGTGTCCTGGGCATATAACTAAGTGCTGGATGAATTCAGGAGGAAAAAAAGCTAATGCAGCCGTATAAACACCTCGAGCTCCTGCAGTTTGACTTATGTTGTAGGCAAAGGCTACATACTGGGGTTGGTTTTCCCAAGCACCTCTACGGACTCGTAAGCTCTGTTTCCCCTTGTAGAGTTAAACACACTGTGCCCCCAACCACCACCACTAGCTGGCACACCCACTTTGTGGTTTAGAGGCAGTAGAGACCTGGGTGTTTGCACTTGACTCCATTAACCATCAGACGTGACGAGATTTTAGGAGGAATGGGTTACAGGATTTAGGAATGTCTTCCAGAGCTAACTGGAAAGAGACGAGGCCAGGAGTCAGGACTCAGGAGACAGAGAAGCTGAGTGGTCTCAGGCAGATTACTTAACTGCTCTGTGTCTCAGTTTCCTTAAACCGTAAATGGAGCGGTAGTTAATTGTACTCAGTGGGCGGTTCTGGGAGTGAAATAGGTGAACACCTGAGAAGCACTCCTGGCACGACCTAGCTTGTGGAACGTGCTGAATGACGTCCCCAAACACTCACATGCCTTTGCATGCTGGCGAGCCGGTCAGAGGGCAGAGATGTCTGCCAGTTGGCCCCAGAGGGCAGCGATGGGCCAGCGGGTGGAAGGTATGGAGTACAGTTGGGGAAGCCAAGGCAGGCATCCGGGAGGGCCCCATGGTGATGCAGTGGCATGTGTGTGCTAGGTGAGAGTCAGAAGCACAAGGAAGGACAGAAGTGATCACTTACCGCGTGCCGGCCTCTGTGTGAGTGCTCTCGCGTGGGGAACTTGGCTCGTCCCATCCGTGTGAGTCCCGGTGTGTAGGTGAGAACACATAGCATAGGCCTTATTTCGAAAAAGAATGCCTGAATTTTGGGCTTCGATTCTTTCCGTAACCCGATGACGTGTAGGATCTGTGATTGCCATCCACATTTTGAAGATGAGGAGATGAAGCCTGGAGGAGCACGGTACATCGCCCAAGTAACGTCCGTGATGCTCTGGGGCCAGCAGAGGGTAAGGACCCGGGACTCGAACCCACGTCAGACGCTTTCTCCTGCCGTGCTCCCCCAGGGCCTGCCGACCTCACGGCCCTCAGAGATGCTTCTGATTCTCAAGTCTCTGGTTTGAAGAGATGACCGAGTTCCAAGAGCCCGTCGCTGAGTCACTGGATCACTGCGGGCGCTCCGGAAGCAGGCCCCATTTGTATCTCTGGGAATTGTCCTGAATGGCCAGACAGAAAAGGAGGTGAAGTTACGGCCACTGTGTGCTGACTCTTTTGTCTCTTCGTTGCCACCATGCTGATTTGAGAGGGATTTTTAGAGTCACGCGTTCGTTATTTATGGTTGGGGTTTTTATTGGTGCCAATAACTAGATAGCCACAGAGAATTCCTGCTTGGTGACTTATTCTCAAGGTCGGCGCCCAGGCTTGTCTTAAGTAATTCTCTTTCTTCTTTGGCTATGGAACACCATGACTCAGGGCCAGGAAGCTCGTGAGTTTCTCAGGACCGATCCAGACCCCGGGATTGCCCATGTGTCACGGACGGCAGGCTCTCCCCTGAATATCTCGCAGTATCTGTCAAGGGGACGAGGGCTTCCGAGTTCCTGTTTCTGCTGTCGATACGTGAGTGAAATTCGGATAGCCAACTCTGTTGCTGTGAAATTATTCTCATTGCTGGCTTTGCTGACATCGTACTTGAGTGGAATCAAAGCCATTTTGTCTAGGAGAAAGGGTGAGAAGAGTTAATATTATACACACGCGTTTTAGATGGTGATATTTTAGAACCGTCTCCAAAGACGGTGATGCTTAGATAGAGCACACGCCAGATTCTCCTTAAGCATCCTTCCGTTCTGACTCCGTATGCAGTATGGTGTGGTTTGAGAGGGACAGTTTGAGGCTAAACACAGAAAGGGCTTTCTTAGGAATCACTTTCAGATCTCTTCAAGGGTGATTGGAGTTAGTTTCCAAAGAAAAATGATTTTATACATTTTTGAAAGGATTTTCCCTGGAATATTAAGTGCAAAACTTCTTTGCCATAGGAAAGTAAAGTCTTAAACATGTACCCGCCTGGATGGCCGGATATTAGCAGAGTTTACATTGGGGTTGTCCATGGGCATTTTCTTGAGGACGTTCTGAACGGTGAAATCTGGGATAATTTATGATACCTTCAAGATAAAGCAAGGAGTTGGGGGCGCCTGGGTAGCTCAGTCAGTCAAGCCGCTGACTCCTGATTTCGGCTCAGGTCCTGATCTCCCAGTTCGTGGGTTCGCGTTCCACGTCAGGCTCTGAGCTGACAGTGCAAAGTCTGCTTGGAATTCTCTCTCTCCCTCTCTCTCTCTGTCTGCCCCTCCCCCCCTTCTCTTTCTATCTCTCAAAAAAAATTTAAAGAAAAATATAAAGCGACGAATAAGCAATCACTCTCAACTTCGCACTGATAGATCAACAGCCCGTGGATGTCTTTTCGTCCGTCTCCCACTGTCTGAGGAACAGGGGTACCATTTTGTCCCTGGGGCCATTTTATTTGTTTTCTTTTACTTTATTTTTTGCCTATCATATTTATCACTTTCTCCTCCAGGACTCCAGGATTTTTGTGTCCTGGTTTATTCTCTTTGCCTTTACCGTCTTTCCTGGGCCCTCCCCCGCTTGCTCCTTCCTTTCCCTCTAAATGCGCCCTGACCTCTCCATCGTTAAAGAGTCTATATCCATCCACCCATCTACTCATGCACCTGTCCATCCACCCCGTCGCATTTTGCTCTTTCCTCTCGCAGCCACACTGTGTATAACTGGGGTCCTGTCGCCCACCCTCTTCTGCTTCCAACGCCCGCCTCCCCGCCCTCTTCTTTCAGAGACCTCCAAGGCAGGGCCACTTTCTTGTCAAATCCAAAGCCTTTTTTCTCAGTCCACATCTTCCTTGCCCTCTGGCACTATCATCCTGACCTTAAGGGACGCCCTTCTCTAGCTTCCATGGTGCCCTTCTCCCTAGTGTCCCAAATATCTCACTGTTCATCCCCTTCCTCCTCGAGCCTCTACGTGTGGGTAGGTGCGAGGGCATGCAGTCCTCGGCCCCAGGGCCTTACTTCTTTAGGCTTTCTCTGAGGCCTACCTCCCACTGCTGCGGGTTCCAAAATGCGTGCCTCTGGCTCTGACCTTTCACCCACTTTCCAGTCCTCCAGGGATGTCCCCCTAACACCAGCCTCTCCAAATGTGAGTTCCTGGTCTCCCCTTGCCCTCCTCGGCTTCCATTCCCAACTGCATGCCGTCTCGGGGTGACAGGACCCCATTCTCCTTTCGCCGTCCACATCCGGTCTGCGTCCTTGTTTCTTCCTGCAGAGACTCTCTTGGGCGTGTCCCTGCCCGGCTCCAATTTCGCATCTGTGCACATGTAGGGCATTCCGAGGCTCCTAGATGAGCTTCTAGAAATTTCCCGCCACCAGTTCACCTTATAAAGATGCCAGACTCGGGTACCGGACTTGGCGCGTCCCTCGCTGTGTCTGCCGAAGCAGCCTGGAGCGTGTCCCGGTTGTTCACTCACCTTCTGAGCAGCGGAAGTCCTGGGGCCTCAGGGTAGCTCATAAGTCCCTACGTCATGACGGCAGCTTCCTGTCTGTATCTGTTGCTGCTTACCGCCCTCCTCCTCCATGCAGCCCCCGCCCAGATCACGCACCCTTGGTTTCACCGACATGTAGTTATCCCTCATTTCAGACACCCCTGGACACCGACCTCCCCACGTCCCTGCTCGTACAGTGAATTCGCAGCCACTCGTGTTCTAACGTACAATCCCAGCGTCATCTTCTCCAAGCTTTTCCTGTTCACAATCTACTGCTCCCCAACCCCTGCCCCGCCTCAGCGAGTTTTCCTCTTTATTCCCTTACAACTCTGTCATCACGTGTGTGTTCCATTAAATCCATTCATCGGTCTGCTTATACTTATGGAGTGGGAGCTATTTGGGATCTGACATATGGCATCTTCTCTCTGAATCCCCAGCACGAGACCTAGAAGTTAATAGATGCAGATAAACACCGACTGAATGAAACATTAAGTGACACTTTCCTGCTGAGAAAACGGGGTTGGGTCCCTGTGACTTGGCTCATCCAAGGGCAGGCATTGCACCATACTTACCCTGATTTTCCAACACACAGTCGGCTCAAGCTCTCCAGAAAACCCTGGAGGCGTGTGCCCTCCCTTTTCTCTGCCTCCAGAGCTTGTCCGTCTCCCTTGCCGTCTGTTGCCCTCCTCTCCTCCATGCGGTCTACAGTTACCGTTCACATACAGCCAGTACCCTGCACGGTCAAGTACTTGAACGTGTTCTCCAGCTGTCTTTCGCTAAATTTGTCTTATCTCCCAGAATCGTGTGTGAGCGGAATGAAGACAGAGGCCACACTAGACGGTTTTTTGAACACCACCGAATCTGGATTCATGGCGTGCACATAGCTGTACATCAAATACTTGATGAGTTGTTTAGATATCTCATAGTTCATTTCCAAGTATTCAAGACCATCAGCGTCACAGTTTAAAGGCTGAACCCTGATGCTCTAATCGGAGTTGCCAAAACATGAGTAGGAGTCTGGAAATGACTAGAATTTCAGCAATAGAGAAACTTCCTGCCCCCAGTCTGATTCAGTTGGTAGTGTTCCCTTCACTAGACTTTTAATAGAGCCACAAATCTCTCCTAACCAGTTTGCTCTAGAATTGAAAAGAGCTCACATGTAGGGGACCGTCTCTGACGCTGAGCCTTGAATTATGCAATGTCACGTCTGCAGTGTCCTGGGCCCGTCAGAAGCCCTCTGAGCTCTGCAGAGTAGCGAGAGTCTGATGCCAGGACAAAAGATGTTGGAGTCTGCTTTCATTTCACTACTCAGAAATGCCTAGATGTTTGTCTAAGAAGCGGAGTGTTTTTAAAATTAGTATTCTTCTATTCATAAAGCCGGTATTTGTAAAAGTATCACTTTTATCCCCCTAAAAAGCAGTCGTAAAAAACATGTTCACCCTGAAAGTAAAAAACCAACCAACAACAACAACAACAAAAACCCGTCCTTTAAATGTTTCAGCTGGGCCTGGATGACCTCCCCAAACGCACAGACACAGAAAGTTGCTCCCCACTGGTTTATACCGAGGGTGATATTAGTCCCTGCCTCGGAAGGAGCCAAGAGAAGTACATAAGATGAGCACAAAAAGAGCTTTGCTCAATGTGGGGCACACAGTAAGAAATCCATAGAGGTTCAGCTGGGTTATAATCCCACACTCGGGATTGCAGTTCAAAATTGTCACCAGTTGTCCTTCTACGTCGCTTGAACATCTAAGAGCTGGGCCCAAGTCTGCTGACAAGGACTTGGTGGCTGTTGGTGGCAGCTCCTTGGGGCAGGGACCTCAGGCCCGGGCTCCTCTGCGACAGAGGGTGGCCAGGATGCTGCCTGTTCAGCAGCTGCGGGCTGAGTGACGCGGTCACGCTGGCCTCCTCCTGCGACATTCTGCAGTGCGGAGACGGGACGAATGTCAACCGGGAGAAGAAAAAGGATGACATCATGCCCCACTCCACATGGGAGGATGGGTGGCCTGGGTCACACCCCTTTCGCTGGGGGGTTGGGGGTGGGGGTGGGCAGCCTCCATGTGGAGAGCAGAGGAAGGGGCCCTTCCGTGAGATCATACCAGTCCACGACACTTTGTGACCGATGTCAAAGCGAGGCTCCTTCTCCGCGTGTCTAAGGCCAGAGCTGGGACGATCCGCATCTACTTGTTTCTTCCCAAACGTAGGCGTCCTGAGGCACCTGGGACCCCAGCCATGGTTTTCTTTGTTGTGTGCGTGGAAAACCGCGAGCGGGAATTTTTGCACCGATTCCCACTCAAGTGAAGCAGGGCCGATCCCCACTAAACGGGTTTGCTCGGCGTGTTATCAGAGGGTTTGCGGGGACCCGCAGTGGGCTGGCGGGGGAGGAGCCCATGACTTGTGAACTGCTGCGTTCCCAGGGTCTCACCCTCCCCCGTCCCCCATGCAATGCCGGGCTGCTTACATCGTGCTTAATTCTGCATCATTTGGCCTTGATTTTGAAAGCCCTTGGGGGATTCCATGGAGAATGAGCAAGGCTGTTCAGTATTTACTGCTGAACCAGAGCTACAACTCTATCCCCTGCTTGTAGAAAAGCCTTAGCACTACAAGTCTGATTTTATAAAATAGGTGAGTGGGGGGTTCCTTACAATGTCAAGGGTATCTTAAAGTATGTTTTTACAACTTGACAGAGTCTGGGGAGAAAAGAGACTTAAAACTGAAGTGCTCGTTGCTGCCGCCAATTGAAAATGAATCACAAATGAAGATAAATCACCCCTGAGCGTATAACGCGGAACAATGGGAAAATATTATCAGAATTGTAAAAATCTGATTTGCGTGCAACTTCTCAGAAACATAGCCTTGCAAGCATAAACCGAGGCAAGCAGACTGACTCATGTAAGTGGGGGAGAAATCAGTCTAAGATTCCAAACATGTATGTCAGGAGATGATTATTGGATTTGAAAAAAAAAAAAATACGTTTTACAAAGTATATCCCACCGGCTCTCTTTGCCATGGGGGATTCCAGTGAGCGTTTATAAAATGCACTGACTGCCAAGACGCTGTAGAGAGTATCAGTAAGACTGTTAATAACACAATTTACTAGGTATCTGCTGCTTATATTTATCCTGCACACATATTGTCTCCACTCCTTACGGTAATCTTACAAGCGTTCTTCCCCCCATTTGATACACGGGGGGCATTCTCAGAGTGTTTCCACAGCTCAGCCCGGGCCCCGCGGCCGATGGGGGACAGCGTCAGAGCTCACTCAGTTTATCCTGGCCTTAAACCTACCTGCTCTCCCACACCTTCCCAGCATCCCCCAGGCAAGCGAGAGGCCGCAGGGACCAGGCTCTGGCCATGGCCTCAAACAGCAGACGGAACCTTGGCCCAACATATATGTTATGCTTTTCAGGAGGGAGAGCTGTTGCCCGAGACAGATTTGGAGCGAAGGCACGTTTTCTAAGAGACTGGAGGAAACAATTTACTGAATGACATTTTTTTAGAAGTCGCTGTTATTTCCTAGCTGTGATTTTTTTTTTTTAATTAAGGTATAATTCACCTGGCCTAAAACTCACCGTTTTATAGCGTATAATTGCTGTGGTTTTTAGTAGATTCACAGTGTCGTGCGGCCATCGCCGCTCTGCAGTTTTGGACCATTTCCTTCATCCCCAGAAACCCCATACCTGATAAGGTCACGTCCTAGTCCCCGTTTTCCCTGCCCCCACCCCCTGGGAGGCACTAATCCTTCTGTCTCTACGGATTTGCCGATTATTCTGGACATTTCCTATAAATGGAAGTATGCGACATGTGGCCTTTTGTGTCGGTTTTGTTCACTTAGTGTCCTGTTTTCAGGGTCTGTCCACGTCGTAGCGGGTGTCAGTGCCCTGTTCCTTTTTCTGGCTTAATAATATTCCACTTGTATGGAAACGCCACACTTTGCCTATCCATTCATCAGTTTCTTTTTTTTTTTTTAATTATTTCTTTTAAATGTCTATTTTTGAGAGAGAGAGAGAGAGAGAGAGAGAGAGAGAGAGAGCGCAAGCAGGTGAGGGGCAGAGAAAGAGGGAGACACAGAATCCAAAGCAGGCTTCGGGCTCTGAGCCTTGAACCCATGGTTCCAAGGCAGTCTCCTTGGGTTGAACCCATGGACTGTGAGGTCATGACCTGAGGCGAAGTCAAGACGCTTAACCAACTGAGCCACCCAGGCGCCCCTCCATTCATCAGTTTCTGAATGATTTTGATGCCACGATAAATTTCGTTCCAAAGGGTTAGGTTGGTTAGCAAACCAGCAAGCTTGAGTCCGCCCCTAGCAAACATGGGCCATCGTCCGTCTAGCAGCCAGATCTCCAGTGGCTTCTTGTGGTTCGAGAAGTAACATGGAAACTCCTGGCAGAGACCTTCCCACCGTCAGCCTCTTGCTGTGTGTTTATTGTGTCCATGGTGGTTCGGGATGGAGGAGGAGACCCACAGGAAATGAGTGGACACACACATATACAATAAACACACAGTTATCAGTGAGAAATGTACTTTTAACACAAGGGAAGGAAGCGGTAGGAAAGAGGGAGGGGTGGCTGGTCAGCTGTGCACTCTCCACATTCAGGCCGAACAGGTGGCAGCCAGGCAGACGGTCCTGGCAGGCAGAACCTTCCAGGCAGAGAACAGAACTCGTGGGGACTCGCAGGCACAAAGGACACACCTCTTTGAGAAACGAAACGACCAGGCCCCCTGAGAGAGCACCGCTCCTACATGTCGTCTAGCAGAGTTAGTTATGTCAATCCTGTTGCACATTACGTCCCTGGTACCCATTCCCATAAGAGAAGCATGAATCCAGAATCAGATCGTACCTGTTGGAAATCCAAAGCTGAATAAATACTCTACACTTTAAATTGATTTCTAAAAAGTGCATGTCATTGCATACAGTCGTTTATTTTAGAAAGGTAGGATTCGTTCTCAGTGCACCAAAGCTTTGGGCTAGACGTCCCCAGTTACTCAGAAGGTTGGTGGTTAGAAGCCCAAAGAGATTTTTGCAAAAGCAGTGAGGGGAAGTCTGCTGACCTTGCACTGGTGACATTTCCAGCAGATTCCCTGTTAAGTCATGTCACACAGAAAGGGCTGAATCCGCACCTACCTTCTCAATAGGGCACCGCTGATTACGTCAGAGGTCCATGGAAACGATGTGCTTTTCTTTTTTCCCATACACCTTTTATTTCCGCAATTTTCATACCTCCAGTTAGAAAACATTGACAAATGATAGATACATGCAGTGCTCTTTGAATTAGTTCAGCCTCAAAAGTTAATCTTTAACCCCGACATTTTTGCTGGAAATGGTTCTCCCTTACTCCCACAACAAAATAATAAAATGTTGACACAGTTTTCACTTCTTAATTTTGGTTTATTTCAGCTCCCAAGGTGCCCACTTAGTCAATGTGATCAAACTCATAGAACCTGAGGCCTAAATATTTAAGTCCCTGAAACCTTCTCCTTTATCTCCTTGTCAATGAATAATTCATTTGTCTGCATAGCCTCTGAAGCAGATCATCTTTATAAAAGAAAAAGGGGGAGTACGTAATAGACCAGAATAAATGCCGGTAAAATTTCAGGTTTGCCCTTGGGAGCTAAGATTTTGAGAGAGAAAATGAGTTTTTGGTTCTCGAGGCTTCTTAGCACATAACTATGGATTTCTTTTAGGATCTATTGACTGGAAGTAGTAATGACATAGATATTTAAGCATAATACCACACCAATTCCTATTGTAGAGATTATATTACATGTTGTGTTAATTTCTAGAACGTTCTACCAATTTTTAGACTTATCGCTTAAACTCTCAGGAGTTAACTTAAAATACCATGGTGGCAAGAGTTCGGGGGACCTCGTTTTCCCCAACATATGTGCTCGTCAAAAAGAACGAAAGTTGAATTCTTACAAAGAAAACCCTTTTAATGACTTTTTCAGAGGACTGTTTT
Organism: Panthera onca; assembly: GCF_046562875.1. Classification (NCBI taxonomy): domain Eukaryota; kingdom Metazoa; phylum Chordata; class Mammalia; order Carnivora; family Felidae; genus Panthera; species Panthera onca. The sequence continues at coordinate 6,264,196 of NC_138349.1, forward strand.
GGATGACTTTTTTGTGTGGCCAATGGCCATCCTTGCAGACCAGCAAACAACCCTGGGGAAAACGTCTCTATTAGTGTTCTTACTAGAACGAGGAATAAGGTAGTGGGTTCTGCATCTCTCATCATCCAGAAAAGGAGGCATAGTGGCTTTAAAGAAAATCTCCAATTTTTTTTTTTTTTTTTTTTACATTTCTTTATTTTTGAGAGACCGAGCACAAGTGGGGGAAGGGCAGAGACAGAGCAAGACACAATCTGAAGCAGGCTCCACGTTCCCAGCTCTCAGCACAGAGCCCGATGCGGGGCCCGAACCCACCAACCACGAGATCATGACCTGAGCCGAAGTCGGACGCTTAACCGACTGAGCCACCCAGGCGCCCCGAAAATCTCCAAATTAAATAGCCCAAGAGGGTACTTGTTTAAAGAGTGCTGGGAAATGTGTTAATAAATGCAGCCACAGGTGGGGGCCACGTGCTGTCCCTCATGCCATATGCAGTTGCCCACACGCGTGGGTGATAAAATGCAGACGGGCTGTGCTCAGTTTTGCATTGTCTTAGATTCTCTGCAGAGGAGGCCCCGTGTTGCCTGCCCCCGCCACCGTTGTCTCTAGGGGCCGTCCCTCCGCCTGGGTGATGCCACCTCCAGGGCTCTTGTCCGTCCTCAGTGATCTGATCGCTCCTGAGACCCTTCCCAGGGCTCCTCCTTGCCGGTGCTCCCCCCCCCCCACCCACATACCCTTCCCCCCTGCAGACAGACTGGTGTTTCCAGCTCTGATTTCTCTGGAGTTCCAGATCAGTCTGGTATTTTCTGGAAACCGGATTGCCCATACCCAGCTGTCCCACAGGATCTCAGCCTCCGTAAATCCAACACTAAGCTGTAGTTTTGCTCTCCTCAACCCCCGTTGTCCCTGGGGCTCCACATCTCAGGCTCCAGCATTGCCACTCACCCAGCGGCCCAGAGTCAGACCCTGGAGAGTTTCTGGAATCGCCCGGTGTGCTACCTGCGTGCACAGGGCATGCCGATGCCGGCTTCGGCACATCTTCCTGATTCCTTTGATTTTCTCGCCTCCGCTGCTGCTCGCCTGGTCCCACCCGCCCCCCTCCTCTGGGAGCTGGATAGGTTAACCCTGCAGGTTATCTCCACCCTGGACAAAAGTGTTCTCTCCTGAACACAAAGTATTCTTCCTCCTCCCTGAGGGAGGCCATGTGCCACTCCAGGATGACACTGATCCCTCTGGTGCAGCACTCAGAGCCCGCCTGAGCCCCTGCGCCCCAGCCCTCCCCTCCCTACCTGACCCTGAACTCGGGCCGTCCCCTGGGCAGCCCCTGCTTGTACCACACTCCCCACGGCCCCTCATCTGGCCAAGTCCCGCCACCGTGCAGGGTGGCTGTCACCTCCTCGCATCGCTCAGCTCCCGCGAACCTCCCTGCCTCCACATTGTACCTCCTCCCATCCCGCAAGCATCCAGGTCCTAGGATCCCACTCTCTCATTCCTGATGCCACCGCCCTGGTCGAACATCTCCATTATTTTTCACGCGAGCCTGTTGTTTTTAAACGTTTTTAAACCAGTGGAGTCCCTTCCTTCAAGGGAAACCCAGAGCATAAAGTGGGGAGGGAGCAGGAACTGAGGAAGAGGCTGGAGGAGGAGAGGGAGGAGGTAAATCGTAAACAGTTGCATGTTTATTGAGGCTGAGCCGAGCTTGTCGCTATGCCACTCGGGCTCTGGGCCTCGGCTCCCCTGGGACCCCGCAGCCCCGTGAAGTGGCAGATATCATCTCACAGACAAGGACCACACTACACTGTGTGGGGGGCATAGATGACCTGAGGAAGGGGAGAGGTAGGGAGAGCAGAGCCACGGCACCCCCTCGCCCTGGGCTGGGTCTCCTCGCCCTCGTCCGATGCTTCTCGCTTCTTGAGCTTGTCCTGTCTCCCTCCAGGTGTGTTTTCTCTTGCCTTTGACCGCATTTGCACTGCCATTGTGTTGCTCCCTCGAGGTGACAGTCTCCTCAGGCTCGCCCTTGGCCTGTGACCACTGACCAATGGCGGCCTGGCCTGGACTCAGTGGCCCCATGGAGCGTGGATGGAGCCTCTGGCTCTCCCCATCCCCCCCTCCAACTCCTTGGTGACCGTTTCCCTCTCCTCCCATGTCCTTCTGGCCTTAGTCCCAGGAGCCCTGCCTGAATTTCCCACCCACAGCATGATGCCTTATTAATGTCCCGCTACAGTTAGCGGGCCAGACACACGGCTCTGCACCCCTGAGTCGGGGGGCTTCCTCCCGGGTAACCCGTGGTCAGACTATCTCTGCTTGTTTCCTGGTATGAACACTGATGTCATCAACCCTTCCTCTTTGGGGGATTATTCCTGTTTTCCAGAACTTGCTGACTCACCACCAATCTTGGATCTCTCTTCTTATTTACATGGATGGAGGCACGTACAAATCTATACGTTGAAGACTAACCATCCAAGTGGGCCAACAGAAGCGTAGATACCTATGTGTGTTTCTGTTTCCCCGAGACCAGGCACATCTTGAGTTTCGATACTGTCCCGTGTTTTTATATCCTTCGTGGCACTCAGCTCATTATTTGGCACTAAGCTATTCCATAAGCAATGAAAGAATCATATTGTTGAACTATAAATGTTGCAATTTGATCTGTTGTCTAAGCCTGTGTTTGTGTGTTGGATCATGTGGCTTACATGCTGTGTAATAACAGAAAATATTTATATTGGTCTTTGCCCCAGTTCCTTACACAGGGCTCTTAAATCCTTTGTAATTTCCTAAGTGATAAGAGTGCTAGACGCATCGTTGGTTATAATACTTGGTCTTTGACTCTGGTTCCTGATGCAGAGCTCCCAAATCTCTTTGAATTTCCCGGGTGATAGAATATCTTTTGTTCTTTTTTTTATTTTTTAAGTTTATTTATTTATTTTGAGAGAGACAGAGACAGCATGAGTATGGGAGGGGCAGAGAAAGGGAGAAAGCATCCCAAGCAGGCTCTACACAATCACTGCTGAGTCTGTTGTGGGGCTTGAACCCACAAAGCCGTGAGATCATGACCTGAGTCGAAACGAAGAGTCGGACACTTAACCAACTGAGCCACTCAGGTGTCCCAGAATGTCTTTTGTTCTAATGAGGGGCCTGTGTGTTGACTCAGGGATGGGGGCTGGCCACTAGAAAGACCAAATCACAATTAGAAGCTTGGAACTTTTAGCCATACCCCTCAGGGCAGAGGGGCTCGAAATGGAGTTATTGATCGATCGTGAGTACATGATGAACCCTGCAAAAAACCCCTGACAGTATAGGGTTCAATTGTATGAGCTTCTGGGTTGGTGATCACATCCATGTACTGGGAGGGTGATGCACCCCAACCACACGGAAGAAGCTCCTGAACTTGGCACCCTATGGACCTCACCCTGTGTATCTCTTCATCTGGCTGTTCATCAGTACCCTTTATCATATCCTTTATTACGGAAAACTGGTAAGCATAAGTAAGCGTTTCCCTGAGTTCTGTGACCTATTCTAGCAAATGAATCCAAAGGTGGGGGGTTGTGGAAACTTCTGATTTGTAGCTGAGTTGGACCCAAGTTGGGGGTTAAGCTGGGGACCCGTGGCTCGTGATTGGCATCGGAGGTGGGTGGCAGTCTTAGGGGCCTGAGCTCATCACTTGTGGATGAATTGAATTGAATTGGATTGGATTGGATTGGATTGAATTGAATTGAATTGAATTGAATTGAATTGAATTGAAGGACACCCAGCTGGTTGTTTGATCTGTGGGGGAAAAAAACCCACATATCTGCTATCAGGAGTGTTGCGAGTGTGGTAGTTGTGGGAGAGTAAAAGAGAAACAGGCGTGCATTTTTCCTTCATACATGCAAATATCTGTCAAGATGATTGCCTTCACGAAGTGTTCTCCGCATTTGTATATTTGAGAATTGGCAACAGCCATCTAACTGCCTTCAAAGAAACAAACATCGCTCAGGTGCTTTCTGTCTGCTTAAAGAGTAGTTTTCAGCTTCTACTGACATGCACGTTTTATCATAACTGCTGTTATTATAAACGCGACTCATGAGAACTATATAAAATACAGAAAACACAGATACGCAAGAAAGAAAAAAAAAAATGGCACATAATCTCATCCCTTTCTGGTGTGTTTCCTTCCAGTCTTTTTTCCGTGACATGCATGAGTTTTTGACTCGCGGTTTTCCTTGGGTAGGATTAGTGCACGTCCCGATTAGCTGGGGAATTTCTGCTGCGTTCAGCCTGCTGTGTGTTACCAACCCCGTCACTATTTCCCGCAGGAGGGATAGCTACGGCAGCTTACACTTTCTTTACCATAGAATTGGTGTGTTTATTTTCTCTTCTGATGCATGCAAAGACAACAATGATATATTGCCCCCGGCTTAATCTCTTCTCGTTTTCCTTTATGGAACCTTTGGGATACAGAATTGTGTGTACCAAGGACACGGAATACCAAGTGCAGTGTATAAATGCCGTTGCCACTTCGTCTGTGATCGTAGATCCGAGAAAGCTTTACCGCAGCGTTAATGCGGTTCCGATGCAGGTGGGGCACACCGTGCAACAGGCTAGTGAAGGGATTCCCCCTGCTGGGAACCTTGAACTCACAAATGTTCGGTAACTACAGGATGCTCTCCTCTCTGCCAGACTTCTAGACGCTCGTGGAGCTTCACGTTCCGATATCTCTCGTCACTTGGTGGGTCTGCCTCCTGGGTCTCCACCCTCTCTCTCCTCGCCAGCTCCTACGTAGCCCATAAAATACACCAGCCTTGAAAACGTGCCTCCTTTCCCCATCTACCCACCCACGGATCCTGCAGTGCCCCCTCGCAAGCTCGCCTTCCTCCGTCCTACCGTCCCTCTCTCTTCCCTTCTCACCCACACCGGCCCTTATTCTCTATTTCTGCTACTTCTGCTCACTCGACCCCCATGAAATTTTCTGGTGCTGACCTCTGTGATCTGTGTTTGGCACAGCCCCTCAGCTTCTCCTTCTTCAGTGCCCTCCTCACCTGATTCCGTGGCCCTGGGCTTTCCTAGTTCCCTCCGGTCGCCCACAGGACTCCTTTCCTGCCTCTTCCTCGGCTGCTCCTTCTCCTCTCAGGTCTGAAATGACCCCTGGGGGAGACACATCCTCTGGCATGATGTGAACCCCCACCGCTTTGCTGATGGAGCCCAAATCTACATCTCTGGGCCCCCAGAAGCTCAGCCCGGAAGCTCAGCCCCAGGCCTCTGGAATAGAACATTGAGGTCTCTGCCTGGGTGCTTCCCACATGCACCGCAAATGCAGCATGAAGATGTATGTCTGGACTCCACGGCTCGGCCCCGCAGACACCCTCCTCTGTGTTCTGTGTCTCCGCCACGGATCCCGGCACCCACCCACCCACCCACTCGGCCCTCTGACCCTCTCATTTCCTGACATCCCACGGATTTTACATCAGAAGTATTTTTTCCCTCCTTCTCGCTCCTGCTGCAGTTTCCCTAGTTCTGACCTTCAGCAGATTTCCCTGGGACCACCCTGATAGCTGCCTAACCGCAGTGCGGGTGGTTCTCACGTGATCAGCCTGCTTTGCCATCATCAGCAGCGGAGAGCTGATACCTGAGCTGTTGGCCTGTGTGGCCGAGGGAATATGCAGGTGCTAGTTGAGACCAAGGAGGGGGCAGATTTTTGTTCTGTTTTGCTTGTGGGGGAGGTGGACGTATGAGTTTCCTACTGCAGCTTAAACGAATTAAATTTAGTGTCTCGAAACATCACAGGTTTATTATCCTCTAATTCTGGAGGCTACAGGGGAGAATCCTTTTCCTTGCTTTTTCCAGCTTGTTCAGGCTGCCTACGTTCCTTGGATCTTGGCCCCTTCTCCTTCTTCAAAGCCAGCAGTGTAGAACCTTCCAATCTCTCTGGCTCTGACTCTCCTGCAAATCTTTTACAAGGACCCTTTGGGATTACGCTGGGCCCAGCCAGGGGATGCAGGATGGGTTCTCCCATCCCAAAGCCCTTAATTTAATCATATCAACAGAGACCCTGTGTCAGGAAAAGTAATATATCCACAGTTTCCAGGAATCAGGACGTGGGCATCTTGGAGAGGCCTTGATTCGGCCTATGACGGGGCATAGTGGGGTGAGGGGGTGAGGGGTACCCATACCAAGAGGCTCCTTTACCCCTATGAAGTCTCCAGTGTTTGTTAGACATTCAAGTGGAGATGTCAAAAGGCAATTGTTTGTAAATCTGGAATTCAGAGCTGGACAAAAACAGTTGGGGAATCAAAAGAATATAAATGAAGGCTAGATTGAGGCACTGAAGGAGAGATGATATGGAAGAGAAGCAGGTCAAGGCCTGAGTCCTCAGATCCCTCTGTGTCCCCACCATGATGAGGTTGGCAGGAGGACGAAGGTCCCACAAAAGGAGGAAGAGAAGCAGCCAGTGAGGTAGGAAGGAGATCGGGACGGAAGGCAGTGCTGCAAGGAGGTGAAGGAGAAGTGCTCCCCAGACTTGGGGAATTAGTGACCTCGGCGCCCTTTTAGTGGAAGCAGCAGCACCCCTCCCCCCGCCCCCCCGCCACTGCACCAGACGTGCAGAGAATGAAAGGTGAGGAAGCAGGTATAGCAAAGGGGGCAGAGTCCCTGTGAATGGGGTGGGAGCTAGAGCTGGAGGAGAGGACCTTCGTCTAGACCGTGGGTATTATGAAGGCACAAGTGCATGAGGGGAAGGACCTATTAGCTTGACTTGACTTTTCTCTCTCTCGTTTTTTAATGTTTATTTATGTTTGAGAGAGAGCGAGCGCGCGAAGAGCAGAGAGAGAGAGAGAGAGAGAGACAGAGGATCCAAGGCACGCTGTGCGCTGACATCACAGAGCCCCATGCGGGTCTTGAGCTCATGAGCTGTGAGATCGTGACCTGAGCCGACGTCTGACGCTTCACCGACCGAGCCACCCCGGCGCCCCGAGTTGCCTTTTGCTACTGACCTCCTGTTTCTGTTCCCCTCTTTCCTCCTTCCAAAGATTTTTTTAAGTTTCTGAAAAAGCCTCACTGTTATAAAATGTAGAGAGAAGGAGGTCAAATTTTCTAAGAGGGGGAAGCAGGTGTGGTGACTTAAGTGTCCTGCAGACATTCAGTGGCCACAGTTTAGTGGAGAGACTGTGCTCTCGTAGCAAAACTCAACCCCTAGTAGGTGGAAGAAATCATTTTTTTAAAGCTAAAGCTATTAAGATAGAAGAATATGCAGGTTTACTGTATGTGGCAGGCAAAAGTCACAAGGGACTCACAGAAGAATGCGTCCCTTTACAGAACAATACACCCAACAATCCCTTTTAAATTGATGCCTTACGTTCTTAATACAATGATTTTGGTTGCTAAAATCCAACTTGCGGTCTTTTAAAATGTTATCTTTTGCAACTTACGTAGGACAGAATCCACTAACATTGTTCGGATGTCCTTCCTCAACGTAACAGTAGAGGAAAAAAAAAAAAAAAAACGCTAAAGGGTAAGAGTGTAACATTGAATTCAATAAAGTTTTGATACTCAGAGCTGTTAACATATAAAAGCCAAGGACAAAGAGCAGATGACGCACTGGAAAAATTATTGTCAGCATAAATATAGACAATGTAGAAAGAACTTTTCTAAACCCAGAAGCAAAAGACGTTCACGCTAAAATAAAGACTGGCTTAAGATGATCACAGAGTACAAATGACTAATGAAGAGGAGGGTGGGCACTGAAGCTGATTCGTATTAAAATGAGCATTCCAATGAGGGACGGTGTTTCATTTATCAGATTGGCAAACATAAAAAAGACTCCTCTTCAGTGTTGATGAGGCCACAGGAACGCGGGTAGACTCTGAACCACCCAGTTTGGCAGAATGAAACTGTTCACCCTTCGGGAGAGTGGCAATCAATATTAAGCATCTTTATACCTGTTGACCAATTTCACAGCAGGGATTTATTCTAAGGAGAGTAGCTCGTGTATTCCAAAGTGTATTCAAAAGTATATCCATTGCAGTCAGGTTATGATATTCACTGAAGATATATTTATTGCATATCAACTCAGAGCTGGGAGCAGTGTTAGGTCCAGGGGAGATAATGGGGGGCGGGGGTTGAAACAGACCCAGCCCTTGCCCTCCCTCCCTCTGCACCTGGTATCTGAGTACCAATAGGTCAGTCAGCCATGACAGCCAAGTGCCACAGGCGCTTGGAGGACTGGAGGCTCACCCAGAGCTCACACACACCTGCCCTGGGCTTGGTGGAGCAGGAGCAGGGAGCATCCAGAGAAGGCTGGAAGAGGTTACATCTCAGTCAAGAGGAGAAGGGTCGGTAAGAATTAGCTGCATATAAAGGACAGGTAGGGATTAGCCAGGGGCAAGGATGTAGACTGCCATGTTGGGAGTAAAAACGATGCTGGGGAACCATAAGCCGTGGGGCGCCGTGCATCTTGGGATTGTGGGAACCAGGAACCAGGCATTGAAGGCTGTGGAAGGCCTGCTTTTGCCCTTCAGTAATTAGAGCAAAAGAAAGAAACCTGCAAGAGGTTAGAAGTCGCATCTCAGCACATTTACTAGGCCAGAAGGTAGAACTCCACCTCACCCAGAGGTTTGGGCGTGAGAAGGGGTGTAGCTCCCAAAGGAAAAGGTGAGCTTTGCAACTGGAAGGAGAGAGAGTGAGGGGAGGGGAGGGAAGTTCAGCGAGGAGGGGGGAGAGGAAGGAGGAAAGTATAAGATGCACATATATAGAAAAAGAACGGAAGGAAAGACAGGCATAAAAATGCTAAATCATGTTCTCCAGAGTACATTATTAGGAACTTGAAATGTCTCTTTTATAATTTTCTGTATTTAATGTATATTAATTTTATAATCTTAAAAATGTTTTTAACGAGTACTACTTAGGACTTCATTAAAATGAATAAAAGGTTTAATGCATCTAAGGTAACTTATTCTTCAGCCTGCTACGCCATGAAGAAGCACCTAACAAACCCAAAACTGAGGCCACGAAGGCACAGAAACCAAAAATGACTTGGATTTGATTTCCACAGGCTTTTCTCAAAAGGAAAGTTAAGAGCCTATGGATCAGTTAATAGTTTTTGCCCCCCCCCCCCCCACCACCACACTTTTCTTTCCACCCCATCTCTACCTGCGTCCAGGGAAGGGGGGATGAGCCAAAGACATCCACATGTGCAATCACTTGAATAAGGAAACCTCTGGGCCCCGTGTTTCCGTGCATGTGGTCACCCTCGATTGTTTTTTTTTTTTTTTTCCTGGGCAAACAGGATAATCACAAAAAGTTATTGCATTTTCTTTCCTCCTACACCCATCACTTTTCTATTGCCTCTGACAACTCTTGTGTGCATTGCCAATAAGATTTTGTATCCTAAAAATATCCCATAAAATCTCACTTCACATAATCACTGGATTTACAAATAGATTTATTATGTACTTGAAAGGAAAGCAGCCTTTTTCATTTAAGGAACAGAGGAGGCTTGGACACAGCAGAGTAGATGGTGTGCGGGTGGGACCTGTCTTTACTGTAGATCGTGATTTATGGACGGAAAAACAAATATAAAGTTCACCCTTCCTCTTGATAATGAGAACTTGAAAGTGCTCTGGGGAAGGACAAATATGTGTAACTAAGTATTTCATTTAGTATGAAATTGTCCTGCATTTCTAGAGTGTAAAAATACCTACCAGAAACATGACTTCTAATCATCTAGTATGAAATAGACTTAGGAGTAGGATGGTTTCCATTTAAGTATTTCCAAAACACATGTGTTTAAAAAATATAACTAAACCTTCTCAGGGTTTTAGAAAAATTAAATCCTTCTATCTGAGCCCAACATTGTACATTTGAAGTTACTTTCAGAAAATCTGTTTCGCTTCTGTTCCTACAGCTGCCAGATCTTGGGCTTGAATGAAATGATCTCTGGGAATCATGCCTTTAATAGAAGCTGAATGGAGGAGAAACCCTAGGGCACACTTTCATGTATCAAGAACTCTCCCATTCTAAGTGTTAAGCTTTTATTAACAGCAATTATTTGCTGGTGCATTGGGGCATTCCCAAGACGTTGTGAACTTGCGGTAAATGTTGATCTGCCAAGAGGACTTGGGCAGCGTCGGGGCGTGCGGGGCCCCTGAGTGGCCAGCTGGCGAGCAGTCCCTGGTAGGCATCCTTCTGTCTATATTTCGAGTGAGGACTTGGCCTCCCTCCCCTGGCTTGTGGAAGCTCTTCTCCTCCCAGACCACAAGCCCTGACTCAGGGATGTCACCACAGGAAGGCGCCCACCCACACCTCCTCCAGGGACCTCGAGGCTTCGGGGACGTGCTGAGGGTGGGGCCTTGTGGGGGCTGTCAGCCCTCTGCCTGGGCCTTTTCCCTTTCGCCCCCTTCCCTGCTTCCAGCTCTCTTTTGGTCTCCCAAAAGTATTGTGATATTTGTTTTCCGGTCCCTTTGGTTTTTTCTTAGCCTTGTGAGCATGTCAGGATTATACGGTGGCGTCCTGGGAAGGAGGAGTTGAGAGAGATGATTGGACATCTCTCCAAACCAGCCCGCTTTTTGCCAAGAGATGGTCGCCTTCATGAATCCGTGCTTCTTCAAACCTGGACATGACTAGGAACCACTAGGGGTATTATAGGTGAAATGCAGATACTGAATCAGTAGGGCTGGGGTGGGGCCCGAGAACGTGTGTTTCTGGCGGGCTCCCAGGTGAGGCACAGGTGCTGGTTGGCCCATGTTTTGAAGAGCAATGGTGCTGCTTGCAAAGGATGCTCTCGCAAGTGGATGAACGAATCCATGTAAGGGGCTGAGCAAAAGGCCTGGTGTGTAGTAAGCGCTTAATAATGAGCCGTGGTGATGATGGTGATGAGGCTAATAGCACAAAACGGTTATCTCAATAGAAATAACATTGTCGGCTCTGCCACAGGATAAGGGGTTATTTTCCGAGAGCAAGCATCAGGGAAAACAGAGCGCAGGAATTCATTCATATTGACCAGTAAAGATGTGTTCATAGTGATGCCCCGGAATGTAGCACGGCTTGCAAGCCAGCCCAAGTTCTTTAGACTGTAAGTTCCAGAGGCAGATGCTGAGCCAGTCTTTGTTATCCCCGTGTCCTGGCACCTTGGCCAAAGTGCCTGGCACATAGTAATCTCTCGATAAATGCTGGCTCCTGTCTTCATTTGCTGAGCACTTACTCTATGCCAAGCACTCCCCATGCGTTTTTCTCCTTTTACCTTCACAGCAGGCTTGGGAGGGTGTGACTGTGAATTCCCTTTTACAGATGTGGAAACTAAGTCTTGGCCAAGGTCACTCAATGGGCTGGGGCAAAGGCCGAATTCAAACTCGGGCCCATCGGATTCTGCGGCCCAAGCCCTTTCCCCCGGGCCCTCCTGGTCCTGCCGTGATAATGTAAGGATTTGGGAGGAGGACTGCCACCAAGTGTGCATCAGCCTTGCCCAAGGGACCCTCAAAACCTTTGCCCATGTGGTCAGCAGGCGGGAAGACTTTCCTCTTTCATGTGGCATCTTCCGACCAGAGTTCTCATCGGCGACACCCGCGTGCACCCTGGCCCTCCCTTTGCTCCTGTCCCTGAACTCATCCTTCCTTCCCACATGGTTCTGATTCTGTCCTGGAGAGATGTGTTCAGGCAGACATCCAGGGACTGAAAGAACAGCCTCAGACCTCCGGGAATCGCACAGATTATTGTTCCCTTATCCGGCCGTCATCTCTAACTCCTCTGTGCATGTGCGCAGAGCGTGATCCTGGCTTGCAGGGACTGTCTGTGCCGGGGTCCTGGCTCGATGGCTGGTTCGCAACAGGATGCTCATCCCTGCTGCCCTCGTCTGAAGGTGCTCGGGCCACACCCGAGGCGACCATGTCAGGTTTCGAGGGGAACTTCGCTCCACACCCCCGTTTCTGTTAAGGTTAGGAAAAGCTTCGATATCGTTCCATTTGGGAGGCAGCCAGAATTATCGTGCAGTGGACTCTTACACCCTGTTGGGAGGTTATGGTAACAGTCGCTCTGGGACCCTGGGAATTCCCAGCTGCAATTCCACAGAGCTCAGAGAGGAGTGGTGTTTCCAGCCGTGTTTCCACAAACCGTGGCTCCCCTTGAAGCCTTTGCTCGTTTGGGTGCTAAGAATGAGAATGGCTGACAATGGCGTGTCCTGAGGTTTCAGCTGGTTATCAGGCCGGCAGACAAGACCAGCCTGCTCTGTGAAAGGGGGCTCCCCCTCCCCCCCTCCGCATCCCGAATGCATATGCTCATTTCTCAACCCCGTGTGTGAAACACGCGTGCCTCCCCCCAGTGATTTGGAGAAGTCCGGCTCCCAGGTGAAAAGGAAAAGCCCACTGCTTCTCCATATCATCAGGCAAGATAACCCAAGGACCCAGGAAGCTCTTGTGCTGACCTTACGTGAATTTGCTGTGTGACCTTATACAGGTTTCTTTGCCTCTCTGGGCATCCCCACCTGTAAAACGAAGGCACTTAACTGGAAAACCGTGCAGAGATCAATTCAGCTTTGAAACTCTGTGACTGCCCGAGCGGAGTCCTTGAGCATGTGACATATTTTTAAGTAATTCCGATTATTTCCACCTCCACTCCCATGCACTGTAACCTCGGGATGTGGCACGTAAGAAGGGAATTGTGCTTTACCAAATGCAGCCGGCTCTCTTCCTCCCTTACCCGGGGGGTTGAGGCCGATAGCGTGAGATGGGAACGGCCGGGAGCTTGCCGGTCCACAGAGAAGCTTCTGCCTCAGCCAGTGGGAACGAAGAGAGATGAGATGCCTCCCCACGTCGTCCGGGGGGTGCTTCCTTTATCTTTATAAAGGCTGCTCTTTACCCCCACGCCTGACTCACAGGTGTGGAAAGCCAACCTGTGCCCGAAACAAAAGCCAACCTTGCGAAGAGGGAGGCTGGCAGGGGCTGGCTTGCCTCTGGTACATCCCTGATGCCCATTTCCCCCGACAGCTGCTTCCCTCTCTCCTGCTGCAGCGGCCTGCCTGGGACGTGTGCGAGGCCACCTTGCTTCTGCCCGGCGAGCACCTGTGCCTGGGCCTGACGTGGCCACTCGCCGACACGTAACGGAGTTAAGAAGGGAACCTGTGGGCTGCTTTTCTGTATGTGTGGGGTACAGGTCTTCTGGTGCTGCTGGAGAAACCCTTCTAAAATCGCTTTTATTGTTCTTTCTCAGATTTGAGTTGTGTCCCTTTAAAAATCTTATGTAGCTACCTAAGAGGTTCTCAACTCCAACATTCGAGGACGTTTAAAATGCAAGGCCGTTCTTGATTCTATTGGACGCGGTGTGTATGGCAAAGGTAGACAAGGGAGTGGTTTCCGTGGAGGAATAACACCCAGCCTCGATTAGTGCTCAGATTCCCGGTACTTGTAACCTTGACTGATTTGGGAGAACAGAAGAATGTGGCAGGCAGAAGCTGAAAGGTGAGAAAGACTTCGTTGAAATCAAATTTCACTCTGTCAGAGGGTTATAGTTTAGACTAGGGAAGCAAGAACTACCGGATTGAATCATACGAGGTTATTTCGAGTTGTGCTTATTATAGGCAGAGTACCTCCCCGTAAACTGTGTCCTACCTAAAGAGAGGGACTTGGGGGCTTTCCACAAGATGGCAGCCTACGAAGGTCCTGAACTCACCGTCTCCCATGGACACACCAATCCTGCAGCTACACACGGATCATTTCCTTCTGAAAGAGAGCTGAAAAGTGGATGAGCTCTTTTTCGGCAACGAAGGATAAAAAGACTACATCAAGACAGGTGGAAAGGGCAGAGATGTGGTCTCAGCAAAACCTCACCCCCAGCATAGAGGTGTGCAATGAGAAGGGATGTCACAGACCAGGAGGTAGAACAGGTGCCTCTCCTGGAGGAGCAGAGCGAGGGGTGGGTATCCCACATCTCCAACCCCTGGGACCCGCACCAGACAGATGAGTCCCCAAAACATCTGGCTTAGAAAACCAATGGGGCTGGGGCGCCTGGGTGGCTCAGTCGGTCGGGCGTCCAACTTCGGCTCAAGTCATGATCTCACAGGTCGTGGGTTTGAGCCCCGCATCGAGCTCTGTGCTGACAGCTCAGAGCCTGGAGCCTGCTTCAGACTCTGTGTCCCCCTCTCTCTCTGCCCCTCCCCTGTTCATGCTGTGTCTCTGTCTCAAAAATAAATAAACATTAAAAAAAAAAAAAAGAAAACCAATGGGGCGGATGTCCAAGAGACCCAAAGTGCTACAGGACACTGAGATTCCCCTTTTATTTTTTTATTTTTTTTTTTCAACGTTTTTTATTTATTTTTGGGACAGAGAGACACAGAGCATGAACGGGGGAGGGGCAGAGAGAGAGGGAGACACAGAATCGGAAACAGGCTCCAGGCTCCGAGCCATCAGCCCAGAGCCTGACGCGGGGCTCGAACTCACGGACCGCGAGATCGTGACCTGGCTGAAGTCGGACGCTTAACCGACTGCGCCACCCAGGCGCCCCGAGATTCCCCTTTTAAAGTGCTTGCCGGTGGTCTCACTTGCCCAAAGACCCAGCGGAAAAAATTGCAGATGGGAGAGCACCTGGATTATGTGTGAAGGAAAAGTCATTTGCTAACCCAAAAGCATCCGCTGCAGGGTCAGGGAATAGCTGAAACTTTCCCTGGAGATGGAGAGGCTGGCGAGCTTGGAGGTGGCACCCTCCCGCCACCTTGCTGAGTGAAGCATGGGCAGGTGGCTGTGGTACCGTCCCACCGCCTTTCCAAAGCCAGAGAGCCCCTGGCTGGGGCGGTTAGTATCAAGGGTTGATGCAACCTCCCGTCAGCTAGCTAAAGTCGGCCAGTTTGGGTATGTGTGACCCTTCCCTCGATCCCTGGGCTTAGGCTGACGAGTGTAAGCAGTGGTGGTAGCATCCTTCTGTCTCATCTCACAGACAAACCACTCTCCCACTGCATTCCTAAAGCCTATGGGCACGTGTGCCATCAGGGAATTTATTTTCCCACCACCTTTCTGGAGCCAGGGAGCGTGCCCCACCTTCTACATTCTCCTGCTGCCCAGCTAAAGCCTCCATGTACGTGCAGTCCACACAGAGGATGCCCCTTGATCTCCTGGCCCTGGTGACCAAGAAGGCTGGCATTCCTGAGCTCCCCTGGGAAAGTAACAATTAGAAAGATAGTTCTCAACAGATCTCCACCACCAGGACACTGCACAGACAACAGACTGAAACACAACCCCGGTCTTCCTGTGAAAAAAAAAGTATATTTACTTAGCCAGGAGCTTCCTGAGGGACAGGCTTCAGGTTTCCCACATATCTGCAGGCTAAGGAGGCAGAGAACATAAGCAAGAGACACCATCCTCTCTCACTGCCTTGGCCTCACTACAGCTTGACAAGACCTCCCAGAAAGGAGCTTATACAGTCATGTGGAGTCCCGATTTTTATAACTGTCACTCAGTGGACACCTCTAGGTCTCCCGGTATGGAGGCCAGCAGGGATTATGATCTCACTGGGTGTATATATTTGCATATATCAAAAGTTGCTGCCCGAGGGTCTGGCTTCCAGTCCACCTGAAACTAGGTGCTAAATGAGATTCCTTCCCTCGGAACATGGACAGGTCTTGGTACATCGTCAGTAGTGGGGACCTACTAAGAATAAGTGTAGACAATCACAAAGGTTAAAGAGACAACCAAGAACTAGGGGAGGTCTAATGAAAAGGTTCATCACCTACACCGGGCCACTGTTTCAAGAGTGAGAGAGGTGGCTGTTTCACCTATCAGAAATAAAACACAGAGGGGCACCTGGGTGGCTCAGCCAGTTGAGCAACCAACTTCAGCTCAGGTCATGGTCTCATGGGCTCATGAGTTCAAGCCCCACATAGAGCTCTGTGCTGACAGCTCAGATCCTGGAGGCTGCTTCAGATTCTGTGTCTCCCTCTCTCTCATCCCCTCCCCCATTCCCTCTCTCTCTCTCTCTCTCTCTCTCTCTCTCTCTCAAAAATAAATAAACATTAAAAAAAAGAAACAAAACACAGAGAGTTGAGCAAAATAAAGAAACAGAAATATGTTCCCAGTTAAAGAACAAGACAAGACCTCAGAAATGGAGGTATGGAGATAGGTAATCTACTTGATAAAGAATTCAAATAATGTTTCTAAAGATGCTCATTGAATTTAGGAGAACAGATGAACACAGTGAGAACTTCAACAAAGACATAAAAGACATAAGAAACTGCCAAACAGAAGTCACAGAGCTGAAGAATACAGTAATGAACTGAAAAATACTCTACAGGGGGTCAACAGCAGACTGGATGAAGTGAAAGAACAGACCAATGAGCTGGAAGACAAAGCAATGGAATTCACCCAAACAGAGTAACAAAAAGAAAAAAAGAATTAAAAAAATGAATATAACTTAAGAGAACTATGGGACAACACCAAGCAGTATAACATTTGCATTATAGCGATCCCAGAAGGAGAAGAGAACATAATTTGCATTATAGGGATCCCAGAAAGAGAAGAGAGAGAGAGAAAGAAGCAGAAAACTTATTTGAAGAAATAATGGCTTCACACTTCCCTAACCTAGGGAAAGAAACAGATATCCATGTTCAGGAAGTCCAGAGAGTTCCAAAGAAGATGAATTCAATGAGATCCACACCAAGACACATTATAATTAAAAATGTCTGAAGTTAAAAAATCTTAAAAGTAGAAAGAAAAAACACAAATTGTTATGTACAAGGGAAACCCCATAAGGCTATCAGCAGATTTCTCAGCAGAAACTTTGTAGGTTATTGTTCAAAATCAAAGGAAAGATAAAGAGTTTTCTAGACCAGCAAAAGCTAAAGGATGTAAAGGAATTCATCACTACCAAACCAGCCTTAAAAGAAATATTAAAGGTACTTGGTTAAGCTTAAAAGAATTGGCAAGAAAACGCAAAAGTAAAAACCTCTCTGGTAAAGGTAAATACATAGTAAAGGTAGTGGATTAATCACTTATAAAGCAATTATTATGGTTAAAAGACAAAAGTACTAAAATTAATTGAAACCATAATTAGTTGAGGGATACATAAAATAAAAAGATGTGAAACGTGACATCAAAAACATAAAATAGGAGGGGGGAGAAAAATGTAGAGTTTTGGAAAGTGTTCAAGTTTAAGTTGTTATTAACTTAAAACAGGCCATTGTATACAAAAGGTGATATATGTGAACCTCACAGTAACCACAAAGTAAAAACTTCTAGTAAATACACAAAAGAAAATGAGAAATGAATGTAAATGTAGTACTAAAGAAAATCATCCAACCACAAGAGAACGGAGAAAAAGAAGGAAGAAACAGGAATTGCAAAAGCACCCAGAAAACGATTAACAAGATGCCAAAAAATACATACCTTTAAATAATTACTTTAAGTGTAAATGGACTAAATTCTTCAGTCAAAAGACAGAGTGGCTGAATGGATAAAAGAACAAGACACATCTGTATACAGCCTACAAGAGACTCACCTCAGAGTAAGGACACACAAACACTAAAAGTGAAGGGCTGGAAAAAGATATTCCATGCAAATGGAAACAGAAAGCTATTATAGCTATACTTAGATGAAATAGACTTTAAGCCAAAGACTATAATAAAAGACAAAGATAAGCATTACATAATAATAAAGGGATCAACCCAGCAATAAGATATAATATTTATAAATAAATATGCATCCAACATAGAAGTACCAATATAAACAAAGCAAATATTAACAGATCTAAAGGTAGAAGTTGACAGTAATACAATAATAATTGGGGACTTTAACACCCTACTTACATCAATGGATAGATCACCCAGACAGAAAATCAGTAAGAAAACATTCACCCTAAATGACACATTAGACCCAATGGACTTAATAGTTAAATGCAGAATATTCTATCCAAAAGCAGCAGAATACACATTCTTCTCAAATGCACATGGAACATTCTCCAGAACGGATCACATGTTAGACCACCAAACAAATCTCAGAAAGTTCAAGAGGTTTGAAATCATGTCAAGCATCTTTTCCAACCACAGTGGTATGAAACTAGAGGTCAAATACAAGAGGAAAACTAAAAACTAAAAACATGTAGAGATTAAACAACATGATACCGAGAAAACTACTTGGTCATAGAAAAAATTAAAAAGTTCCTAGTGGTAAATGACAACAGAAATATGACATATCAAAATCCATGGGATGTAGCAAAAGTAGAGGGAAGTTCATAGCAATACATCCTACCATAAGAAACAAGAAAATCCCAAATAAACTATTTAACTTTACACCTGAAGGAGCTAGAAAAAGAAGAACAAATGAAGCCCAACGTTAGTAGAAGGAAGTAAATAATTAAGGTCAGAGTGGAAATAAATGAAAAAACTAAAACTAAAAGACAATCAAAAAGATCAATGAAACTAGACCTGGTTCTTTGGAAAGATTAAGAAAATGGACAAATCTTTAGCTGGACTCACCAAGAAAAAAGAGACAGGGCTCAAATAAATAAAATCAGAAATGAAAGAGAAAAGTTACAGCTGATACCACAGAAACACAAAGGATCAAAAAAGACCATTCTATAATTATATGCCAACACTGAACAACCTAGAAGAAATGGATAGATTCCTATAAACTTAAATAATCTTCCAAGACTGAATCATGAAGAAATAGAAAATACGAGTAGACCAATTACTAGTAAGGAGATTGAATCAGTAATCAAAAATCTCCCAACAAACTAAAGTCCAGGACCAGATGGCTTCAGTGGGTGAATTTTATGAAACCTTTAAAGAAGATTTAATACCTATCCTTCTCAAACTTTTCCAATCAAAGAGGAGGCAACGCTCCCAAACTCACCGTATGAGCCCAGCATTACCCTGAAACCAAAACCTGCGGACACCATCATCAAAAAAAAAAAAAAAAAAAAAAAAATTATAGGCCAATACATATCCTGATGAGCATAGATACAAAAGTACTCAATAAAATATCATCGAACCAAATTCAATGATGCATTAAAAGGATGATACATCATAACCAAGAGGGATTTGTCCCAGGGATGCAAGGATGGTTCAACAGCTACAAGTCAATCAGCGGGATATGCCACATAAACAAAATGAAAGATAAAAATCATATGATCAAGTCAGTGACTATTATCAAAAAGACAAGAAATATAAGTGTTGGCAAGGATGTGGAAAAAAAGAGAACCCTTGTGCACTGATGGTGGGAATGGATATTGGTTCAGTCACTGTGGGAAACCATATGAATTCCTCAAAAAATTAAAAATAGAATTATCATACGATCCAGTAATTCCACTACTGGGTATCTATCTGAAGAAAACGGGTACATTAATGTGAAAAGAAATACTCAGCCTTACGTTCATTGCAGCATTATTTACAATGGCCACGATATGGAAACAACCTAAGTGCCCATCAACAGATGAATGGATAAAGAAGATGTGGCATACATATTCAATGGAATATTATTCATCTATAAAAAAAATAAATGAAAATCTTGCCATTTTGTGACAGCATGGACAGGCCTTGAGTTAAGTGAAATAAATCACCCAGAGAAAGACAAATACCGCATGCTTTCCCTTGTATGAGGAATCTAAAAAAAACAAAACAAAACAAAACAAAGCCCAGACTCATAGACACAGAGAACAGATTGGTGGTTGCCAGAGGAGAAATGGGGTTTGGGGGAGGGCGCAAAGTGAATGAAGGGGATCAAGAAATACAGACATCTGGTTATAAAATAAATAAGTCATGGAGGCAGAATGTACAGAATGGGGAATATAATCAATAATATTAACTCTGGCAACTTAACGGTGATCATTTCACAATGCATGCAAATATGAAATAATTATGTTGTATGCCTGAAACTAATGCCAATGACCCCTCAAAAAAAATGAGATAGATAAATGGGCTCGTGAAAACGTACAAACTGTGAATTGGTAAAGAAAATGACAGGCAACACGAAAGCTATTTTTTATTTGAGTAAAGCATTTGTGGTCGATTTGGTAGCGCTTGTTTCTGAATCGCTAGGAAGCAGAGGGACAAGTAGCAGGCATGATGAATCGGCTGACAAGGGCTTTTTTCCCTTGTCCCTGTGTGAAATGATGGCAAATTTCCCATTGCCAGTCTAATTTCCCAAGGAATTGGGAGTATGCATGGAATAAAGGCTGAGGTCTCTCAGGAGAGTCAGAAATCCTTGTGAGGGTGAACGCGGGCAGACGGGAAGACTAGGCTGGCTAGTGCGTGTTCTGCCTCCATCACTGTAGGTGTGAAATTGTAGCTTCTCAACAGCCTCTGCCTTCACGGACTGTTCCTGAAACTTGAAGTCGCTACCACGATGCCTGTCTTCTTTATGGTTAGAAAACAACCCAAAAATGCGAGCCGAGAGCTCCCAAATGGAAGCTTCGGGGGAGTGTCGAGGTCAGCGCAAGGGACAGACCCACCGCAGGGCTGTAGCCTGTAGGACACCAGCCCATTCCGTGGCCGGGACCCTGGGAACGGCGCTTTGCCTGGAAGAGACTTCATAAGCCTGTGTGCTGAGCATTTGCTGTGAATGGGGCTGTCCTCAGCTCTCCCCCTAAAAACACAGTGGGACCAACGCTAGCCTTGTCCGCATTTTCAGATGAGGACACAGACTCACAGAGGCTTATGGGATTTGCACAAGGACACACAGGCCTGGGGCCCCTCCTTATGAACCAGCCAATTCAATTTCTTATAAGACTTGACTGGCAAATTATCCTGAATGCAGTGGTTTTTGTTTTGTTTTGTTTTGTTTTGTTTTGTTTTGTTTTGTTGTTTTGTTGTTTTTTAAGAGGGAGACTGCTGCGCTACCGAGATTTCCAAACCTGGCATCCCCTCTACAAACTAAAGCTTTGTGCAGAAACCCAGAATACACAATCCGTAATCCTGGGGGCTAGGAGCCTGCGAGCCATCCCTGTAACTGAGTGCCCCCCCCAACTTAGTTGAAAGAATAGCACTGCCCACAACTCCGTGTGACACGGCTGTGTGCAGGTGCTGGGTTAGCCAGCATCCCAGCTCAAAAGAGGCTGAACGCGGCTGCTGAGGATCTTGAGAGCCCTCTCTAGAGGAGGGGACATCTGCTGGACGGTGGGGTGTCCACTGGGTCGCCCAGGACAAGACGACCTCTTGAGACCCGGTCTGGCTTTCTGGCTCTGAGGATCTCTGTGTGTTCAGTAATTCAGAAATAAACACTGACGTGGGGGAGAGTAAAGATGCCACCACTTCTCGCATTTGCTTGGCGACGGTGTCGGTGATCGGGTACCTCTTTAACCTGGTAGGGTTTCGTAGCACCTGGCTCAGCCCACGTGCTCGGTGGGATCTCCCTGGCGAAGGGCAAGGTTCCGGGTCTTCGAATCTCAGACCTGCCCCCCCTTCCCCGCCCCCCGCGACGGATTTTGGCACCTGTCTCTCTGCTCGCGTTGGGTATGAACAATGAGCAGCCACTCGTAGCCAAATTCCTTTTCCGCCAGTGAGAGAGAAAAGACAGATGGCAAGGAGTTTATTTCAGGTATTTTAACCTTGTCCACATGTGGTAACGTTATAAAAAGAGTGGAAACGGGCGCATGTTAAAATCGCCCATGAGCCAAGAACCTAAGCATAATAATTGTTATTTTATCTGCCCCTTTCAGAGCTTCTATAGAAATGTGTTGCGTCGTCCTATCTTTTAGTCTTCGCCTTGGTCTCCGCCACGGCTTGCAGACCTCCTGCTCGATATGGTTTATTACCATGGCAAATTCCAGAATTATCAAGCTCCTGTCGCTCCATTTGTTCGCCTTATCTCCAATTCCCCATGGCCCAGTTCTGACAGATATGATCCAGGTCTGTTCCCATCGATTAACCAACTCAGCACAAAACCCCTACTTCTGATTTGCCTGCAAACTGACAAGAACGCTCCAGTTACCCAGAGCTGTCTGGTAATAGCGGCAGGAAGGAGAGTCCACCGAAAAACCTTTTGTTAATAGGTGGGGTTAATTGACACATCGAGCCTGGTACATTGATGGTTTAACTGATATTTGCTGATTATCTCCTGGAACCCAGAGCTGTGTGAGAAAGGATGACTCTGAAAATCTCAAGTGTCTGTTTCTATCATAAGCTCTTGTATTTGACCAAGGCTGTAAGGATTTTTCACCAGACTCCTCTGAGTTGTTAAAATATAATACCATAGTACCACTTACAATTGGATTTACGGACACTCCTTTTCTCTATAAAACGTGGACAATGTCATCCCGGCCATCACATCTGGACTGATAAATCTTTTGGAGGCTTGCGGCAATGGGTTTGCTTTTCGTCTTTTTCTTTCTCATTCAGGGCCAACCCCAAACAGGCTGAGCCCTTTGGGTGGTACAATTGTGGGGGAAAGTGCATGGGTTCTGGAGTTCTCCAGACCTCGCCACCACATCCTAGCCCTGTGACGTCTACATTTCCCTTTCCTCACCTGTAAATTTGTGATAACATTCCCATGCACGATTGAGGGGGTTGAATATGATGTCTATAAAGCGTGAGGCTCAAGGCCAGGCCTGGAGCAGGCATGTAATTGATGGAAGGTGTTGATAGCAACATTTACGGCGAATGTCTCAGTTACTTGCTTTTCTTCATCACCTCCCCCCCCATCTCCGCTGATCCTCATTCGGCGGATGCCATCCTCTTCCTAGTGGCACCTGGGAAATAAGATAGAACAGGACATGCTCCCTTTAGAGGATTTATATCCGGGGTTGGGTTTATGTCCAGTCAAACGTCGGATAAGGGTGTTGTTGGAACAGAGGGCAAACAAGCAGATCCAGACCCAGGGCTATGGGGTGAATGAACGATGTCTACAGCAAGGCGCCCCATTTGCCCAGTGGCCTTCGTGCCCCCTGCCCATCGCCCCTGTTCCTGGACCCTTTCATGAAGCCTGAGAGTTTTCTCATGTGCTCTGCCTTGGCAGAGCAAAACACCAAGATGCACATAGTGTGTCAGAGGATCACACAGTCAGGGGGACTACATGTCCGGGTTTGCCTGCGATGGTCCGGTTTATGCATATAGTCAGGTCGTGTTTACTAATGATAGTCCTTTGTGCTCTTGTGGGTGTCTCAAATTGGATGGCGGTTACCCTAACTATACGGATACCCCAACAATTGATTCTGCTTTGGTTATTGGCAATGACTGATGATTATGATCATAATAATGTTGCTAAACCCAAAAAGGTCCTTTTGTATTATGCTTCCATGCAATGAAAAACTTCTAATTTTTCTTATTAGAAAATATGGTGATTTGCGTGGATCAAAAAATGTGCTAAAGACATAAGCTTTTGCTATTTTCCCATGATAGCTTTGTAGATTGGGGGCATTGGGTTTTCTTCCTGTAGAAAGCAATGGGACTAATTATTTTTTCTTAGGAAGCTATGCAGTCTTCTGGGTAAAATTTAGTCTGTCTATTCAAAGATCACATGCATTTAATTTTTAGATTTTTATTTATTTTAGAGAGAGAGAGTGCATGCATGCACACATGAGCAGGGGAGAGGGCCAGAGGGGCGGGGGGTGGGGGGGGGGAGAGAGAGAGAGAGAGAGAGAGAGAGAGAGAGAATGAATCCTAAGCAGGCTCCACACTCAGCACAGAGCCTGTTGTGGGACTCGATCCCACGACCCTGGGATCGTGACCTGAGCTGAAATCAAGAGTTGGACATTTAACCTACTAAAGCCACCCAGAAAGATCCCATGTATTTAGGACATTCATTAGGTACGTAACATGTAGCCTTTGATAGACGTTATCAGAAATCTGCAATCTTCTTCATTCTTCTCTGTTGTAAAAGATATTGTTACTTAACTGTCATTATTTTATTAATTGAGCTCCCCTCAGGTACAAAGATTTGTTTGCCAGCATCTCTGATTCTTGAGCTCAGGGTCTGAAAAGAGAGCCCCAGGAGAACAGGGGAAACACAAATCTTCTCCCTCATGTTGCACTGCATTTCAGGTGCCAACGCAGTGGATGGGAACTTACAGGGAGAAGGCAGGCTCGAATCTGCAGGGTGTGGATGTGGATGAGACCCAGAACTCCTCTGGGGGCATCTCGAAGTTCATCTTTCAAAATCTGGAATTCTCTCTCTGGCCCAAGGCAGTGCCCTCTGGCCTCCTGCCAGGGTCGTCCTGGCGGCCCGGCTGGCTTCCAGGAAGGGAGGGAGGCTGCCTCCCCAACCCACGGAGCCCTCTGGTTTTTTGGTACACGTTCAGCATTCCGAATGGTCGAAACGAAAGGCCTGGTTAATAAAGGACGGGCCCGAAGTAACAGTTGCAGCGGTGCGATACCTTTCACGTTACAGTAGAAAGAGGAGATTTATAATCCTGGCGGATAAGCCCTTTTCCTGGAGCCGCTCAAGCCTAATGGTTTCTTGAGGCTGAAGCAAAAGGCCCACCACGAGCTGTGATTTATGCAGCCAGCGCTGACGGAACGCACCTTGTCAGAGGCGAGGCTGTGTAAGAGCTGGGACACCGTGGTTCAGCCTCATCAAGCTGACTTGTGCTTGCGTAGAGTTTGCGTTTTCATCTTCGTGGGAATCCTTTTAACTTCTGAGTGGGATTTACCACTTCAGGAAAGGCTGCCTTGTCCTCGTTGGGAGGAGACAAGCCTCGGCTCCCCAGTCCCGCCCGATGTTTCACACGGAATCGGTGGGGGAACACTGGTGGGGGTGGGGCGTGGGGGGTGGAGTGAGGACTGGAATTTTCTGCGGGACGGATGAAGACATGTCTGCCCAGGAGTCATCAGTGCGTGATTGGGGGTGGGGGGCCGCTCTGTTCTCTCTAATCATCCAAACTATTTAAATTTTTTTAAAAAATTAATATTTATTTGTGAAAGAGAGAGAGGCAGAGTGTGAGCAGGAGAGGGACAGAGAGAGAGGGAGACACAGAATTTGAAGCAGGCTCCAGGTTCTGAGGCATCAGCACAGAGCCCGACGCAGGGCTCGAACTCCCGGATCGTGTGATCATGACCTGAGCCGGAGTCAGACACTTAACTGACTGAGCCACCCAGGAGCCCTTATGATCATCCAAACTGTTTAAAAGAACAGGCTGTGAGCAAATATTTTTAGCACCAAACAGCAGAGCAAGCATGGGAAGGGGACAACAAAAGGCCGAAATGGAATGTCCTGGGGGATGTGGTCATTGCTGCCGCCTGCAGGTGGGGTCCCTTCTGGGCAAGGCTGCCGGTGTTCTGACAAACAGTAGCGGGAGGGCGTTAGGCAGAAAAGCAGGGCAGCTCGTGAGCCCTCACCGGTCAGAAGATGCATGTGTTCGTGGAGGCCGTGGCCCTTGGGTGATACACCCAACCTGTACTGTTTACACGAGCACTTTGGACCTTTGTCATGCGCTTGAGTTCCATGCCTGAGCTGAGTCCTCTCTTTCACCCGTTGAGTCCCAACCCCTCCAGGGACAGCACGGCACGGTGCCTGCCGATGGGGGACCTTCCGCTGGCTCCGTCCTGGTCGACCCGCTGCTGTGGGCTGCGAGCCGGTCCTTCCCCAACACCGGGGCCTTCGTCCTCCTCTCTCCCTGGTGATTGCCGTGCAGTCCCAAAACCTAAGCCCCCTCAGTCAATCACTTCACTGAACCTGAACTGAACTGCACACCCCTCAAGGGGGAGGCCCTGTCCTGAGATATCCCCCACATGTGTAGCATAGATTGAAACCCAGAGTCAACAGAAGGAGAAGGGGAGGGGCGATCAGAGCCAGGGAGGGAGCCAGAGGAACACTGTGGGACTGTCCCCGAGCCAGAGATTCAAAAGCGCCCTTCACCCTCCAGCCAGTGGGGCCCATGGCTGGTGGCATCCCTGTGTCCCTCTGGGGAGGCGGAGGTCCAGAAAAGGGAAGGCACTTACCCAGGTCGGACAGCCACATCTGCTGGCAGCCGGACGATGTTCGGATGCAGGTGGCCTGTGCCCGAGCTGGGAGCCACGTGGTCCCTCACAGAAGGTGCTGGTGGGAAAGGTAAGGTCAGGAGACACGTGAGGCTGGCCTGCACTGGCCTGTTCAGAAGGTCAAGGCATGTCTGGCTAGACAGATGGAGAGGAGTCAGACAAGCCAGGGGACCTCCACAGGTGGATTCAGGAGTTTGGACCTGGTACCATGGGACAGGAGATAGAGACAAGGGTTTTGAGCAGGAAAATGGCCCAGTAGAGGGTTTCAGGAGAAGTCGCTCAGGCAGACAGGAGTTGGCACGATGAGGGGAAGGGGTAGGAAAGTGCGGGCCGGCTGAAGAGCGATGCGGTGGCCACAGAAAGTGGGCTCACAGGCCATGGTGGGACTGAGGGCACCGGTCCTGGGAGTTGGCTGATCCAGGGGCCTCTGCGTGGCCACCTGCGTTCAAGTAGGAGTCCAAGTTGAATCATTGTGAACGTCACAGATACTCATCTCAAAAATATTTGCTCCTGTCAGGGGCCCTGTTGCTTCCTTTTTTAAAAACATAAGGCTTTTAAGTCACAAATGCCCACAGTAAAAAGAAACTCGTTCCAAAAAGGGTGCTGGAAATAACCGTATCTTCTTCTGACCACCTCCTCCCAGACCCTCCAGAACCTTCTCTCAGAGGCAACCCCTGTTTGCAGCCCCTTGTAAACATTTCCAGAGAGACTCCGTGCGTCTGTTAACACGTCTGTGTGTGGGGACGAGAAGAGCTTCAAATACTTGTGGTGTTTACGTCAGGCAGCGGCATTCTAAGTGCTTTGCAAACGTCTTCTCGAAACAGCTCTTAGCAACCCTAAGAGAGGAACTGTTACCGTCCCCCCTTTTTACGCATGGGGAAACGGAGGAGGGAGTGACTTCCCTGAGTCATGCAGCTGCTGGAGGGCAGAGCAGAGACGGGACTGCCCACTGCTGGTCCCTTGGCATCTGGCCCCCTGCACTTACCTGCTGGCGGTCACCCTGTGATCAGCCACGCAATTGTGCTTGTGTTTTTAGTGTTGTGTGGCACACCACGGGCTGGATGAACTCAAATTCCCCCAGCCAGCTTCCTTTTATTATTGATGGGCATGTAGGTTGTTTCCAGTCTTCTGATTTCATCATATTTTCGCAGTGATTCATTGGGTCAAGTCATAAATTTGGACTTTTGTAGTTGCTGCGTTATTTTCTTAAGCGTCGTAACGAGATGTTTGTTAAGCTGCTTACCACTGAACCGAACAGTCACCTCAGTGCAGAAAGCTGGTTTTTGGAAGAAGGAACCTGCTCTAAATTGCTTTTACTATATCCACGGAAAGTAGAGGCAACAGATGGTCTCTCCTTTGAGCGGTAAGCCAGCAAGAGTTCCTGCTGGTGTTTTGACAGGGAAACTTTTAAGAACATTGTCGAGATGCCCTCGTGGGGCTCTGCCTCCATCCGAGTGCTTTTGGTGTCCTGGGAGCTTTTCAAAATATGGATTACCAATCATAACCATAATTAGTTTTCATCACATGGAGATTTAATATTAAGAACAAATATTCAGTTTTGTGTTGGTGGGTAATTTAGCCCATGCATATTTTTATACTTAGCAATTATTTTTCAACCCTCAGAGAAAAATGTTTCAGTGTAATCAGTAGGCAGTTTATTTATTTATTTGGTAACATGCAGCATATTATTCCACAAAGTCCTGTTGAAGCAAATGTTTGATCAATTATTGGCTGTTGTTTTGCTTTGTTTTGTTTTCCTGCCCGTGTGCCTGAAACACTCACTTAAGAATCTGTGATGTTTGGAGTGCCTGGGTGGCTCAGCCAGTTAAGCGTCCAACTTCAGCTCAGGTCATGGTCTTAGGGTTTGTGAGTTCAAGCCTCACGTAGGACTCTGTGCTGACAGCTCAGAGCCTGGAACTGGCTTCGGATTCTGTCTCTCCCTCTTCTCTGCTTTTCCTCCACTCGCACTCTGTCTCTCTGTCTCTCAAAAATAAAAAAACAAACATTAAAAAACTTACAAAAAAAAGAATCTGTGATATTCAACTAATTCCCCCTGGCCACCTCATCTGGGCATCATCTCTGAAATTCCCTAGTCTGAAATTGGACAAAGGAGTGTGTTCTTTTTCAAGGACAAAGCACGTATACATCACATCATATCCAACCTAAGATACTGTCAAATGGCAAAGAATAACCCATGGCATTTTACTGTTTATAAAATTCTGACTTATAATACCATTACCAGAACACAAGAGTTTCTGTTTGTAGTATATCTTTGAGCTTAGCCTGCCTCTAAAATAATGGATATATGCCTTCCACAAGTATTTATTGAGCACCTATTATCTGCCAATGTGCTAAACAATTGCAGGGGGGAAAAGGTAAGACCTGAAATCTCGTAGAGCTTTGAGGGGCTCTGAGGTTGGGGATGAGAGTTGGCATGGGTTGTAAAAAAAAAAAGATCCCTCCCTGTACTAAAATATCACTCACCTGTGTACTGTAAAGAGGTGAATTTTACGGTGTGTGAGTTTATATTTTAATAATGCTGTTATTTAAAAAAAATCCCTCTGGGTTCTTAAGGGAAAATACACAGGAAGCAGATGGTAAGACTGACCTCAGAGACCCAAATACATTTGTAAGTATTTGGTCATGACCGAAGAAAAAAATCCCGTTGCCTAATATTGCAATAAAATTGAAAAGAATCAATCTCTCCGTAATCAAGACCACAGTTCAGTTCAGAAGGCCCCCAATGCTTATGTTTTGGAGATCGGTATATCAGTCTCTGAGGTGGATACAGTTAGATCAGCAAAACTAGCCTGAGACTGAGCAAGACACCAAGGAAACCCAGATTTTTTCATATATAGGGGAAGCGAATATATTGGCCCAAACAGCACACGAACCCCCCCTCCCAAAAAAGAGAGAGTGAGAAGAGCTGCCACATAACTTTCCATCATTAATTTTATTTTCTTTTGGGGATTGTTACCGAAAGATAAACTAATGCTTGATCAAGACAAGTATACCTTAATTTTGCACACGTGCATCCAGAACATGCCTCTTATTCCTCAGTTCAAGGTGAAGCTGGTAGAATTTAGTCACCTGGAAAATGCAGCATCCTGACCATTATTAGAACGAATCGCTTTTTCAAAATTCTCATTAATGAGCCCAAAGCTGTGTTACGTTGATACTGACACCATATTCTCAGACTGAATTTTCACAGCTGCGTGTGAAAAAAAAAAAAAATTCAAGTCTGTGGATGAACACACGCCAAAGAGGAGAGAATCCTCATTTGGAAGGTAAGAATCTGAGCCTGAATCCTCATCAACAGCCCGGTGCCGGCCATCGTGATACGTAGCCAGGCTCTTGAGCTGCGTCAGGGTGGGGTTGGGAGCACATGGGAGCCAACGTCCATCTCCTAGGGACACAGGCAAAGCCCCAGATAACTCTTGTTCCTTTCCTGTCCCCTGAATTCTGCATTGCACATTGGACTTCACAACTGCTCCAGCCTGAGAGTGTTATTTGGGTTAGTTTGTTTCAAATAACAGAAAACCTGACTCAAAATAGCTTGTGGGCAAAGCGTGTTCCTCAGCTCACATGGCCTCCCTGGCTCCGTACCTCCCTCTCTGGGAGCTTCATCATGAGCGTGCACCTGGCCACAGAAAGCATGGAGGGCTGCTGGCAGGTCCGGGGTCATGTGGTCTCAGATCCCTTCTCCTTTGAGAATGTCAGCTCTCTTTCACAGTCTCTGTGACAATCGGTGGGGAACCTGCCCCTTGAGGACCCCTCACTGAGCCCAGGACGGTGGGGTGTTCTGCACGGCTAGCCTGGGGAACTTGCCCTGGGTTAGGTGTGCATGTACCCCTATATGGTCCCTCAACCCTTGCCTAGAAGATAAGCTAACCACTCGTCTCACCCTGCAAAGAGGGGTGGAGAGGAAGTAAGACCACAGCAAGAGTCCCCCTCCCCCTCATCTGTGAAGGGAGCTTGGGAGGAAACGTACTTCCTGAAGGTTTGGATGCAGTGACCTGATGTCACGGGGTAGACTCTCTTCCTCTGGCCAGGGTGCCTTCTGGGGAATCCGCTCCACCCCCATTCTGTCCAAACGTCTCCTTGGGCAGCCCCATGTGGTTGCAAATGGCGGCCTCAGTTTCATGTCTCCCATTGTGATACCACAGCCCCCCAACAGGGGGCAGAAAGTGCCTCAAGATCCACTGTTGGTGGAGTGGATTCCACAAAACCATACTGACTGAGAGTGGGAAAACGGTAGTGACCCACTGGCAGAAACAGGGGCCAGAGTACCTTGTGCCTGGAAGTCATCCACAAACGCCCGCTGTAACCTTCCCGTGAGCCCCCAGGCTGTCTGACCTCTCGTGGCTTTCCTCCCTCCCTGTCAACCTACCCCTGATGTTCAGAAAAGCTCTAGCTCTGGATCGACCCCGCCTCCCAAAGCGCAGAGTTAACTAACGGAGAGAAATCTCTCTTCCTCGTACCGATGTCCACATGTCGTCCCCGGTGCCCTTCGTGTCCTAGCCATCATTTCCCACACCAGTCATTTTTAATATGCACCTCCTCCATCATCCTCTTCGCCAGACTCATTTATTCAGCCTTTAAGAGAGACCCGCCCTATACATCCTGTCACCAGAACACCTTCCAGGATGTTCTCCCTCATGCCCCTCCCTCCCCCGTCACACTTCACTCTTTCTCGTCTAGCATGTGGCATGCCGTGTGGTCATTGCCTTAATATTAGACAGGGACCTGCCAGGGGCAGGTGCGAGGTGACCCAGTGGGGCTGGCACCCAGGAGCGGGAGGAAGGAACGGGCTCCCTTTCTTGGGCGAGGACTGGAGGATAAAAGGCAAGATTGTTTGTAAAGCACCAGCACAGCCCTGATCCTGAGGAAAGCGTCAGTCAGCATCAGCTGCTGTCATGTCAGCTCTGTCATGTGCTGTTTCTGGAAGGACGAAATGGAGTTCACCAGGCCCAGATGAAGGGAAGGACCTTCCCCACAGCAGGTCAGCCCGGGAGGAGGCCAGCAGGCACGGATACCCCTGGCAGGTGGGGAGAAGACAAAGCGTTCCTATCGTAGCCAGGGAAGACTGAGCATCGAGCCCCCGAATGATGTCGGGGTCCGGAGAATCCCAGGACGTAGTTACGCATTAATATAGGCATTAAGGAATAAGTTACACGTGCGTTATTTTAGAATATCCACCGGTGACATCGGGTGCTCAGGAGGATAGCTAACTAACTGTACTCTGAACTGTCATGAATCCAGCCCCCAAAATGTGTTGAATTGCGTGTGTTCTGCTATCGAGCTCCATGCTAACTGGACTGGAAGCCTGGAAGCCATCGTAAAGGCAAGTGGAACGAGCTGCTTGTTTTATAAAATCTGTGCCTTGGATCCTCTCTGGCCGAAGACCTGCACCCAGTGTGACAAGACCGTCCTTGTATCGTCATCCTCTTCCCGAAAACTTCTTGACTAGCTTGTGACAGAATGCAGTTGAGCTATCTGGATGATTTTGATGATAATATGACCACTATCTGCAACTCTCCAGCTGTAAAATTCTGACTGCTTCATTGGTCACAGTCAAAGGTGTGACAAATCATCGTATCATGACGTCAAGTCCTCACAAATTCTAGGTGAAAATGGGACACCCCAGTATTTATCACCATCAGTTGTCCTTATGTATTCTAAAGAATAGTCACAGCTTAAGACAGTTTTGTCTTTTATGCCAAGACCAGGAAGGAACAGCACCGTCAATCAGGTAATTTCTATTCACTTCTATCCGTTTGGAGCGATTCTCACACGTCCAGCAGAATTTTATAGAGGTGTCTAAAGAAATTTACACCCAGGGTTGCTACCGTAATAAAGATTTCAGAAGCTGCGTTCGTTTTTCACTCTCTTCATCAAGGTGAGAACAGTCTACGTTTTCTGGAAGTAGCCATGAGAGGCAATTAAAGAATGAAAAATGCGCCTCCTCTGTTGATAGCAGTTGGGTTCTGTGCCAGAATTCCCGAGTGCGGATTGACAGTGTTCTTGCCTTCAGAATTCCAGCTTTCATTGCTCTCTCTCTGCTCTCACTTTTGACAGCAGCATAATGAGTAATAGAAAAGTTTCATTAATTCTTGAAAAGAAACGTTCTGTCGTTTGACATTTCTCAGAGAATAGTCTTATGACAAAAAGTTGGCTCGTAATTGAGGAAAAGCTCAATTTGTATGGGCTAGCAGACGTGATCGCCGAGAAAGTTGTGGGAGGGAGCAGAGGGAAAAAAGAATCTCTTCCCTTTTCTCTTTCTAAGCTGCAGTGTAGCTTAATAGAGATTCAGAGAAGTTGACCCATCCCACTGGGCCTCGTAGACTTTTCTTGCAACAAAGGAACACTTTTAAATTGCTTTTTAACATTTATTTACTTTGAGAGACAGAGAGCGAGTATGAGCAGGGGAGGGGCAGAGAGGGAGACACAGCAGGTGCCAGGTTCCGAGCTGTCAGCACAGAGCCCGATGCAGGGCTCGAACCTACGAACCATGAGATAGATCATGGCCTGAGCCAAAATCGGACGCTTAACCGACTGAGCCACCCAGGTGCCCCAACAAAGGAACACTTTTAGCCAGATTGCTTAGACTGTTGTCTTTTTCTGCTCAGTCTTCCTGTGTTGTAAGCTGCTGGTTTCTGCTCTCTGCATTTGAGGTGTTGATTTTATCCCCTAGTAAACACTTCACATATTTCCTGTCGGCTAATCACCTATCACTGAAAAGCAAAGAGAAAATCCTGTTTGATGTCCTTCTTTTTGCTGCAACTTTATTAAGAATTGTGTATGATGTGCCTCTCCTGCACCTCCCATATCTACTTGTTTGTGTGCATAACCACATATGAATCTTTTTTAAAGACATTTTTAATGTTTATTTATTTTTGAGAGAGAGAGAGAGAGAGAGAGAGAGAGAGAGAGACAGAGCATGAGTGAGGGAGGGGCAGAGAGAGTGGGAGACACAGAATCCCAAGCAGGCTCCAGGCTCTGAGCTGTCCACACAGAGCCCGACGCGGGGCTCGAACTCATGAATCGTGAGATCATGACCTGAGCTGAAGTCGGACGCATAACCTACTGAGCTACCCAGGTGCCCCAGGTACAAGTTTTTGATCTCAGTTTCTACTTCTTGATTTTCTCCTGTTACCTTAATCTTGTGTGTTGTTACCAGACACTTTTGATTTTTTTTAATGTTTGTTTATTTTTGAGAGAGAAAGAGACAGAACGCGAGGTAGGGAGGGGCAGAGAGAGAGAGATGGAGACACAGAATCCCAAGCAGGCTCCAGGCTCTGAGCTGTCAGCACAGCCTGATACGGGGCTCGAACTGAAGAAACTCAAGATCATGACCTGAGTGGAAGTCGGGTGCTTAACTGACTGAGCCACCCAGGTGCCCCCACATATGAATCTTTGAAAGCTCTGAGAACCATCCAGCCGACCAAGGACTAGAACCTGATGATGCAAGGACAGGTTTCTGGACCTCAGCACTGATGACTTTTGCAGAGGAGGGGGGTAACTCTTTGTTGAGGGAGGCTGTCCTGTGCATTGTAGGATGTTTAACAGCATCCCTGGTCTCTGCCCACAATCTGCCCCCTAAATTATGACAACCAAACGTGTCTCCACATATTATCAATGTCCTGTGCAGGGCAAAATCACCCCAACTGAGAACCACCAATTTAAAGATTTTTAAAAACAATTGTTTTAATGTTTATTTGGGGGGGTGGGACAGGGGGAGACAGAGTGTGAGCAGGGGAGGGGCAGAGAGAGAGGGAGACACGGATTCTGAAGCAGGCTCCAGGCTCTGATCTGTCAGCACAGAGCCCGATGCGGAGCTTGAACCCACGAACTGTGAGATCATGACCTGAGCTGAAGTCGGACACTTAACTGACTGGCGCCCCAAGAACTGATGATGTAAAATAAGGGATTTAAAGGCAGCTTCTTCAAATCCTCCATGGGTTTTCTTCCTTGGTCTCAGTCCACAGCTAGAAGGTATTTCTCTGTGTTTCTCATCAAGAAACACAGAGTGTGCAGGTCTGCGTAATCCCACACATAAGATGCAAATCTGTGCCTAACTGTCTTCATATAAAACATACATTACCAGGAAAAAAAAGTTCACAGAGGTCATTGAAATCTGTTACTTACACGGAAGTCTCAGTGTCCACTGTTTTTCCTTTTACTGTTATTCATGGCAAACTATGTAAGGGTCTTGTATATTTTTGTAATCTTATCTAACAACATATTCTGGAATTTAATCTCTAAATTTTGAGGGATGGTGATAAAAAGATGAGTGGAACAAGAATATCAGTATCTGAGAAACCATTTCAGTAACCACAACTATCATCCTCTTAGTATCAGTAAATAATCTAGAGTGGTATAAACTTGGAGAGGTTTACAAAAATATGAGAGAACCACAGAAGAAATTATATTTTAGTAACCAGCTGCCATGTGAGCCAGTATAATTAGCGTGGAAGCAACCGTGGTTTATACTGGGTTTGTTATTGGTAGACAAGAGCCTAGACAAAATCTGTCCCCTAAATGGTGACCACCAAACGTGTCTCCACATATTATCAATGTCCTCTGCGGGGCAAAATCGCCCCAACTGAGAACCACCGATTTAAAGATTTTTTAAAATGCCGACGGCATTTCTAATCTGCTAAAACGGTACTTGAAGTACACAGACGCATGTTGACCTCTTCTTCGAGAACCATTTCTTAAATTATCATTTCCATGTAGTTTCATGTTCAGTATCTAACCTCAAACCGCGCTACAGTAATTCACGTAATCTGCTGTAACACAGCATAGACTGTAAGGAAAGACCCTAATGCGTCATTATTTCTTATGAAACCAAAAGTCTGTCAACTCTGCTCAGATCTGTGGCACCACACGGCAGCTTTCTGCGGACAAAGAGGCGTCAGAAACCCTTTCCCTTTTCTGGGTGCTTTCTCCCCGTTCCTCCTCCTCCCCAGGCTTTCTGACCCAAGATCGGAAAATGTCCATCTGCAATGACTTTTGGTTTATATCCTCCGTCCCCGTTTTCCTTCCTCTGTGTCTGCCGAGAATTGCAAGCCCTTCAGGAGAAAGGAAGCCCACATACTGAACACAGTTAGAACATGATTCTTGCTGTTTCTTTCTTTAAACGTTGGCATTAGCCAGATAACCTCATAACTATCCAGTATTCTGTCTTAGCAGATACAGACAAACATCCCGTAATAGGAAAAGATACAGTTTTTTGGATAATGGACAAATTGGTGTGTTTGTCAATATTAGATAGGAATATTCACATTCTGGAAGGCAGGAGACCGTGTTTCTCTTTATTCACAAGATGTTACGATTAACTTAATTCCCTGGCGGCGTTAACGAGTCAACTCTTCTACTTTAATGCTTGCATTTGAAACTGTTAAAAATGGATGAGCCTGCCTCCCTAGACCAGTAGGAGAGTGTCTCCACTGAGTGTAATTTAATGGCACGTAGCTGTTTTGGGATTTAGGGCCTTGATGTCTCTTGGGGTCAGCATTGGGAGTACGTATGGCAAGTACTTTTCAAAAGGGCGAGAAAGAAATTCAAGGTCCATGTACTTGTTCTACAGACTAGTGGTCTTAAGTTGCAGAATGACCTTGGTTTTGCCTTCTATTTCCCCCCATTCGAGAAAATTTAACAACAACACAGAGGCGGAGATTTCTGACGTTTAGTTACTTGAGTTCAAGTTAGATCCTGTTTGGCTGAACTCAAGGTCATTTGTTTAGGTGCTGCTGGAGGGAAAAAATGGGCATTTCTCTGGACACATGAAATCTTGCTGGGAAGTCTAGATTAGAGCCGTCCCACCAAAATTTTTAGACTATGATGCACTGGGTTTTTTTTAAATGTAGATGAGTGTACGTATTCATGTGTGTTGTCAGAATTTATCCAGATACCAGTGATGTTTTTACTCATAAACCTGATCATCTAGTGACCAGAATATTTCAGATTTTTTAAAAATATCAACAATAAAAAAAAATCACAACATACTGAACAGCCATTTCCCAAGCAGTAACATTTATGCATAGTCAACAGTGATAGGAGGGCAGAGATTCAAGGAGTTTGCAAAGTCTGAGACAAGATGTCTTAGCCTGGGCTTTGTCTTCCCTTCTGGAAAGTACAGCATGAGTGTGCTTCTCACCCATCAGATGCCAGTGTCCACCTGACCCGTGAAAGCCTGTCTCTTTCAGAAGGACTTTCTATATGAAGGCCAGATCATGTTTAACAAGTAGACTGATCCTGAACCGGTATGGATTGAGTCGGGTTTCGGGAAATGGTAACAAGTCAATGGATGTGGGCGGTCCCACTTATTTCTAGTTGTCTAGTGATTACTGACATTGAATCAAATCTTTAGCTACCCTGTGTAAAGTGGGTTCTTGTGATTAAACTAATCTCACGTAAGAGCAATGGAGTTGGTCCAAAGTACAGAGGGAGTTTCTTCCTATATACTTGGGGTTCTTCTGCTTCTAAGTGACAGAACACCGGTCAGTTTGCTTACTGAAAATGTAAAGAAGCTTATGCAGCACACAACTGGAAAGCAAGCTACAACTTGCTTCGGGCACGGCCGGAGCCAAGGGCTCAGAATGTCGTGAGGGCTGTGTCTCTGTGACTGTCTCTTGGTCAGGCTCTCTTGCTATGACGGTCCAGAAGGCCACCAGCATCCCCAGACCCCTACACTCTTAGCTTTGGAACTGCAGGCAAATGAAACTAGCTCTCAGGAACCTGTGGCAAAATCTTGAGGTGGTGTCCACTTGGCTGGGTTTTCATCATGTGCCTGTCCCCTGTGCAATCACCGCGGCTTCAAAATGGGGGTTTCTGTGGGAACTCGGTTTTCATGCCCATGTCTGTGACTGTGGGTGGCGTCCTACCTAATCCACTTAGCATAGAGTATCCACAGGAGTGGGGGTTATGGTGCCAGCCAAAGGGGGAGGAATTGATGGGTGGGGGATGTGGGAAAGGATGACAGGAACAGCAGTGGTGGCAATGTAGACATAGAATCTGGATAAAATAGGGGCACCTGGGTGGCTCAGTTGGTTAAGCGTCCCACTTGGGCTCAGGTCATGATCTCACAGTTTGCAAGTTTGAGGCCCGCATTGGGCTCTGTGCGGGCAGCTCAGAGCCTGGAGCCTGCTTCGGATTCTGTGTCTCCCTCTCTCTCTGCCCCGCCCCTCTCCCTCCCTCCCTCTCTCTCTCTCTCTCTCTCTCTCTCTTAAAAATAAACATTTTAAAAATGTTTAAATAAATAAGGAATCTGGATAAGATACAGCTAGAAGATATTCAACATTTATTTAAAATCTGTAATGCAGGAGGCTCTTTCCTAGGAAGATAGAAGTCTAGAAGATACTAGAAATATAAGGAATCATTCCTGCCCCTTGAGAACTCGCATCCTGGTAAATCTACGCAGCAAATGTTTATGGATCTCCTGTAGTTCATTTGCATTTCCGAACATATATTTAACCATGCCGGGTGCTGTTCTGGGTGCTGCTTACATGGGGGTGATGAACAAAACAGGTCCGGTCCCTGCCGTCACGGAACTTGGGCTCCACGCTGAGACCGGGGCGGGCGTTCCGTGAAGGGCACTGATCACAGAGAGAATCGCATGGTCCCACCCTCCGGGCTAAGCCAGTGTTTCTCACACATTGACGTGCATCCCAGGGTGTGGTGCCAGGGCCTACAGCATCGGCCCCGCCTGGGAGCTCGTGAAGGCAGATCAGGCTACAGTAACCCCTCTGTACTGCTGAATCTGTCTTCACAAGATCCTCAGGTGACACGTTAGGTGGTCTTCAGGAGCACATCAAAGTTTAGGAGGCTCTGGTCTAGAACGGTGGTTAGCCAGCAAGGACCCCTGGGCCAACTTTCAATAAAGTTTTATTGGAACACAGCCCTGCCCCTTCGCTTGTGTATCACCTGTGGCTGCTTTGACACTTCCCCGGGGCCGACTTGGGCAGTTGTGACAAGACCGCGTGGCCTGCAAAGCCTGAAATACCTATTGCCTGGACGTTTAGAGAGAGAAAAAAAAAAAATTTCTCAGAAGCAATGCCAAGTTCATGGGTGTGCAAACCGAGTAGTCCCCCAGGGCCGCACCCTGGTTTAATATTCTGCTGTTCTTGTCTTGAAATTCTTACGAAGTTGTCAACAAGGGGCACCACATTTCCCTTCGCACTGAGAACGCAAGTTCCTAGCTAGTCCTGCTGGGAAGCAAAATGTCATCTCAGCACCGTGAGCCGAAGCCACGTGTGGGCACAGGTTTCCAGGGAAGGAGTAAGTAGCCCGGCCTCAGAGGGTCAGACGAGGCTCCCTCGACTGGATCCTTGGCTGAGCCCTGAGGGATGAGAGGGATTTCTGGGAGCCCTCGTCCATGAAGACGGAGCACAAAGTGGGGATGTCCCTTCCAATGTACTAGAGGGCCCAACCCAAAGTGGCTTCATCGGTGAGGAGTTTATTATCTCATGTAAACGGGCAGACAGGGCACTTGTAATCAGTGAACACCACCACCACCCGGGGTGGCCACTCGGTGATTCTCTTGAGATTTTTCTCGTAGTTACAGGTGATGCTGTTGCTCTAAGCATCACACCTTCACCCAGCGGCGTCTCACGGTTAGAAAGAAAAGGAAGCCATGTTTCCTCCCTTGCATTGCCCTTTCCATTGGGAGAGAAAGCCTTTCCAGAAACCCTCACAGCATAACGCTGACCAGGGTTAGATCAGAGGGGTGGGGAGACCACCATCTCCAGCCTCACGGGCAGGAGGAAGCTCCACCATGAGGAAGGCAGGCCGACACTAGCAGCTGGAAGCTTGACAGCCCGGCCCGGCGTCCATCACAGGCCGAGGTGCAGTCGCTGCTTCTGTTGCAAGGACCTCATTCTGGAATTCCTTCAGTCCCTGAGCAAACTCGGCGAGCATTGAGAAGATGACTTGGGTCACCAAAGAAAAAAAAATAATCTGATTTACTCAGTTTTTCTGGAAACACATCTACCACAGACAGGAAGGCCCATCAGGATCGGCCAGGCTCCCAAGAGAGGGGCCGGGCATAGCACAGTGGGGCAGAGCCTCTCGCCGCCCAAATTATGCAACTTTTTTAAGTGCTTCTGAATAGTTTCTGAGGAATTTGTGGGAGTGGGAAGGAAAATTATACCTGGAAAGATATTTGGTCAGATCCTGTCAGATAAGTAAAGGATATTCAGGGTATGTTTGTGAAAAATGATTTCTGATCGAAAAATGGAATGGCTCTTCAGTAAAACGGCATTTGATGCTTTGATAGAGTTTATGCCTAAATCATTTTTTCTCACTGACTTCTGCGTTTCCGCATGTTTATGTTTCTATATTTGTTCAAAAAAGAACGTCTGAAATCTGTAAAACATAATTTTTCTTGGCCGGAGCGTCTACATTCCACACAGGAATTCTACTATACTTGCTTTTTATAAAGTAAAGTTAAAACGTCTGTTGCAGTATTTACCTTAAATGTGATTTTAGTTACAATTGAACCGAGGTATTTTTCCTCCCTCAAACTGTAATTCTTTTGAGTACATGTTAGAGGATTACACCTAACGTTAATGTATGTATCAAACAAAGAATGCTTTCCTGTTCCTTATAGGAAACCACTGTTATGATTCCTACAGATTAAATAAGATTCGTTTTCTTGTTAGGTATTAAGGTAAGGAACTTTACACTTAGAAATGAATGTTCCGCGTGGTTTCTTTGCTACATTAATGGCATGCCTGTCTCTATCTCCATATACCCATTCTCTTCGCTCACCCCTTACCTGATTATCACTGGGTACCAGTTAACACAAAAGATGTCTAGTTAAAGACGTCACAGGGCTTGGGGCACCCGGGTGGCTCAGTCGGGTGAGCATCTGACTTCGGCTCAGGTCATGATCTCACGGTCTGTGAGTTCGAGCCCGGTGTCGAGCTCTGTGCTGACAACTCAGAGCCTGGAACCTGCTTTGGATTCTGTGTCTCCCTCTCTCTCTGCCCCTCCCCTGCTCATGCTCTGTCTCTGTCCTACAAAAAGGAATAAACATGAAAAAAAACTTTTAAAGAAAGATGTCACAGGGCAAGAACCGTTCGGCTAAGAGGTTTTCAAGTTGCCATTTACCATGGCACCTTTAAAAGGAACCAAGACAAAAGTTTACCCATAATTCCCTTGCATTCTACTATCTGCAGCGCGTGGAATGAAAGCGTCTCGCACGGAGACATGTTTTTCTTTAGGGTGGTTTGAAGATTGTCAATTTGACCTTCGGGAAAACGTTAGGACGACATCTCAGAGACACCCAGGTATGCGAACCCCCAGTCACTTGGGGACCTTATACAACTTGAAGCCACTTGAATTCTGCAGACACTCCAAGATGATGAGAATTCTGTGGAAGCAAAGTACTTCTTGCCTGTTGGCCCCAGCCAAATTGGACCGTTGCGAGTGGCTTGTATTTTTAGTTGAAGCTTTTGCTTTGGAGTTCAGCTGCAATTTCACTCTCGTTGTCGTCTTAAATCTGTAATTTTGAGAGAAAGTTTTTAAAAATATCTTCTCTCCACGCTAGTAATTATTCGGACTGGGGAACGACCTTTATTTCTCCTGGTTAAAAAAGAGAGAGAAAGAGAGAAGAAGAAAGAGAGCACTTGGGGTTTTTTCAAGCCCTTGGATTACAGGGTGGGACACCTCAAAATGCAAAAGGAAGATTTGCAGACTTCGTAATGTCATTTGATAGTCATTAAATTTACACAAAATTACAGTTCAGTGAACTTAAGGGTGGGCCAAAAGGGGTAAAAGTGGCAATAGTCAGAAAGCCCCAAATCTGGAATCAATTAACTGAAAACAAATTAACCAACAATTATGGTAGGCCTTGTTTATTTTTCTAAAACTCTTGAAATAAAGCAAAATTCTCCACAGGTACTAATAACTGGAAACCCACGTGAGTGCATTTTAGAGCTGGATTTCTCCACATGGGGTAGATCTCTAGCCACCGCAAAACAAGAGCT
Organism: Panthera onca; assembly: GCF_046562875.1. Lineage (NCBI taxonomy): Eukaryota > Metazoa > Chordata > Mammalia > Carnivora > Felidae > Panthera > Panthera onca. The sequence goes on from NC_138349.1 coordinate 6,305,041, forward strand.
CAACCAAGAAGTTTGGAGGTTGTGATTTACCATGTCGCATTCCAAGAGGGGACATATGTGGGAGGCCAGGAGATGCTTAGACAGCAGACGGATTGTTTGCTTTTCCACTGGACTGGATGAGTTCTGTCCTTACAAATCCAGAGGACCATCCCCCCACCCCTTCTCCCAGATGTCCTTTAGGTTAATTACGTAGTCGCTAAACCAGTGTAACACCACCCACCTGGCAGGGCTGGACCCAAGGCCCTGGTCCAAGGCTGGTCCAGCTCACAGAAGCAGTGCCCTCACTCCTGGTCTTCCCATCAGTGGTGTCCCCTTGGCCCTCTGGATCTTTACTGTTTCCCTCTCCTTTTCTGCACGGGGCTGTGAAGTCTTGACGTCTTGCTGATTTGCCATCATTCTTGCCCATTGTTACTGCCGCCATCGTACCTGGTTATTATGCTCAGGCTCTCAGTCTGCCCTAACATGCACAGACCTACGGTTATTCATCCCCCAGGGATGGCGTGAGAATGTACCACAAATTGGTACTTTGCTTAAAATAACAGAAATTTATTCTCATCGCTCTGGAGGCCAGAACTCTAAAATCAAGGGCTTCTGATTTCCGGTAGGGCCTCGCTCCCTCTGAAGGCTCTAGAGAAGCATCTTCGCTTGCCTCTGTCTCCTTAGAAGGACACCAGTCACTGGGTTAGGGCCCACCCTACTCCGACCTGACCTCATCTTCACTCGAGCCCATCCACAGAGACCCTGTTTTCAGATAAGATCACAATCACGAATACTGGGGTTCAGGGCTTCAACCTGTCTTTTTCAGGGGACACAACCGAACCCACAGCATCCACCATGTTCTTCTCTCTCAAATGCCCCTCTTCCTATCACTCTGTTGTTCAGAACCTTCTTGCCTATGGGAAAAATTCTGACTACTTTAGCCGGGTGATCATACTCTTCCCCAACCTGGCCAAGCCCACTTTTCCAGTCTTCCTTCCCATCATCCCCATTGGAGAGCCCTATGCCCTGCCCAGACTGATCTATTTATTGTCTCCAGAGCATTGCACATGCATTTGTAGTATCTGTGTCTTTGCTCACGGCATCCTTCCCTGCTGCCTTGAATGAACTACCTCCAATGCCCCCCTCCCCCATCCCGCCACATCGAAGTCCCAGCTGCTCTCCAAGGTCTGTCTCAAAGCCACACCCTGGGGTCTCTTTCTCTGGGGTCTTGAGGACTGCCACCCACTGGGAGATCCTTCTCTCTGAATTTTCTGAACCATTTAGAGCTTCTCACTTAGTGCTTCAATGATGCTGGTGTTGCTCTTACTGTAAATAGCCAATGTTCTCGGAGACCTCAGTCGGCATGGACCGAGCACTTTGCACACTTTATCTCATGTGAGTCCTGCAACAGTTCCACAAAGTACGTGTATGTCCCCACATTGTGGATTAAAACAGTGCAGCTTAGAGAGGTGAACACATTGCCCAAGATCGTACAGACTCGTGAGAGGTGGAGCCAGGAGGCCCACCAAATTTTTCTGACTCCAAAGCCTCACTCTTGACCTTCACACCGGCTCCCACCGGTGCCAGTGACCTTCCCATGTGCTGGGTTTAATTTCTGTAATTAGAGCATGAGCTCTCTAGTGGTGATACTGCACCAGAAGTCTTTGGTGATTCACAAGGGATCCGATCTTATTTGAGGATCAACATGATGGTTCTTAGTAGGTTGCTCGGACTTTTCAAAAGACACAAGCTTTGGGTTAACTGAAGACCCAGGAGGTCCGGGCTCTCCCGGCCCCTCCAGCCCATCCAGTCCCTGCGAGCTGGCCTTCCTTTCAGCCAACACTTTGCACCTGTCCCATCTCACTGTGACTCAGCTTAGACCCCCTCGTGGAAGTGCCAATTAGCAGAATATCTTAATTAATAGAAGAACGAATATTAAGGAGTGTCTCATAGGCGACAGTGTTCCAATTATAAGTCCTGCTGTTGACGGATGGTGTGGGTCATGACGTGCGTGAAGACCTGAGCCATGTATCCTATGTGGCCCCGTCAAGTGCCTGCATTTAGTGCTAGGGTAGGGTTAGCGGAACTTCTGTTTTTATTAGTCAGTTGTTTGACCACAAAGTATTCCTAGATGGTCACTGCCTATGTTCGTTGACAGAACAAGCCTTAATTCTTGTTTCCATATCACGTACAATCTCCATTCGCTAGAAGAAGGGGAGTACACTTTATTTTGAAAGGATGCATTCCTGGGGTGCCCGGGTGGCTCAGTCGGTTACGTGTCCAACTCTTGGTTTCGGCTCAGGTCACCATCTCGCGGTTTGTGAGTTCGAGCCGCGCATCGGGTCCGCGCTGACAGTGCGGAGCCTGCTTGGGATTCTCTCTCTCCCCCTCTCACTCTCTCTGCCCCCACCCTGCTTGTGCTGTCTCTCTTTAAAATAAATATAAACTTAAAAAAAAAAAAAGAATGCATCCCCATCATTTTGTTACCAGGAAATATTAGTGGCAGGTAGAGAGACACATCATGCTAATTTTTTTGTATTTCATTTATAAGTTAAGATACTGGGTTTTCTCTGATTTAGTGAAAAATAACTCATCAAAGTGCAAAAATGAAATGAGTCGGTTTAGATCTACCGGACACATATGCAACGTACCGTGTGCTGGGACTATATGAAGTGCCGGTACCTTCCCATAGACAGAGGGTCTTATGATACATGAGACGCGTGTCGCTGCTAACAGCCTGTGGGGCAGAGGTTTCCTGTGGTGAAGGGAAGGGCCCCTATGGCGGGGAAGGGGGGTGGGTAGGCGCAGGCAGGATTTAAATGCACCTCCCCCGCATCCAGTGGTGTGCCAGCGTGTCCAGTGGAAGCCAGAACAGGCTGTGAACTGGACAGTACATTAAGTCACCCGTAGTCATTAAAGAGATTGGCCAGCTGCCCTCGCACCTAAAACGACTCCCGCGAGAGCAGACCAGCTGGTTGGCGTCACCCTGACGTGGCTCATTTCCACCTGCAGAGTTTTCTCTGCTTGTCCGCACGGCTGTGGTGTGTGGGATGCTTTGCCAGTGTCACGGGACTGCCTCACTTTACTGACATCATCCGGGTCCTTGAAGTCACATTTTCATATGTTGGATCAAATCGTCCAGATTAACCGCCCCAAACCAAGCCTTCCTGCGCTCCGTCTGAGCATGTTGGGGTCCTCCGCCCGGCAAGGAGGTAGTTTTGTAGGTGAGACAGGACCGGACTTCTTCCTCGGGCAGGAAAGGACAAAAGCTCACTGTGCAAAGGGGCAGGCTCCCCTGAAGGAAAACTCCGGAACCTGCAGACCATCTCCTCCACCCTGCCTCCTTTGCTCTTTGATATCAGATCTCAGGCAATAAAGTGGGACGTATTTTGATATACTGGGAAAAGTCATTTCTCCCCCTCTTGAAAAACGTGCTCCTCTTTTCTCGCCACAGCTGGGAGTTTTGAATGTGAATAAATCGCCAGGAATTTGGCAGTCACAGTATATTCACAAACACACATGAATTTTGGTGGGGTTTAAAGAAAAATAGAATTGAAAGAGCATATTGTCAGGTTGAAGCCCAGACGTACCTTGAGACAAAAAACGAGTTTGTTTCTAATGGGTTGTTCATTTGCTTTGCGAGGACGGATGCCAGGCGCTCGGCCCTAACGCGGGGGTGCGTGCAGCCCGGTGTGTGTGTGTGGTGGGGGGGGGGGGGGGGACCCTGGTCTTCAGGCCCCAGAAACACGAGCAACGGGGATTCATGTCCAGCCCAGAGGCTGTGCTTGTCCCGGCTGCAGACTTCGCCGCAGCAAACCAGATGGCACGCACTCCACTGCGAGAGCCAGTGAGATCCAGAACATCTGGCCCCTCGGCGGCTCCCTCACAGGCACTGGGAACAGTCAGCGGCCCTTCCGGCCCTTCTCCTGGTCGTGTAGACTCTATCATCTGACACTTCATTAGACCTCGCTCCGGAGGGGGTGACTTCGCAGCCGTGGCAGGGCTGAGAGAGAGTCTCTGAAACGTGTCTGTCGCTGGGCATCGTGGGGCCTCAGCCCTGTCGGGTCCCCGGTGGGTGGGCCCTGTGAGCGGGGGCTCGTCAGGGAGGGCTGCAGACCCACCGGAGCTGAACCCACTGTCCTCGTCCCGCTCTCCGTCTTGCTTTAGGGCTGGCCGGTCACGGGCCGGGATATCTCATTTGCATCGTTGTATTTCTCATGAACCAGCGAGGTCACATGTGAGCTGCACCAGCACCCCGAGGCCCCAGGGTCTTCTCTTCCTCGTCTGGTAGCTCACGGAAGGTGATGTCATCTCATGCTTGGCAGAGAACGTCGGGGCCTTCCAGGTGCCCCCCCTCTTCCTGGGCCAGTCAGGCTCCTCCCCACGTGTCTACAAGCTTCATCTCCTTGTTCAGCCCTGCTTGTCTCTCTGTCCGGAAGCCCTGCTGCCTTGGTTTGTGTGCCACCTGCGCAACAGTCCAAGGCCAGGCTACGTGTGCTGGGACCTGTCCTCTCCCTCCTGCAGGACTACCGTCCCACCCCCCACTCCCTCCAGCGTCACCAGGCGTCGGTTCTGTTCTAAGCAGCTCTTCGTGCTCTGAAACCCATCATCTTAGAAATGAAACTTCCCTTCACTTGACCTCCGTCTCAGCCATGGCTCCCATTTAGAGCCTAACGCCTGATTTGTCTCAATCCTTGATGATTCCTTCCCTCCTCTTCTCTTCCGCCCCCATCGTTCTACCAAATCAGCTCTTAACTGGGTCGCTGCTGACCTCTGAGTAGTTAAATGAAACAGTCAGTGCTCAGTCCTGACCTTTTTTAACCATGACTCAGAAACGCTTTCTTCACTTGGCTTCTTGGCTCACCATCTGCCCTTGTCACTGTCCTCAGCACGCCTGCTTGTTCTCCTGGCTTCCAGAACCCCTGAGGCGCAGGCACCCGACCTCAGTCTGCAGCCCCCAACCTCCTATTTTGTACCCTGGCTGCCTCGTGACCTCCATCAGCTACCAGCTTGTACCCCCAGCTCGAAGCCGGTGGGTGGCTCTCGGGCTTCATGTCCAAGGACCTACTGGGCCTTTCCATTTGCACCAGGAAAAGGCATCGCCACCTTCAAAGGCCCCAAACACAAGTCCTCATCTCTCACGTCTTCTGCAGCTCGGTGGAAAGCAAGTCTATGTATTTAGTCATCAGAGCCGACATTCCAGAAACATCTCTGAGTTCTTTCTGTTCCCTTCACAAGGCGAATCCATCAGTCCGATCTTAAATACCCTATTACTGGGACCCACAACCTTTCCCTCGGTGGCACCACACCCTCCACCACCCACGATGCCATCCCCCGTGGCCTCTGCCCAGCCCAGCAGCCAGCACGAGCCTGAGAAAGACAAATCGACAACTCCCGGTGCCACGCCTCGCCCACAGCAAACTCGAGTCCTGTCGTGGAGGTCCACATAGCTCACTCTTCCTGTCCCTGGGGCAGTTGTCCCTCTGTGAGAGCGGCTGTCCCCGATCCCACTGCATGAAAGAGCCGTTCTCCCACCCCAGCCCGCGATCCCTTCGCCCTTCTGGCTCTCTTCGTCTCCGTAACACGCACCACCTTGTGCCACAGACAGGCTTCCTCTGATTATCTGGCTCCCCAGCTGCAGCGGAAACACCACGCAGACCGAGCGGTCGGTCACTTGTTTGTTCACGGCTGTATTCCCCGTGCCTAGGACATAGCAGACGCTCGGCGCATGGTTTTTACATGAAGGAACAAATGTCCAAGCTCACTGATCGAACTTGCGTTGGGCACCAGGAGGGTGTAAATGCCAAATACAGCCAGGCAGGTCCTTCGTGCCGACCCAGGACACCTCTGTCCCGGGTGCTCAACAGGCCGGCCTTTCGCAAGGCACTGCCACGCTGCACTGGTTCTCATCTGATCTTTCTGATGCTTCTCCTCAGACCCCTGGCTGATTTCCCTCCCTCTCCCAACAGCAGCAGGAAAACCGCGATCGCCCCCGGGATCCCTGCTCCCCGGTGTTGAGCCTCCTCACAGCACATGGCCTGTAGCCTGCATCACCCAAACCCTCTGCTTCCCTTCCTGCTGCCCACGCCCGGCACGTGCTTCCTGAGCATGTGTCACATTCCAGATCCCGAGCTAAGCCTCAGGGATTCGAGAAAGGATGAGATGCTGCTGGCTTCCCGAGGACGCGCCGCTCAGATGTGTCGGCTTCATCTCTAACTCGGTGTGTCCAAGAGTCGCCTTGTCCCTTCCCGTCCCCCATACGCATCCTTCCCAACCAGCCCATCAACAGAGCATCTTCCGCCGTTCTCAGGTCTGTCTTTAGAAATAGGTCCTCGGGGGAGCGCCTGGGTGGCTCAGTCGGTTCAGAGTCAGACTTCGGCTCAGGTCCTGATCTCACGGTGTGTGAGTTCGAGCCCCACGCTGGGCTCTGTGCTGACAGCTCAGAGACTGGAACCTGCTTCGGATTCCCTGTCTCCCTCTCGCTCTGCCCCTCCCCTGCTCATGCTCTCGCTCTCAAAAATAAATAAACATTAAAAAAAATTTTTTTTTAAAAGAGAAAGAAATAGCTCCTCAACTATCCTTATCTGTCCTACACCCCTGCCTCCGCCCAGAAATATGCCCTTTTCACCTCAGGCCTGGACAGCACAACACATTCCTACCCGTGTCTCTTCCTTCTGATCTTAAGGCTTCTATAGTTTCATCTAACCCAAGATGCTGAGTCAAACTCATCAGCCTGGCTTCCAAGGTTTCTACAGTCTGGCTGCCAGGCTCTGTCTGATTTTTTCCTCTGCCCTCCTAATCTCCCCCCTGAAACTCCTCAGCCTTCCATGATTGGCTAAGAACACAAGTCACCTCCCCGCCCTCCCCCACTGAAACGAAGCCAACTCTTTGTGGTTTTGCTAGTACTTTCTTCTTGTGTTTTTCCCTTGAACCGAAAGTTTTATAAAATTAAAATCCTCTTCCCCCCTCTCCCTTTAAAACACTTTGTAAGGAGCAACAGATGGTCTTTCCAGAACATACAGAAACTCACAGGTACACAGAGAAAAGCTTTAAGCACCTATAACTCACCCACCGGTAACTCATTATAACCGAGCAATGACAATTAGCCGTGGCTTGTGCCGCACACAGTCTTTACTGAGCACGCACGTCTGAGGTATAGTAGTTATTGGAATTGATGAGTTCGTTCTCACACCGTTCTATCAACTGCAGTCCTCACTCACTTTTGTATCCCGCACGGCACCCGACACCACACTCCTGCTTAGAAAGGGCTCCCGGTGGCTGTTGAACCAACCTGAGTTGGTCAGTAAGTGTGTGCTCACTGATCAAGTGTGAACACGTAAGGGAGGTCAAAGTACACATTCCAGAAGGTTCAAGACGTGACTCAAAAGAAATGTGCAGCAAGCATCGGTCCGAGGGGGGCGTGGCTCCTTCAGGAGGGAGGCCGCAGGGCGGGGATGGGGACGGGCGGTTGAGGGACTGGCTTCGATGTAAAACCAGCGTTCACCCTGCAGGTCAGTGCCCCCCCTAACTTCAGGGGGTCATCTCTTCTACCTGATGAAACTGCTTGTAATTTATGAGCCGTCTACAGGCTAGCATCTGACTTGACAGAATCCGGTCCCTAATCAAGAGCAAATAGTAAATCCACCCAGGAGCATCCCCTCGAATGAGGGTCAAGCAGACATCTTCCATGAAGGGCCACAGAGTAAATACCTTAGGCTTTGCAGACCGTTCAGCCCCTGTCACTATTACTCGACTGGCATAGCACAGAGCTGCCGTCGGGAACGTGTAAATGGCTGTGTCCCTGTAAAGCTTTATTGACCAGAAACGGGCCCCTGAGTGGCAGATTGCTGGTCTCTGCCCTAGTTAGCCACATGAGTCCCGGGCAGCCTTGCCAGGCGGTGCTCTGCTTTGACTTGGAAAGTGCGCATGGCCGGCTTTTTGCCTTATTCCCAAGTTTTAGGTCATTGTTCTTAACGCTTTCCTGGACCTCCGTTTTTTAGATCCCAGTTCCCGGAAGTTTATCGCTTGTCAGTAGGGTAGTAAAAACGAAGAAGGATTTCCCAGGAGTCCAACAGTATGTAAGGTGGGTCCATATTTAATGCAGATTTTCCACACTATAGTCATGCAGCCTTAGCTTCAAATAACAGAGGGATCAGATTCCACATCCACGGCATAGGTGTTCAAGGACTACTTGCAGAATTTCAGAGACAGATGAGGCCTGAATATCCTATTCAGACAAACGAAGCTCTCAAGATTTTCACATCGTTCTGTATCCCATAAGCATGTAAATGACTGCCGTGTGCAAGGGTGTTACTCAAATCAAACACAGAAAGTTACATGTACAACCAGAACCAGGGTCAGATTTTTTTCCTGAAACTTAGCGGGAGCAGTTTTGTTTCAACAAAACCACATTATTCATTAGGTTGAATCAATACTGTCCAATGGAGTATTCTTGGAGTATTCTTGGCGGTCTGCATGAGGCCAGAACATTCAACCTACTTCCAAAAGGAAAGAGTAGGCAAACTTTGCCGAAAGATTTACTGTAAGAGCGAAACTTTAGAAGTTACTCAACCTATAAATCTGTGTTGGTTGGGGTAAGAGCTATAAGCAAACGTTTATACCTTGTTTTATGCTTGTATGCATTTAAATATCATTAGAGTAAAAATAACGTGAGTCAACGTCAGGGGTCATCTCTTAAAATTGGAGACTCTTTCTCTACGTGTGAGAAATACCGCAATCAGCTATGTGTTTTATCTGTCACTGGCTCAGCAAAATGACCTGAGTCTGTTTCCCGATAAATGGCGAGGTGTATGTCTCCTTCCCACCCCTTTGTCTTTGATTTGTCCCTGAAAACTTAAAACACTCCTTTCCAGTCTTCACACAGATGGGCCGACAGCCTCCGGAAAGCATTTTCTCCAGCGTGCGAGCCTCTTATTAGGTGTCTGCAACTTTTGGCAGAGGATTCTTCCTTGTTCGAAACTGGGTCACTCTGAGGTTCCGTTTAACATTTGCTCCCATGGCACTCTGTATCCGCAGCCTTTTTTTTTTTAAATCTTCTTCTGATAAGCACCTCGTGCACTTATGAAATAGTATTCTCCTCCTCTCACAAATGTAAATTCTCCAGGAAGAGAAGCACTGATTTTAAGGCATCTCAGGCCATGCAACAGCACAATCCACCCCCGATGCCCCACCCCACCCCCACTTCCAGATCAGTCCTTCCACACTGGCTTCCCATTTCTGGCATCTCCCACAGGCCTAAGATATGTTAATGCCATCGTCGTGCCTTCGTCTTTTGAAAGAATCTGTCCCTTCTCTGGGTTTCATGACCGAGTTTTGTCCCGAGCATCTAGTTTTATCGTGCGCGGTCAATAGATGTGGCGAGTGCATTTTCCTGCTGAAATGAAGCCATGGTAGGAATCAGGTAGGTACGTCCTTCATTGCTGTCAGAGTAACAGCGACTTTGCAAATGAATGGAAATCGTCAGACTGGTTACCTGAGTTCCTTGCCTCCTGGAATCATTTACTGGATCGTGTAGACAGTGTATCTTCTGCCTTCCTTTTGTTTTCTTTTCTTTCTTTTTTTTTTTTTTTTTTACAGTAAACTATTACAGTAAATCCTTCAGCAAAGTTTGCCTACTGTTTCCTTTTGGAAGTAGGTTGAATGTTCTTGCCTCTTGCAGAGCTACGTGGGGCAAACCCATAGCTCTAGATCAGTAAAGTTAACGCTGTTTGAGCAGGACCGGATAGTCACGTGCTGAAATGGGCCTTTGTCATATGGAGCAAAACACCGCTGGACTCCTTGCTTCAATCGGATTTTTTTTAAGGTTTCACGACCACGTCAGAAGTCACAGGATCAACAGCTGGAGGAGGGCATTTTAAAAACTCCTCCAAGGGGGATCACATCTATTGAAGTGCAAAATGGAGATTTGAGACAGGAAAGTAACAAGTGAATGAGACAGGAAGAGACAGCTATTGATTAGTAGCATTGACTCCCTTGTCATGCTTTGCTTGGAATCCTGATAATCTTCTTTGCCTCTGATAAGTGGCCACTGGCTCTACCAAGTAGTAAGGGAAGATATATCAGATGCACAAATGTATTTGTTACCTTAATAGGATGTAAGCCCCTTGAACGTAAAACTGGTGTCCGCCCAGAACAGGGTACCTCGTGCAGAGTGGGGCTCATCCTGTGTCTGTTAATAATAATAATAACTGTCATTTATTGGGTTGCCCTTTCTCGTGTGTTCCTGGCCCTTTTCTAAGTCCCTTGCATATATCAACTCATGTAATCCTCATAGGGACCACAAAAAGATTACCTTTCTCTTTAAAATGAAAAAAGCAAGACACAGAGAGGTTATTCAACTTTCCCAAAGACACACAGCTTGTCGTTAGCAGATCCAAGGTTTAAACCCAGGCAGCGGGCCCCCACTGCCCCCAGCTCAGTCTTCTCCGACTCAGTGTTGCTCACACCAGAGCATCAACATCGGGAACCCTTGTGTGCTTCCTCTCCTTCCTCACCCACCCCTCCACTCCACCTCCCTTCCCCCACCCCCTCCACTCCACCTCCCTTCCCCCAGCATACATCACACAGTGGGCACGTGGGTGGTTTTTGCTAAGTGAATGAGCTGGGTAGGACGTGGAAGTGGACACACCACATTTCAGTGGGCAGAGCATCCATGCCAGTGAGGATCAGCTGGGGGGGGGGGGGAGGCGAGACCCAGGTCCTCAGTGCCCGCCTGGCATGGCCGCTGCTCTCATAGGCCCTTTGGAGCTGGCAGCCCGACTCAGAATGCCGTGCCTTTAGCGGCCATCTGATGAAGACAGAGGAAAGCCTATAGGATACTCAGAGCTGAGTGGGAGCATGTGCCTGAAATACAGAGTGAAACGAGCCAGCATGCAGTGCAGGCAGTCAGAGGAGGGGAATCACCATGGTGCCACCTTCAGGAAGGTTCTGCAGCTGTGCCAGCCTAACCAGTGGGCTCTGCAGCAGGCCTGCCATGGGTAGGTTCCAGTGCCACTGGGCATTAGCCACGTGGCCTAGGACAGAGAGCCCCATGTGTCCTCACTTTGTCAACCCTAAAGGGGGAATGAGTATAGTGTGTACCCCATAGGCTATTGAGAGGAGTAAATGGGTAACGCATGTGTAGCCCATGCCTGGCTCATAGCACTTGAAAAATAGTCATAATATTTGGTGGTATTAGTAGAGTAGGACAGACGTGGTTATGGCTGCGGATGTCACAATGGGAAAATTAGGATCACAGAAAGGATAAGGAAGACCGTGGGTGCAGACTGACTCTGGCTATTGAGGCTGCTCAGATTCTGCCCCACCTTGTCCTTCTGGCCTCAGTTGCACCTTCCACTGTGGACCTTGTGCTTCATCCCAACTGAGCACCCCCCGTTCCTTGAATGCTCCGTGCTCTTTCCTGCTTCATTTCCTTGGTGTGTGCCATTCCCGCTCACTCTTCTACACTAGTGGGTTCTCCATCATGACTCTTCTCCATGGCATTTGGTCTGTGGAGCCTTCTCAAATTCCTGGAGTAAGTCCAGGCTCCCTCCTTAGTGTTCCTAAAGCACCCCCTGCGTTTTCATATGTGTCTCCCTGCTGTAGACTGCAGGCTTCTTGAGGACAGGGACCTTTGTGCAACTTGGGCTCACACTGCACCTGGTTCATAGAGCATGTACATGTACGAATGGGTGGATGAGAAATGGATAGATGATGGATGGTTGGATGAGGGATGGATGGATGGATGGTTGGATGGATGGATGAGGGATGGATGGATAGATATTTGGATGGTGGATGGATGGTTGGATGGATGAGGGATGAATGGATGGATGGATGGATGGAGGATAGAAGATAAATGGATGGTTGGATGGATGGTTGGATGGATGGATGGATGGATGGATGGATGGATGGGTGAGGGATGGATGGATAGATGGATGGATAGTTGGATGGTGGATGGATGGTTGAATGGATGGATGGATGGATGAGGGATGGATGGATGGATGGTGGATGGAGGATGGATGATAGATGGATGGGTGGATGAATGGATGGGTAGATGAATGGATGGATGGATGAATGAGGGATGGATGGATGGATGGATAGAAGATAGGAGATGGATGGTTAAATGATGGATGAGCAGATGAGGGATGGATAGATGATGGATGGGTGATAGATAGGTGGTGGATGGAATAGAGATGAAAACTCAAGTATTGAACAAAGGAACCCAAAGATGGAATGAGAGGTTAAAAGGTATATAAAGACATGTCATGGGATCAAATATAAGAGAAGTACTTCCATACACAGAAGATGCTTATGACTGCTTAAGCTCCCTGAAATAGAAGTTGGAAAATAAGAATGTTTTTTAGTACCAAACTGTAAGGTCACACCCAGGCAAGGCCTGGGCAGTCTTCTTCCCAGAAGAATTCCTGACACATAATACATCTAAAGTAACCCTAAATGACAGACGGGTGGACATACTGACGTGTTGATGCCCCACCCAGCAAGTTTGGATGAGAAGGAGTTTCAATACGCATTTTGTTGTGTGCAGCAATATGAGATCACCCTGAATCCTGAAGACTTTTTCAGCAGTGATGCAGCCAAGAAAATTTGGGCACGCTTAGTGATATATATGGTGTCTAACAAAGGTCCACAGAAGAGGGCCTTGATTTGGGCTGTAAACTTAGACTAGAATTCCACTTTTGGCTCTTGGAATCTGACTCCAACATATTTTTCCTTATGAGCCAGATTGGTCAGGGAAAAGAAACCACTTGTGTCAGGAGAAAGAAGAGGACAGAGAAGACTGAGAACAGATTACAGTGTTCATCTAATAGCTTTTGCTACGTAGGGCCAGCCAAGCTCTACTCATTGGCCCCTTCATAGTCTGGTGTGTCCAGTGACACCAGTCTCAGAACCTTAAACTCCTCTGTGGAGACCTGACCCACCTTCCTTAGATGCCTAAGCAGAGCTGAGCAGTCTCTGAGTTAAATCAGATGGATGCTTCTCCTTGGATGCTTGCCCTGCTCACCCGGCTGCCCCAGCTGTTACGGGGAGTGATGGGCTTTGAGGACGCTATCAGCTGGACCCAGGTATAGTGCAACTGCTGCATGACCATTTACTCTGGCCTAGAGGAACAGGAAGTGAGGGGTCTTCAAAGCACCTGTAACTAGCTCCAGCAAGAACTTAAAACCCATGACACTGGTAGGTGTGCGACATCTGGCTTATTCCCACCTGCTGCCCTCATTTGTGTGCCTGGAGCAGCTCCCCTCCTACAGATGGTCTCTTTGAAGTCACTTTGAAATGGCTGAGGGCTAGTGGCTTTGCCACTGCCCTCAAGAGCCAGAAGAGGGTTGCCTCAGGGGTACAGTCTCTGGCCAGGACCTTTCTGCAGGAGATCCCTCAGGCACCTGCCACAGGCTCTGTGTACAGAAGGGTATACAGCCACTGGCTGAGCCCCTGAATGCCTTCTGGTTTCCTTGGCTTTCAAAGGAGCTAGAAGGAAGGTCAAGATCATTTACAGAAGTGCCCCCAAGCAGCGAAAAGACACTTGATATTTCATTTACAGACTTAAATTTGTTTTTTTGTTTCATTTCCTTCTCAGTTGGGGGGAGCTGAAAAAAAGGAGAAGGAATTAGAACAATAAAGTCATGTAGAGACTATCTCCCAAGATAACCATTTACCAGGGGATGCCTGTCCTTTGCTCTACCTGCAAACTGAGATGAAATACAAAAAGTTTACCTATGTAGCGGGTGCCTGGGTGGCTCAGTCAGTCAAGCGTCCGACTTTGGCTCAGGTCATAATCTCGTGGTTTGTGAGTTTGAGCCCCATGTCAAACTCACTGCTTTCGGTGCAGAGCCTGCTTCAGATCCTTTGTTTCCTTCCCTCTCTGCCTCTCCCCTGATCGCTCGCTCTCTCTCTCAAAAATAAGTAAACATTAAAAAAAGTTTACCTATGTATCAATTTCCACGATGCAAAAGATTTGTACATGTCAACAGCACCTACACATTAGAACTAATGATGTAATTGATTATTATATCACTCACATAATTCGCTGGAAAACAGCACAGGGAGAAGCCACCATGACCGGAAAGGTATTGGTACCATGGGAAGACCATGCAGTTTGGGATCCGAAGCCAAGCATTGATCTGCCCAGACCCGGTGACTGTGGCCTTCAGAAAACATATTTATGCACTGAGCCTCAGTTTCCCCATCCATAAAACAAAGATGTTGGTGCCTGTGTCTCAGAGCTGTCTTGGAGATGAGAGGAAGATAATACATGGAAGAAAGTGCATGGATGTGGTCACTCCTATCAAAATGTCAGCTCATTTACTGAGATTCCATTTAAAGAGCTCGAGGTGCAGTTCTAGGGAAGTCAACTCTCCTTCATTCAGATAACTGCCCAGCCAGACACGTCACTTAACTTCTCCATTGACATAGCACTGTGTCACTGCTCTCCAGCCATAGGTGTTGGTTCGCTCCTTACTGGCACAATGACTGCCCAAAGGTGATGGTGGCTAAGTACACGAGTAGAATTTTGCGGTCTCAAGAGGGTTACAGCAGGAAGATCCACCAGCCGCACGCTGCACACTGACCATTGGAAGGGAGATGTTGTAGACAACAAGACAGAGTTGTAGAGATGAGTTTCCCGATAGAGGCCTGGCTGGTGTCCCGCTAACAGACTGTCATTCCTGCCGGGATCGGTGGGAAGTCAGGGCAGAAACACGAGCCGTCTCCGGGCTCCTCCTCTCTGCTGGGGCCAGAGCAGCGACCTTCCGGACAGAGGTCAGTGGCTCGCCCTTACGGGGCAAAATCCAGACAGAGCGTCTCAACAAAACATCATCATCGAACTTCAGAATTACAGGGGATGTTGACAGCGACCCGGTTCACTCCCCTGGCCACTCGGTGGATATCTTTTAAAACATTCCCTCCAAGGGTTCATCCATCCCAGAGACAGGGAGCTTGCTCTCATTTGAGATGGCCTGTTTCATGAGACAGTAGCAGCACTGATAAAATGATCACCTAAGGGGAACTGATGGGGCCAGTGTAGTTCCCACCCCCTTGGACTCTGCTCTTTGTCACTTACATTCTGTTTCTCTCATTGTCCTTCATGAGATGATGTCTGGTCCTTCCACTACGGCAGACGCTCTCCCCCCAGCATGTTCTGTGCATCAGTCTGACCTTTTGGGATGGCCCACACGATAATTTCCCCTTGCAGTATTCACATTAAGCATATAAGAGAGCACAGTGGGCTCCATTCTATATTTTCTAAAAATTCCTTTCCTTTGTCCTGCAAAACACACCAGAATAGAACCTAGATGCTCCAGCAAACCTTGGCTCTTACCACATGGGAGCAGAGTGTGCAGAAAAGGGTGCTATCATTTGCTTCTCTATCAGAGCCATTTCATTTACACCCCAAGGTATATACAGCCCCGTCTGGCAAACAGAGATTCCAAACATGAAAGGCCAAGAGTAAGTTCAGACTTTTTTCGTTTTGCACCATTGTTGAGAAAGGAAGTACGTTTGAAAACGCAGTGTGGTCGTCACACCTTTCTTCATGGACACCAGAATGTATTTCTGGACACATGGTATTTTATGACACAGAGGACAGATAAACCAGCACCCCCACAGCAATCCTACATCATCACCCGTAGACGTGAGCTGGGACTCAGCTGTGCATTGTGAAATCCAGACCATTGTGTAAGGCAGTCCTGAGTAAGACGTAGGGCTCAGAGAGAACATGTGAGAATCCAGGTCGTGCCTTATTAGATGAGCGGGGATCAAAGCCGATAGGAGATTCTGTTCAGGCTTCCCTGTGGGCTTTTGTCTGTAAATCTTTCAGGAGGCTTCTTTCTTTGCCTACCCCCCACCAGGTAGGATGGTGTTGGTCACTGACATGGAGTTTTTGATCCTCACGTGACCCTGGAGGGATCCAGGATGATGCTGTCTTGTTATCCTTGTTGTACATTGTGCAGAGGGAAGGGGAGGTGGCTGGGCAGGACTTGAACTCTGGTCTTCCTGGGTGGATCTTCTGTACTTTGTGCTGCCCAGCGCTGCCCTGGGGTTTGTTTCTCCTGCAGAAACAAAGGCACAGATACTGGAGAGACAACACTGATGCGCGGTGACCAACAGAAAGGTCACTGGGTTTTGAATACCATACTTTTGACAAAACCACGTGCTATAAAATTGAAGTCCCGTGCTGAACCCCTTCATTCCAATCCAGAAAATGCCACTCGTAATTTGTGAAATATGATACAGCATTTTCCAGCTCTTCATAAAAACTGGGTGTACTTAAGTCTAAATAAATCCTATTTGGAAGGCTAATGTAATAATGAATGTTGAAGCATGAAATCTGAGCAGGATTAATAAGCTTTGTGTCATATTGAAAATTTGAGACCACTTTTGTGTAACATTCAAGAGCTGTGGGTTTTCTGTAGAGAATCCGTTCAATACTTGGGAAAAATAATAAAGCCTGCGGTAGGTTAATTTGTTGGTACCATCTAAAAGTTGCTGATGTAACAAACCAGTTTAATGGCACAGAAGTATAGGTGAGCAACTCTGCTTGTACCTGGTAGTTCAAGTCTGCTCTTCCTGGTTCAAGAGGGTATTGAGGAAGTGCTGGGGGAGGGTAAATCTTGGAAAGAGCTGAAACGTGTCCCTTCCGTGGGACAGAGTTCTGGTTCTGGGATAGATTTGGTAGGACTAAATCCAGATTCCCTGGCTCATGATTATAATGTTCAATAAAGATTTCATTGCCCCGAGGTGCCGGGGTGGCTCAGTTGGTTAAGCGTCCAACTTCAGCTCAGGTTGTGATCTCATGGTTTTTAGTTTGAGTCCTGCGTAGGGCTCTGTGCAGACAGCTCAGGGCCTGGAGTCTGCTTCAGATTCTGTGTCTCCCTCCCTTTTTTCCCCTCCCCTGCTCGCTCTCTCTCTCTCGCTCTCTCTCTCTCTCTGAAAAATAGGTAAACATTAAAAAAAAAAGATTTCATGGACGTTTTGGAGAAAAGGGAGGCGTAACATAAGGGTAGCAATAATGTAAGGAACGAACATCAGATCATTCATTATGTTACCTGTCATTTCTTAAATGTGGATTTAGGGACATTTTGTAATGCCAAGTGTTTCAATGTTAGTCACAAGACTCAGTACTAGATTCTTCTGCAGTTACCTGTAAATTGTACATGTAACTAACATCTCCATTTGCGTTTCATTTATTCATTTTCCTATCCATCCATTCTTTGAACTTTTGCTGGATGCCTGTCTTATAGGCTCTGGGAGGACCACTCTTGTTTCTACCACTTGAGGGAAGATGAAACCACATCTTATTCTTTATCTTTGTCACGTCCTCAGCACTTGGGATAGTATGTGGGAACAGAGGAGACATCCCGAGAAATAGTTGAGGAAGTTAATAAAAATAGACTTCTTAAAAGTCTGGAATGAATGTGTAAGTGTAGGGAATGTCACATACTTGTTGGATACATCTTCGGAAAGCCTTGCTTTAGCGTGTACCCCCAAATGCCTTTTTCACCTTTATTTTGCTTTGCTAACAGCGTGTTTAAATGGCAAGGCAAGGAGCCAAACTATCCTGTCTGAAGTCACATCCCGGGACTGGGGTGAGGTGTTTTGAAATGTAAAGTCAAATCAAAACCATGATGATGTACCACCTCAGAGCTGTTAGGATGGCTCTTCTCAATCAAACAAGATCTCTGAGCATCCATGTTCATTACAGCATTATTCATAATAACCAAAGTACGGAAATAACTTTAGTATCCCTTGGGAGATGGATGGACCAAGACGATGTGGTGTGTATATAGAGCAAATATTATTCAGTCTTAAAAAGAAGGAATTCCTGTCATTTGCAACAACATGGATGAGCCTGGAAAAAACTACGCTAAATGAAATAAGCCAGAGAGAGACAAATACTCCATGGTATCACTTACATGTGGAATCTGAAAACAAACAAACAAAAAAAGGTCAAATTCAGACACAGAGAGTAGGAAAGTGATTTCCAGGAGCTGGGGATGGGGAGGAGGGGGAAATAGGGAGAGGTTGGTAAAAGGGTCCAAACCTGCAGTTATAAAATAAATAAGATTTGAGGATCTAATGTATAACACGTCGTTCACTCTAGTTGATAACACGGTATCATGAACTGAAATTTGCAAAGAGAGTAGATGTTTACAAATCTGCGGCATGATGGATACGTTCATTAAACTGATGGGGGAAGCCTTTCCCAGTGTATATGTGTATCAAATCATCACATACTTTAAATATCTTGTAATTTTCTTTGTCAGTTATACCTCAGTTACAGCTGAAATGAACATGTAAAGCCCTGATTGTATATGGTGGTGTTCTAGCAGAGGCTAGAACATCATGTTCGTGCGATATGAGGGGTAGAACACTGAGTAGTGGATTGAATTGCCCCGAGATTACCTAAATCCATGCTGTCCTGAGAAATCAGACTGGTAGAGGAGATGCTGTGTGGGCAAAATCCCTCTGGAGCATTCGTCCAAGCCCCTGTAGAGGCCTCTGAGGGTTTCTGCCCTTCCATGGTCAACACTGACCTCGAATCCCCTCCGCAACTTGCATAAAGTTTGGGCTCTTCATTGCTTAGATTCTCTCTTTGTCTCATGTGTGTGATGATAGGTCTTGCAGCTCTATTGACGTTTTAAACCTCCCATAGACAAGATCTGATCTTTTTACATCTTTTGTTTCCTCCCCATCCACATGAAAGGTGGACTTTGGAAAGACAAAGAGTTCAGTCAGTCCTCATTAACTTAGTGAATACATGTGGGAGAATAATTTGTGGAGTGCATTTTTTGTTATTTTACTGGAGAAATCCCTTTAAAGATCTTCTGTCTCTACCAGAATATATGAAAGTGGGTTCAGTCTCTTTGACTTTGTTTTTTGTTTGTTTTTTTTTTTTTTTTACTAGATGTCTGTTATGTTCTAGACACTTGATAAGTACTCTCTGCTATGATATTACTTCAAACTTAACTGTCAGATTTGTGATTGTCTCATGCACTTTGCCTCCAATTTTTTGAAATGGAAACGTTCCTGACAAGCCATGTCCAAGGAAACTCGTCAGTCAACAGGCAGATTAGTGAGTCCCAATATGGCCGCCATTTCCTATGCGTGCCAGCCAGCCAGCCAGCCATCACTTTCATGGGATGAATTGCATCGTCAGCATCTTGTGAGGCTGAATTTCCGTCTTGATTTCTTTCCCTAATTAAGTTCTCTAAATGCCTTCTGAAGGATTATGCTCTGCTGCTGCTCCAGAAAGTCATTCTGTGAGCAGCAGATTGATGGTCACTGGCCAGGTGATGCAATTAAAGGTCCCCCATGGACCTCAGCTCCTTCCAAACCAGCAGACGTTCTTACAACTCAGGAAGCCGGAAGGACTGCCGCTCACGGCCTGATATCTGTTGACTGTGAAAAGCTTCCGGCTAATTTCTGGGTGAATTAGTAAACTGTCAGTTAAGACAAACACAAAGCTGCAGTTTTAACCAAATAAGAAATAGGGATTAAAAACTCCACAATACATCTCTCTCCTGGCTCTCCTCTACTTCCGACTGTTTCTTCTCTGAGTCGACTTGGCTTTCACTCTCCGGCGCAACGCCTGATACTCAGTGGCACTTACTTAAAGGTTCTTGGATAAATAAGCGGATGGATGGCTAGGCATGCAAATACCATACAAACTGATTAAACAGTAGGAATAGGTGCCATGTACGTAAGTCAGTATAACTCCTGGAATTATTTTGAGGAATTAGTAAGACCATGACTACAATCCCAATATGGCACCATCTGCTTTGATGTTTATTGGGTGCTTTGTTTATTCTTATGTTCATAAGCTACCATAGCTTTGCTCATAAAGTAGCATCCATGATTTAAATGATGGGGCCCAAAGTAACATCTGAAACTTCCTCCTTCAAACTGTGTCTGTACTTCTTCCTCTTCCAGAATGTGGCTGGCTAATTGTTGGGCAATGCAGGCATGCTTAATATGATTACAGTAACAATGGCCCTCTCTCCAGAACTCCAGCCCCACACTGGGAAATGGAAACCAACAAAATAACAAACTTACTCTTCATTAACTTTCTTTCTGAGAAGCTTCTTTGTACGTGATAAGGTTTTATAATCGAATAGGGAAAAGGATCGATAACTTCCAATGCCAAAGCAAATTAAAACTTCATAAATATTTATATGAGGACTATGAGGAACTTTGCTACTTTGTTTTAAATCCTCTTGGACCAGGTGCTAGACAGATGGATAGTGGGGCTTATCTTTTTTTGAAGAAGAAAAAAAAGATCGATACATATTGCTGTGGATATTTGCATCCTCACCAAATTTGTGTGTAAATCCTAACCCACAAAGGTGATGGTGTTAGGGGGCTTCACAAGGTGATTAGGTTGTGAGAGTAGAAGCTTCATGAATAGGATTCATGTGGTTTTTTTTTTTAATTTTTAATGTTTATTTATATTAGAGACAGAGAGAGACAGAGCATGAGCCAGGGAGGGGCAGGGGAGATAGAGACAGAATCTGAAGCAGGCTGGAGACTCTGAGCTCTCAGCACAGAGCCCAACGGGGGCTGGAACTTACATGCCGTGAGATCATGACCTAAGCCGAAGTCGGATGCTTCACCGACTGAGCCACCCAGGCGCCCCCAGGATGAGTGTCCTTGTAAAGGAGACCACAGAGCGCTCCCTAGCCCCTTCCACCAAGTGAGGACACAATGAAAAGTCACCAGCTATGACCCGGGAAGAGGCTCTCACTCGACCATGCTGGCAGCCCGATCTTGGACGTAGAGCCTTCAGAACTATGATTTTGGTCAATTTCTGCTATTTATAAGCCACCCAGTTTGTGGTATTGTGTTATCGCAGCCCAAACAGACTAAGACACACATTGTAGGAATTATCAAGCTTCCCTTTTATATTCAGATCTGCCCTACTTTTCCCGTTTAACATTTCATTGATTTATCTTTGCTTTTTCCCGAGTATGGTGATCAGTGTTACACATCACCCATGTACAGTCATACATACACATCTATACATGCCAGACCCATGTAACGATGCCTGGGGTTGATTGCTGGCATGTCCCTCCAGATTCAAAAAGCCTGGTTATTGGATTGCAGAACACTCAGGAAGGTTCTCCCTACCACAAGCCTTGCTGCGGCTTAGATCTTAAAGTCCGCAGTCAGTACACTCAGATTCTCATCTTATTTCAGCCGCTTAGTAGATATATGACCTTTAGAACACTCTTCATCTTTTCCAAGCGTGAGTTTTCATGTGTAAACTAGGGTAAGAATAGTGCCTGGGGTTATTGTAAGGATTTAAAAATGCTTAATATAGCACCCAGGACATGGAAATCAGCCCAAAGAATTTCTCCTATTTGTAATAATACTCTCTGTATCACATCTGTATTATTTAGATGGATAGATATAAGATCATGTGGACCTTATAACCTAAAGAATATTTCTCTTTGAAGAAGAACTTGTATACGTGGGTTGTAGAATATCTTGAAAGAGTATCTCTGAAGGCAAACAGTCAGACTTAGAAGGAGCATCACTGTCAAGTTCGCATCCCTGCCCCCATCCTACCCAGTGACATGATGCTCCTTCCTCTCTCCAGCCTTGCTGTGCCGTGCATAAATTGCTCGCCCAGCCTCCGCAACGTTTCATTTATATTTGTATACATCCAGGTCACCCCCACTAGACTAGAAGCATCCCTGGGTACATGAACTAATCTGATTCATCTTTGTATCTCTGTAACCCCAGCATCCAGCTTGGCGTTTGAAGGCACTCGATATCTGTGGAATTAATTCAGACCTACAGTTGAACATAGTCAAAAGACAGAGTGTGTACGTGCAACACGACATTTTTTAGCGTTCGTTCAAATTATGATCTACTTTTTCCCACAAGGTCAAAATATTTCCCGTTCACTTCAGCTTTCTCTCTAGGAGTGGTTTCTCTTTTTCTATCACACAATCCTTGCCACTCTTGATAGATAGAAGACTCAGAGATTTAATTTGATTCTGACCAATTCAACCAGCTCATTTTTTTATTAAATTTTTTTTAATGTTTATTTATTTTTGAGAGAGAGAGAGAGAGAGAGCATGAGCAGGGGAGGGGCAGAGAGAGAGGGAGACGCAGAGTCCGAAGCAGGCTCCAGGCTCTGAGCCATCAGCACAGACCCTGATGTGGGGCTCGAACTCACAGAACGCGAGATCATGACCTGAGCCGAAGTCGGACGCTCAACCAGCTGAGCCACCCAGGCGCCCCAACCAACCAGCTCATTTTGAGTCCAGTGGATAAAGAAGGCAGTGCTGATTGATTGTATCCTGTGGAATGACTTGATTACAGCAAAAAGGCCAGAATAGAAACAACTTGGGCAACGACAGATGGATGGCACAGTGACTTGCGGTGGCCCTTATAATAACTACAGTCATGCCAAAGAAAGCAGCAAAGAGGAAAGAAGAACGGTGTTAAGCCCACTACATTTTTTATTGAGATATAATTGACATAGACCATTGTGTAAGTTTAAGGTGTACAACCTGTTGATGTGATATATTTACATATCACAGTACAATTACTTTTATAGTCCGACACGTCACATAATTATAATTTCTTTTTTGCAGTGAGAACCATTAAGATCTAGTCTCTTAGTCACTTTGAAGTTCACAACACAGTATTGTTGACTCTAATCACTATGCCGTGCATTAGATTTCTAGGATTTATTCATCTGCTAGCTGTAAGTCATACCCTTAAACAGCATCTCCCCAATTCTCCCCACCCCCAGCGCCTGGTAACCTGGTAACCTCCATTCTATGGTCTGTTTTTAGGAGTTCAGCTTTTTTAGATTCCACATATAAGTGAGATCATATGGCATTTGTATTTCTCTCTCTGATTTATTTTGCTTAGTATAATGCCCTCAAGGCATGTTGTCGCAAATGACAGGATGTCCTTCTTGTGGCTTTCTCATGGCTAAGTGATGTTCCAGTGTGTGTGTGTGTGTGTGTGTGTGTGTGTGTGTGTGTGTACACCATATCTTCCTTATCCATTTACTGACAGACACTTAACATTGTTTCTATAGTTATTGTGGATAATACTGCAATGAAAGAATTGCTGGATGATACAGTATTTCTATTTTTAATGTTTTGAGGACCATCCATACTATTTTCCATAGTGGCTGCACCAATTTACGTTCCCCCCAACGATGCCCAGGGGCTCCCTCTTCTCCACATCTTTGCTAACACTTATTATGTCTTGTCTTCTAAATGGTTGACATCCCAATAGGTGATATCTCATTGTGGTTTTGATTTGCATTTCCGTGGTGATTAGGGATGGTGAGCATCTTTTCATGTACCTGTTGGCCATTTGGATATCTTTTTTGGGAAACTGTGTGTTTCGGTCCTCTGCCATTTTAAAACTAGATTGGTTTTTGAGTTGTATGAATTCTTTATATATCAGGGGTATTAATCTCTTTTTTGATACATAGTTTGCAAATACTTTCTCCCGTTCTGAAGGTTGATTTGTTGATTGTTTCCTTTGCTGTGCAGAAGCTTTTTAGTTTGATGTCATCCCCCAGGTTGATTTTTGCTTGGTACTTGTTCTTTTGGTATCCTAAGCAAAAAAAACAAAAAAATTCATTACCAAGGCCACAATGTCAAGGAGTTTTTTCCCCGTTTTCCCGTAAGAGTTTTATGGTATCCAGTCTTACATTAAACTTGCTAATCCATTTCTAGTTAATTTTTGTGAGTGGTATCAGGTAAGAGTCCAATTTCATTTTTCTGCACATGGTTGCCTAGTTTTCCCACTACAGTTCGTTAAAGAGACTATCTTTTCCTCATTGAGCGTTCTTGGATCCCTTGTCAAGTACTAGTTGGCTGTATATGTGGAGGGTTATTTCTGGGCTATGTCTTCTGCTCCATTGGTCTATGTGTCTATTTTTATGCCAGTACTGTATTGTTTAGATTACTATAGCTTTGTAGTACAGTTTGAAATCAGGAAGGTGATATCTTTGGCTTTGTTCTTTCTCAGGACTGCTTTGGCAATCAGGTTTCAGTTTATTGTGGTTCCATGGAAATTTGGGGATCACTTTTTCTACTTTTGTGAAAAATGCCATTGGAATTTTGACAGGGGTTGCATTGAATCTATAGATAGCTCTGGGAAGTATGGGTATTGTAACTATACTAATTCTTTCAATCCATGACCACAGAACATCTTTCCATTTGTCTGTGACTTCTTAAATATCTTCATCAAAGTCTTGTAGTTTTCATTGCATAGATCTTTTACTTCCCGGTTAAATTTGTTGCTAGGTATTTTATTGTTTTTAACGGGATTGTAAATGTGATAGTTTTCTTAATGTTTTTCAGATATTTCATTGGTAGCGTATAGAACATCACTAGTTTCCAAATGTTGATTTTATATCCCGCAACTTTACAGTTGTTGGATTCAGCCAACAATGTTTTGGTTAAATCTTTAGGATTTTCTACATGTGAGATCATATAACCTACAAATTTTACTTCTTCCTTTCTGGTTTGGATGCCTTGTTTCTGTGTCTAGTCTGATTGCTCCCACTGGGACTTCCAGGACACATTGAATAAGAGTAGTCACACTGGGCGTCATTATCTTGTTCCTTAGGGGAAAAGCTTTCAAACTTTCACTGCCGGGTGTGATATTAGCTGTGGGCTTGTTGCATATGACCTTTACTATGTTGAGGTATGTTCTTTTATACCCAATTTGCTGAGGGTTTTTATCATGAAAGGACATTGTGTTTCGTCCAATGCTTTTTTGCATCTATTGCAATGACCATATGGTTTTTCATTTTATTCTAGTAGTGAGTGAGGTATATCACATTTATTGATTTGCATGTGTTGAACAACCCCTGCCTTTCAGGGATAGGTCCCACTTGGTTATGGTAGAATCTTTTAATATGCTGTTTAATTCAGCTTGCTAATATTCTGGCAAAAATTTTTGTTTCTGTCTTCATCGGGAATTTTGGTCTATAGTTGTCTTGTAGTGTCCTTAGCTGGTATTTGGCTTTAGCTCTGGTATCAGGGTAATGCTGGTTTTGTAAAATGAGTTTGGACGTGTACCCTCCTCTTCAATTTTTTGGAAGAACTTGAGAATGATTGGTGTTAATTTTTCCTTAAACGTTTGGGAGAATTCACCAGTGAAGCCATCTGGTCCTAGGCTTTTCTGTATTGGGAGATTTTTTATTACTGGCTTAATCTCTTTATTCATTCTTGGTCTATTCAGAATTTCTAGTTCTTCCTGAGTTAGTCTTGGTAGGTTGTAGGTTTCTAGAAATCTATCTTTTTCTTCTGGCTTGTCTAATTTGTTGGCATATAATTGTTCATAGCAGTGTCTTATGCTCCTGTATATTTCTGTGTATTTCCTGTGTATTTCTGTGTATTTCCTGTGTATTTCTGTGTATTCCAGTTGTCATGTCTCCTCTTTCATATCTGACTTTATTTGAGGCTTCTCTCTTTTTTTCTTAGTCTAGCTCAAGTTTTATCAATTTTCTATGTCGTTTTTTAAAATTTTTGTTAATGTTTATTCATTTTTAGAGACAGAGAGAGACAGAGCACAAGCGGGGGTGGGGCAGAGAGAGAGGGAGACACAGAATCTGAAGCAGACTCCGGGCTCTGAGCTGTCAGCACAGAGCCCGACATGGGGCTCAAACCCACGGACCGCGAGATCATGACCTGAGCCGAAGTCGGCCGCTTAACCGACTGAGTCACCCAGGTGCCTGTTTGTCTCTTTGAAAATGAGCTCTTGGGGGGCACCTGAGTGGCTCAGTCAGTAGAGCGCCCAGCCTCAGCTCTGGTCATGATCTCACAGTCCATGAGTTCGAGCCCCGCATGGGGCTCTGTGCTGATGGCTCAGAGTCCAGAGCCTGCTTTGGATTCTGTGTCTCCCTCTCTCTCCCTCTCCCCACTTGCATTCTGTCTCCCTGTCTCTCAAAAATGAATAAATGTTAAAGATAATTTTTTTAAAAAAGAAAACAAGCTCCTGGTTTTGTTGATCTTTTCTATTGTTTTTCTGGTCTCTATTTTATCTATTTCCACTCCAGTTTTTGCTATTTCATTCCTTCTGCTGACTTTGGGCTAGTTTATTCTTTTTCTAGTTCCTTGAGGTGTAAAGTTCCATTGTTTATTTTAGGCGTATTTTCTTAGTATATGCATTTATCACTCTACACTTCCCTCTCAGAACTGCTACATTTTTATTGGGTATCTATGAGAATTTTTGGCGGGGACAATGAAAGATTCCCACACACTCCACTTATATCCATGAAATAAGTCCACTTATATCCAGTCGTGTTGACTGGGTGCCGCCTGAGTGGATGTGGACAGTCGCAGGTCACATTTTCCAGTCCACATGCAATGGACACATTTTTGCTTTTGCTTTTCTACAAGGTACCTAAAGGAACATGCTTTGTAAAATGTTCTGACTTCACCTTCTTATGTCCTTTAATTTCTTTTTTCTGCCTGTCCCCTGGTTTTGTTGCGCTCTAGTACTTTTGATGCCATAAAAAAAGAGTAAGAAATAAACAATTACTTTTATGAGCAGACAGAGAAATGTGTTGCTTTTTTTTTTTTTTATTGTTCTGGTACATAAAAGAGACTCTGACACTTGTGTAAGTTTTCAATTGCTGTTTACAGAAACATCTTGAAGATGTTTATAGAGGGAAAAAAATTGTCTTTCAATAAGGACTGACTAAAGCCAAAAGAGAAGCATAAGGAGTATTTCTTAGGTTTTCTAAACTGTTTGATTGATTTGAATTTGAATTTTAAAAATCTCTTAAATCCACGAAAACACGAATTGATAACAGTACTATCTTAGCATGAACAAAAACCCTCTGATAAGGAGTTTCTTGATGTTTGAAACTATGCTTATTCTCTACATAAGAGAGTAGATCCCATTTATATAGAAAAGATTTTTGATATGTCTGTAATGTTTGACTTTGTCTAGCATAGATGCTGAGATATTAACAAAGCCATTTTTCATGTCAGTGATAACCATAGAGCACAAAAGTTTACCCAATTATTGTCAGCAAAAACACTTACCAAAATTAAAGACTAAAATTTTATTCAAATGAAGGTTAATAAATTAAATTGAATGAACACAGAGATTCTTATTCAATGAATCTGAATTAAAATACCAAAGACTTGGGGCACCTGGGTGGCTCAGTCGGTTGAGCGTCCAACTTCGGCTCAGGTCATGATCTCACAGTTCATGAGTTCGAGCCCCACGATGGGCTCTGTGCTGACAGTTTAGAGCCTGGAGCCTGCTTCGGATTCTGTGTCTGCCTCTCTCTCTCTGCCCCTCCCCTGCTCGTGCTCTGTCTCTCTCTCTCCTTCAAAAATAAATAAAAGCATTTTTAAAAATTAAAAAAAAATACCAAAGACTTGATTGGCACATTGCTTGAAGCCTAGTACCTCCCACTAAGTGCAAAACATTCCTTCCTTCTTGGCCAAAAGCCTGGTGCTGAAGAAGAATTAATGCAGCAACGGAATCCGATCCTCTGTTGCAATATAATCCAGCACGAGGAGCTCTCGGCTTTGAGATTTTATTTCATTTGTTGCATTGTATTTACACTTTGTTTGTTCATAGATTTCTATCTAGGTTCTCTCCAGACTTCCTTCCTGTATTCTTAAGCCAAAATGTTATTTACTTTTGTCTTTTAAATAATCAGTTGGAAAAAAAAGAAACCCTGTTCCTATTGGAGTCTCAAATCTTCATAGAAAATCTTGAAACGGGGTCTAGAATCAGATTAATTTGGTTCCCGGGGTGTCCGGGTGGCTCAGTTGGGTAAGCGTCCGACTTCGGCTCAGATCATGATCTCACGGTTCATGGGTTCGAGCCCCGCGTCAGGCTCTGTGCTAACAGCTTGGAGCCTGGAGCCTGCTTCGGAGTCTGTGTTTCCGCCCCGCCTCTCCCCGCCCCACCCCTGCTTGTGCTCTGTCTCTCTCTGTCTTTCAAAAAATGAATAAACATAAAAAAAATTTAAAGATTAATTTGGTTCCCAATCCTCTGTCTGCTGTTCACTACAAACAAACTATGTAACTCTTTGTACATTAGTTATCTCTTCTGTAAAATGGGCAGAATTATGGGACCTTATGAGGCCCTTTAAGTAGTAAACACGAGAGTGCTTAGCACCCTTCATAACACATAGTAGGAGTTCAGTGAATAGTGTCCAGTATCATTATACAATATTTTAATAATCGGTAATTACCAATGTTCCACACCTCACCAGCATCAAATCTCCTACCTTCTGATCCTTTTCTTTCTTTTTTTTTTTTTTAAAAATTGGATTATCTGTCTTTTTATTATTGAGTTGTAAGTGTTGTTTATAGGTTCTTTTTTTTTTTTAATTTTTTTTTTTTTAATGTTTATTTATTTTTGAGACAGAGAGTGACAAAGCATGAATGGGGGAGGGTCAGAGAGAGGGAGACACAGAATCTGAAACAGGCTCCAGGCTCTGAGCCATCAGCACAGAGCCCAATGCGGGGCCCGAACCCACGGACCGCGGGATCATAACCTGGGCCGAAGTCGGCCGCTTAACCACTGAGCCACCCAGGCGCCCCAGATCCTTTTCTTTCTTACTTTCTTTTTTTAAACCTAATGTTATTTAAAAATTTTCCTCCCAGGTAAAGTAATTCTACATGTTTCTTCCTGTTTCTTAACAACCTGTCCTGCCCTTTCATAAAAGTCTCTCATAAGCATTTCCCATAATGCAATGGCAGAAACGTACAGCCTTAAATGAAGAGCCATTGCATCTGTGCGTTCAACCAAGCTACCTTCTCTCTCTCTCCCCCTCCCTCCCTCCTTCACTCTCTCTCTCTCTCTCCCCTCTCTCCCCCCGTCAACCTCTGTACCTCTCTTTCTTTCTCTGCTTAGCACACCCCTACTTTAAAACTATGATACAATGACAGACTCACTATAGCATTACACAAATATGGTGGCTGTTACTTAAATGAAGGGAGCCCTTTTCTGAAATATTAGGAGCCATGACTGCAGATTTCTTTCTACACTTTCTCCTCTCTGGGGCTTTGGTGGTAAACCTTTGGAGGAAAGATTCTATGGTCTGTTGACATCACACTGAAGAGCCACCTATGTGTACCCATGTAAATCTCCATACTTTAGGAGACAGTGAGAGATTTTGTTAAAAGCCCTTATGAGTTCAGTTTTTATTCCAATTTATTGTCTATAAGGTCATCATTATTTAGACCAAAAGATGATTATTGTATTTTAGTTACACAACTGCTTCCTATACGGCAGAAACAAAAGAATTGTATTACCCTGAAATAAAATAATATGGGATGTACTTAACAGCTATTTACTTATTCTGAACACCAGACATATATGTCCTAGACCACGAGTCACAGATCTCCTCAGAATTGTGCTCCCTTGCTGTTTCTGGTTTTATAGTCTCTCTATATAGCTTCAACTTCATCTAGTGTCTTTATCTAAAATGACAGTAAACTCTACTTTATATCATATATAAATGAGTCCCCTACAAGGCCTTGTGATAATTAATCCCACACCGAAGGATAACAAAGCCAGAATTTTGAATCGTGGCTTTGGGCAGAGAGCACTGTCTACCCTTCTCACTTGGGTTGTGAATCTTTGAAGCAAAGGGTGGGGGGGCCCATGGAGGCCCTGAATGCACATTAACTCATGATGCTTTCAGACGGAGTCCCCAAGAATACTCTTTGCTTTCTCGGGATTGTTCGGCAATGGTTACGAATGCGCTATGGCGTCACTGAGTCAACTCAGTGCGTGGTCTGTTTCATCTTCTTAGCCACCCAGTTCCCCGACCCTAGGCCTGAGGACCGCAGTGAACTAACTCCCTACGAGAAGCTCCCTGTGGCTTGCAGGGTGAAGGTGAGGAGAGCCAATTCTTTATGCTAAGCTCGACCCAGGGAGTGTGTGTCGACCCATCAGCTCGACACAGGGCATGGGGATTCTCATCACACAGCTTTGGGGAGAGACCTTCCAGGGCCCATATGCCAAAAGAAGGGACTAGAATCTGCTGCCGGCCTCTGGGGATTGAATGCCAGCTGGGGTCCCTTGCAAGAAGCCATGGCCCCCGTGGAATTCTGGGATGGGAAGGGAGAGCCTTTCCTCTCCCTCCACAACCAACCTTCAGGGCAGCCAGATGGGTGTGGCTGGTTTTCCAAGACGCGGTACAAGGTGCCTCACCTGTGCCATCCAAGGGGATGAGCAAAGCCGTGTCCCGATGTCTCCCCACTACAACTTAGGTCCAGGCTGCGCGAACGTCACTTCTCCCTCACTCCCCATGAGCGAAGTAAGTTGATAATGCTTCAGAACTCCTTGTACTGTCCCTCAGTTGTTTTTGATGAGGGAAGAAGTTTTAGGGCACTTATAGGCGGTTTCCAAAGCCAGTCCTGTACACAGAAAAAGGAAAATAGACTCGATACTGTGTTTTTGGCACTCTCCGCCGACGGCTTTAGGAACATATGTTTAAAATAAAAAAGCGTTAGAAATCGCTTCTTGGTGTTCTAATGGTTTGCCTGTTTTGGTTTTTATTTTCTGAGCAATTGTTATCGTTACAACGAAATAATAGTAATATCTTTAACGTTGCCCCGCGAGCAGCAGGCCAGGGCCGAGGAGAGTTGAAATGCTCGGCACCTGGCTGTGTGGCCCGATGGCCTCTGTATCAACTGGTCTCCCGAAGGTCGCGTTTGCCATTTGGTTGGTGTCCCTTCCCATCTGTAAACACGCCATCTCCTCGTGTGTGCCGTTCTGTTTACTTTGCGTGGTTCCTTGTGACGAGATGGCCATGCCATCGTGTTCCCGACTCTTCTGGCAGGACTCTGGCACTGAAGGTGGCCCCCACCCCTGCCTGCCGCCCTGCCCCGTCGCCCCACACCCACCCTTCTTGAGCAGAGGTACCCTGCCCGCCTGGGCCAGGCCCCCATTCCGTGGAGCTCATCTGGGTCAAGCACAACAAACAGTGGGGACAGGGTTTGCCTTGGCCCCGAGAGAAAGCCGTTCCAGAGGAAGCATCCAGGGCCCTTCCTCCACAGCCAGTTTCCTGCCCCCCGTTAGGCCACCCAGGGCTGATTCGGTACCACCTTCCCTGCGGCCACCTTCTCCCTTTGGAAGAGAAGCCAGTTGTCCCGCCGCGGGCCTCCACTCCTGCTGTGGGCATTTCAGGAATGTGGCGAAAGGCCTGAAGCAAAGCAAACGAGAAGCAGAAGCCGCTGGAGGCGGGGGCCCGGGCTCCATACAGGTGAGCTGAGCATTTCAGGGACATCGGTCGTGAGGCCAGGCCGGCCTGCTAGGTCCTCATTCCCACGTGTGAAGGGCCTCTGGGGAAGTTTTGGAGCCTTTGGTTTTCTCTCCTTGCACATCGGAAGCTGTCTGTGTGGAGGTGCTTAAAGACCACACAGGTTATCTGGTTCCTCCTCCAAATCTCCCCCTAGATTAGCACCCGTCGGTTAACTATACAGCGTGGACATTGCACAGCACCTTGACCGGATGATCAGCACGGGGGGGACAGATGGCCACCACGGGTCTCCACATGGGCTACCCTGAGACAGACATCGCATCACGTGGGACGGATTTTATTGCGAGAACCTCATGGAATCCCAAGGAAATATCAGACAAACCGCAAGCGAGGAGCATTTTATTAAAACATCACAACACTAAAAGGAAAGCCGTATTAGTGTTCTAAATCCAAAGAGGCTAGGGGTGACGAGACAGGGCCAAGGACAGAGGGAGAAGGAGAATGTCCCGAAATCAGATTGTGGCGGGTGGTTGCCCAGCTCTGGGAGTATGCTAAAAATCGCACTTTGAGTGGGTAAGTCGTACGGTGTGTGAGTTATTTCTCAGCGTTGTTAATAAAAAGTAAGAAGAGGCAGAGAGACGTGACCACCTAGTCCAACACCTGATCCTAGACTGGAGCCCGTCCCGGAGCAAAGGGCATCACGGAGCGAGCTGTGGCTGTGAGGACATGAATGGAAGAGCGGACAAGGGCATCGCATTGGTGACATCACAGCAGACAGCTGCATCGTCATCCATGGGGGACATGCCTGTTCACAGGATATACACCCTGAAAGTACATGGGGTGAAAGGCGATGATGTGTGTCATTTCCCCTCAGATGGTATAAAAATATATATATATAAGGGGTTGTTGGGTGGAGATAGAGAGTGAGCCCCAGCAAGCACATGCACAAAGGATAAAGAAAATGGAATGAAATGTAACAATAGACTAAAGCTGCTTTTTTTTAACATGCACGTTCCTGGGCCAAGGTTCCTCCCCACCCCCAGCATCTGACCCTCTGGCCTGAGATGGGCCCATGCCCCTGGTGGGTTCTGAGGCTGAGGCCCAGGACCAGAGTCAGAAGTTCCCTGGTGTCTGGGCCCCAGACTTCTGTGGTCACATTTCTCAGGAATGTTCTCCAAACAGCCCAAGAGGCTGACCCGGGGCACCATGATTTTTCACACTTTTATTCCTCCATTAACTCTATAAACCTTTTATTCTAAAACATTTTTAATGTATTCAAGAGGAGAGAAAATAGCGTATTAATCCTCCCACATATCAGTGGTTCTCGACTGAGGGGCCCTGCCCCGCAGGGAAGGCGGGGCAGTGGCTGGAGACAGTTTGGGTTGAAAGAACCCGGGATTGTGACTGGCATGTAGGGGCCGGGGATGCTGCTGAACATCCTACAGGCACAGGACCGCCTTCACCACAGAGTTACCTCGTGCCACCTGTCAACAGGGCCAAACTTGAGAGTCTTGCCCTCATGGCCACGACCCAGATTCGGTCAGCTTCAACACGTTGCCACACTTGTTTCTTCTATCACTGCCCCTTCTCAGAGCTCATTTTAAACCGACACCCAATATCGCGACATTTCCCCCATCCACATGTCAATCTGCATTTCTAAAATAATGTGGGGTTTTCTTATGTGACCACGGTGCCGCTGTCACACCCAGCAAAATGAATAACAATCCCCCAGGCCTGGGGGAGATAACAGCCCATCCCGATCCCCATGTCCTGGGCCAGACAGTGCTCTGACCCCCAGTGAGCCGCAGTGGGATTGTTTCACTTTAGGAATATCCACCCTTACGGGAAAAGTAGAAAGCACTGACTTGACATGTTATCCATTTCCTAGTTTGGTCCGTTTCCACAGCCTTCTACCATACAGGATACATAATTGTTTCTTGACCCCAGAGAAGTGTTGATTAATTCAATAAGCTTGTAGGTGACTCTAGGACTTTTTTTTTTTTTTCCATGAAACTGTTTGGGAAAGATTACTGAAGCAGATCACTGTAAATGACATTTTTTAATCATTAAGCTGTGCCTTCCTCCTCCTCAATATAGTTTGCTATTTTTTTCCCCAGACACATGGAAAGATTTCAGCTTTTAATGAAGAACTCCTTTCTGGAGCATGTTTTTAGAATATGAGTTTAGTAGCATACATGATGTAATCCCAATTCCCAACTTTGCGTGCAAGATTGTTGTGGAAAAATGAAACCATAAATCCCATCTGAATTCTAGTTGCTGGGTTCTTTATAGGAAGTATTCTTCTGTTTTCCTTTTTTTTTTTTTTTTTTTTTTAAGAAACCACAATATTGTCATCTGAGAAACAGATGCCAGAAATGTTGGAAGCATATTTGTCTTTTTTCAGCCCAAAGTCTGTTCAGAGAAGGGAAGTAATGTTCTGGGTCCGGTGCACAGAGAAGGTATCCGTTGTTGCCCTGTGCCCGGGACAGCTCGATGGCATAGCAGCACGGAAGGTACATCTCCGGGGGAAAAGCTCTCTTAGCTGCGTGCTCTAAGCGTTGTCACGGCTGTGATGCCAGCAGCTTTTTCAAATAGCACCAAGCAAGTAATCCACTGGGATACTGACGGCAGGTGAGCCCCGAAGTTTCCATAAACGTCGTGGGTCACTGCTTCAGTCAAATCCGAAACCAACTCAGCACCCCCGCCATGGCTTTTAACCCATTTTACAACTTGAGACTGCGATGCTTACCAAAGAGCTCGATTTTTCATGACCCCGGGTGATCGTTTGTCCTGTGTTGTAGTAGTTAATGAAATCAACGACGTAATTCCTATGACCCCACCCTAAGAATGCTGGAAGTAACCAATATTCCCAACCACGTTCAGACGAAACCATTTAAGTGCTCATGGAAAATTAGCGGTTAGAATTAGCCAAGCTCTTCATAAACCTGGGGGCTGGAATTGCATAAGAGATCAAGGCATCATGGAAAGTGCTCATTCCCCTGGAGAACCCATGTGGAGGAGGCAGGTAGTTCAAAGGCCCAGCTGGAGGAATATTGATCAGGATGGCCTTTGTCCAGGAGAGAAATCCATCAATGGTCCATTGTCCCCAACATGGTCCATTGTCTGTTCTTTGGCTCCTCCCTGCGGGTTCTCAAAAGCATTGGGTTTAAATGCAAAACCCTTCCAGATATTTAAAAAAAAAAAAAAAACCCAGGTAAGCATTGAAAGAACAGTTACTGGGAATCAGAAACATTCACCTTGGGTATTACGGGTACTTCATATTGTGGTTTCTTTAAAAAGAAAAAGTGGGAAAGCAGAATACTTCCTATGAAGAACGCAGCAACCCGAATTCAGATAGGACTTATGGTTTCACTTTACAGTTTTTCATGTTACAACCCTTCATTGCCCCCAAAGATCCGTTCTCTTAAACCGGATCTCTCGCAGACGTTGGTGCCTGTTGGTGCTGGCAGAAATCTGTGGCTTTTGGGGAGGATGTCTGTGACCCAGGCTCGGAGACATGAGCAGGCAATGGCGGTGGGCCATCATGGGCACGAGGGTGTGCTTCTGCTGACCACAGTTCTGCACACCCAAGTTCACGGCCAGTGGGCCTTGTTTGTTTGTTTAAAAAGGGAGCAGCACATTCATTTCAAAACCTCAGCACATCACTTGTTAGTGTCAGCAAGAAGGTCTGGATAGTCTGGTGGCTGATTGAGAAAACTTGAGAAAGCTGGGGTCTTTTTGCCCTGCCATCATAGGTCACTCCTGGCATCTGTCTCCTGGCAGCAGTGGTGTGGAAATTTGCAGAGCAGAACTGTCTCTGAGTAAGCAGAAGGGAACAAATTTGATCTAACACACATTCTGCGAGCTTGGTTCAATGTAGGTCAATTTTTAAGAGAGCCCAGCTGGCCAGTCTGCAAGTCTGCCTGGGAGCTGGCTGGCTTCCGCCGAGGCCAAGAAAATTCCCTCTTTTGCCTCAGAGCACCAATTAATAAAAGTTCTTCATCGAGCGGTGGGGGTGAGGCAAATGGGCTGAAATGCATCCAGCTCTCTGTGAAACAGCTTTACCAGGTCATCAGACCTGCAGGGTTGCTGGACCCCCAGCCTTGGGCTCCGTAGAAAGTGCTGGCTAACACCAGCAGCCTCTCAAACCTCCGCCGCTGCGAGGACGGTACATGCATACCGGTCATTTTATTTTTCATTTAAAGCCCTTTGTCCAAGGATTAAAAGGTGTTTTGATTTGGTGGTTCCAAGTCTGGCTAGACTTGTTCTAATGCTAAAAATCGAGAAACTGCTCTTTGAAGGCTGAAAGGGAAAAAAAGCATTTTATTTGCTCCACAGCGTGGACGAAAGGCCAGATCCGGTCAAGGTGACGGAAGTTTTAAGCATCTTTTGTCTATCCGGTTTCGTGTGTTTTGGGTGGTGGTGGTGGGCTTTGTTTTTTGGAGCAGGAGGAACCTCCTCACACAGCAGAAGTGCAGCAAATCAGTAATGAAGGTGTATTGTGTCTGAGTGCCTTCAATGTATTATTCTCGTTCTCGATTTTTACATTCCTTCAAAAAGTGTTTGTGGAATACCTATTAGGTCCCAGGCCGTAGTCGAAGGGCTGAAGATACGGAGAGAATCAGACGGATGAGGCCTCTGCCCTGGTGGAGGATGTGTAACCTCAAACAAGTCACAGAGCAGATAAGCCACCAATGACAGCGAGAACGACAGGAACAGGGCGGGACCCTGCAGCAGAGGCTACGAGGAGAACCAGATGTAAAAAGGGGCAGGCAGAGAAGGCTGCTCTAGAAAACGCCATTTAGCGTGAGGGTTACCACTGTTTGGCCAGGCAGGAAAAGGGGGAAGAGCGTTCCAGACCGAGATAAGAAAGGAGAGAAACAAAAAGAGGGCCCCAGAGCCTAAGTGAGGTTAGCTGGGCCTGTGGAGAGGGAGGCAGGGCCGGTCCACACTCCCGGACTTGAACTGCTCTCCCTCCTGGCTCTGTAGGAAGGGAATGTAGGGTGTTAAGTGGAAGAATGACAGGGTCTGACTGTTGTCGTAGAAATTTGACTCTGGCTGTCGTGTAGAAACTGGATGGGGATGTGGGGGCTGTCACAGAAGGTCGGGCCGGAGAAAACGATGTCTTGGAAAAGGGAGATGGGGGGCGAGGGGGGACAGAAGCTGAGGGGTTCATTAACGTTCCTGGTTGCTCACATTTACTGAGCATGTAATCTGGGCCAGGCGCGTACGTTCAGCATTTAGCACATCTTGTCTTCACAGGAACTTTCTGAAGTAGGTACTATTATCCCTGTTTTGGTTGGGGAACCTCTCATCCCACAAGGTCAAATGGCATGCCCAAGGTCACAAAAAAGAAAATAGCGGAACCGGGTTTGTTCTCAACCACTTCTGCGCTGCCCGCCACAGAGCTATGTTGAAGGTAGATTTGTCTTCTCGTCTGAATTTTTATTACTTGGAAAATGTCAGCCCAAGCATTCTGCAGGTATTGCCTGGAAGCCTTTTGGGAGCCAGGAACTGGCCAGGAGAAGGAGCCTCGAAAGCGAAGAAGGAGGGCCCACCCCAACCCTCGCAGCCCTCGAAGGCACTTCCCTTGGCTGTAATCCCCTTGTGCGCCGTATTCAGTTGGTCCCTCAGGACCTGCATCTGTTAAAATAATCAACCAAGGGGGCGCCTGGGTGGCGCAGTCGGTTAAGCGTCCGACTTCAGCCAGGTCACGATCTCGCGGTCCGTGAGTTCGAGCCCCGCGTCAGGCTCTGGGCTGATGGCTCGGAGCCTGGAGCCTGTTTCCGATTCTGTGTCTCCCTCTCTCTCTGCCCCTCCCCCGTTCATGCTCTGTCTCTCTCTGTCCCAAAAATAAATAAAAAACGTTGAAAAAAAAATTAAAAAAAAAATAAAATAAAATAATCAACCAAGAGGGGCGCCTGGGCGGCTGAGTCGGTTGAGCGTCTGACTTCGGCTCAGGTCCTGGTCTCGCGGTTCGTGGGTTCGAGCCCCGCGTCGGGCTCTGTGCCGACAGCTCGGAGCCTGGAGCCTGCTTCCGATTCTGTGTCTCCCTCTCTCTCTGCCCCTCCCCTGCTCGTGCTCTGTCTCTCAAAAATAAATAGAAACATGAAAATTTAAAAAAAATAAATAAATGAATAAATAAAACAATCAGCCAAGAATTTTGTCGGGCTGGAGGAAACAGAAGCATGTTTTTCCGTATACAGGTGATGAGGAAAGGCAGAGGATAAGGCATCTTAGCATCTAACAACCTCACCCTGTTGCCACTTGACATCTCTGAGCCTCAGTTTCTCACCTGCACGAAATGGTCGTCGTGAAGACTTAAAGAGCCACTCGTTGTAACGCGTCCTCCCGCATCCTGCCGCATAGTAGACCTCGCGGTGCTCAGTGAGCTGCAAACAGAAACACCACTTGCAGTGTGGGGCACTGTGGGTAATTAGAACATGAATAAAGGCTGACTTGGCTTCTGGGGTCAAACGCACCCGATTGTTTTCGGGTGATGTGTAGCACCAGTGGAAACATCTCAGTGGGTTTCATTCCTCATTCGCTTATACTGCTCACCTTTTCACCTTTACGTGCCGAGCAGTGACAACCTTCTCTGTGCCAGTACACATGAAATAGCTACTCCTGGGTGATCATTCCTCACTCTAGAGGTGAACAGAACCTGATTCGCACTCTGCTCCTCATTGCTCCTTTCCGTTTTGAACCTCTGGCGATGAAGGGGAAGCAGACCCACCCAACCCAAACTGCAATTGCTTTCTAATTGTTTTCAGAGGCAGGAACTGGCATATTAAACATAGGGTCCCTTGCAAGAGAGACGAGCAGAAAAGGCAAGTGTAAGCCTAGGGATGAGATCTTGGGCTCTGAAATCAGACCGTCTGCCCAGTACCGGCCGTGTGACCTTAGACAAGTACTGAACCCCTCTGATGCCAGCTTCCCCACCTCCAAACGGGCACCAGCCCACTAGGGTTATTGTAAAAGTTAAATAAAATAATGCACCTGAAGTGCTTTGGCTTAGTAGGGGTTCAAACGAATGTTAGCGACTGCTCCTACTATTGCTTACGGAGACCAATTTGACAATAAATCATAGTAAAAATAAATAAAAATAATAATAATAAAAATAAATAAATAAATAAAATAAAATAAAGGTAGTGAAATAACCCTAGAGATGAAAAAAAAGAAGAAAGAAAATTCGGAAGCCTAGAAAACAGCCGTTTTACCTGTGTTGGCAGAAATGTTCGAAGAGGAAGGACAGCGTTAGCTAACCTGTAAACTCTATTCTTGCAGTCACATCTACAGAAAGTGGCTCTGGGACTTTATTGACCTCTGGAATGAATGGTGTGTTGGGTTTCCATTTACTTACGGGATATAATCCATTTCCATTTATTAAACTTGGCAAATCCCATACTAGAAAGACAGTCATATTCCATTGAGAACCGCCTCAAACGGTTAGAAACCCACATTCAAAAGACTTGGAAACTACAGGTAGTCATTTGAAAGGGGAGAGAGTAGCCTAAAGCTTTAAGCCCACGTAGAATGACAGCTGAGGGGTGTCAGTGGCAGCAACCCGACCTTATTCACCTGCTCTTACGACTCACCTGGAAAATGCGGCTGTCAAACATGGCCCCGCTGTGTTCACACAGATTTCTAGCAAGTTTACAACTGTCTGTGGTGGCACGTGTGATCCGCGCATTCTGTGGCGGGATGGGGTCATCTGAAGAGCCCCAAACGACAGTGGTAACATATTTCAGTGGAAATGGCCTGTGATTTGATCCAAAATTCTGCATATTTGAAAGCAGTACATTAAGATATTATTTTGCGGGGAAACTTAAGTGTCCCCTATAGTTCCCAAGATGCTGTCTCAACGGTTTTACGTATTACAGTCTGTGAAACTAAATGAGAAAGAGCTGGGGAGAAGGAACTTGTTTTTTATTGTGGGAGGGGGGAAGTTATTTAATCATTTCGAGTAGTTCAGCAAATAGAGGAGAACAAAAGAAAATTGAATGTAAATGCTTCATTGTTCTTACAGATGCGCAGTTCTAAATAGTTAGGATCCCCAAATACCGAAATTACGACCAAAAATAATTTGAATTTTGTAGCCAAGTTGAATTGAGTGCTATGGGAGACAGCGTAAGCCCCATTTTGCAGGGTGGAAAAAGTTATTTCGGGGAAAGTTGGAATGTGATTTGCTGCTACTTATCTTCAAACCTTAAGAGCCATGTGCTAACATTTCTTCCTGGCAAGGCAGTGTGGACCAAGTGGTTGGGATGAGGTAGATTTTAGAGCCAAATGGAGGCAAGTTCAGTCTCCACTGGCCCAGCTGTGTGGCGGTGGACAAATCCCTTAACCTCTCTGAGTGTTTCCCTCTTCATTTCCAAGCAGATAGATGGTAACAGTCCCTACACCACAGGGTCTCCACCAACATCAAGGTTGAAAGTGCACTTGAAAGGCAGGTGTCCCAGGGCCTGGCAAATAATAGGAGGGAGGCGGCATCCGGGTCATGAAGACAAGTCATAAATGGTAGTGGCGATAGGGAGTGGCTGTTGCTTTCACTCCCCAAATCACGAACCCAGAGCATAAGCCGTTTACCAGGATAACTTTCCCCATAGGGAAAACAAAAAAAGCATAGATATTTACAAGGGCTAAGCTCTAAAAGTAGTCCAAACAAGGCTGAGCCGTAGAAAATGCCAGATCTTGGATTCTTTTTCTTATTTTTCATGTTCCTTCTCTCATTTCATACCTCAGTGCACTGTCTTTATAGAGAATTATTCAGTTGTCTGATCTCTCTGTAGAAGAGTCCAGAAGAGCCAATGATACGAGGGTGAAGAGTCCCCTGACTCCAGCCAGTGTAGTTTTCACTGAAAACCACAAGGAGTTCTTTCAATGTGTGAGGCATCCAGTCTGGGTACATATTGATTTTCCTCTCGATTTTTTCTCTATATTTATTTAGCTCCGGTTGAGGAATAGACCATTTTCAATAAAGGATCTTCGTTCTAGTAACTAGGAAAATCCTGATCATGATTTTTAATTACGCTTTTTATTATGTGTTATGTTTTGTTGAAGCTCCAGATGGTTTATCCCTCATATGAACGTATTCATAGCTGTATTTCCAACTTCCTGTAAAGAAAACCATTACCCAAATTTATATATGAATGACTTGGTAATTTGTGGAATAATAACTTGTAGCGAAGTCAATCTTCGGCAGAAAACTGGGTTGGATGCTCTGAATACCAAATGGCTTTCCTAGAGAGATCACTAGTGCGTGTGTGATTTAATTGCAGAGAGTATCCGTGGTGCCTTCTGGTGTAACTGACACATAAGAGCCGTCTTGTGATGCGTTTGCGTGAATATGTTTGCACAGAATAATTAAACCCTTAAACCATATGTATACTCTTCAAAGAAATAATAGGAAAAAGTTGACATATCATCAATGAGTCTTTTATGTTCTAAATAATTGATGCCAAACTCTTAGCTTTCTTTTCCCTATTTCCCTCCTTTAAGCAGTTCTGAAATTGAGGACAAGTTGTCAGCGTTGGTCTTGAGGACCTGACAGCATTGAGAATTCTTGAAATGACAAGGGAGTGAATGTGACTGTCCCCTCCCCAGACCCCCTCCAGGATCAGTGACCACAATTTGAAACCACGTTTTTTTATTTTTAATTGATCCAGTTTGTTGGAACGCATTCTGTCCCAACTGGGTTGCTTTTCTATAATAATGAGTCCGTGTTTGTCGTCTGTTTATTTATTAAGCGCTTCCCGTGTGCGAGGCATCCTGCTAGCTTAGGGACGTAGCTTCTGCCCCTTCGCTCAACCCAGGGTGGGAGAAGACAAGACACCAAGAAACCAGGTAGAGCAGAAGGCAGGTCCTGTAACAGAGTCCTGGCACAGCACAGGGAAACATTAATGAAAGGAGAATGGAGAAAGGGATCCCAGAGGTGAAAATGAGTAGGTGTTTCTTTCTGCTCTCCTATGTTTGGGGGAATGAAATATTCATTTGATGAAATCCATCTCAGACAATATAACTAAATTATATAATAGCAAATTTGGAGTGGGGTCCTTTCAATATTGACTTAAAAGGGCAATTGGGGGGTGATTTTTTTTATTTCAAACGCAAATCATTTCAGAAATGTAAGAAATTTTATAAGGGAAAATGTTATCTACATCACAGTGTTTAAAAACATTTTTTAATGTTTATTTGAGAGAGAGCGAGCGAGCGTGATTCGGGGAGGGGCAGAGAGAGAGGGAGACACGGAATCCAAAGCAGGCTCCAGGCTCCGAGCTGTCAGCACAGAGCCCGACGCGGGACTCGAACCCACAGACCGCGAGATCACGACCTGAGCCGAAGTTGGACGCTTAACCGACTGAGCCACGCAGGCACCCCTACATCATAGTGTTTTAATGTAAATCATCAATGATCATTTCTAGTCACATACACCCAAAGACTTTGCAATTAGAAATACAGTGCCTGGCTGGAAAGGATGAGATTCTTCCTATTGCCCTATAGACCTTTCTTCCTTCTTTAGGAAGGCCTGGATCGCTGTCTACTTCCCTCTTACGACCGCTTTGCTGCATCCCAAAGGTTTTGGACTGTTGTGTTTTCATTTCTATTGGCTTCCGTGTACTTTTTTATTCCCTCTTTGCTTTCTTGGTTAACCCGTTCATTCTTGAGTACAGTGGTCTTTAATCTCCAAGTGTTTGTGGTCTTTCTAAATTTTTTTCCTGTGGTTGATTTCACGTTTCATAGCATGGTCTGAAAATGTGCACGGTGTGATATTGATCCTTTTGTACTTGTTGAGGGCTGATTTGCGACCTAGTATGTGATCAGTTCTGCACTCGGGAAGAATGCGTATCCTGCTGCTTTAGGACGAAATGTTCTGAATAGATCTGTTAAGTCCCTCCGGTCTAGCGTGTCATTCAAAGCCATTGTTTCCTCGTTGATTTTCCGCTTGGATGACCTGCCCACTGCGGTAAGTGGGGTGTTAAAGTCTTCTTCTGTTACTGTGTTATTATCACTGACTTTATGTTTGTGATTTATTGGTGTGTATATTCGGGTTCTGCCAAGTTGGGGACGTAAATGTTCTTACTCCCCCGTAAAGAAAGCGTGTGCTGTCTGTTTCCATCTCTGTCTTCACCCCAAGCCACTTCCTTGACCTTAGACTCGTGGAGTCATCTGCTTGCCGGACATCCAGGAGCATGTCTCTCAGGTACCCGGCACTCAACGTGGCCAAGGTGGAACTCACCGTCTCCATTCCCTCCTGGATGAACCACCCATCTTGGGTGCCAACTGAGGTTCCTAATTCTGTCCCCCCATCTGTATTTCCCATCCCAAAGGCTTATATCTTGGTCTGGCCGTTTGTTTGGACGCTCACACCGGCTTCCTCTAACTAGCCCTCCTGCTACAGTTGTTTCTTGCCCCCGAAGTCTTATCTACGTGGCCGTCAGAGCGGCCTTTGGCCCAAAGCTTGTGTCTGCTCGGGTCACTGCCACATTGAATGGCTCCCATTACACGGAGTAAAGTCAGCAATGCTTGCAACTTGGTGGATTAGTCCCCGGCATGCCTCTCTGAGCAACGGTGCATTGCCCTGCTTCAAACTTTACACCCAACACCTGGAACTCAGCAGGGCTTCACATTTCCGGTGCCCAGCCCCCACTAGCATGCTCTTCCTGTACATTCCATGCCTTTGAGAATGGAGGCACCCCTATCTGGAATCA
The DNA here is from genome assembly GCF_046562875.1 of Panthera onca. Lineage (NCBI taxonomy): Eukaryota > Metazoa > Chordata > Mammalia > Carnivora > Felidae > Panthera > Panthera onca. Next base: position 6,347,971 of record NC_138349.1, read on the forward strand.
TCTCTTCCTCATTCCTCTCCATCTCCTGCCTCACCACCCCTTCACACGTGACTTCTTCTTGTCCATCTTTCATAATCCATTTGGGTACCACCTCCCTCAGGCTGCCTTCTGGATTAGAAGCCTCTCCTTGAACTCCTGCAGTGCTTTGGGCATCTCTGTATCATGGAAATCTCATCACTCTTTGGGTCTGTCTTTCACCAGATGATGAGCCTGGGGGGTGTCTTATTCCCAGTGTCCAGCACAATAAATATTAAATGAGAGAATACCGAGGTGTCACTTACAATAGCCAAACATATGGAAAAGAGCAAAATCAACTCCCGGCGTTTTATTTTCTGGTGTAAGGAGGAACAGAATTCCTTGTTAGATCAGCTAATCTAATAAGCAGAGAAAAGGAATGTTCTCATGAAATTATGCATTCACCTTCTGTTTTCATTTGCTGGCATAGAGAATCCATCTAATTGGATTTTTCTCCTTGGGGAAATCTAAAGGAATTGGGTCCCCTGCTGTGCCATTTCCAATATGGCCGTTGTCCACCTCTGCTCTTTTCTCATGGGACCTTTGACTGCTAGCCCCTTTTAAATTAGACGCACGTCTGGGGCACCTGGGTGGCTCAGTCGGTTGAGCGTCCGACTTCGGCTCAGGTCATGATCTCGCGGTCTGTGGGTTCGAGCCCCGCGTCGGGCTCTGTGCTGACAGCTTGGAGCCTGGAGCCTGCTTCGGATTCTGTGTCTCCCTCTCTCTCTGCCCCTCCCCCGCTCCTGCTCTGGCTCTCTCTCTCTGTCTCTCTCTCTGTCAAAAATAAATAAACATTAAAAAAAATAAAAATGAATTCGACACACGTCTGAGAAAGCCTCAAGTGAGCACACCCTCAGTTTCAGCCATGGCTTCTCAACAAGTCGTGGTCCCTGGGAAAGACATGGGGCACGGGTTACCCAAGCTGAGAGGGGACAGTCCTAGACAAAAAGAATATGCCTACAGCATTCGCCCGAAATTCAGTCCTTCATCCATCCATCCATCCATCCACTCGTCCATCTGTTATTCCTCTTGTCCACAAGTTTACTGACTGTCCTCTACCAAAAGTTCATTGTCCAATTCCTGGCTTTCCTGGTGGATTTCCCATGTCCCCCATACATGAAGCAAGTCTCCTCCTTGGACATCCATCTAAACTAGCTTTCAGTTAGAAAGCCTTAAAGTATTATTTCTTTGTGGTACAAATTATATCTCTACACTTTGTGTTACAAATTATATTTCTACAAATTCCTATGTGTGTTACTCCTCTTAGTATTAGGTTCATTCAAAATAAGGATCCATGGGGCGCCTGGGTGGCTCAGTCGGTTGAGCGTCTCAGGTCATGATCTCACAGTTCATGAGTTTGAGCCCTGCGTCCGGCTCTGTGCTGACAGCTCAGAGCCTGGAGTCCGCTTCGGATCCTGTGTGTCTCTCCTCTCTCTGCCCCTCCCCCCACTTGCATTTTCTCATGAATAAATAAACATTAAAAAATATAAGGATCCAGCACCGTTAAGCACAGAACTACTAAAGTGTTAACAAAATATAAGCAAAGTAATAAAATTATGAATGAACAGTAAATAATATAAGTAATAACAATCTAACTTATGTTGTATTAAATCTTCTCCTCTGTGATCTCGAAGCTGACCAAGCCCTCTCTCCCCAGGAGCACTGAGGCTGTTCCAGGCCCTTCCTCGTGTAGCCAGGGCTCCCACTTCTCCTCCCCATTCCCCTGCTCTGTGAGTCCTTCTGCCTGCTCCCCCCACGGCGTTGTCTCACCCCCTCTCTGCCCCATTTTCCTCCAGCCCCTCCACTTCCTCCAGCCCCTGCCTCATGATTTCACCTCCCATCTCTCTGCTTCCCTTTAGAGCCACCGTCTGGAAAGACGCACTGACCATTTCTGTCCCCATCCCCTCGGCCTCCCCTGCAGCTGCCCCCGTCAAGGCCGCCAGCCTCCCACACCTCCCTGCCTTGCCCTTGCCCATCCCGGCAGGGCGAACCTGGGTGAACCTGCCCAGAGGACCCTGGGAAAGCTCACAGGAGGGACACGTAGAGGATGGGGATTCGAGACCAAAAGCAACCCGGAGGCTGGCCCCCTCCAGCATGATCTGTGTATTCCTGAGCAGAGGGAGGGGTGGGGCGGGGCGGGAGGATCCTGGTACCTTAATCAGTGAGTGTGAGAGATCATCTGTTTTATGTTTTGGCACAATCTTCTTCCACCGTCGCTGGTGAGGAGAGCACAAGTCAGACCTCCGTGAGGGTCTAACTGATTTAAGCCAGGCGTTTCCGAAATATATTGAAGTCCATGTAAAACGGGGAAATTGCTTTCAGTTCTGGACTTGGCTGGGAGAGGAGCTAAAGAAATCGATTATGAGGAAAGTATTCCTCGCCTGTTACATCAATAACCTCCCACTTCCGTTTCGACTCTATCCATTTGTCAGCACCCTGGATGCAAATCCTAACTCACGCCAACTGAAGTGAAGGAGAGGGGGCTATTGAGGAAGGGGAGAGGCAGAGTGGGTCCCCAGCACATGTGGAAAGTCTCACCCTTTGTCCCCTTTGTCGGGGCTGAGTGGTGGCTGTGTCTGGGCAGCGTCCTCTAAAGCAAGGCACCAGGCTGAGGGAACCCCCGTGAGCATGTTCTTGGAGCTTTGAGAACAGAGAGGCAAGACTTCTTCCCCGGAAGCCCCAGCTCACAGCGTGCCATAGGGGAGAGTTGTGGTTGGCCAGCTGGGGTCCCTGCTTCATCTCTGGACTGGAGACGGGGCCACCCCCAGCCGATGGCATGAGGCTCATTCTCTGGAGGCTGGGGAGGAGGAGACAGCCACTGCCAGTCACTGCCGCCCCCTGCGAAGTCCAGTATTTACAGCAACTCTGGGATACCTGGGTGGCTCAGTCGGTTAAGCGTCTGACTCTTTTTTATTTGAGAGAGACAGAGTGTGTATGTGAGTTGGGGGTTGGGGGGGGGGGGCAGGGGCAGAGGGAGAGGGGGAGAGAGAGATGGAGGGAGGGAGGGAGGGAGGGAGAGAATCTCAAGCAGGCTCCATGCTCAGTGCAGGGGCCCAACACGGGGCTCGATCCCACATCCCCGGGATCATGACCTGAGCCGAAATCAAACATTGGACGCTCGGCCAACTCAGCCACCCAGGTGCCCCAAGCATCTGACTCTTGATCTGGCTGCGGTCGTGATCTCACAGTTGTGAGGATGAGGCCCCCCTCGGCCTCCTCGCTGGGCGTGAAGCCTGCTGGCGATTCTCACTGTCTCTCTCCCTCTGCCCCTCCCCCATGCCCCTGCCCACTCTCCTTCTCTCCCTCAAAATAAATAACTAAATGTCATTAAATTGAGTTTAAAAAATAATAATAAAATAAAATAAAGTCAACGACACGTTGCCCAGGCAGATACAACGCAGGCTCCGTGTAGGACTCGTTCCCCGTAGAAGAGCGTGTGCCTGTGTGTGTGTCCCCACATGCATGTGCACGTGGGGGCCTGGGTCCCTGGGCGCACACGCCTGGAGTGTGCTAGAAGAAGGAGGTGAGGGGGGATGGGTGAGGGCTCCACGTGTACCGTGGGAGCTGTTGTTCAAGGCCCACGTGTCTGAGTCCTGCCTGTCTGGGTCTCCTCCTGACTCCTTCCCGAATAGGTGGAAGGTCCTTTGGGAGCCTCACGGGGTCACCTGTCACATAAGGGCGGGTCAGCTGCTGGCTGCCTTGTTCGCAACATATCCGTACGCTTCTCCACTCATCCTTTTATCTCGTTTGTCTTTCTTTTTCCACAGAGGCCTCATCGCTAACAGCTTCACAGAAACCCATTATCTGCTGGATGGCACCGATGTCTCCCTCACTCGAAATTACACGGTAAGTCCGGCGGCAAGGCCACCACAACACCACGCACGCCGTCAAGTCTGCGCTTAAACTTTGTGGCTGTTTTATCCTAAGTGAAGCCACATGCCCAGAGGCTACACTTAGGGACCGTAAGGCACCTATGCATCACTTAGGCTTTAGGCATTCCATTATAACTCCAGGAGAACTTGGCCTTGGCCAGCTTTGTGCCAGGATAGTCCTTGGAGATGTGGCCGACCTCGAAACCACCTTCCAATCACTAGGGGATGCTCGGTTGGGCAAATCCTTTCTAGAAAACCTAGCCACGTTTCAAGATGGCTTGGAAAGCAATTGTCCCTGGGCTGAATTTAGCTGTGTTATACTTTAAGTCCCTTAAAAACAATTCGAAGTAAAACTGACTCTGCTTAACCTATAAATGTATCCTGCCTATTATAAATGTAACCTACCTATTATAGGTGTGTCCACCAGAAATAAATGTATAAGCCATTTATCTATATGAATGATAAATCCACCATAAACACTTATGATCCTATATTATGGTGGTTACCATCATATGACGTTTATCACTTTTAGCTTTCCCGGTATTCGAAGTTTTATGTGTATCTTGGAAAAGATGCTAAATTTATTTGTTCCTTTAACAAGTGTTTGCTGTGTTTTCTGTGTGCTCAGCCCGCGTGAACATTGGCATTTAAAAAGAGTTGCTGCCCTCTGAGGACTGGGAAAGCTAGTTTTTTTTTTTTTTCCAAAAAGCTGTGGATATCTGTTTTAACAAGAATTAGCTTAGAGGAAGACTTTACATTTGCAGTTGAAGTGTCGTCAAGCAGCCATTGTCGACCTGCCAGGTTTCCCCCTTTCTTTATCTCTTGTGTGCATGTGGCACTTACAAACTGATGCCTTGAGACCCCCAGCGATTTGGTAGAATGACCCGACACTGACCTTCCAGCCTGCAGAAAGCACATAGGAGTCCTGGATATAATATAACCATGTATGAACTTGTGTTACTACCTCGTCAAGTTTAGAAGAGAGTCCAAGAAATCCCCAAGAGGCAAAGACAAAGAAGGGGTATAGGCTCAGAGCAGTAGACTGGTGAGTTGGGGTCATGGGACCTCAAAGGGCTACTCAGGTCCAGAGAGAGGGACTGGTGCTTGGGACTGGGGACAAGAGAAGTGGGTGTCTACAACTGAGAGGTTTTGCAAAAGCTGGGCCCCCAGGAAGTGGCTTCCTCTGTGGGAAAGAACAAGAATGTCTAGTCTGGAGAAGGGACAACAGAAAGAACTGTCTCAGGGTATCCTGGATTGAAGAGAATTGAAAAAGAGAATTGAATTGAATTGAAAAAGAGAATTGAATTGAAAAAGAGAATTGAGAGCCCAGCCAGCCTTATAAGCGTATGTTTGCAATGGAGTGGACTGGTGTTTATATGTCTGACGCCTACATAGAAATGCAATTCCCGGTCAATACATTAACATCCAAACTGGTCCCAAATCAGTAATCCTGGATCCCCTGGGCCCAAGCTGAAGCCAAGCCAAAATAGTAGAAATAGAGATATGTCTACAGCCGCGATCACATGAGACGCCCATGCCAAAAACAAAGAATAATAAAAATATTAGCAATGAGCCCCAAATCAAAATTGCAAAACACACAGTGAGAAAAGCCATGGTGAGTGAGTGTCAGTGGACAAGGGGAACAAGAGAATCAGCACCTCAGGGAATGCAAGGCAATACAAAAATTAGGGGAAATTGAAATTTTTTAAAGAGAACAGAATAGGCCTGATAGAAATTCCAGAGTGAAAATAGAGAAAGAAAGAAAGAAAGAAAGAAAGAAAGAAAGAAAGAAAGAAAGAAAATAGGAAAGAAGCAATGTTTAAATGGTGTGATGAGAATGTTCTGGAACTGGAGAAAGATATGCACCCCAAGTAGGAAGAACAAAAAGCAGACTCACTCCAGGATGGCTTGTAGTAAAACGGCAGACCCCTAAAGATGAAATCATAACACCACCTGAGAGAAAAGAGACACTTGTGCAAAATGACAATTGCACCGACAACAGACTTCTCGTTAGCAACTACAAAATTAGAATTCAGAGAGCCACGGGAAAATTACAAAAATCATAGGAAAATACATTTGCACACAAAGAGAATGCGCTGCTCTCAGATTCTCACAAGGAATATCTACCAAGGAAAAACTAACAAAGAATATTGCAGTAAGAAAGAAATAGAACACAAGAGCCAAGGATAGGCCGTTAGAGGCAATAGGAAACAAAACCACTGCGTGTGAGTAAATCTAAGTAAGCTATTTAAGATAATAATTACAACAATAATGACTAAATTTGGATGTTTTAAGACAAGATGAGCAAACATTTAGAACAGTTTAAGAATTTGTATTGTACTGGCGAATAATAGAGACACTGATCAACTTGAGATTTTGATAAATATGTATCTTGCTAATTTAAGTATAACCGCTAAAAGAATAGGAAAGCAGAATGTATAATTCCAAACAATAGATGGTCACAAAAATAGTATATCAGCTCAGTGGAGGGCAGGAAAGAAGGAAAAGGATTTGAAAAGCAGAGTAAATATAAAACACAAAATAATTAGCTAAAAATGAGTCAACATATTACTCTAATTATATGTAAATAGACTGAATCTGTTTGTTAAAGTAAAAACAGATTATCTGCTTAGAACTTAAAATGAAATCCAGCTACATAATTTTTACAAGATTCACACTCAAAATACAACATGGTTCTGAAAGGAATGGAAAATATATAGTAGACAGATATTAACCCAAAGAAAGCTACTGTCGTAGCAGTAACATCAGGCAACCTAGATCGTAAGGCCAAAAAAGGACATTCTTATGGATAAAGGAACTGATTGCTTAATGATAAAAGGAGCCATTCAAAAGGATGGTAAAATACTTGTGAAACTACATATACCAATAAAATAGCCTCAAAACATGTGAAGCAATAATCAAAACAATTACAATAAACTGACAAATTCACAACCAGAGAGGGAGATTTAAATATACCTCTCTCAGAAATGAAGATTTTAATAGATGAGCAGAAATTAATGAGAAGGAAGGCCAAAAGGATGGAGAGAATCATTTAAGCCAAAAGGTGGTTCTTTGAAAATATTAATAAAACGAACAAAACCCAAATCTAATCAAGAAGAAAGAAGAATTCCCAAGCAACGGTATTAACAACACAAGGAAGGATGTAACTATTGCCGTACAGACATTTTGAGAATCACAAGAATGTTATCCACAATACTAACCATTTCTTAAAAATGTAAATTCTGGGGGTGCCTGGGCGGCTCAGTCAGTTGAGCATCTGACTCTTGATTTCAGCTCAGGTCTTGATCCCAGGGTTGTGGGATCGAACCCCACATTGGGCTCCACACTGAACATAGGGACTGCTTGGGATTTTCTCCCCATCTCCCTTTTTCTCTCTCCCCTGCTCACTGGCCCTCTAAAAGAGAAAAATGATTTTTAAATCTTCCCACCCCCCAAAATAATATCAAGCCCAAATATTTTATCAGGTAACTTTTACCAAACCTATAAAGAACAAATAGTTACTAAGAATTAAAAAAAAAAATTTAAGGGAAAAGAGAGTAACTACGAAAATCAGAAAGAGAGCATCCACAACATGAATATTATAGACTAGCTTCAATTATGAACATAGTGGCAAAAATCCTAAGTAAAATATTTACAAATCATGTCCAGCACATATTTTTGAAAATACTTTATGACCAAATGGTACTTATCCGAGAAATGCAAAGATAGTTCAATATCAGTATATCTAATAATACAGTTTTATGTATTATTATCTTCAGATGAAAAATATTATTATGATTGATATTATTTCTTCAGATATAATCCATGGTATTTATTATGTAGATTATAAGAGCTCTCGTGGGTGGGGAATGTTTCTTGTATCTCCTTTTCTAACCCCGTAGAGCTTCACACATCATCTTACATAGACCAGACTTTCCAAAAACGATTCATTCATTCATTTATTCATTCACTCAGCAAACATTTATTAACCACCTTCTGTGTGCAGAAACTGTTAGGGTATGAGGATATAGGTTGAATAAAATATACTCTTTGGCATATAAATTCTACTCAAAAGGTAGGGTGTTTACAAGATGTGAAAATACTTATGCTTTAATATAATTGCTACCGTAGGAGGTATGTACAAAATACCACTGGAGCCTTGGCAAGGCCATGGTTAGTTTTAACTCGTTGGAGACGATTTCACTAAAGAAATGATATCTAACTCTCTGAGAACGAGTATAGAAGAGAAAGGTTGGATGAAACCCTTTGGTACTAAAGAGGTTTGACTCTATCTTACTGAAGATTGGAAGCTATAGGAAGTTTTCATATAGGGGAATGGCATTGTTCGGTTCTGTGCTTTAGAAAGGCTCTCTGATGGCTGAATGGAAGAAAGATTGGCAGAATTACTGGCAGACCGAAGGCAAGAAAGTCTGTTAGGGGCCTAAGGTGGTTGATGAAGGTTTCGCCGACAGATGGATGGAGCTGGTTCAAGGCAAGAAAGCTTGAAGAGGCAAGATCCGGTGACAGTGAACAAGGGAGGTGTCACCAACAGGGCTTGCTCCCTTCTGCTTGGGCTCTCCACTGCACCATGTATTTTCTCTGGCACCATTAAGGAGCAGTTGTTGGCTTGGGAAGGCATAGGGGCCAATGAGGATGGGTTTGTCCCTGTTGAGTTGGCCGTGGGACAGCCAAGTAAAGGTGTTCATGAATCTGGAGTCCAGGAGAAAGCTGGAGGTCAAAAATGAAGAAGACCTGAGGATTGACCTCAGATATAAGTAATAATTAGTGTCATAACTTCACACTTGACTTTCTCTTTTTTTCTCTCTCTTTTTTCTCCTGGGATGCTCTCATTTAAAACATGCTTTTGTAGTTATCTCTGAGGCAATCCCCACAGTGTAATTGCTGTTCCAGACAGAAGCAGGAAGAAGAGAGCTTAGAAATACCGTGGCAACAGGCTTGAGTTCTCCACACATCCGTCATGTATGAGGGCGAGCGGTACTCAGCTAACATGGACACACCCAGAGTGTGTGAGATATGCTTCCAACATTATTTTACCAGTTTGGTGGTTTTAGTTTCAATCTCTTCCTAATTTTCCTATTCTTAGGCAGTTTTTTGCCCTTTCTTCTCATTTGAGAAGGCAAATATGCTATGAGAGAAGGAGAGATACAGGACTAGGTAAACAAGGGCCTGACGGGGCACCTGGGTGGCTCAGTCGGTTAAGCGTCCGACCTCGGCTCAGGTCATGATCTTGCTCTTTGTGAGTTCGAGCCCCGTGTCGGGCTCTGTGCCGACAGCTCAGAGCCTGGAGCCTGCTTTGGATTCTGTATCTCCTTCTCTCTCTGTCCCTCCCCCACTTGTGATCTGTTTCTGTCTCTTAAAAATAAATAAACATTTAAAAACAACAACAAGAACGAGGGCCTGACAGCTGCCAGGTTGGTTAGGGACTCGGAGGGTGGGAGCAGAAAGCTTGGAATGTAGGCATTTTAGAGACTAGCTGGATGGTGGTGTATCAGAATGCTAACAGTAGTCATCTCTCTAGGGGGAAAGTGCATTTTTCTGTTTTCTGTGATTGTTGTGTGTATATGGGGGAGGGATTGTATTTTTCTTCTCATTTGTCTACAAGGTCACTGTATAGATGGGCAAATGTCTGCCCCATCCCTCTACGCACCCCTCACTCCTCTGCATGGAAGTGTCCTTTTTTATTATTACTTTGAGAAAGAGAAAGGGTGGGAGGGAGAGGGTCTTAGGGAGAGGAGCAGAGAGAGAATCCCAAGCAGGCTCTGCATTATCAGCACAGAGCCTAACACGGGGCTCGAACCCACAATTCATGAGATCGTGACCTGAGCTGAAATCGAGAGTCAGACGCTTAACTGACTGAGCCCCCCTGGAAGTCTCTTTTTAAGGAAAGGGCAGTAGAAGCAAGCAGGCCTGAGAACCCTGGTCTCTGCTCACTGGGGAGCAGGGGAGCCCGTGCTTGGAAGGGCCATGAGACTCGTCTTGCTGTCTTCCCTTAGTCCCTCATGGTGGCTGAGGCTCGCCCCCTCCTCCATGGAGTGTTCTCAGCAACAGTATTGTGCAACCCAGACCCTCCTCCGGATGGGCCCCAAGGCTTGGCCAGCAAGGACAGAGTGGTAGGGATGAACGTTGGAAATCGCACAATGCCTCAGTTCTACCTAGACCTAAGCAGTATCCTCTAACAGAATATACCAGAAGCCCCTTTTGTTGAAGGTAAATAAGCCGGAAGTATATTTTGATCTTCATCTGATTCTTTGGATCTCACAACCAGAGATCAATTGGCAAACCCCCACCCCCACCCCAGACTTCCAGAAACAACAAGCAAGTATTGCTTTTACAGTTAGACAAAGAAGGACTTGGGGCTTCTGGGTGGCTCAGTCGGTTGGGTGTCCGACTCCGGCTCAGGTCATGATCTTGTGGTTTGTGAGTTCGAGCCCCTCGTCGGGCTCTGTGCTGACAGCTCGGAGCCCGGAGCCTGCTTCGGATTCTGTGTCTCCCTCTCTCTCTGCCCCAACCCCCGCTTGTACTCTGTCTCTCAAAAATGAATAAATGTTAAAAAAAATTTTTTTGAAAAGAAAAAGAAGGGCCTGTCTTATAATCGAGCATCTCCTGTCTCCCATTCCTTTGATCCCATCCTGAGCCTCCAGCCACGTCACTGTAGAGATAAGGAGTGAACAGTCTTAGCCACTAAAGAGAACCCACAGCCCCAGACAGCTGGCCATTCCAGCAGAAACCCCTTTAGGAGAGTCCATGACCTTGTCTTGTCTTTCATGGTGAGGAGACAGACACAGCTTTGGGGGTTTTTTTGTTTTTTTGTTTTTTTGTTTTTTAATCAGGCTGCAAAACAAAAAAAGAAATGTGCAGACTCATCTTCTTATCCCCTAAAGTCAGCACACAATGAATTTACCTAAATTTAAGATTATACATAAAATAAGAACCACTCTTGGCCATGGTACCGTCTTTTTTTTTTTTTTTTTTTTTAGATTTCATCTCTCAACCATCAGTGTAAGCTGGTTGACAGGCAGAGTAGGGGCTGATTTTAATTTTGGAGTTAATTGCTTGTCTTTTATCTCTCTATTGCCCTGACAGGATGAAATATTTGTGGCTTTATCCTTTGTTGACCACATCTGAGGGAAGATTATGTTTTATATTGTTACTTTTAATAACGGCTGTGAGGGACTGTGCACACGACATTTGTGCCCTTGCGTCCCAGAAGACTCTGGGAAAGGCCAGAACAGCCCTGCAGAAGCCTCCTGAATGTTCTGTAGAAATGCACCCAGCTGCTGCACGTGTGCTAACCGAGCACCCCCACTGGGCCAGGCACTATGACCACCACCGAGGGTACAGCAAGGGTTCAGAATAGACAAGGGGACCCACGTGGGGCTGGAGGGAGGAGACTGATATTTTTCTAAGCATATCAAACCTAATCGACATCTTCCCTAAGTGTGCTGAAGGGAAGGCTGAGGGTCTCCATCTGGTCTTAAGCGATCATGGAAGTCTTCATGGAGGAAGGAGCGTGTGAACTGAGATCTGAAGGTTGAGGAGGGACGAACCAGGGGGGGACCGGAGAGGGAAGGATATTCCAGTGTGATGCTGAGCTTTACTTACAGGCGGGGAAGTGTTTAGAAAGCGACAGGGGCCAGACTGTGGAGGCCTTGGAGGCCACGGTGATATATTTGTTTGTCATGGAGGAACATTGGGAAGCCATAAGAGATCTCAACCCTGGGGGTGTCATGACCAGTGCAGGCTTTGAGAGACCCACTGGCCGCAACATGAAGAGGTCCTCAGAGAAAGCAGGAGCAGGGATCCAGCAAGATCAGGCAGCTGTTCTTGTGGAAAAGCCTAAAGCCCAGAGGAGAGGAGATGGCTGCTGGGGCCGGGACCATGGAGACGGAGAAGGGAAAATGTCTGACCTTATACTCGTGAGCCATACCCAGAAAGATTCCATTTGTTGTATGTGTTTCTCATTGGAAAAACTTATGAAAACATTTGCTTGGCAGATGCCAACGGGAGACCAGTCAGTGTTAACTGAGGCTGGGCATCAGATAGGTGTGGAATCCAATATTTTGGTCAGAAGGATCATTTGGGTGACGTCCTATCCACTTCCATGGCAAATGTTTCCTCTCAAAAAGGGGTAGAATCTCTGGCTTGGACTAAGCATGTCAGGAGTCAACCTCATTCCATGACAGAGGCCAGCAGACATGTATGAAGAGATGATTCTGGATGTAGGAGGGAAGTCCCAGGTCATTCACATCCCGTAAGTGTAGCAGGTGTGAGCAAGGCTCGTTATCGGGCTCTCAAGAAACGCTTTGAAATGGATTTAATTTCCCTGCTTTCGCTGAACTCTATATTCATCCCATCCATCCACTCTTCCCGACTTGCCTGTCTCCCAGAGGGCTGCTCTGTTCTCCCACCGATGGAGGTGCTGCCCACATCCCATGGTGACCCTGCCCCACTGCATCTATCACCCTTTCCCTGTCCACGGACATTCCTGCTCTTCCAGTGTAGGTCCTGCCTTCTGCCCAGCCGGAAGACGCCAGAGCCACCTGACATTTTCCCCTCACTCCCAGCCTCACCTAGGTTCAATCCGGCCCCTCTTCCTGCCTCATCAGTCCTTCTAGAATATCTTTCTCTGTATACCATTCCCTGTTGCACTTACTTTGACCCTAAATCGCCAATAGCTTCCCCAATCCTCCTTCAATCAAGGCCAAACTTCTTAGACCAGTATTCACATTCATCAATGGTGACATACCTTCCTCTTCTGCATGTGTGAGTTCATTCATTCATTCATTCATTCATTCATATGCTTGCTCAACAACAAATGTGTGTTGAGTGTCCGATATGCCAGCTAACATTGAGGAAGCATCAGCAATACACAAGGCATGGTATAAAGTGCTTTTCATGTGTTTTGTGGTTTGATCCTCACAATAAATCAATTTTGGCTATTTTTATACCCAGATGGGGAATCTGAGACCTACAGGGGTTCGGTAACTAGACCAAGCCCACGGCTAATAAGGTCCAAGCCCACGTGGTCTGACTCTAGCATCTGAGGTCCTAGCCTCTGTGATACAACTGCCTCTGATTCACTTGGAACGTTGGAGGGTCTCTGTTATGCGTTCCTGGCTCTGACGTCTGTTGCAATGGAATCAGTCTGTAAAGCTGTAGCAAGTGGATTAGGGAATGGACTAGCATTCATTTGCAAGGAGACATCCAGCAAAGGCTTCTGGGGGAGAGCAGAGGATGTCCTGCTGGCCCAGAGTCCTGGAATGTGGGAGAAGGACGGGTCCCAACAGCCCTCTGGGCGTTGGCCAAGTGCATCGCTTCAAAGCCCAGACTGAACCGAGATCCAGTGCTTCGTGGCACTGGTCCAGTAAAGGTCCAGTGCTTCGTGGCAGTTTATAGAAGGGAGGAGGACACAATCCCTGCCCTCAGGGAGCACAGAGTCTGACCACAGATGACATGATGGGCTCATGGCAAGGATACTTCAGGAGCCAAACAACGGAAGAGCCAAATCCATGTGGAATCTGGAATGAGTTTCCAGAGGAATCCCAGGTTTGGGTGACTTTCCTTTGCTAAAGCTGTCCGAAGGGGAAGGCTCTGAGCGAGGCCTTCTGGCTGGAGGTGGTATATGCAAGGTTAGGACCACAAGCCAGGGAGGCAGACTGCCCAGGTTCAAATCCCAGCTGTAGTGCTTAACCGGCCGTGAATCTGAACATGAAACAGACACTGACCCTGGCACACAGTCCTTTGGAAAAGCGAGCCAGCTGCAGCCACTGCTCTGTTTTGATCGATCCACAACAATTCGTAACCACCCTGGACCATATGTCCTTTTGGAAGTCCCTCTATATCGTGATAGCGGGATGAGAAAGTGAACTGCGGGCTGCAGGCAGGAAGGGCGGGGGATGTGCTGTGCTGTGCTGAGCACAGATCTTAAGGTGCGTGTGTCCCTGTAAAGTGGCCACCGGCCCCTCCGTCTCCCCACCCTGGCTCTCACCAGGCCCCTTCTGCTCGTTTTCATGTGTTCTGTAAAGTCCCACACAACATACAAGCGGATTTGGAGCTGAGAGTTAGAAACCCGTGCGGAAAATCAGCCCCCTTCTGTCCGTCGTGTCTGTTGTTCTCACATACGTTCATTCAGCAAAAATACACAGAGCTCGGGCTTAGCACAGTGGAAAATTGAGTTAATGGCCTAATGGGTTTCAAATACGTATTTTCATAGTCGAGCTCTATCACGGTGCCTTCCATTTCAAACTGCTTCCCTGTGTAATGTGTATTTGATCCCCCCAAACCCTGGGCAGTTAAGGGTCACTCCCATTTTGCAGATTAAAAACTGAGCCTCTTAAGTCTCAAATCCCCAGACTTGCAACTCAAGAGCCATCTCGTGCTCTCTCTGTTGCAGACATGCTGTTTCCAGGCCCAGTTGGCTGGGAGGTCCCGAGGAACGTGAACATGATTTCTTAAGCATGTGCTGTTCTCTGATGCAGAATTCCAGCGCAGCAAAATAATGTGAATGGCCCCTGAGGTCCGTCCTTTATAGTCGTTTAACCAGACGTGGTTCTTGTTAGAGCTGAGAGCCGAGGTAGCCCTGGGAGTGTGGGTGTGGTGACTTATTTCTCTGCGATCCCATCCCGCACGCTCTCAAGGCTAAGCGTAACATAGCCCAGCCAGAGAGACACGCGGGGCTGCAAAATCACTTTCTCCTTTGCTTGAACGCGCTGTCACCTTGTTTTAGTCTCAAGCTAACGTGTGGTATGTGGGGGTCTGATGTTCCACACGAGAGAGCAAAGCCCAGACCACGGCCATGCGGAAATGCGAGCCAACGACTCACGCAGACACACACACGTGCGCACACACGTATGCCCACACACATACACACGTGTGCACGTGCTTCCACTCGGACACACACACACACACTCACCCTCGTACCCCTTCCGTCTGCAGGACTGTCTGCGGGTTTGGAAATGACTTCACTTTCCTAGGATTCCCTGAACGCCTTTTGCAGTGGCCTCTGCTGACCTTGAGAAGGCCGTGCGTCTACATTTGGGCTTTACGTGGTAGTTTTTCTCTCCAAGAGAGAGACTCACGAGGGCACATGTTCATGGCAACAGGACATGGGGGGAAGCCGTCTGGCCTGAATATAGAGGCCTATATTCCAGTTCCTGTCATGCCACCGACCGACTCTGTGGCCTGAGGCAGTCACTTAACCAGTCAGGGCCTCAGTTTCCACATCTGCTCGGGAAAGGGGCTGCCTAAAAGAGGAAGACTGGCCTTAGACGGCCTGAAGCTCCCTTACGACTAGAACATTGTGTGATTCCAACACTAAATCAAGATAGTTTGGCCCATTGCATATGGTGCAGGGTGGGGGTGGGGGGATGCTATAAAATTCCCAAGGAAAAGAGGCATTGAAAATAATTTTCACTCAGCATATTCCCTAACAGACTGTCTGCTCACAGTCCTTTTTAATCACAAGGTCAGACCATTTTTGTTAGCAATTTAGCAGATAAAATTCCTTTCTTTCTGGTCCACTGAGAGTTGGATAACAGAATTTGGATTTCACTTCCCATATGGCAGAGAGTTGAGGGCTACTATTTTCGAGCTCAAGGGTTCTTACTCGATCTTCCTCTTACCCACCATTACGTTTGATTGATAGGATTAAACAGAAGGAAAATTTATTTTACTGGAGTGGGGAAACGCATTAGGTTAAGTAATAAGTATATAAAATACATGGTTAGAGGTTTTGTAAAGGAAAAGATGTAATTTTGTGGTTATGCATGTTTGGGACTGTTTTCTATGTTATGTTTTGTTGGTAGAAAGAGAATGCATTGGATCAGCAGAACAGGCAGAGACGACGTGCTAATGGGACAATGTCTTGTTCAGCGACGCCTTTATAGACAAGAGTGCGATAAAAGGAGACTGTAGTTGACAATCTTGAGGCTGTTGAAAGGGGATGCTTTGGGGATGTTTGCAAGGGGAAGCGTTGGGATCCTGTAGCTGCAGGAGGAACCCAGGACCTCCCTGGGCATGATGGACGCCTGCTGGGTCTCTCCCTGGTGTGGCCACACTCACATCCAACCGGCCAAGTGTTGGCGAGTCCACGAGGCCTGGCGGATTCCTGTCTCTTAGCATCCGTCGATGGGAGGCAACATGGCCCTTGGATATGGATATGGGGGCAAACAGTCCCCTGGAGATACCTGAGCAGGCACAGCTCCCCCCCAACCTCGGCCACCGAGGGCAAAACCCCCCAGAGAGCAGGAGGCCACCTCTCTCCTACTCTTTGTAATCACATTCCCAGCCAATTACGTGGCACGTGGTATGATGGGCACGTCTCTCTTAGCTGTGAGTCTATCCACATGACTGACTGCGTCATAAAAATGATACCCCATTTGTCGGAGTATGTAATGAACCTGCTGAAAAAAATTAAGACTTCATGATACTATAATTGTCCTGGATAATCTGCAACTTGGGGTGCTAGTAATTATGCCTGGTAATCGAGGAAGGTAACTACTTCTTAGATTAGTCAGCGGTGAACAGCAGGCTTGATCGCTGTCCCAAGGTAAATCGAAACCAGTTTTAGCGCCAAGAAATAAGCTCTTAACTCTGGTAGTGACTGAGAGACGGGATTGTTTGGGGATCAGTTTCTGAGAGCGAGGATCCACCCCTACCTCTTCTGTCAGTGGTACTCCAACCTCGTTGGTGAACTGGAAATTAATTTTATACTAATTTGTTCTCAGCTCATGCTTTAATGAGCTTGTGTTTCTGGGTGTTTAATTTGAAAGTACGTTTGATAACTACTCTATTACAAAATAAATGGAGACTGAGAACAAATGAGTTTGAAATTTCCGAGGTCAGTAATTAAGATTATTGTCACTATTGGGTTTTTCACTGTTTAACTAAGACTCAGCTGCCAACGCGACATTTCACAATTCTCCAAAGTGAGGCAAGTTCTGTAATGGATGATGAGTAACAGACAAAAACGAAGATTCCGGGGGCCCCGGGCACCTAAACTGGACGTCATCTACTGCCCTTTTGTCTTCCGAGCCTTCTCCACTTGGACATGCACGCTGGGCACTCAGGACTGAAATCCCTTCCCTGGGATCCCTCTGGTGCCCCGGGGGCATTATAATCCAGGTACACAGACCCCTCGTGTTTACAGAATTGCTCTCATGCCTTCGCATGTAACAGGTCCAGGTATCTAGAGAGAGGGGACCGTGGAGCCTTTCAAAAGTTATTTCATGTGGAAATAAAGAGGCAAGCTGGCAGCAGGTCTGGGTGGGTACCTGATGTGGCAGGCTGGGCAGGTGTCCCCCCACCACCAACCCTGGGCATTCCTTCCCAAGCCACGGGCACACTGGAGAGGTCAGCCTCGCCATGGCCTTGAGTGCTGTGCTCCTGCCCTGGAATCTTCCAGCCAGGGAGAACTAACCCTTGTCCCTGAACTTCCAACCCTTCCTCCGTGGCCTCCTGTCTTTGCACGTGCTTTCCCTCTGTGAGTAGCTCCCTCACCTGCCTTCACCCCTGGGCACCTCGCCACCCCACCCCTCGACATTGTCTGGGGGCCAAAAAGAGCCACAGAACCTTCATTGTTTCCAGTCAATATCATCAACAACATTAAAAAATCCAAGATATGCTACAGGTTCATACAAACTGTAAGCTAAGCTCGTAAGATGATCTGACACAAGGCAATTTAAAAAAAAAACTAAAGTTTTCCTTTATATAAAAATGATTGCTTTATTTTTAAAGGAAAATAAAAACTTATTTATTAAAAATAAATTTCCTTGACCTAAAAATAATGTAAAGACGTTACAGAAAGATGTATAAGACATAATAGAAAAAAGATCCCATTTGTGGTATCTACCCACTACCTTGGAATAAGCCTAATGAAAACTTTCCGACAGCAATATGCAAGAAAATCTAGGACTAGATTGAAGGACATTAAAACAGCTTTATTAATGGAAACATACCATGTACATGAACAGGAAACATGGATTTCGATGGATTCTTAACCACATTATTAATATACTAACAATATAATCTCAATGGATTACTACAGAGCTTAAAATTTGATTCTGAAATTCACTTGGAAGAGAAAATAGGCAATAATATCCTAGAAACATTCGAAGCGAAGAACAGAACCAAAGGAAACCTGCCCTCAACAAGGTTGCCGAGACAGCCCTTGAATAAATGGTTCCGGGACGCCTGGATCTCCACATGCAGAAGAAGGAAATTGGGCTCCTACTTCAAGCCATATACAAAAAAAAAAAAAAAAAAAAAACGAGCCTTGGAGGGGGCTCGGTTGGTTAAGCATCTGACTCTCGACTCTGGCTCAGGTCACGATCCGACAGTTTGCAAATTCAATCCCCACGTCACTCTCTATGCTGACAGTGCAGAGCTTGCTCAGGATTCTCCCCCTCCCTCTCTCTCTCTCTCTGCCCCTCCCCACCTTGCTGTCTCTCAAAGTAAATAAATAAGCTTTAAAAAACAAAGCGGATCAGGGGCGCCTGGGTGGCTCAGTCGGTGAAGCGTCCGACTTCGGCTCAGGTCATGATATCACGGTCCGTGAGTTCGAGCCCCGCGTCGGGCTCTGTGCTGACAGCTCGGAGCCTGGAGCCTGCTTCGGATTCTGTGTCTCCTTCTCTCTGACCCTCCCCCGTTCATGCTCTGTCTCTCTCTGTCTCAAAAATAAATAAACATTTTTAAAAATTTTAAAAAACGGATCAAAGGTGTGAATGTAAGAACTAAAGTTGTAGAATCAATAAAAGAAAACATAGGTGGAAACCTTCAGCACCCTAGGTCAGACCATGGTTTCTTAGGTATGACAGCGAACACGTAAACAACCAAAGGGAAGAACGGACCTCATCAAAAAAATCAAAAAGACCTGCTCGAGAAAATGAAAAGGCAGCCCACAAAATGGGAGAAAATATCTGCAAATCATAGATCATAGCATGTACCCAAGAGAACCAAAAGCGTGTGTCCACCCAGAACGTCGTGTACAAATGTTCACGGCAGCACTATTCACACTCGCTTAAAAATGGAAACAACCCAAATACCCATTGACCGATGAATGGATAAGCAAAATCCGGCATTTCCATACCATGTGATGTTATTCAGCCGTAAAAAGAAATGACCCATTTCTTCCCCAGCTAAGGGAGCCTTGAAAACATCATGCTGAGCGAAAGAAGGCCAGGCACAAAGGGCCACGTGTCGTATGAATCCACTTCCACAAAACGAATGAGTGAGCAAATCCGTAGAGACAGGAAGTCGATCAGTGGTTGCCGGCAGCTGAGACAGGAAGGGAGGCCCCGGGGAAGTGACTGCCCGTTGTGAATGTGCTAACACACTAACCGTATGCTTTTAAAAGGTGAATTCTATGGTATGTGAATTTAATCTTACTCAAAAACAGAGAACTCGTTCTCCCTGACACCAAAATGTATGATGGAACAATAGGAACTAAAACAGCGTGGTACTGGCACAGGAAGGGACAAGTGGAGGTTTGTCACAAGTGGAGCGGCTCGTGGCACACAAAAGCAGGGCTCCGAACATGTGTGGGCATCCCGTATATAGCAGGTAGCAGCTCAGAACCTAAGAAAAGGGCAAACGGTGGGAGAGGAGCACTGGGTCTTAGTTTAGGGGGGAAAGTTAGATTCTCACCTCACACCCCTCAAAAACTAAATTCCAGATAGATTAAAGAGCCAAGTATAAGACCACGGAAATAGACGATAAAGAAGGACGTCTGCGTGACCTTGAGGAAAGTCTCCTTAAACAATACGCAAACTTCATAAAGAGAAAGATGGAAAATTTGACGTTGTAAGAATTGGAGACTTCTGTTTCCTACAACAAAAGATATCGTAAGTTAATAATAGTAGGCCAAGTATGAACCTCCTGAAATTTTGGAGAACTTCTAGAATCAATAACAAAAGTCAAGACAGCAAGTGGCTGGCCTTGTCATCTCCCGTCTTGAACTGCCTTTCAGATAGTCTCAGAATTTTGTCCTCTCCTCAGTGACAGATAAACTCGACCCCTTTGAAGAAGTGTTATTGGATGTCATTGGCCGCTCAAACCCCTGCGGTCCTGTTTCTTAGCAAAGTCAAGGTGGTCTTGGGAATTTTGGGTTTTGTTGGGCAGGACGGCTGGCCACCAGACTGTGCCCTGGGGAAAGCGAGCGGGCCGCCTGCCATGAGGAGAGGGGCCGCGTGCCCAGGTGGGCTCAGCAGGGACGGCCTGGAGCCCACGAGCCCACCTCTCCTCCTCCACCCACGACGCTGCCCTTGGCTGCCAGGCCCCGCAGCTGGCACGTGGAGGCCGTGAATGAGGCCAGCTGAGTATGCCCCGCACTTCCTGCCCGTCGGCCTCTTAGCTGAGGCTGCAACATGACCTTTGCCTTGTTGATTCTGGACGGATATCGTCTCAGTAAAGAAGCGTCCGTGCCGCGGTCTCTTTTTTGCAAACGGCGACATTATTTGAGACGTGGGTTCTGCAGGCATGTCACACGGGGATTTTCGTCACGGATGGAGAAGACCTTCCTATTTTGTCTTTCCTGCTGAGAGAGGCTCCCAGCTCTCGCCTGGGCACTGCGGCGGGGGGGGGGGGGGGGGGGGGCTCCACCTCCTCTGTCATCTGCTTTTGTGTTTTCACAAGCCCTAGGCTTCGGCCTCATTTTATCACATTTCGCAGTGTGCTTAAATACCCCGTGCGGTTCCCCATCTGGTCACGAAAGACAATTTACAGGGGGGTAAAAATGGCGGGGCCTGTGAGATTTGTCCTGCCGCCGGATTTCGTGAGGCACCCCGTGTCAGGGCTTTCCCGAAGGGTGTCAGACAAAAGCAGGACTGGGGCGCAGCTAACACCCCACTGATCATCCTGAAGTAAATCAGGCGTCTCGTGCCAGAGATCCTGGCTGGATCACGCTGGGTTTAGCATGAAATATTAAGGGGCACCTGGGTGACTTACTGGTCGAGCATCCGACTCTTGATTTCAGCCCGGATCATGATCCCAGGGTTGCGGGATCAAGCCCCACATCGGGCTCTGTGCTGAGTGTGGAGCCTGCTTGGGATTCTCTCTCTCTCCCTCTCTCTCTCTCCCTCTCTCTCTCCCTCCCTCCCTCCCCCCCTCCCTCCCCCACCCAACCCCTCTCCCCCATGCTCGCTGTCTCTAAAATAAATAGAATTGAAAATAAATAAATATTAAGACCGCTGGTTCAGTATTTCATGCCAAAGAGATGCCTGTAGCTGCCAACGCGTGAAGGTGATTGGGGGCGGTTGTGAGCGGGCGAGAAGGCACCGAGACTGAGCCTCCTGTCTCCTCCTTCCAGGGTCACTGTTACTACCACGGACACGTGCAAGGATCCTCCGGTTCCACAGCCAGCCTCAGCACTTGCTCTGGCCTCAGGTAAGCGGCTCCGGTCTGCCCCACAACTGCGACCTCTTCTTCTCGAGCATCGAGAGTAAATGGCAAAGGCAGAGAAGCCCCGCCTGACAGCTCGCAAGAGCACAGCGTGCCCCGGGGGGTTCAGTTTCTCTGCCACCACAGACTCTTTCTAGAAGGTTCTACGGGCCTGGTCAGTCGAGAGCCACTGAACCGGCAGAGTTACTCCACCCTGGAATTTTGTGACTGTCTTTCGTTCATGTGGCCCGTGTGCTCAGTAATTCCTGGTGTTAAGAGGTAGGACCTCAGGTATTGGCGTTCGGGCTGCTTGCTTGGTACACAGGCACAGACCTCCTGTCGCTAAGAGACAAAGCAGAGGCACCAGTTTAACAGAGTTCAAGGTGAGCTGAATACAGGCGTGGGGTGTGGGGGCTTCTGCTACGAGGCTGTGGCCCGTGTCAGGACACCGTTCTCTTCTGTGGCTGGACGAGCCCGTACAGCTCATCCTTCCAGACCACACTCATTGGCCACCAGCTGGCTCTCGTGCGCTCCCCGGCAAAACCAGCCTGTCTGACAAATTTCCAGCTGCCTCGGCCTTTTTCCTGGGTTTATTCACTGCCTTTGTGAACCGACAGCTTGAATCCCCCAAGCCCTGCTTTGCTTGGGCCCCGGGGTGCCTTCGGGGACAGAGAGAGGACGGCCTGGGTGCCTGCTTCCGTGAGACCAGGGCTGTGTCCTGCGTCAGCCGTAACGCCACGTCTCTGGGAGTCCCATGTGGGAGCCTACACACACACACACACACACACACACACACACACACACACGTCAGTCAAGCTCCCACAAATCTGAGGGAGGTGGTGACCACACTGGCCCTTGTCAGGGTGTTAGCCGCAGATGAAGACAGAGCCTCAGTGAACGTTAACGGGAAATGGGCGCGTTCTCAGAAAAGGTGCCTCCCATTAACCCGGACACATGTAACAAACACGCCTGGACTAATAAAGAGCAGCGGTGGCCTGTGCCTTCCTGGCCACACTGGCAGCGGTGAGGAGCTCTCCAGCGCGACCCAGAACCCGGGGCCCGGCGCGCGCCCAGGGGCACGCTGGCAGGTGCCTGTCCCCGCGTGGGGCACCCGGTGCCAGCCGCGCGCCCTGGTGTCCCCTCTGCCCGCCCCTTACTCTCACTCGCGTGTCAGGCGCCCAGAGCCGAGCGGCCCCTTCCACCCCACCCCTCTCTCCCTCCCGTCCCGTCCCCGCCCCCACGTGCCCTCCATTAACGCGCAACGTGCGTCCTTCCGAGCCGCCACCCACGCTTTTTGACCCCGGCCACCTGCACAGTTTACGAAGGTCGCCGGAGAGCATCCTGCCTCGCTCAGCAGTTTGTTTTTGTGTTTGGCTCGTTTGACACCCATCCTTTCCCGGCTGACGTGGGGCTGGCTCCTTCCTTTGACAAACACGCTTGAGTTCGCCGCGTCCCTTCGCCCGCTCCCCGATGTGCACGGAGGTGGTTTCCAGCTTTTCTCGGTTGCAAACGCTGCTGCGCTGCACGGGGGGGCCTCGGACGCTCTGTGCCTCCGTGCGCAGGCCCCGGAGGAGCGAGTGCTGTTGTGACAGTCCCGCCACCCTGTTCCTCCACGTGGCCGCCTCGCTTTCCACTCTGGCCGTCGGAGGCGAGCGCCGTCTCTCCTGACATCTTCCCCCATCCCTGAAATACCTGCTGTACTCAGTGTTCATCACTGGACTCCGACAATATGTACAAACAAGCTCACCCTCCTCCCTCCCCCCTCCCCCTCCCCCCCCTTGGGTAAAATGCCAGCTGTGGCCTCGTCCTGTGCATGCAAAGCCCTACGCGCGCGCGCGCGTGTGTGTGTGTGTGTGTGTGTGTGTCTATCTTCATTAAAATAGTCACATCACACAGTTCACTCTCCGGCTTGCTCTGTCCCCTGATCCTTCTGTCTCCGCAAGTCAGGAGGCAGAGACTTGAGTCTCTTTTTGGTTCGCTCCATGGAGGGCATACACGCACACACGCTTCTGCGCACTATTGCTTTTAGAAAGCGTTTTTGGTATCCCGTCCGAGTAACGCTATGGAGCTTAGAAACGCCCGCCGATCTGATACGAGAACAGAGCTATCTTGCTGTTGTTGGATTTGCTGCTCTGCTGTTACTCGTTCTTCGGCAAACGTTCCTTGAGCGCGTCCCCGTGCCAGCGCTGAAGGACGCCAGGGGTGAGCCGTGCGGACGCCTGCAGGAAGCACATTGCTGCCAGAGGGAACAGTATGCGCGAAGCCCTCGAAGCTGGAAAATGCCCGAGGTCGGGGGCCGGTGTGGCTGGAATGGAGCAGGAAAAGGAGGCAGCGGACGCTGAAGTCAGAGGAAGAACGGAAGGGCGGGATCGGGAGGGGCCTTGGCCTCCCTCTTCTGTATAACGGGTGTCACGGGAACCTTGTGCTGAGGTCTGACTTACCGTTTCCACAGGTCACTGTGTGGCCACCGCGCCGAAAACAGGCTGTAGGGGGTACATGCGAGAGCAGAGCTCAGCTAGATACCTTCCCAGTAATCCTGATGAGCGGCGGGGGCCTGGACGGGGGCCTGGACGGAGCCGGCACCCGCAGACGTGCGAGAGTCCAGAGACGTCCAGAGACGTCCAGAAACGTCTTCAGGGGTTTGGAGAGGCTGGTGACTGTAGCATCTGCACACTTCTGACCATTGCCTTCTCCACCGAAAGTGCTCTGTGTCTGAGTCTCGCTCCCCCGAGGTGGCGTGGGGCACAGCTACACGAAAGGACCAAGCCCCTGCTCCTGAGTGACGACGGAGGAAGCCGTGGGGAAGTCACTGACGAGGCAGGGGCGGCCATACACGCGCGGGCCCAGGAGGTGTGGTGGGCACCAGTAGAGGTGACGAAGCACCTCGGTGGCAGGTGACGGTATGCAGAAACGAGGACAATGGCTCACCTTGGAGGCACCGAGGTCCCGAGGGAAGGACTTCAAACAGTGAAGTCTGTCTTGAAAGGCTGTTGGGGGAAGTGGTGCCAGCCAGGTTTCAGCTGGGGCGGGGAGGTGAAAGGATATTCAGGAGAGAGTCAGGGGGAGGGTAGTTTGGGGATGGACCGTGAGTCCCAAGAGCACAGTGGGAAGGTCCGAGGGGCAAAGAGAATGAGGCTGGGAGTCAGGAGATTTAAGAGCTGTGTGGGGCCAGGGCCCAGTCTTCATGCAAAAGCCAGAGCTCAGTCTCCTGGGGGAGACAGAGGTGAGCAGAGGTGAAGGACAGGATGGGGTCAGACCTGATGGCATCTGGGACGAAGGGGGGTGACCAGTTCAAGGCGGATGATCGGGGGCCGCCACGAGATGTTTCTGCCCTCGCACACAACAGCCCGAGCAGTGAACCCAGCTGTGCAACAGTGGACAAGTCACCGGGCCTCTCTGAGCCCCAGTTTCCTTGTGTGAAAATAGAGATAAAGTCTCCGGCTGAAATGGTGGCTTTGAAAGCAGATGCAGCAACCTGTAGGAGAGCCAGCCCCGTGCCTGACCGTGAACGAGCAGCCGGTGGAAACACCATCAGACTCTCGAGACTGTCTCACGTTCTTTGATTCTGGGACTGGGCCAGGCGGGAGGTATGCTCACGCGGTACCTCTGGGCTCATTCTATGCAAAGCTGTACTCTTCCTGAGGGAACGGGGTTGGACACCCGCAAGGCCATAGTGACAAAGATCACATGTGGGACTCGCAGACACCCTGCCCTGTGGGGTACCCAGTAGGCTTGAAAGGAGAATCTCTCGTACACACGTGGAAAGGGAAAGTCCAAAATGTACCGTTGCTTCTCTCTGGAGCCTAAAAGATGGACTTGTTTGTTTAAAGGCCATTTATTGAGGGCCAGGTGTTTCTTCAAGGCTTCAAGTTAATATAAAGGCTAATGTGAATGAAGAACAGGAAAGCTAATTCCAACTGGCTTAAAAAAAAAAAAAAAAAAAAACAAAAACAAAAAAAAAAAACAAGCAAAAGTTGGAGGTAGTCTCATGCTACTTAAAAGGCCAGGAGTGGCTTCAGGCATGGCTGGATCCAGGGTCTAACTAATGCTACCAGAGTCCACCCCGTCTCTACTCTGGCCTCCACCTTCTTCTGTGTTGGTTTTATTTTCATGCACAGCTGATTTTTGTGGTCACAGAGAGGCTGCAGGCAGCAGGCAGCTCCGGGCTTACATCCTCAGAGGGCAGGTAAGAGACTGAGGGCTGCCTTTTGAGTTCAGCAGAGTTCCCCAAAACACAGCTGATTGGCCCTAACTGGGTCCCAGGCCCATCCCTGAAGCAGTCACAGTGGCCAGTGGTAGTTATGACGCTCTGGTTTAACTCCCTGAGCCAACCTGGGGGTGAGCCATCCCCAACCCTGGGAATGGAAAGTGGGGAGAGTGCGTGCATCAAGGGAAACCAGTGAGCTTTTGCCAGAGAAAGGACGAATGAGGGCCAGGATCCTTGGAAATGAATGAGCCCCCTCCACACATTGCTGAAGAAGTTTCAGACCGTCAAAGTCCAGACGTATCTGGATCGGTCTGATAATAATTTTCAGGTGATTTTTCATAGGCTTCTCAAACTTTTTTTTTTAAGGATATCTTTTTTTTTTTCCCCAACGTTTATTTATTTTTGAGAGACAGAGACAGAGCGTGAGTGGGGGAGGGGCGGCGAGCGAGGGAGACACAGAACCCGAAGCAGGCTCCAGGCTCCGAGCCATCAGCACAGAGCCCGACGCGGGGCTCGAACCCATGAACTGTGGGATCATGACCCGAGCCGAAGTCGGATGCTCAACCGATTGAGCCACCCAGGCGTCCCTCAAACTCTTGATGGGTAAAGAAAAAAGGGGCATCTCCAAGGTATTCCTGAGAGCTCCTTTTTATGATAAAAACAATTTCCTAACCAGTGACATTAACTAATTTTCTTAAACGAAAAGGAAAAATTGGAGAGTATTTCCCAGAGTGATATTCAAATGGGATAAATCTGCCCTCTGTGCTTGGCCACGCCCCTCGGTCACAACTCCCATCCTTCTTCCCAGGGCTGCCCCCCAAAGGGGAAGGTCACTGTCCTCCCGCACAGAGAGGTCAGCCTCTCTGCCCAGATTGTGTGATGTCCGATTCCCAGCCTGCACCCCTCCTCGTCTCCGGCACTTGGACAATGTTCCCTCCCGGGCGCTTGGCACAGACCATCATCCGACCAAGAGGAACCCTGTCAAATACTTGTGGCTGGGGTTTCAGGAAAAGTCAGAAGAGCAGGTACTGGGCCATCTGGGGTCGACCACCAAGAGGGGTGGGAGCGGCGGTGGGGAGCCCCGAGTGGGGATGGCGCTCCTGGGAATTTTGACTTCCCAGATCGTTGTGCCATTGTTACAAAAGCAGCAGACCGTGCATTGACAGAGAAATTCCGGAGTCATGTAGTCAACCTTGAGATCCCGTAAGTGGAGAATCAGACCAGAGAAAAGGCTGTGTTCCATCAACTGCTCTCACTGGAGGAAGAACCAATGGAGACGGGCGCTAAAGGAGAAAGGCATCTAGCACGGCCCCAGCCGGTGGATTCTGACAAAGAAAATAGGGATTCAAAATTAAATTCAGTGTGGTGTGACCCCAAAACACATTCAGATCGAGGCCTGTGGAGGGAAACTCAAATGTCCTAGGGGACACATGACTTGGAGGCCAGCAGATTGCTTTTGCGGAGAAGGAACATCCTGCTCTGCTTCCAAAGGGCTCGATCAAACCTGGGCTGGCCAGGAGAACTCAGTCCCCGAGCAGAGAAGAGTGGGGACAAGCCACCAAGTCAGCCTTCTTCATTTGAAGCTGAGTGGGGAGGACGATAAGGAGAGAGAAGCATAAAGATCCGGGTAGAAAGCAGGATAAAAGAGGAAAGAGCTCTTTAATCGAGGGGAATGCAGTGCAACGCGGAAAACAGGCCATAAAAGTGAGTGCGGCCGCGGAGTCTGTCCCTGCTTCGAAAAGGACTCCAAGCCAAGTGCAAAGTTCAGGCATAAGTTAATTTTCTACTACATCGCACGTGGCCCCGAAATGCCCCGTCCTTGTCGGTGCAGTTTCAGGGCGAAGATGCGGGATTCTCCTTTGACGTTCTGATCTGTTATTTGCTCTCCCTGCTCGGTGCCTGGCCCCCCACCCCTCACCTCACCTGCCTCAGGGGGCCCCCCCCCCATGAGCATCAGAGACTCCTCCAGGCTGCAGAGCGCGGGGACCCAGCTGTCGCGTTGCCGGGGACAGAACCCTGCTCCCGCCCTAGAGGCCCTAAGCTGCCAGCACGGACACCCGGCCCCGGGCACACTCCCCCGTGTCCTGATTTGATTCGTAAATGCCACCTTCCCATCCCCGTCCTGCTCTCTGCCTGCAGCGGGAGCTCCTTGAGGGAAGGGACCGTCTGGCACCATTTCCGGTTCCCTCGCTCCGCCCGCTCGGTTCCGACTCGCGTCTGGCACGACAAGTCTTGGGGGCTCACGCTTTGGGGATCAGCCAAGAGTTTTGCCATCACCTGCAGGCGTGGTGGTTGAAATTCGGCTTAAACCTAACTCAAGCCCACCGTTCAGTTGATAGATGAGGAAACTGCTGTCTAGAGTTGCAGACGAGCATTGGTTATGAGAATAACTGTACTTCGACATGGGGGTTAGGATCCTGGGGCGCAACGTGCACACGCGCGCACACTTACACCGTCATACCCGTGCCCTTGCACGCTCACACTTGCATGCTCACACGCACATACTAACACATGTGCATGCACACATATCCCATGGGGTGGTGGTGACATTCAGGGGACGCCAGACTGCGTCCATCATTACAGTTTCTGCTTTCACGACGGGGAGGCCAGAGTTATCACCACCACGGTGCAGAGCAGCTGAGAGGCTCCGTCATCTAGGGCCCCGTCCTGACGCCCCGGCTGGGAGCTGCCGATCCCACAGCAAACGACACTGTCTCCGCTTTCCTCCAACCAGCTTCTGTTGAGAGAGAGAGAGAGAGGGAGAGAGGGAGGGAGGCATCTCCTGCATTTATGCAGGGCTCTGCATTCTTCATGCGACGCTCACCAGAGCCAGTGGGTGTCACACTCCTCAGGTGACAGATGCAGAAGTGGGGTCCCGGGGTCGCTCGGCTGCATCCAGCAAAACCACCTCAGTCCCAAGTCTGGCTAACCCCTCGTTCCATATTAGTCCTGCTAAGTCTTTTGCACAGTTTGGAGCCGATCTTCTTTTGCAGCCCCGTCGTCCTCTACCGTGAGGAAGCTCCCCCTTCCCAGCTGCACTGGTTTCTAGCTGTTTCCAGAACATGCCTCACACTTCTTGCCGTCTTTATCCCTGGTTGCCCCTCTGCGTGAGACGTGCTTCTCTCCCCACCTCCCATTTGGCTCTGGAAGGTTCACCAAGTCAAATGATGCCTCCTTCACGAAGCCCCGCCCCGACCCCAGAGCCCATCTGGGGACCCAGGAGTTTGGATTTGGACATTTTGGACTTTTGAGGGAGAGTGGAGCAGGGGTGAGCCGACACTTTATAAATATCTGCTCACATCTGTGTGTTAAAGCGCCCATCCTTCCTCGCTCCGTTGATAGTTGACTGGTATATCTCGCTATACGTTTGCATACCTTGTAAGGACCTTCAGGATGGGGAACATTTCTGATACGTTGCTTGTAGCACCTGAAGCTCTTAGCACTGGCCGTCAGTGGGGGAGACAGTACAAAATGCTTTCAAAAATCCAATTCCATAGAAATATTCAGATGCAAGTCTATGTGTTACCCCCAATAAACGCACACATCGTTGTGTTCCTTTAAACCATGTGATATAAAATCGTCACACTAGATTTTATATAATGAAATCAAATATAGCATGAAATGCAGAAATACTTCTTGCCACATGCTATTGAAAGATAGTAAGTCAACTTAGTTTTCAAAGGGCAGCACTGACCGTGTCGTGATCCAAGGAATCAGAAATAACCATTCTAACGAAAGTAAGCATTTGCAATTTAAGGCAAAGACAGACACTGTAAAAAACAAAAACGAAAACAAACAAACCCTGTGCTTTAATGGAGGAATCGTTATTTTATTATTTGCAACTCAGCAAACAAGTTGAATTGACCCATTTGAAGAAAGGAAGCAGAAATCTCAGCTGAGGAGGTGAGAAGGGAAAGGAATCTTAGGAGGAAACGCAGACAGAGGGAGCGAGGCAGCCTGGGAATGAGCCACGGCCTCTACCCCGTCTGGTCCCGTGTGCTCACCGCCCTTCCCGGCCCCTCGTCGCTTGACTCTGGTCACTCACCTGGGCAGATGTGGCTTTTTACAGACCTCACGGCTCAACCTAAATGGCCTGCGGTGAAATGGTCTAACGGGCCAAGAAGTCAGGTGCGCGGAGATGATCTTGCCTTTACTTTCCGGTCTGCTGGACCGTGAGTTCCAGGCAGGCAGGGCCCTGGGCTCAACCTAGAACCTGCCCTGTTGTAGGTGTCCAGTCACCTTTGGTGGCATAAACGTGCTCTCCCCAAGCCATCAAGTGGTCGGTGACACTTAGTCCTAGCCTGTCCAAAATTGTTTTAGAAATCTCTGGAGCGCAGTAGGCCATGTTAACGGAGAAATTGTCAGGGAGTGGAGGTGAAGCCAACCCGGCCCTGAGCCCTGCACTGGGACCCTCTGCTCACTCTTCTTCTAGGGGCTGGCCTCCGCGGCCTGCCCTCCGCCCCATGGCCACGCCTACCGTCGCAGACCAGGGCTCTCCGTGTCCCTGCCTCCTCCTCCCCTGGGGACATTGAGTCCTCAGTCCTGCAGGATCATCTGTGGCAGCCAGTGCTGGGGTCACAGCTCCTCCGCTCCCTCTGCAGGGCGGCCCCGGTGTCCCTCCTGAAGGTCACCCAAGGTCAAGTGTGGGCTCTCCCCTGCTCCACTCTGCCTCGAAACTCCAAAACCTCCAAATCCAAACTCCTCCGTCCCTGGATGGGCTCCTCTCCTGCCTCTTTTCCATGAAAGGCGCCTCTGGCGCCTCAACTTGGCCCCTGGTGACCTTTGATGACCCCCCCCCCCCCCCCGTCGTGCTCATGGTCCCCTCACGCTTCCGCATAAAGTGTCTCCTGTTCCCATTTCCCCGTCCCCGCCCTGGATCAACCCTTGCTCCAAAAATGTTTCGGTGCCTCCCACCCATGCTTCCTGCCTCCACCCTTTCTTTCACAGCCATCTTGCACATTCCAGAAGGTCGTGTTTCAAAAACGCGGCTTGAGCCTGACGCGAGTCCTGCCACCCCGCTGCACGCAAAGCCACGCGCCTCCCCGAGGCCCACTCGCCCCTCCCGCGCTTGTGCCAGGGTTCCCGCACACGCCCGCTGCTCACCGGCTCACGTACTGGTGGCCCACTGGTCATGCCAGTCCCCGCGCTGGGCCAGGAAAACCAAAACAAACGAGGAAGATACTCCCTGGGCGTGGAAAGCAGCCAGATGACATTTGCGCGCCGCGCAGCGAGGGCTGTGAGGCGGGGCGTCCACAAAACCGCAGGGGAAACCACGGAAGGGACCGGCATGCCGGGCGATCCTGAAGGTCTGGCTGGGCTGGGCCGTGAGGGGTAAGCGTCAGCCCGGAAGGTCACTGCAGCCAAGGGCAGCCACGGGAACCGTGACAGGCCTTCGGGTGGGGACGCTGAGGAACGGGACATGGCCCGGGCCTTAAAGCAGCCGGCATCCCAGCAGGTCAGAGGGGTGGCCGCCAATGGTTACACTGCAGAGAGCGTCGTGGGGTGGGGGCGGGGCAGGCAGAGGAAAGGGGGGACACGCAGCCAGAGCAGAGTCCTGGCGGGCAGGAGGCCGGAGCTGTATTAGAGGCACACTGTAGTGCGCACGGAGGGTGCGGACCGGTACGTGACGAGGCCGTGGTGCAGCCAAGGCCAAAGCCAGGGGGAAGGATGGAGGCAGAGGACAAAGCCTGCATCGTGGGTCCCGCCTTCCTTCCGCGGCCCCCACCGTGCGTCTGCACCCGCCCTCCCGTGTCCTCAGTGTTCGCCTGCGCTCTCTGACCTTTCCCTCTCCTCGACTCTTGCTCCTTCGAGGCCACTCACCTGCCCTCCAAGCCCTCCTCATCCTCCCAGACTCCCCTCAAGGCCCCGTGTTTCACACAGGCCATTTGTGACCCCTCCCTCTGTCAGCACCGGGCTGACCACCCATCCTGTGGGCGGCCTTTGCCCTCGAGCTCCGCTGTGGCCTCCCCGGCGCGAGTCCTTGGTGACTGAGGCAAGAAGGCCGGTCACCCCGTGTGGCCAAGGACGAGGGATGGGTTTGGGAGCCACGTCCACCTGGGGCTTCCCGGCTGTGCCGCTGACCAGCTGGGTGACTGGGTGAGTTGCCTGGCTGCCATGACGAGAGACCCCGAACTTGGGGGCTTAGAGCGACAGAGATTTCTTCTGTCACAGTCCTTGAGGCCGGAAGTCTGAAGTCAAGGAGTCAGCAGTGTTGGAGGGAGGGTCCACCGTGGGTCCCTCCTGGCTCCTGGCGGCTCCTGGCAACCCTTGGCGTCTCCTGGCTTGTGTCACTCTGGTTTCTGCCTCCACCTTGATGTAGCCTCCCCGCCACGTCCCTGTCTTCTCCTTTTTCTCTAAAGGCACGTGTCGTTGTATTTAGGGCCCACCGTGAATCCAGGATGAGCTCACCTTGAGATCAAATCACACCCGAAAAGACCCTTTTTCCAAGGGTTCCATTCCTAGGTACCTTTGTTGGAACTTAGACATATCTTTTTTGGGCAACACTATTCAACCCGCTACAGTGACCTTGGACTCTTATCATTGGCTTCCTCTTAGTGAAAGGGGCTCATGATACCTGCTCTAAAAAGATTGCTCTAAATATTAGAGAAAACAGAGGGATTCAAAAGCCTGGCTCATGGGGCGGGAGAGCATAAGGAGTGACTGTTGGTGGGTACATAGTTTTTTGGGGGGTGATGAAAACATTCTAGAATCAATGGTGATGTTTGCACAACTCACTGAACGTACTAAAAGTCATCGAGTTGCATGCTGTAAAAGAGTGACCTTAATGGTATGTGAATCATTTCTCGATAAAGCTGTTGTTTTTAGAAAGGAGCCTGACTCACGGGGTGGTCTCTTCATAAATCGTAAGCTGCTATTATTATTACTGATGTGCCAGTCACAACTGTTATTAAAATCTTTTATAATAGTTTAACATTTTACCTCTTCCGTCATGCCTCCCAAACCCGGACGTGAATTACATTTGAAACGGGAACCATGGGTGAGATATCCTTGTGTGTTCTACCTTAGCTAGCCCGGGCTTTGCATGCAGTAGGGGGCACTGCCTATTTGTTTTGACTGTACATGAGTCGTTCTCATGGAAATTACTCGTTGGAAATAAGCCCAACGGGGCTTGCGTGTTCGGTAACATCGCTGCGATCGCTGTATCCAGCGTGCGTGAGGTGGGATATTACTTTTACCCATGGGCTCCCCCAGGAAAGGACTGAAATTAGATTTCATGCCAACCGCAGTTCTAACTTATGACTGACAGCCTGATATTGAGACCAGAAGTCTTTCTTTTTTTTCCCACGAAAATTCAATTAGCAGTTGAACATGGAACCGGGTCCGGAAGATTCACACATTCTAATCGTTGCCTTATTACAGGTAGTCAAAATCCACGCACCACTCTCCGAATTGCCCGGGAGTCGTAAGAAAGATCGTACTAAGAACCACAGCAGGAGGCCGTGTTATTGCCTGATGCGCCACTGCTTTGGAGATTAAAAACTGAATTTTGAGAAAAACAAAAACTTATCTGGAGGAAATGTAGGCCTCCTGAGTTTTCACTTTGAGAGCTAACAAAGTCAATTTAAAATTTTAATAGCTTCCTCTTTGTTGCCGTTGAAGGAAAAACACCACGATTTTAAACTTTTAAGGAAGGCTGCCTATATTCAAAGCAGCCACTCCATTTCTCTGGCTCTTTTTCCTTCTCGTGCTTCTCACGAGAGGCCCCACCTCCCCCTCACAACAGCGCTGGAGGGAAGCAAGAAGGCGTGAGGGTTGAGAGGGGCAGGGCTTGGGCCCACGGGTCCCAGCTCTGCCTCCAGCCACCTGCGTGTCCTTGACAGTCAAGATCAGGGCCAGAGATACAGCCGGGTGCAGATCCATTGGGTGGTCGAGGCAATGAGCACAGCCCAGACAGAGTGCCATCAGGTGGCCCTCATCACCCCCCAGCCGTGCCTTTCTCTTCCGCTTTCCTCCGTTCATATACTCAACTCACTGCCCAAGAACTCGGCCTCGCTCCCCACCATGGAGGCCGGTCCAGGATCCTCCTGTCTTTCCCTGGAAAAGGTACCCACGGTCTTCATTTTCCTGCCCCGACTCTGGCCGGGGAAAAAAGCCCCAATTTCAGAGTCTGCTGGATTTAACTTCCATACTCCGAGATACTTCGAGCTCCAAGTTTACAACTAAATATCTATGACATTCAGCTTAAATTACACTCGCTTATCTAGCTCGGGGCCAGCAAGGGCTGTGAGAACATCAGAATTTTACATCTCAGAAACCCTGAATCCTTGAGTTTTGTGTCCACTGTTGTTTCCAGCAACCTCTAGGGCTAAATGATTAATTATACTCAAGACAGCCCAAAGCAATTATTTAATTAAGCTGCATTACAGGCTGCGAGTTGTTTGGAGCAAAGGGAAAGCCTTCACCCCAGTTTCTCAACATCTGGCCCTTGGATGACTTAAAAGATAAAAGGAGATATGAGAACATTTTTATGACTAAGTAGACAATTTCTAAAATTTTTCCATAAAGTAGAAAAACTTTTTCAGTAATTTGTTTCTCGTGATTAGAACTTGGTGACATGTTTTACTGTGAGGGTTCAGCTCATTTAACTCTAATGCAAAATAGAAGACGTTGGTGTATGAACTGAAATGTTGGGATCGTCTTTGTTTTGGGGCAAGAAAGTCAGTATTTCAGCAAATCTATGCTTTCCCTTCAAGTGTGTTTGTTTTCCGCATTCCCTTGGCCTATTTTTTTTTTTAAGTACTCTGTCTTAATTTAGGCTCTTTAAAATCAACTTTAACAAACAGAAATCCCCCATTACCCGTTCCAAACTTCAAAACCTAAGTTTTGTTTCACGAAGAACTTTTTAAGAAGAGAGATACATGCCACCCCAACAGAGAGGATGGCCAAAGTCTCATCTGTACGGTCTACTGGAGACACATGAAGACATTAATTGGGGCACAAGCATCCAGACATGACCTTGCTCTTTCCCACTGCCCATAACTTCATTCCATTGGACTGGTGGAGTAAACCAGTTGAATAATAATGAACTGAGTAGAGTGTATTTGTTCACCAGTTGTGTTCAACATAAGTATGTGACTCATTCAGACCTCTTCCTTCCATCCCATGTGAGCACTGAAATACTGTCATTCTATTCAACTCGAAGAGGGACTATTCACCCATAAACGGGCCATCAATAAGCATAAGATGGCCCTTGCTTTAACAGCGCACGTGCTAAAATTTTGAAACGAGAAGCACAGCACGAACGAAGAGCCGAAATAAGCAGTAATGAATGACATAGGAACATGTTCTAAGGTCCCTCTTGTGGAGACAGGCTCAGGTTTTCTGGAGAAGAGGAATGGAGCAGTGCGCGTTTTCAACTCTTTTTTCAGCACTGAGGCAAACTCGGATCCTTGAGTTCAGGCAGTGTGAACTGTGTGTTAGAACTACTGCCTGAAACCTGAGCCTGTGGACCTCATCCATAGTCCTGAATCTTCGGACGTGACCTGCAAAATACCGTAGACATGTGCCTATGTGAATTTTTGTGAGAAGGGTATAAAAGGGTTCAGGTCTCCAAAAAGGTTAGGGCTCGCTCTGTCAGACGTGTCTGTTTACAATGCGATAAATCTCACATGACGTGTTAGGCATTTCTCTAGCGGAGAGGTTGTGGTTACCTTGCTAAATAATGGAAGTCTCTAGAAGCTTCCATTATTGCGTGGGAAGAGTCTTAAAGCTGCCAACTTACTATTACTCAAATTGCCATTTCTCCAAAGAAAATCCTTCTTCCGACACCAAGAAGAGCCTTTTAAATTACTTTATCGTCCCACACTGGAAAAGAGAGAAACAGAAACCATCGTGTAGGGCAGTGTTCCCCTAACACCTGAAGGAAGCTGACCGCCTTAGGCTAGCGCTGCTCATTTCTGGAAAGCGGAACATTGCCTCCGCTCTGTCGTGCTCCAGAAGGGCAGACGCGCATCGTGGTCCCTGGCATGATGCCACCTTCTCTCTCTGCAAGGCAGAGAATGGGTAACGAAGTTGTCTGTTTTTTAAAAGAATTTATACCTTTATTCCCAGATCGAAAAGTTACTTCAAAGTTCCTTTGTATTGAAGTATTGAAGTTACTTCAGTAACTAAGGAGTTACTGTCATTCGTAGAAGTGTATTTATCGTATTAATGCTGTATCTCCTATCAGGGAGTCATGGATGGCCAGTATGTGGGCAAATGTGTTATCAAAGCACAGGACCTTCCGGAAATTGTCAGTCTTTGGACTAACACGTTAATAGAAAGAAGCCTAAATCACGGACCTGCCCTTGTTAATAACAACAAAGAGGACAGCTACCATTTAAGCACTGATCTATGGCTTCCACAGGACTAAAAGTTTCCATTAGATGACATAGCAGCCCAGAGAAATAGGTATTACTATCCCATTTGCCAGGTAAGGAAACCAAGGTCAAAGAGGTCAAGTTCACACTATTAGTAAGTAGCAGAGCCGGACCTTACGCCCAGACTGCCAGACCCCTGAGGCCGCCTTGTCAACCTCAGGCCCAGGATGTTTCCCAGCAGTCCTCTCTCCTATAAAGAGAGATCCACCTTTAGCCAAGTCACAGACCTCAGCCTTCAGGAAGCAGTCCTAATGCTTTGTGCCCTTACACTGCTTCCTTTGTTGACATGTCTCCCACAAATAAGTAGAAGTGGGTGCTCAACCTTACATCAGAATCCTTTCAAATATTTAGGAAACGTAGTGGACCAGACTAAAAAACTCACATGCAGGAATTTGCCTTTAAAGAAAAAGATTTCCCTCCTGAATCACACCTGCTAATTCAGATAGAGTTATTGTCCAAGGCAGAGGAAACATCGTTTCTCTCAACTCTTTTTGCCAGTAAAAAAAAAAAAAAAAAAAAAAAAAAAATTGTAAATTGAAATTAAAAAAAAAAAAAAATAGAGGCTAAATGCAGTCTATTCTTTACCATGAAATATTTGAAACAAAAAAATTTCCCAGATTGTTTTCAAAACATTTGCAAGAAGAAAATCCATGCAAACATGTTGCACAGAAATGGCCTTAAAACCCGAGGATATAAATAAATTGGCCTTTCTCCTGCCATTCCTTCCCTTGTTAAGAACAGGGCCTTGGCCATAAACAAGAAGCTACCTTTAAAAATTATATACTTTTTTTCCTTCTTTCTTTCTCAACAGGGGACTTATCACATTTGAAAATAACACGTATCTCTTGGAACCAATGAAAAATGAAACCAATGAATACAAGCTCTTCCCGGTGGAGAACCTGAGAGGCACCTGGGGGTCCTGCGGATCACATCACGGCACGTCTGCCCCGGCTGCAGAGACCAGGCTCCCGCCGCCCTCCCAGACGTGGGCAAGAAGGGTAGGGGAAACCAAGGCCGTGCTCCTGGGGGCATGGGGACTCCAGCTCGGGGCACCCAGGGCGAGGGCATCTGGAGGAATTTTGCTGTCTGGGTGTTGTGTCTGCGGGATGGAGTTACCCGCTTTATCTGGAGCGGTTGCCATCACCTGTGCAGAGCAAACCCAGATGCTGAAACCTCCATCGTTGTTTTGCAAATGTCAGTCTCGGCGTCATTAACCGATGATAAAGTCGGGCTCAGAGGCCGACAAAATCACCCTTCGTTACGTGTCTGAACCTACGGGGGCCCGGACCCATGGTCGCACCCCCACCGTTGCACCCGCCTCCATAAACAAGGCGAGAACAGGCCCTCACCTGCCCTTGGCCAGCAGTTCTGCTGCTACGGGAGAAAGACAATTTGGAGGTTTCTTCATCCACCAGTCTGTTTACAAATAGGGTCTTCATTGTGATTTGCGTACCATTCCCGGTCTTTGCCTGCGTGCCCATGCAGAGGTGACCAGAGTCCTGGCCACGCAGGGCTGCTGAGGAGCCTTGCTTAGCCCGGTCCGTGATGCCAATGCCTGGCCTTCCTTCCCAAGACCGTTCAAGCTCTCTGTGTTTTCTGGCCACCTGCTCCTGGGCCTGCTCATCAAAGGTCTCTCCTTCTGCTACAGAAGTGGAAAGAGTCGTTGCCTGATGGAGTCTGGGCCGCTAACCTCCCTCCCCACTAAGTGGACAGAAACACAGAGGCCTCAACAGCCCGTGGTGCAATACCACGAAACCTCCACCCCAAATGACTGCCTGACCCTTTTACGTCCAGCATTATGCGGGCCCCACAGGCCAGAGCGGACACTCTTTTTTTTTTTTAAACATGTACAAATTTATTCATTTTTTACTGGGGTGTCATTTTTTTTAATGTTTATTTTTTGAGAGAGACAGAGTGTGAGTAGGGAAGGGGCAGAGAGAGAGAGGGAGACACAGCATCCGAACCAGGCTCCAGGCTCTGAGCCATCAGCACAGAGCCCGACGCGGGGCTCAAACTCGTGAACCACGAGATCATGACCTGAGCTGAAGTCAGATGCTTAACTCACTGAGCCACCCAGGCACCCCGCGAACTCTCTTAAAAAAGGAGGAGGGTAGCCACATTTGGCTGGGGGCCCTGCCTTTCAATGAGTACAACCAGATAGGAAGTTGTCAACAACTTCCTGATTTTTCATCTCTGGCTTTCCTGTTCCTCTTTTGACAAGAAATCAGGAATTCATAAATATGATGTCAAATGTGATAATTAGATGGCCCAGGGACATGTTCTTCAGGGTCCCACTTAACAGACAGCACATTTTGTCTTTCCTGACTTTGAATGTTACACTGCTTAACATTCAACATTCCATACATATCATTCCCCTTCGTTCATTCCTAGTCATTTGTCTGAGTTCCACCAGTAAACATTATCCTAAACGATTTCTTCTCCTTCGTAAAGTATCCCTCGCAGCTGTGACTAGAGAGTGTTCCCCTCGCCTTCATTTTGATGTCGTTGATTCTCTCCATCCTGGTCTTCTGCCTGTGTGACCCTAACATCCTCTATTTCTTAATATGCTTACGAGATTTTAGGGGCGCTGTGGTGGCTCAGTTGGTGAAGCGTCTGACTTTGGCTCAGATCATGATCTCACAGTTCATGGGTTCGAGCCTCAAGTTGGGCTCTGTGCTGACAGTGTAGAGCCCGGAGCCTGCTTCGGATTCTGTGTCTCCCTCTCTCTCTGCACCTCTCTCTCTCTCTGTCTCTCTCTCAAAAATAAACAAACATTAAAAAAAATTTTTAATATGCTTACAAGATTTTCTTTCTTTTAATGTTTATTTTTTTTAATTTTTTTTAATGTTTTTATTTATTTTTGAGACAGAGAGAGACAGAGCATGAGCAGGGGAGGGGTAGAGAGAGAGAGGGAGACCCAGAATCCAAAGCAGGCTCCAGGCTCTGAGCTGTCAGCACAGAGCCCGACACGGGGCTCGAACTCGGGAACGGCGAGATCATGACCTAGGCTGAAGTCGGACGCTTAACCGACTGAGCCTCCCGGGAGCCCCTGCTCACAAGATTTTCTATGACAGGTGCTTGCCACTCTTCTTCCTTCTCTTGCGCATCACGCAGAAGGGTAAGAACCCCTGTCTGGGACTGTGGCCCACCTTGACACTGAGACTCAGTGGTGGAGACCGAACGTCCCCCCCGCAGGGAGCAAAGCTTGAAAAATCCGCCCCCCTACACACACCTGCCTACGGCAGTTCCAGGGAGTTTTCATCCTGCTTTTTCGCACCCCCCCTCCCCCCATCCACACGGTAGAGTGACAGATTTAAGAGCTGGAGTCACAAAGTCTGGCCTCTGTGGTCCCCAGGGCACGTTTCTTTCACTCTTGCGACACTCTTGCCTTCCATTCCGGACCTCAGAGAGGAGGTGATGCCTCGGTAGCTCTTCCAGTCATAAACAAGTAGAACATTTGCATTTGGCTTTGGAGGTGCTTTGCTTTGAGACCCCGGCACCCGTGCTGCGAGATTTACAACCTGACGGCGTCAATGACACTCAAGTACGTTTGCCATTTCGTGCGGAAGTACCACCTGGGTCTCCACCCGCCAGCCACATTTTCATTCTTTAAGCTCAGGGCTCTCTCGACCTGCGATTGGCACCGTAATCTCCAGTCCTTCTGGCTTCAGGAGGAAGGCAGAAAACCAGACCAGCAGCGCTGTTTTGTTAACAATGCGTATTGGGGTGTAAGTGAACCTTTAAATTGAAAAGCGAAGGCTCCGTCCTCGTTTTGCTCTAGAAGTCGCTGTGATTGTTTTCATGGAAGAGAAAATGTCTGTGACTTCAAGTCCATCTACATAATGAAAATGAGACAAAAACGTCATTTTCAAAGAAGGGGAATCCTTGGGAACTGGAACGGCGGGCGCGATGGTTTGGGACGGCCTCTCGGGTAAATACGAAAGGGGCACATTCGAGGCACGTGCCGCTCACCTGCCTCACTTACAGCCGCCTTATTTTATGCTCCACAAAATCAATGTCACTGCGGCTTGCTCCTCTTCTGTATGCACTACGGTGACCGCCCTCGGCTTCGCCCAGCATTTTCTGGCGACTGTTGCAAAGATTGGTTTGCAGGCTGAGATTTTTCTGCAGATACGTGCGTTTTCCTGCCCGGAGCAGCAGGAATAAATCAGCGCTCAGGGTTTGCACTGGCTATGCTGTGAGCCTGAGGTATTGTTTGTCATTTTTACAAGGCTCTACATTCGGTTTTAGTGAGGACCCAGGTTGCTCCTGGCAGGGCGCCGGCCGTCTCACAGCTTCGCAGTCAGATCGCGCCCCCGCAACCCGCGGAGCCCCTGCCGCTCGGCTGTCCTGTAGACTCACCGCCCTCCTTCCCTGCCCATCAACCAGCCATTCGAGAATGCAAGTTCATTTGAACACCGGCCTCAGCAAGCTATAGGCGAAGGCTTGGTAAATCTGCTACAGGAGGAAAATCACATAATACGGCCCAAAGGCACATGTAAATTGTGTTTGAATTATCCTCTCTTTGGGGATTATCTGTGCTGCGGTTCCCCTCTGTTAGTGTGGGTAATTATGAGTCAGATGCCAAAGGCGATAGTTCCTCTGGCAAATAGTGTTTGCTCAGGCTGCTGAGCTGGTCGGGGAGACCCTGCCGTGTTTCCTCAAACGTAGCCATTCAGGGGCGCCCAGGTGGTTCCATCGGTTGAGCGTCCGACTTCGGCTCAGGTCACGACCTCGGGGTTGGTGGGTTCGAGCCCCGCGTCGGGCTCTGTGCTGACAGCTCAGGGCCTGGAGCCTGCTTCGGACTCTGTGTCTCCCTCTCTGTCTGCCCCTCCCCTGCTCACGCTCTTTCTCTCGCTCAAAAATAAATACACATTAAAAAAAGAAAAAGAAAAAAGTAGCCATTCGGAAACGGGCCAGGGCTACCGCTGTTGATTTCTAGACAGCCTCTCCTATTGGTTTAGTAGAAGACACAGTTGCGGTGGCGACAGGAGCGGCAATAATCCTACCCGTCCTCCGCAGAGCCTAAGGATAGTGGGGTTTCCGGAAGTGGCCAGAACCACGTGACCTCACTAATTGCAGCGGGCGTAACGTAATTCCTCTCTGACATAACCATCTGCATACCCACCCCTCCCTTGGTCGTTCGCTCGTAGATCTTGCTGGTAGGTAACGGAGGCAGTTCCACAGTTGTTTCTTTGGCCCTGAGTCCTGAGCATCCATCAGTGTGAGCCGAACCCCCAGAATCTCCAGGTGTGGATTCCTATTAAGACCCAAATCGAT
Organism: Panthera onca; assembly: GCF_046562875.1. Classification (NCBI taxonomy): domain Eukaryota; kingdom Metazoa; phylum Chordata; class Mammalia; order Carnivora; family Felidae; genus Panthera; species Panthera onca. The sequence continues at coordinate 6,389,118 of NC_138349.1, forward strand.
GAAGACCCTGGATAAATACATAACAGATCTCGCTGGTGCCACTGGCGTTTTGGACTCAACGCCACTTGTCCCGTTAACATTCAGTTCACCGGACTGAGCCCGTTCTTCTGGCTTCTCGCCTCTTCGGCTGATCGTTTCTGCAGCCCGCGTCCTGGCCGGGCCCCGGAGGCTGTCCCCCCATGCTGTCCGTGTGCTTCACCCCCACGCAAGTCACTGCCAGGATGCAGGAGAAGACCTCACACAGCGGGAACCAGGGCTCAGCTTCTAAATACTCACAAAGTGACCTCGGAGTCAAGGCAAGAGCCTCGTGCGAGCCAACAATGACCCTTCTCTACTCAGAGGCAGATACACCAAACTTTTGATCTGTTTAATTTGCCGATCTTGCCACCCTTGGAGCCACTGGCCCGGGATCCATTGTTATTGTCTCTTGGTGGTGGTTTTAGCCCAGTCAACTGGAGGCCGTTCGCCGATCTCCATGGTTGCTGTCCCAGCAGTCGCCAGCCATCACCTGCACTCCTGGCTTCCACCATCGTCGTCCAATAATCCGTTCTCCCAGCAGCCAGAGTGATATTTTTAGAAGCTCACATGCAGGGGCTCCCTGTTGCTCTCAGGTCACCTTCAGCCTCCTTGCCGTGGCCCCTGCCGCATGCACGTCTCATCCGCAACCCTCCCTCCGCTCTAGACTATGGAGACGTCCTGCCTGTTGCTCTAACACCGCCTGGTCTCCCAGCCTCAGGACTTCTGCTGTTGTTGTTCCATCTGTCTGAACACTGTTCCTCCACACATACCTACTTCTCTTCCTTAGGTCGCAGCCGCCTTAGTCGCACGCCCCCATCTTTAACCTCATGGCGACAGCACCTTCCACAGACTCAGCTGTATTTTTGCTAACTTTTTATTGTCACCCCATCCCCCGGCCCCTCCTGGGAGGTGAGCCTCGTGAGCACTTTAACTTAGGTTGTTTGTCCGTCCCCGAATGATACACAAATAGTCTGGCCCCTATGGGGAAGGAGGTTCGATGAGAGTTTATCGAAACCCTAATCTCAGCTTGTTTTTCTGACTTGGGTTGGGTTAAGTCCCCAGGGCCAAAGTTCTTGCTGTAGCATATTGGGGGATATTCTGTCTCCGGGAACTTGGCTGTGACAACTTCAAGAGGCCCAGGAACTGGTTCCCTCTTGAGCAAGACTCCGAGAACGCCTCGGTCTCCACCTTGGAACCGAGACTGTTGGGCCACGTTCAGGGGCTTATTATGTTCCTGTCTGTTTGGGGAAGGGCTTTTGTTTATAACCCCGACAGTGAAAATTCAATCAAGCAACCAGTTTCAAATGTTGCTCTGCATATCAAAAATTTTACATACGATTTTTTTTTTTTTTTAAACTGGACGGCCCAGATAGGTCGAAATCATGCGGAGGTAATTTAAGCCTCTCTGTGTGTGCCACTGACAGAGGAATGAATGTTCGCGGCCATGAGCCGGCCCCTCCCCCATGGCTTTTTATTATTATGTGGTTAGGCTTCTCTCTGAGCTTGCAATTCTCTGAATTCATGAGAAAATCTGGACTCCTCTGAAAACTGCAGAGACAGGAAAATTGCGTTCATGTGTTTGTTTTCATTATCTGGAATTGTGTATTTTCTAAATGATGATCCAAGGCCACTTGGAAAAATCCCCTGGTCATTCATTTCACCCCTTCGTGGTCTGAAAGGTGTAAGTGCCTGAACAACCAAGGCCCTTCCTGCGAGTTTTTCAACAGGAGATTAATTCATTTTTTCTGTGATAGAGCTGTATTTTCTCCTGGAGGATTCGCTGAATCTGTTCATGATTAATCGCAGAGTCGTGGGAGAAAAGGAGACTTCTGCGTCTTTCACACCTCGATAAGGGAAAAGGGCCAGATCTTCACCCCTTCCAAAGGTGTCGCATTTGGGGTACACGAGCGGGTACGGCCGGGGCTAATCTTTTCTCCCGTCTGAGTCCACAGCTATCACCATAAAGCCTGCCTGTAACACATGGTCATGAAGCTTGACTTCTTTTCTCATAACGTGGTAAAAATATGAGAAATGATACCTTTCCTGGTGCTTTGCTTTTCCCTCTTCCAGAAGGTTTCCAGATTTCTTGAGGGATACCTAAATTCATGAATCAGCACAGCTGGGCGGCGAGCAGGAACACTGCTATGATACAAACATTTTTCTTGTAAAAATCCTGTTTTGAAGATCCCGGACTGATGGGGATTTGTTTTATAAAAGATGTTTCCCTCGGGCTTATGTGACTGGAAAGCTGATTCAAAGCATGCCTTGGTCATTTGTGCCGTTGTCTGAAAGCATGGCCAGAGCATGAGAGCTTTAACCGGGCAGCAATATTGTTAACGCAGACACCAGCCCGTCCGTTGCGGGGACCAAACCCAGCTCGACCCCCGTTTCCTCCAACCGCTTTTCATTGCAGAAGCAGAAGGCTTTGTTTTTTTTTTTTGTTTTTCATGTGTGCTTTTGAGACCACCCTCCAGGAATTGCTCTTTTTCTCCTAAAAGTGCCTTTGGGATTCTCCCAGTAATTCATGGAAGAGTGCAAATGTTTTTTGAGGAAGCTCGATTAAAATGTAACCCACTTCAGAGGCTGCCTTCACTAGTCATACATCTGCCATCGCCCTCTCCTCCGTGCCTGCCCTTTGGTGCACAGTCTCTCCCTTCCTCTCCGCTCCTTCACCCTCCCCAAACCTCCTTCTCCAGGGCCTGGAGTTCAGTCTTTCCGTTCTTCCTTTCTTGACACTGTTTCTTTCTACTCTTGATCCTTTCTGGTTTTACCCTTAGCACCTCCTTCTTGCCCAACTCTGTTCCAGCCTGGCCGTTCCCCATTGTCCGGACCACTCATCCTTTGCTTCTAACTAGATTTTCGCATGATCGGCCCCGAGGAGTAAGCTGCCTGAAACGGGCTATTCAGTGTTGCCCCCAAAAGTAGGCCATAGAGGGGAAGGCGACACACATGAGACACTGGATGGCATCTTCTTCTGTAGTGACCTTCAAATGTGCTGCAGGTGGCTCAGAATGAATGGCCATTGGCTGGCTGGGGTTCCGGAGAATTGCTTTGGTCTGACTCATCTACGTGCATGTTTCGCGTAATAACGTTCTTGACTCGTTCTCGTCCCGCCGCCATCAATGAGTCAGAGGGCAGGCGGGATTCCTCTTGAAGGATTTCCCGGATGGAAATGGAAGCCGGTCACCCATGTGGAGAAGGTTTTCCAGAGGTTGTTGGGGTTGGAGGTGAACTTCAGAGGGGACAGGGATAGGGTCGGTGGTGGTGGTGAGGATTCTCTCGCCTCAGTTAAAGGGTGTGGGTCCAGAGATACGGGCAGTGTTCTGGAAGCCGCGGAGAGGTGTTATGGGAAATTAAAGTCCGTGTTTACTTTTGGCAGCATAAAAGAGAGACCCTCAAGATGACCAAGTACGTAGAGCTGGTTATTGTCGCGGACAACCGAGAGGTAAGAGCTTTATCAAACTTCTCGGTACAGTTGGTTAAAAACAGAAATAAGGAGAAGAAAATATTGAGCAAGTTATCCCTCGCCCTGATTAACCTCATTTTCTATGAGCCGTTAAAAGCATTGGAAACAACCCGTTGAAGCGGTTTCCTAGTATTATAACGTATGAAATATTAAAAATGCACCTGATATTCCAAAATAATGGCAAGGGCTGCAGTAAAGGCAGGACTGCCCTGTGGCTAAGGTCCCCAAACAGAACTATTTGGGGGAAATGGCAGATGGCTTGAGAATGTATTCTACAGCATTTGGGGGGAAAGTTGGGTTTAAAAATGTCCGACGCATCCCAAACCAAAATGAATTAATGAATGCAGGCTGCAGGGACACGGCAGAAAAACTGACGTGTGCTTCGGTGCTACGTTAGCTTTCTTCCTTTCATTGGTTTCCGGTGAGCTGTTTTGAAATGATCTTCTCTGAATTCCTTCCTCACCTCTGCCCCATGGTCTGAATGAGGTGACTTTTTCTCGTGAACTCACTCGACACCTACGAATGAAACAGGCTTGACTGTTTCTCAGAAAACTGTTCCCGTTCAGGAAGGTCAGATTTGAGGGGAGAAGGGGACCTCATTAACTTTTCTCCCTTCTCCTCTGCCTTGTTTGACTGCTTGCCATGAGCTTCTATTCCTTTTACCGTTTCATTTTTAAAAACAAATATAAAGGAAATTTCTGAGGATGTTAAAATCGAGTTGATGATATGAAAAATGGCTTTGGACTGCCTTCTCGCTGTCTGTTCTCTCCGCCAAAACATGTCACAGCCTCCACCATTTGTGTGGCTGGAAACATCGCAGAAGTTGCTGTGTCCTGAGCGCTTGGCTTGGGCACATTTCAGGGAGTTTCAGAAAGTCCCCAGACAGGGAAATTTACTCCTCAGGATGGGAACTCATTTCACCGTAAACTGGGGAGGGCCCCGGGTGGTGTGTGAAGAAGCCCAAGACTTCACATTTCCAGGAGCTGGGAAGATGAGATTTGACGGGTATTCTTGCCGTTATTAATGCTGACATTTAAAATTATTAAGTTTCAGAGGCAAGGAAAAGATCTGGAAAAAGTTAAGCAGCGATTAATAGAGATCGCTAATCACGTTGACAAGGTGAGTTCTTTTTGGGGTAATTAAATCACTCAAATCACGTAAATGTTTAGAAACGGGCTGCAGGGAATGAAGCACACCTCGTCTGACTTGGCGGTGAGATCGGTTCTGCCTCTGGTCCTGGGCTGGAACACGGACTTCCCCTTCCTCTGAGCACAGAATTCCCGGGCGTGGAACAGCTACAGGAGATGCACGCTGTCTGGACCGCGGTGGCCTGGGGCTACATCTCCCTCCAGACTCTCTTCTGGCCAGAGACCCAGCGTGAGGGGAACCCTCCTCCATCAGAGCCGGGAAACCTGTAGGACGCATCCGACCCTCTGGGACGCATCCGACCCTCTGGGGAACTCCTAAGTGCGCCTCCTCCCAGGTCTCCCCGAGTTGCTCCCCAGGGCCCCCTCCCCGCCGAGGGCAGGCTGTCGTTTATAAAGGACACGCGGGCTCCAAGGTCCGGAGACATGGCCATTGGCTTTCGGTTCAATCAGCTGTTGGAATATCTCCCCTCCCCCCCCCCCCATTCAAAGAGGTTGGGAGCTTTGGCAACCAACCTTGGCAAAGGTGGTTCAGACCTAGAGGAAACCCCAGAAGCCTGGTCTAATCCCGGGAGTGTGTGCTCAGCAACACTCCCTACACTACCTGTCCACAAGCAGAGGGCGAAGCTGTCTGAGCACCTGCCCTTCTCCACGCACCCCGCAGAACAGAGCCATCAAGCTGTCTGGTGCTGGCTCTCGGTCTAAAACGGCTTCTCACACCCGCCTGCACGTTGGAGTTGCCTGGAAGCTTCCAAAGGCATCGCTGCCCGGGCACCTTGGCAACTGGGGGGCTGTTAATAACTTGCACCGGTAATTAGAGAACAACATACCTCGGAAAAGACCTGACGGACTGCATGGAATTTGCCAGCCTGGCTGTTCTTGTGTTTCTGGCCGAGGGAGGGTTTAATTCCTGAGCACCCGTAGGCGGGCCGCCCCCAGCAGACCCCAAGGCCCCTGCTGGGGGTCCGCGGGCTCCTCCAGATGCTCTGTGCCTCCGAACCTGCTCACTGATGAGCCCTGGGCTCTGGCCAGTGTTCCAAGGTTCAGTTTTGCACCGCTGCAAGTGACAGCATCTCGGCCCCAAAACGACGACTGCTCCACGGGCAACTTCACGTTAACAGCTGCCCGGCCGGCTGCATTGGCCTGAAGGGAAGGGGGAGAACGACAGCCCAGGCCGAAAGACCAGGCAGTGATTTAGTGCAAAGGTGACCTTCTGAAACCTCCAGGCCACTCCCCCCACCCCCCACCCCCCACCCCCCACCCCCGTAAGTAAAACACAGGAGGCGGGTCTGATGCTCAGAGGCAAGAGCGAGGCCTGGGCACTAGAGCCGAGGGATGTTCCCCAGGTCCTGATCCCGCAGGGCAGGGCAGGGCAGAGCCCTGACACGTGTGCTCGCCCAAGCTTCGCCTCTTTAACCTCTCACCTCCAGTCTGTCCCACGTCTTCTCAAGAAGTTAGCACCAGCCGCAGGTCCATTAGCGCTGACCCTCTGTGACCTACTTCTGGAAGGGCTGGTCTTCCGTGCGTTTCATTTCTGCAGGTACCTCCCCTCTCACGGGAGTCTTTGTTCCCCCTCTCCCGGGCCGGTTGCCTGAAGGATGCGAGTTCTCATGTCGGACCCCGCAGGGGCTTCCCTTTAATTCCACCCATTTTTTTCAGATCCGTTTCTTCCAAAAAGCCTCCCTTGAGCCCTCAAGCACAGCCCCCTCTGAATCCCTGGTTTCTGCCCTCTCTTGGGAGTTCAGTCTGTTGGAGTGAACTGTCCTAATGGCCAAGAGTCCCCAGCCTTGAGCCTCTTGCTGACCTCTGAGCAAGGGCAAGGGAACCCTCATTCTTGTTCTTGGTGCCACTGCTGAGCCCGGCACTCAGCAGGAGCCGAGCAAATCCTTGTCGCCGCTGCGTTCGTGGGCGAATCGATGCCACCGCCCTCGGATGGTGTCCACCCCCGTCCTGGGCTGCGTGGGCCAGGCACACAGCCGCCAGGCCCCCGTCGAGCGTCTCCCCAGGCCTGCAGTCACAGTGGGTCATCTTGGAAGGGAGCCTGAGCACTCGCACAGAAGGGGCCGTGCTACATAGCGGTTTAAATCTGGGCGCCAGGCCCACTCTGCTCGTGTCCACATCCCGGCCACGCCAGTCGTGCCTTGAGCGGTTGCCTGATCCCTCCAGGTCTCGGTGTCTCTGAGTGTAAAATGGGGTTAATGCTAACTCTTGGTTCATGGAGCTGTCGTGAACGCTAAGAGAGCTGCGGCGTGGAAAGTCCTGAGTGCTGCGCCGAGGACGTAGTAAGTGCTCTCTGAGTGTCCGCTGTGGTTATGGGTATCAGCCATCAGCAGCCTGGGAAGAACGCTCCCAGCAGGCAGGATTGTCTGTGATGACTCAGGAGGAGTAGCACGCACGACACTTGCTCAGTGACGCCGATTTGGAGAGGAAGGACCGTGTGTGATATGCTGACGTGTGAAGTCTGTTATAAGGATGTGACCCGAGAGAGCCAGCAGAAATGGTAACCCATCATGGTACGAAAAGCTCCTTGGTTGGCCAGCACCAACGTCAGCTCTGAGAAACAATGACACGCAGTCCCATACAGACCTTAGTGACCCTTCCATACAGCCCTCATCGGAGGCAAACACAGTGTCCCCTTCACAGGTGACAACCCTGAAGCCCACACAGGGCATTGGCTCTGAGGTTGTCGCTTAGCAAGGCGGTGTGAGCATCGGCACTGGACTTCTTACCCATCTGCCTCCTGATCACTGTTACCTTTGTGCCTGACACAGTGGGAAGTGTGGTCCCTCTGTCAAAAGGCAGCAGCCAAGACGCATGCCGTCAGGATTCCAGAGGAGTCCGGGAACTTCATTCAGCCCCGGGAAGCCTGGGCTGGGAGCTTACGAGTGGATACCACAGACAAGACCAAGCAATGCTTTTTTTTTTTTCCTCTCTCTCTCTAATTAATTTAAGTTCTAATTAGTTCCTTTAATGAACTATTGGTTAATTGCAGTATTGGTTTCAGGAGTAGACTTCAGTGGTTCATCATTTACATACAACACCCGGTGCTCACCACAAGTGGCCTCCTTCCTGCCCATCCCCCACCCAGCCCATCCCCCGCCCACCTCCCTCCGTCCACCCTCAGTGTGTTCTCTGTCGTTCAGAGTCTCTTATGGTTTCTTTCCCTCTCTCTTTTTTTCTTCCCTCCCATATGTTCATCTGTTTTGTTTCTTAAATTCCACATATCACAGACCGAGCAATTCTTGATTAAAAACAAGCTGTTGGGCAGCATTTGGGTCGAAGCATTGTCTCATGAACTTATTAATGTAATGCCCATAATTGTCATCTGCTTGAGACCCAGTTGACGTTCTGCCATGTAGCTTGTGTCCCAGTCATACCCTTGTGCTCACCAGATGACCGCGGGGAGACGAGCAGGGGAAACGGCGAGCCTGCCCTCCGCGGGTTCAGCACCAGGGTCAGAGGCTCACACTTGGGGAGCTGATTGCCCTCTGGCTCACCACATTGGAATGGGGCTTAACCATCAAATGCGGAGCTTCTGCGACTTGTGTTACTTGTTGGCCCGGATCCTGGTAGAGGAAAAATGGGACGAGCTCACACCTGGAACTTAACTTTGGCTGCTGTCATCAGCCACCTGTTTCTGCCTGGTTACCAGGCGTCTCAGAAAATGAGGACCTTCCCATTGTGTACCACCTCACCCCTCATGGGCGTTGGAAGATTTTACAGCCAGCCAGGTGATCCCATGTCCTCACCCCTGGGGTCCTGGGCACAGAGCCATCTCCTTAGCCACCTCCTGCCACTTAGGGGGCAGGAAAGTAGTTGGGGGCAACACGGAGTTCTTCCCTCTGCCCTGACCACTCATCTCGCCCTGGATAAAACTATCCCTTAGCCATTAGAAGAATTGCTCGTCCTACCTCTGACCCAGGATGATCTGCTTGTGGAGGGAGGGCTGTAGGTTGAAGTCAGGGATGTGTGCAGACGGGAGACAGAATAGCAATGACAATACTTGCTTTGGGCAGGGTACCCAAGACTTTCTATCACAAGGCTGTAAAAGAGGAACTTCCTTTAGATCTTTCCTGTGACACCTCTGGTGAACTAACTTCTGGCTGTGAGGAGAATGGTCAACGAAGTTCCCGAAGAAGAAGGGTTCTGCTTATCCCTTTATTATTCCGAAAGATATTGATTTGTTCATTTGATTAGAACCTTCTAGGTTGGTTACAAGTGACGGAATGTGATCGTGTCAGCCAAGTCTGAGTCTTTGCTGAAAAATTAATACAGATTCATTTTCAGCAACTCGTAGGTAGAGCGTTTTGCTTAAAAGGAACAAATTATTGTCCTTGGCAGTGTCTGAAAGAGCCTAATTCCCTCATTGTTTTTCTTGCCATAGTTATTAACTGGCTGTCTTTAGGCATAATGTGACTATGTTAGCAATAGTAACACATCTATATGCACATTTTAAATCACCAGTGAACTGTGTGAAACGTGTGCTTCCATACCAATAAGGGCAGACGTCAAAAAGCCTATTAACTTTGGCATCTAACTGGCCAGCCACATTGGAAACCCAGTTAACACATCACTTTGTATCAGACACTGCAAATATTTCTTAAATTCTAACGCCACAGGAACAAGGGAGCAGAGAGGGATTTTTCTCACCCGGGTCAGTGAGGCTCACAACATGCAAATATGTACTAGTCTTCGTTTGAAGTTCTTATGAATGTGATCCCCAGAGGATGCCTGTCTCGGTCAGTTTTACAGACCACTGAACATTCGGATAGTGCTGGTGGGCGTCGAGGTATGGAATGACATCGACAAATGCTCGATTAGTCAGGACCCGTTCACAAGCCTCCACGAATTCCTGGACTGGAGAAAGATGAAGCTTCTACCTCGAAAATCACATGACAACGCTCAGCTTATCAGGTAGAGTGTTCGTGATCTGTTCTTTGCTTGAAGAACGCGTGACCTCAGCAACCCCCTGTCCTGGCAGTCGCTGAAGCTGCACGCCTCTCTACAGAGCTCACTGGCTTGTACAAGGGTGTTTCCCAGCCCACAGCAGCGGGGCACACGCCATCCTGACCAAACTGTGGGTCTGTTGGGAACGTCTCCCTTTGAACCCCCTAGGAAACCTGTCCCTCCAAGAGATGTCTTATTTTCTTTTTCCATCACCTGGATGTTTTCCTCTATGCAAATTTCTCTAGTCTTTGTCTTGATATAAAATTGTCCCGAGTAGGCGATTAAAAAAAAAAAAAAGCTCATTTTCTTTCATTATTACTGAAAAATGTTTATGCAAGATGTGAGGACGATGTATTAGGATGATTATTGCCAGATGCCTGGAGAGAGGAAATGTTCATTCCTCCTCCTGTTTCTCTAGGACTCTGGTTTTCTAGATCAGAGGACCCCAGCGGTCTGCATTCTTTCGATCGCTGTGGACTGAGCATCCATCAGGAAGCCAGCACCCTTGAGGTGCTTTTAACATAACGGTGACCAGTACTGTAAGGCTCCCTGCTCTCAGGAGTCCCCAGTCCGTTGGGAGAAGGTGACAACGAACAAGGAAATTGCAGAGAGCGCTAAGTGTCACGGAGATAATAAAATGAGAGAAAACACAGCTATAATGTAACATACTATATTAGGAAGATATTCGGACACCTTTATATTTAAAGGGAAAAAAGTGTAATCATAAACTGAATTAGTAAGGAGTGGGTTTTTCCCAAAGTGACAAACTTTTTATTAAGACCCTTAAACCTTATTCTTACGATCTCATGTAGCTCACTTCACTGAATTGAAAGCTTCAGGGTCAGAGACACTTGTCTTAGGCAAATTGTATCTAGTTTCTTAAAAACTTATAGAAAGCTAAAAAGCCATTCTTACCCCGTCCTCACTTTAGAAAATGCCTGCATACAAACCGAGGCTGTTGGCATTCCCTGATAATTTACTTTGGCCATTTTCACAGGGTTGTTTGTTTTTTTTTTTTTCCCGCCTTGGATATTTGTGGTCGCCTCATATTTTATGCATTGATTAATCCTGAACTACTAAAAGTACATTTTAGATATTCTGAGTCAGAGTATTTTGTTTTGATTTTTTTCCCCAAACGGAGTCTGTCCAACTTGAACATCTGGAAATAAATTAGCCTCTTATATAACCTTATTATTTATATGCATATATAATGGTATCTGTTAAAATGGTCTATATGGATGTAAATACAAAACCTGTAACCCCAACTGCTGTACATATGAGTATGATAGGACGGATGGATGGACAGATGGATAGATACATGCATACATACACAGATGAGGTTTTATATATACTTACTCCCTTTTGTCCAGTTGAATGCTGTCAAAATAACTAACTTTTCAAACAGTATGTGTCTACCTACGTATGTACATGGCCAAGATAACATGAGTAAGTCATTTAAAGATTTAAAAGAGATTCCCTTAAAGAAGATTCAACAAATACGAACAATGTGGGTTGTTTTTTTTTAATTTTTTAATGTTTACTTATTTTTGAGAGACAGAATGTGAGTGGCAGAGGGACAGAGGGAGAGACCCAGAATCCCAAGCAGGCTCCAGGCTCTGAGCTGTCAGCACAGAGCCCAACGCGGGGCTTGAACCCACAAACCGCAAGATCACGACCTGAGCCGAAGTCGGACGCTTGACCGGCTGAGCCACCCAGGTGCCCCACAATGCCATTTCTCTCTAACAGATGGGAATGACCTTGGACACTTAACTGACTGAGCCACGCAGGCACCCCTGACAAATACAAACAATGTTTAATTTGTAACGCAAGAGGGTCGAATGAACAACGCTTGCATGAAACAAGCCTTGATGTCATTGGACTCACTGATCAGGTTAAGAATCCACAGGGGGGGAAAGCCGGTACCTGAGCCATAACGTCCCCTCCTGGAAACTTCCTTCTGGTGTAGTAAGGCTTTGTGGCTGCTTATTCTGCATTGACTCCAGAGGAGCAGTCATTTCTCTGCTGATTCCCCTTTTGCCAACTACGTTAGCATCACACTTTAAAGAGTTTGGGTTTCTGGCCTAATTGTAACGTCACACAGGAAAGCAAACTTCAGCTACAACAGGAAGTCTCATGAACCACCACATCCATTTCATTTAGTTACCAGTGATTCTCTGTGATGGCCTCAGCGCTTCATTAGCAGGCATTGTTCAAAAGGAGTAGCTCCTGGGGCGCCTGGATGGCCCTGTCGGTTAAGTGTCTGACTCTTGGTTTCAGCTCAGGTCACGATCTCATGGTTTGTGGTCAAGCCCTACGTCGGGCTCTGTGCTGACTGTGCAGAGCCTGCTTGGGTTTCTCTCTCTCTCTCTCTCTCTCTCTCTCTCTCTCTCTCTCTCTGTCTCATAATTTAAGAGTGGCTTTTTGTCTGTTTCCTAGTGGGGTTTATTTCCAAGGGACCACCATTGGCATGGCACCCATCATGAGCATGTGCACAGCAGAGCAGTCCGGAGGAATCGTCATGGTAAGTCAAGGGCACCGGGGAGCCGATGTTGGTGCCCCAGACGCTTCCCTCGCTGTCTCGGGACAGCCCCGCTTTTATCAGACTCGGTAAAATGAGGCCTTTTTCTTAAATGGCTTTTAGATGTAATTCCACCTTATTTTCTAGCTCCGTTGATGATCTTCCCTACCCCATAATGTTTCAGGGACTCTTTATTCAAAACACCAAGTCACACACAAGTGAGGTGAGTGTGTAAAAATAACTCAGTGGAAGCCCGTCTGCCCCTTTTTTGGAGAAGAAGTTTCAGCTGGGGTCTTGGTCCAAGCATTTCAGTCCAGGATGCCTCCCGGCATTGGGATGAGCCAGGACACGGGGTTGCCCTCCTCATTCGGTTTCTTAGACAGACTGTGGTCTCACCAAACATTACTACCAGAATGGTTTTCTGATGGTTCTGCGTCCAAGGCCCAACAGCCAAAAGTCTGAGGTTTTTAACTGTTTACCACTGCACATGCTTGACCCACCTCCTAGCCTGTGTCCAATTTGTCTTTATAATAACATTAATCTTGGAAGGCAGATACTTAGGTTTATTGATTTGTAAGGATATTTTTGTCATATGTGGGCTCTATACGTTTATACAAGGGGGCAAAACAGGAAGAGTATTTGGGGCTTGTTTCTTACGAATTTAAGAGGGAAAGAGCTTTGATATGCTACCCAACAGGAGACTCCTGTTCCACTCCATCCGTTACTTAGAGAAAAGGTTTCACCTCATGCTGGTGCTGTCCCTCTTCCGAAAATATAGCGGCCCCTTTGCACCAGCCCTCAGCCAGGGCGTATTCTCGGAGACCAGTCTGACATCTCCGTTGAACGAACAGAACCTTGCCCTTCTAAGAAACCATGGTTTCCTCCACACTCTTTTTCCAAACAGAACCTTTCTGAATACTCCATTGTATTAAGGAGCAGAAGGAGTAATGTTCTGCTGACTCTTATTTTCCTTCCGTACTGCCCGACCTAATCTTCTTAGTGAACATACATAACAAATGTCTCTTCTCTGATAAGTGTTGCTAATTCCTGTAAACATGCACTGAACATATAAGCCGGAGAGGCCTTTGGGAAAAGCGTGGTCACTCTGGATTTCTGGCTTGTACAAGCTACCCTCTGGTTTTCTTTGAACTTACAAGCCCTTTGTGTGCTCTCCACCATGGAAGTCCCTGGAAAGATTGCTTTTTGTTGGTGCCAGGTTAATTTCAAGTCAGATCCTGACTATATTTTTACAGAGGAGCCTGTAAAATTTTAAGAGGGAATAATTTTCTGTTTCATGGCTCCATGGTCAGTTGCTCCTGACTTTGCCACTTAAAATGGGCATAAATATTTTTTAGAGCTGAAACTGAATTCCTCATAAGCATAGCAGACTCTGCCGTTTGGGGTGTTTCAACATTTTTATAACCATTCTGATCATATTTAAGTGGCTTTCTTCGGTTTGTATCCCTTATTCTGTTTCCATACAAGCGCTTGATCAAGATTCCTCCTTTAAAAAGCATACAGAAAAGCCTGTGTTGTTTTTTTTTTCAAATGGATGAAAATGAACGTGGCAGATATAAGCAAATATGTGGACTGCAGTGGCAATCAGGTCAAGGTCAAAGTTCATCAACAGGAAATATGTTTGACCTACATGTCAGCGGTGAAGGTCATCCTTAGACACATCCTTTGTCCGCTCCAGTTAGGAGAGAGGCGTCAAGTGGGACGGAAGGCCACAGCCCCTTTAATTCCATAAAACTCCTGAGATAAATGAGCTCAATGTTTTGGCCAGACCTGAAACTTCTAGACTCCCATTCTCCTATTATGTCTCTGCAATTAAGTTCATGGGTGTTCCATGTGACTATGCCTGCTTCAAGGACTCACAAATACCTAAGAGGAAGGAAATCAGGTAGCGAAGAAGCAAGAATGCCTATCAAGTTGAAAAGACGAGTTCCACTACTGTTGCGCTATTTTTTTAAGATAGAGCAAATCATGAATTCAGTAACTTAAAGCCGTGCCTTTGTATCTAACTGAACTAAAACAATCTAGGTTTGGGGATGATGCCGTAAATAAAGAGGTAGGCGGGGCGCCTGGTTGGTTCAGTCAGTTAAGCGTCTGACTCTGGATTTCGGCTCGGGTCATGATCTCACGGTTCATGGGATCGAGCCCTGCATCGGGCTCCGTGCTGATGGTGCGGAGCCTGCTTGGGACTCCCTCTCCCTCTGTCTCTGCCCCTTCCCTGCTCACTCTTTCTCTCTCTCTTTCAAAATAAATAAATAAACTTGAAAAAGTATTTTAAAATATATTTTAAAAATAATTAATTTAAAAAGAAGTAAGTTTTTTTTTTCTTATTACAAACCTAAACCGTTTGTCAGGGTCCCTTGAGAGACAATTCTGTTCATAATCACCTATCCGTGAGACAGTGTAAAACAATTTGGCAATTGAAAACTAACACAGGCCATTTGGTGATACAAAAGAATCAAATAATCGTTTTTAAAGGACGAATTCCTTGAATTTTGTGCCAGAGCATGTGAAATGTGGCCCTCCACATTCCTAGGTTGACGACTTTCTCTTTGCCAACCTGTGTTATTCTTGAGAATTGATTTCCTGAAACATACTTGTGAAGCTTCCTACAACAGGAAACTGTAAAATCTAAACAAAGTAATTTATTAGGAATTTCATCCATTCTAAGAATTACTTGGTTCCGTGATGTGCTGCTCTCTTCTTAGACTCAGGGCTGAAAAGGGGCAGCTACAGCTATAAGCAAGAACCTATAATAATCTTTTAGGAGCACGCCTTTACAGGGGGCCCCGCAAAGGTCATCTGTGTCAGGAATGATGCTTTCTCCCAAGCACGGTGTCACTGTTTCCTGGCAGTTTCTTGGAAAACCCCTTATCTCTTTCCTGGGAGGCACAAAGCAGTATTTGAATAAGGGACCTTCTTTGCTCTGCGATGTGTAGCCCTTTTCAGAAACACCACCGATGGGCCCAATTTCTGCAAATCACATTTAGTAATGAACAGTTTTCGTGTGTTCAAGTTAAGGAACAATATTTTAATAATCAGCGTTGAATAATTTAGTAACGATACTGTAAGTAACAATCATTTCCAGTATCTCCTTAGCCAAGCCAACCACGTACTCCGTTAAGATAGGGGTGGCCATACAATGCTTGCTAGACGGAGAGACCACCTTCCAAAACCCATCAAAGGGTAGAACGAACCCCCGGAAGCAAGAGTGAGAGAATAAGGCTGCTTCGGTCCATTTCCAAAGTCTGCAAGAGACCAGCAAGAAAGAGGCATAACTGGTCTCCATCTTAATTCAGTGAATCTTCAGATTATTCAATGTGGTTAGCTTTTTTTTTTTGTGAATTCTTGTGAATTTTCCAAGTATCCTTCTTTTTTTTTTTTTTTAATTTTTTAAGTTAATTTATTTTGAGAGAGACAGAGTGTACGGGAGGGGCAGAGAGAGAGGGAGAGATAAAGAATCCCAAGCAGGCTCCTCGCAGCCAACACAGGGCCAGATGTGGGGCTCGAACTCACAAACGGCGAGATCATGACCTGAGCTGAAGTCGGACCCTTAACCACCTGAACCACCCAGGCACCCCTCAAGTATCCTTCTCTACCAAGTAGACAGGAGGGGTGTGCTCAGTAACACCTGCTTAGGTCTTATTTAGAATGTCACAAAGTATAGGGACACCTGGGTGGCTCAGTCACTTAAGCGTCCACCTTCAGCTCGGGTCACGATCTCACAGTTCGTGGGATCGAGCCCGGAGTTGGAGCTTGTGTTGACAGTGCAGAGACTGCTTGGGATTTTCTCTCTCCCTCCCTTTTGGCCCCTCTCCCAGCGCCCCCCCCTCAAAAGAAACTTTCAAAAGAAAGAAAGGTGTTTTATAAGAGACTGTGGGGAACAGAATGGAGATGATTGCCTTGAGTATTTCACATAAAGACAGAAGGAGTCCTAAATGTGTCCATGATGTAGGCACTCCTCTGCAGAAGGGACCCCAAACTGGTTTAATAAAATAGGTCAGATTGTTTTTTAAGTTTGAACTAAATAATGGGTCTCTATATTTGTTCCTTTTAGGGGATTGGATTCGGTCAAGTGTTGACAAAAGTCGGTCAAGTGGTCAATGGCAGGGGAGAGAAGTAGACAGGGGCTGGGGAAAGGCCAAGGAGATGTGAACTATACATTGTGTTCTTGTGTTTGCTTTGAGGACCATTCAGACAGCCCCCTTGGCGCAGCTGTGACCCTGGCACATGAGCTGGGCCACAATTTCGGGATGAACCATGACACTCTGGAAAGAGGCTGTGGCTGCAGTGTGGCTGCTGACAAAGGAGGCTGTATCATGAACCCTTCGACCGGGCAAGTACCGACATTTCTCTATTTGTAGAGCTGGGCCTGACGTTGAAGTGCATATTGGGAAACTGCTGAGCAAAAATCTCCCTGGTTTCCTGGCAAGAGCACCCATGGAAACTTCCAGAAAGAAGTCCCTTCCTAAGTAGCAAGAGTGAACTGCACTCCTCTGAGAAGGTCATAGGCAACCAGATGGCAATGCCACATGGCATAAGGATGGACTTCTCTGAGAAGTGGCGGGGGTGGGGGAGGGGTAGACACTGTCTTTGTTTAGAAATTGAGACATTATCCTACAATCTGAGCACATGTTTTCTATTTGAGCCCACAGCTCCAGTGCCCCGGCCATCCTAGGGCCTGGAAACTTGCTGGGCAAAGGGGTCAAGGTTAGATGGGTCACACGTCCTTCAGAACGTGCTAGTTGGGGAGTGTTTCTTCCCTCAGGGTTGGCCCAATGACGTCTCTGAAATACATCGATAGCACGGGGCCGGGGCCGGGGGGGGGGGGGGGGGGGGGGGACAGGTACCAGCGTCCCTACATCTGATGCATCCACCTTATTGGATCCGAGAGGTTTCAATGACGTGACTGCTCCCTTTCGGTCAATTACATCTTTCTTCCTCATGGAATGCCTTTCAGAAACTCTAGACTTGGTTCACCCGGGAAAAAAGGAAGATAGTTTCACTAAGGTACCATTCAAATGAGGTGGAAAGAGACATCACGTGGAGTGATTGAGTACAGGTTCTGATTAGATCCCGAAGCCTCCACGAGCCCATCCCAAACCCGAGTGCTGTGCTAATGTGGGGAGATTTTCATTAGGAAAGGAGAACACGCACTTGTTACCATCTCCTTTTTTTTATATCTGAATGAGACCTTCCCAAGCTCTTGTCTTCACGGCACTTTCCCGGCGAAGCTCGCTCTCTGGGCTTGCTGAAGGCCGCACTACCATGGGAAGCCAGTCCGGACTTACAGCCCAAAGACTGGCCTCTCTGAAGACCTACTGGCAGGGGGCCAGGCCTGGCGTGAGGGGGGGGACACCTGCCAGAGGCATAAAGGCCCCAGGAGAGGGATGGATTGTTACAAAATGCACTTATGCTTTGGCAAGCAGCAGCTTTGGGGGGCTCCTCAGCTGGCTCCTAGGGCATCACATTCCCCCCAGAAACAAAGACTGGGCGGCACTGCACATCGTCCCTGCGTGAGAAGTGTTCGTGAGGCATCTCCTTGTCACCTTATTAGCAAGTTACTGCTTCTCTTCACCGCCATTAGCACGGAACCTTCGGGGATGCATCCTTTTTGCCTCTGGTTCTGTCTTCAGCATGACTCAAGGGAGTCACCAAGACCTTGTAGAGGAACTTGCTCTGAGTCTGTGATACCAGAAGCCAAGAACCTGAGCCCAAAGTGCTAGTACCTTAGGCCAACAGCAACAGGAAATGAAATATTGCAAAACCCTAGATACTAACAAGGGAGCTCCCCAAGAGGGACACAGGCTTCTCTGAGAAAGTGTGTAGGACTCTTGTCATGTAAACAGTCCAGTCAGAGGCAAGATAACTATCTGCTGGGCATTTGGGGCAAAAAATTCCTTCTTAGGATGTGAGGTTGGGCCAGGGGCCTGTAGGTATCTCCTTTTTCCCGTGGAATACTGGCCAGACAGACCCCAGCATCACTGGCCAGCTTGCTGCGTGAATCTCAGACAAGGAAGCTGGTAGGAAATTAACATACAACTGAGTGGTCTTCAGGCTTTCTCATTCCTGATGAACTCCAAGTGGCTACAGAAAATTCTCTGTTTCCTTAATTTCCCTGATGATCAAATAGGCACCAAACATTAGCCTCTATTCCCCCCACAAGTGGTTTCCAGTGGCTAATATTGTGTATGTTTTACAACTCTTGATAAACTTGGCAGACGGAAGAGAGGAAAATCTAGACTGGGAACTCTGGACTGAGATTGAAGAGACGGGGTAGCCCCTGTTCTGATACCAATTGTTCTGGGTAATACAGGCAAATGGGTAACCCCTCTGTCTTCCCATTCTTCATCAGGAAAATGAGTGAGTTAGTCTTTTTCCTTCCTTCCTTCCTTCCTTCCTTCCTTCCTTCCTTCCTTCCTTCCTTTCTTCCTTTCTTCCATCCATCCATCCATCCATCCATCCATATTCATCCATCTCTCCATCTTTTCATCATCTCATCCATACCTCCACCCATCCTTCCACTTACTTGTTCACGTAGTCAACAGATATTTTTGACCCCTGGGCCTATTGTCATGGGGAACACACAGAGGAGGGAAACCCTATAGCTCTAAAAATTATATGATTCCAGAGGCATAACAGCAAGACCTACTTTCGGATACTCCGTATAATTTTGTGTAAACCCCTTCAACTGAGAAAGTCTTCGTGGCAGTGTTTAAGGATAGGAGCCAAATGACCCTGGAGATACTCGAAATTCATAGGTAGAAATGCTATTGTTAAGAGCTCAGCAAATCATTTCAAAGGGTTTTTCCCCCCTTACCAGGGGTTTGCTAATAGCCTTTACTTGATTTATATCTTATTAGCAATTTCTCAGTTTTCTCTTTTGCTGAGCTTGTGCTTTTGCGTAAATCTCTTCTATTTGGTTCTCGTTTATGATCCCACATTCCTGTCCAGAGAGTGGTGTTTTTAATTTTCTCAGATGGAAAGAAACTTCCTAAAGCAAGTGGGTGAATTAATCACAAAAGTCCACAGTGAGGGGGAGGTCAAGCCGCCCAGGCAACCCTCAGCCATCCATCACCCATCGGAGACCTTCCAGGCTGCTTTTAATCTGCAGTATTATCTCAACGTGGTCATTCTCTTACCTCACAGGGGCCCCTCGAGAGCAGCGGAGTGGATTAAATGAGATCACGTGTCTTTGTAAATTGTAAATCACTCCACAAATACACAGTGGTAGCATTGCTATTCTTGTTTAGCTCACAGGGGTGTTGGAACCATCGAGACGTTGAGGGCCTCTTCCAGAAGCCCTGTGCTCAGCTGCTGGAAAGCACTTTCATTCCCACTAAAGGTCCCTCAGCAACTCGCCCACGGTTTCTCTGTGAATGGCTCGTTGTAAACCGGCCCACGTCCAAACACCAGCCCTCCTCCTGACTTCCTCTGCACCACTGATTCAGGCACCGGCAGCAAACGTTAAAAAATGTTACTCGAGTCGTAGCCTCGAAGGTGAGCCCCGAATAGAGACGAATCGGTGACTGCTTTAATGATACTCAGATCTTCCCGAATCACAAAGAACCAAGTATTGCAGATGGTTTCGAGGGAAAAAGCACAACCCTTGATATACCGTGTTTATTCCTTATCGAGGCATTCCAGAATCCCAACTCCGAAACATTCGCCGCCTGCCGTCATTGACAAATGGGACCCAAAGCCCTGGGAAAACTACGCTGGCATGCAGTCCTGCTACAACGGGGTGTTATGACTTGGGTCACATCTTACAGGATAGTTGGAGGGGGGGTTCCTTACAGGTTGTACCATTAATTACTGCAAGGCCGGCCGTGTGTGCGAGCATGTGTTTTATGTCTGTGGATAGTTAACATGAAGACCTGCCTTGGAAATTACTCTTTGGCAAAAGCAGTCTCTGGGGATTCGTGTGGGAGTTTAAACTCAATTGAGTCCATCCATTAATGAGCTCCGTGGAGCATTTGGTCTGAAAGGGTTTGAGGACAAAGCATGCCACATTTATGGGAGGAAGAAAAATGTGAAGAGTTTGAACACTTTTGGAAAAGATTACTTAGCGTCGTTGTAAATGTCACTTCCCAGAGTGGACCAAAAAAAAAAGCAGTATTGGCATTCAAAACCTACTCTCAGAGCTTCCTTTATTTTTTGCAGGAAGCTTTCTGTTAAAAAGAGTTGGAGTCAGAGAGCCTCTCATGGCGGGAATGTAGCTAAGTCTTAGGCTCATACTGACCCAGCTCCTGCGGGATATCACATGCCCTGATGCTCAGATGTCAGGGTGACAACCGTGAACGGGACAGACCCCCTTCTTGCCTCCTGGAGCTTGCAGTCTCTTGGGGAAGACAGACTTGAAAAACAATAAATTAAAAATCACAAGTTAAAAGGAGTGCTTTGAAGGACACCAGGAAGAGGGTGGAAAGGAAATGCGTGGGCTAGGGGCCCCCCCTTTTATTGGGGGCTTGGGGCAAAGCTCTCTTGGAGGTGACAGTTAAGCAAAAAGCGAAAGGAAGAGAGGGATGGAGAGTCCCCAGAGAGGGGGGAGGTCATGCAGTTGGGTGGAGGGGACTGGAGACCAGGGGCTCGTGGGGCTGGATCCGGATGGGGGTGGGGCCTGGGGGCCTGGGGAGCTGGTGCCTGCTGGAGACGAAGGGGGTGGGGGGCGGCCGAGAGAGCAAAGCCCAGTCCACCAGACAGGGACGTGGTTTTGTCTCCAGGGCAATGAGAAGTCGTTGGAGGGTTTTAGGCAAAGCAAAACTATGATCTGACTTACCTTTTAAGATTTCTTCGCTTCTTTTTTTAAGGTTATTTATTTATTTTGAGAGAGAGAGTGCAGGGGGAGGGCAGAAGGAGTGGGAAAGAGAGAATCCCAAGCAGGCTCTGCGCTGTCAGCACAGAGCCTGAGGTGGGGCTCGATCCCGCGATCCAGGAGATCATGAACCAAAATGAAATCAAGAGTCAGACGCTCAGCTGACTGAGATACCCAGGCAGCCCGAGATTTCTTCACTTTTGAGATCACTAGCATTCAAGCGATTATGGCTTGCCAAATTAAGCGGTTTGTGTCTATTTTTGTAAAGGCAGGACATGCTTCTTGGAAAACCTAAGTAAGCACGACAGGGTATAAAGTCTGGTGTATTTTGCTGTAGTTAATAGGCATGGGGGATTCAATGAGAAGCGTCTTACATCAGCACCCCAGGCTGTGCGCCCCACACTCTCGCCTCCCAGCTTTGCATACGTGATGTACAAAATGCTGTTCTCTCTAGGATGTCACTTTGCTTTCCTTACACTAAGCATCCTTTGAGGACTCAACTTCAAAGAGCCACGGAAGAGCCCTTTCACACTCCGTGGGTGGGTATCTGAAAGGAATTACTGCAGAGTTTTCATGCTGATGGTAAGGATGAGGTTTGGGGCTCTTCGGGTTTTGTTTAATCCAGACTGGCAAATGGCTTCGAAGCAAAGGATGTGCTCCCCGGCTGCCAGCAGAGAGTGGAGAGCCGCAGGGTGTGCACCCAGGAGACTGCAGGCTAAGAAACTCAAATGAGCATGACCCCTTGCTCTCCAGCGGTGTAAAGGATTTACATTAAGCTGAGGTTGGACGTTCAGGAATAACGTCCACAACTGGATCAGATAACCATGTTTAAGCACAAAGCACTGCCGTTCTGTGTCCTCAACAGTTTGTATAATTGGCTCCTTCAATTCCATTTAATTCGATTCAGGAAACGTTCACTGCATACCTGCTCGCTACACAGCTGTCTGGACGTGTAGCACATCTGGATGGCCTCCGCCCAGGTTCGGCCTCCCCCCGTGACTCTGACTCAGGACAAGCCCGCTGCCAGGAAATGGGGTGAGGCAACCAAGCGTAGTGAAACCACTCATTTGCTCAACTAGGATTTACTGTGCCCCTGTGTGCCTGCCAGGTCCTAGGGAGCAGAGTAGGGGCACAGACCCAGAAGGAACCTTGCCTTCTAAGAACTCGTGACAGGCAAGTAGACTGCTGATTACATAACAGAACCTCAGGACTCTGACGGGGGACGTTTTTGGTGCCGTAAGGCTCACCGCAGAGGCTCCTGATCTGATCTATTTATAAGCTCCTGGGTTTCGTGGCACCTCTTCTAGAAGCATATGCCTGTACAAAATAAGGAGGCATGTCTAAACATAACTATAAGACCATTTCACACTTTCAGAGAACCACCACCAACAACACTAATTCATTGTGAACTGGGACCAGAAGTTGGAAGGGACTGGGGCGCCTGGGTGGCTCAGTCGGTTGAGCATCCGACTTTGGCTCAGGTCATGATCTCGCGGTTCATGAATTCAAGCCCCGCGTCCGGCTCTGTGCTGACAGCTCAGAGCCTGGAGCCTGCTTCGGATTCTGTGTCTCCCTCTCTCCCATGCTCATGCTCACTTGCTCTCTCTGTCTCTCTCTCTGTCTCTCTCAAAAATAAACATTCTTTTAAAAAAAGTTGGAAGGGATGGTGGGCAGGGAACACATTCTGGGATACAATCCAGTCTGAACCCTAAAGAACTGAATGAGGTCAGGAGGACTCCCCCCGGGGATTTCTAGCTCACGTTGCTGGGAAACTGGATTTCTGTTTGAGGAGACTTCTCTCTGAAAATGTGTTTCAAGGAACTAAAATGAACTTGCTCAGTGAAAGATTCCTCAGAATTGGGGATGTGGTGGGAACTGATAGAAATTGGATGTATTTTGGAAGTCTCTACTCTATGTAGAACTTGCTTTCTTGAAGAATAGTGCAGGATCCGTGTAATTAAAACTCACCCCCGCCCCCGAACCCTGCAGAACTGAGATCATGAAACACATTTATCAGAAGGGGATTTTGTAAGAAGGGGATTGTGGGAAATCATTTCCCCATATTGTCTCTTCATTTAAAGGTGATCATTGTTTTCTCAATGAAAAGTTTGGGAAAGGCTTCACGTCATTCTTCAAAGTATAGGGGGATACATGGACATTTTTATTCAAGGAGAGGACAAAGGGGGAACAGCGACAAAATGAAGAACTCTAGTAACATTAAAACACTACCGCCCAGAACCAGTTTAATTACCCAGCCAGAGTGACTTAGTTGGCTGCATCCCAACATTATCATAAGAGGGAAATGAACTGGCAGGAGAGATTCTCGAAAAGAGTTCAAGAGGGCGCATCACTATGGAGAACGTTCTTGTTCCTCTCTGTGTAATTGGGTGTCGCTCACTGTAAAATACAGAAATTTTGTCTGCAATTCATGCCGAGTTGGAATACTCAGCGTCCCTGCCCAAGAGCCCAGTAGAATCACCCTCCTCTCTTAAGCTGGGCACAAAACAGAGAGGTCAAGCTGGGGAGATGGGTCAGCATGGCCACTGCTCCTTAAATATCCCATTCGGGGGAAATGCACATGGGAGAACTTGACTTTGACCCTCAAGGATTGGATTCCACCGTCCTCGTTCATCAGTAACCTGGGTGTCATTTGTCGTGTATCGCACATATCTTTAAAATGCCCATTTTAAGGATAAGAAAGCTGAGGCTCAGAAAGTTAAATGTACTGCCTACACTTTCAAAACAACCCAACTGGAAGCCCCAGGACATAAGGCTGAGTCCCCAGGTCCCAAGCCCCTGCCTTTCCACTTTCCTGTTACTTACCTCAAATCAAAATGCCACTGCTTGGCAGCAGCTAAGCCTCAGGAAGAGGAGAAGGGCGTCTATCCTGAGGTGGTGGTCAGAGAAAACTGCTGGGCTTCCTTCCAGCCGCAGGCTTCGAGGGAGCTCCGTGCAGCTGGGCTCCACGCATCGAGGCTGAGGGCAAGTGCGGGAGCTGTGCAGTTCAGTCCTACCGGTGTGTTTGCCACACGGACGTGGCCACAGCCGTGTTTGGGTTTCGTCTGTGGCCTGAAGCCTTCTCAGTAGAGAGCAGTGTCCCTGCACGACTTCTGGGAGGCAGGAAAACCGCCCCAGTTTTAAACCGTTTAGTTCTACAAACTTCCTTCAACTTATATTACAACAGCAGAGAATTATTTCCTGTCATTGCTCGTTAATCCAGCATTTTATTTGTGGTAGAACATGTGCGAAAACATTACAGCTGAAATTCTGCCAGTGCTTCCCTCCCCCCTCCCACACACCACACAAACACACACACACACACACACACACACACACACACACACACACACACACGTGGCTTCCTCCTCTGCCCCGGGCGTATGGCACGGAGGCCACGACATGAGGTCAAGGGTAAATTTTGGGCCTCTCTGCCACCCAGCAATATCCAGCAGGACTCACTTCAAGCTCCACCAGGTCAGAAATTTTGTTTTCTTCTTGCTAAATCCTCATCCCCAGCACCTAAAACAGTGCCTGGCACATAGTGAAGTGCAGTAAATACTTCTTGAATCAAAGCATGGATGGATAGATGAATGGGTCAGTAGATGAATGGATAATGGTGAGTGGAATGATAGATGGGCGTGTGGGTGGGTGGATGGATGGATGGGAAGGAAGGAAGGAAGGAAGGAAGGAAGGAAGGAAGGAAGGAAGGAAAGAAAGAAGGAAGGTGGGTGGACTGATGGATGGATGGAATGATGGAAGGAAGGAAGGGAGGGGAAGAGGGATGGGAAGGAAGGAAAGAAGGAAGGAAGGAAGAATGGTGGGTGGACAGATGGATGGATGGATGGAATGATGGAAGGGAGGGAGGGAAAGAAGGATGGGAAGGAAGGAAGGAAAAAAGGGAGGGAGGGAAGGAAGGGAGAACAGTGGGTGGACTGAGGGATGGATGGATGGATGGATGGAATGATGGAAGGGAGGGAGGGGAAGAAGGATGGGAAGGAAGGAAGGAAAAAAGGGAGGGAGGGAAGGAAGGGAGAACAGTGGGTGGACTGAGGGATGGATGGATGGATGGATGGAATGATGGAAGGGAGGGAGGGGAAGAAGGCTGGGAAGCAAAGAAAAGGAAGGAAGGAAGGAAGGAAGGAAGGAAGGAAGGAAGGAAGGAAGAATGGGTGGACTGATGGATGGATGGATGGATGGATGGAATGATGGAAGGAAGGGAGGGAGGGGAAGAAGGATGGGAAGGAAGGAAGGGAAGGGAGAACGGTGGGTGGACTGACGATAGATGGATGGATAGTGGTTGCAGCACAATCAGATGTATGCAGAGTGAGGCCATCTTTCCACCTTCCGTGTAACGGCTAAACCTCCGGGGTGAAGGCTGAGCCTGTGGTCTCTTACACTAACCAGCATTCACAGCACTGCCGTTTTCATTTGTTGTATATCCCACATCATTCTACAGTGGATTTATAATAGCTTCAAGAATAGATATGATATAATAAATAGAAAAGCAAAAACAAAATGAAAAATAAAAAAGAATGAGAGCTGAGAACCCCCAGGGAAATGGGTGGCAAATCGGTGGCTGGGTCCATCGCTTTTCTCGTACATGCTCCATGGAGATCAGAGTGACCAGAGCAATTTGCTTTCAAACAGTGGGGTCCTTTCTGAAGCGTCTCCCCTGAAAGCCTTTGCTTAATTTAGCAGAAGTGAGAGGAGACGGGACAAAAATATAAAATCTACAAGTAGTGGTAAGGGACGCCTTCCATGATAAGGTGGCTCAGTCAGTTAAGAGTCCACCTCTTGGTTTCGGCTCAGGTCATCATGTCACAGTTCATGAGTTCGAGCCCCACGTTCAACCCTGCGCTGACTATGCAGAGCCTGCTTAGGGTCCTCTCTCTCTCTCTCTGTCTCTCTCTCTCTCTCTCTCTCTCTCTGTGCCTCTCCATGGCTTGTTATCTCTCTCTGTCTCAAAATATAAATGAATGAATGAATGAATGAAAGTAGTAGTAAGAGTAATGCCTTGTAGACTTTATGGGCCACTCTCCAGTCTGCAAAGAACTTTCATGTCTCCTTCTCATTTGATTGTGCCTGAAAGGGCAAATACAATCGCCTCCATTTTACAGATGAAAAAAACTGAAGTTTGAGGAGCCTAGTGGCCCCATAGCGGGTCAGGACCGGACTCTAATGTCAGCCCACAGCTTCCGGTTCTTGGCCCCTTCCTTCACAACTCCCCGGGTGTCTCTGAGCGGAGGGGACTTTGGTTCCCAATCACGGGGGTGGGGGTGGGGCCACGGGCCAGTCCTTCACCCTTCTTGAGTTCTGGCTTGCCCTGATGGCGACTCCCGTGCCAAGGAGCCCAGCGAGGCAAGACCAGGTCTCGTACAAACTTCAGCCCCGGTTGGGTGGCTCGGAGGTGGCTGGCCGTGACTGCCTGTCTCTATCACATTTGATGAAACGTGTCGTCCCTGTTACAGACTCAGAGTCAGCAGAAGCAACTGGCATCATCTTCGCAGGTCTGTCTGCTAGTGTCGGGGGAAAGAATGGAGTTATCTTGGACGCGCTCCCTGTCCCTCATTGACCTCTGGATCTGTCTGCCTCTGCCAGAGCCCGGTCCCTGGTGAGCCCCACGCAGAGACAGAGGCCTTTTCTCGTAAGGAAGCTGAGAAGCTCCGCCAAGACCCGGCCCCTGATGGGCCGGGGCCCCCCGCCCTCGCTCCCCGGGCCCTCCAGGACTGGGTTCAGGAGGAAACAGCTGCCCGCGCACAGGAGCGAAAGGTCTCGTCTCTGGTAACGTCCAGAGACCTCCCGCGCACCCCTCAACTGACCAGAGCTCAGCAGGCCTCTTTCTTTATTGAGAATTCGGGGAAATTACATTTGGGCTTTAATTGGTTTCCAGGGAGGAGGAGCAGAGGTCAAAGTTCACATGTAGCAACATGAATTATAATGGGCCGCAGATGGCGTCCTTCTGAATCCCAGGTGTTTGCTATTAACGCTGGACCTGCCCTACTAAGGACGGTTTTGATCAAGTTGGGCCTGGCCTGGCCCTTTCCTTTGCCTTCTGCAGCCCAGCTGGTGGGCCCGCTGGGTCAGCGTTGGGGCCCAAGGCTGGGTCGCCTTCCGTTCCCGGAGTTGACGGGAGGAACTCCTTTCGGGCGCCCCGGGTCCTGCTCCGCTGCGCGAGCCAGTGCTCCTGGTGTCACGCCCCGTGCACGCACGGGTGGGCAGAATGCAGACTCGGGCTTCCTTCGGTCCCCCCCACCCCCCGACCGCCCCGAGGAGTCTTCCGCCCTCAGCTTGTTGGGGCCCCAACCGGCTCACAATCTCCCCCAGGTGGGTGCCTTCCGGCCCGCGCTTGACCTCAGGTGCTGGATAAATCCCCAGACCTGGCCTTTGTTTCCCGTCTCACGGGAGATGTTCAGGAAGGGGCCGGGAGGGTCTCCTTGGAGTAACGTGCCTGTCATGTGGCCGGTTTGGCTTCTGCCTCCACCTGACTCCAGCCACCCGTCCTTGACTCGGGTCCAGCCTGAGACTGCCCTGCGGCCCTTCCCCAGGGGGTGCCTCCCGGAAGCCGCTTCTCAAGGCCTCGTGACTGTCGTGGAGGCACCGTGGTTGCACTGAACGTGGGACTTCAGGTCAGAGAGCAGTGTTTCCACACGTGAGACGACTATGACGTGGCACCGGACCTCTCTGAGCCTCAGTTTCCTCATCTGCACAATAGAGATGATGTCCTCTGACCCACGGGGGGCGGGGCTGGGTGAGTGAGAGTGCCCACCGAGCACCCGGCCCACAGCAGGGACTCGCCGACCAGTGGTAACCGCTGTGAATAATTATGCTCATTATCGCCGACATGCAAGGCAAAATGGAGCCCAAGCCCCCGAAATGGGCCTCCTTGAGCTGTTCCTCCGTCCTGCCAGGCTGCTGGGGACCAGGCCGGTCCCAAAAGCACCCCCTCCTCCTCTGCCCCTAAATTCTGCGCGTGGTGATCGAAAGTTTTCATTCCTGGGCATAACTGTGGAAAACCTAAAGGTTTGTTTAAAGATGGCCCTAGGATTTGGGCTTTGAAACTTGACCGAGTAAAGTCCATCCCCAAGGTGACCTCGGGCATCCTCTCTCGCCGTAAACAGGCCTCATGCTCAAGGAGGTAAGAGAAGACGGTGATCGTGTGGGGTTTGTGCTCCTGGAGGGACTAGGAACACGGAACATCAGCTCTGAACTGGGTGAATTTGAGGCGTTGTTGTTGGTTTTTGGGGTTTTTTTTATAATTTTTTTTAACGTTTATTTTTGAGACAGAGAGAGCCAGAGCATGAATGGGGGAGGGTCAGAGAGAGAGAGAGGGGGAGACACAGAATCTGAAACAGGCTCCAGGCTCTGAGCTGTCAGCACAGAGCCCGACGCGGGGCTCGAACTCACGAACCGTGAGATCATGACCTGAGCCGAAGTCGGAGGCTTAACCGACTGAGCCACCCAGGTGCCCCAAGGCGTTGTTTTTGAAAGAAGGTCATCGGGCTCGTTGTGGAATTCATGGGGAGAATGAGCCATTCGATCGCGTTCTCAGAGAACGGAGGCCAGGTCGGCTCTCTTTGGGGTCCTCTTCCACCCCGAGCTCGGGGCCTGGCCTCGGCTGTGGAGTCCAAGGTTGGACAGGTACGTAGAATGTGCTCACGGGATGTGCGCTTTGGGAGAGACTTGGAACAAGCTTCCAGGAACTGATCACAACCATGACCGAGTGGCAGGTTAAGAGTTGTCCAGATGCCTTTTTTGTTTGTGTTAGTTAGTTGTTTACGCTCCTAAGTTCTGGTTGAGCTACAGGAGCCCACGCCCTTGCATTCCTGACGAGAATCTTTCTGCTCCTTTCACACCATGTATGTATCAAAATGAGGCCTGGTACTTAACTGCCTGATCCTCCCGGGCCTCCTGAATCGTCTTCCTCTCCAGCTTCCGCGTACTTGTGGTTTTACAGTTTAACGATTGCTACGTACGGGCCACAATCGATGATGAATTCTGCACCCTGTGGACAATGCTTCTAAGTCCTCGAATGTACGAGGCACTGACTGTCAGTAATTTCAAGGCACTAAGACACAACTCTTAGAAAGAAATACACAGCTTGTTTCTGGGAATACTGGCAACGAGCATCTCACGATGCTTTGATGTTAACTCGCGACTTCCCCATTTTTGTTACAAGCTCACGGATCCTGACCCGTGGAGTGTGAGGTCGTTGTTGTCACCCCGATCTGTAGATGTGACCACTGAGGCTTGGTTTTAAATCTTGGCTTTAGTTTTGATAGATGGGGTGCTCAGATTCCAGCTTCCCCGTTCGATTCTTCTCCACCTGCTCTGTGCAACGCGCCCAGGTGAAGAGCCCACCCCCCCCACCCCGCCAGCCTGTGGAATCTGTCACCTGCAAAGAGAAATCGGTGGGAAGCAGAAAGTCGACAACATATTTTCCAAAACCAGCTATGCCTTAATCATTTATCAGCTGTGGGAGAAGCGAGGCTCCTGTTTGTTGTTCGTTGGGGTTTTTTTCTTTTCCAATCGATTTAAACAGAGAAATCTGGATGGCTTCCCATCCATCCTGGTTTCCTGCGACGTTAGCTTTTTTCTGTCACACCGATGCGTCTGCTCCTAGGTGTTCTCAGCGGCTGCCCAGGCCATTTCCCCCTCCTTTTTCCCGGGTCACTTCAGTGTCGTTCCTGCAGGCAGCACCACAGACTGATGTCACCCCCAGAGCGCGGAGCTGGGAACCCGGCACACATTTATTAATGAGGCAACAGCATCTCAGGAAACCCGGTGCGTGGTGACCTGTGGTCCCCGTGAATCCAGCCTGGTTACACCTGCTTTCCCTGGCTGCCTCCTTTCCCACAAGAAAGGCCTTTGTCCCCAGATAATACCCAGAGAGCTTTTGCAAGGCAGATAACTCCCGACTTCTACTGTCAAGGCTGATAAATTGGCTTGGTATGGTTCACCCCAAGAATATAGCACTGAATCTCACAATAGACTTCTGCAAGCAAAGAATTTTCTGACTACAGATTTGTCAACGTAAAAGTAACCCCTAATAATGTTTTACTTGGCAGCTTTGTGACAGCTAAAATATTAAGCCGTGGCTGCATTTACCGTGAGAAGCGTTCCTCTTTGGAAAAGGGGGTTTTGTGTTTTGTTTTTTTCCAGAATCGCCCAGCTGTCTGTTTCATCCACGTTTTATTTCTGACCTTGCATTCTGCATGGTAAATTTGTCCCCAAGCGTCCTTGGTTGTTAAATATTAGAGGCAAAGGCGGAAATGTAACGGAGGAGGTCACATCTGGGCAGGACCCGTCACCCTGGTGTGGCATCTGCCCGTGAGCGGGAAGCAGCGATTTTTTTCTGGGTCCTACATACAATCATTTGGAAGCGTGCTTGTGCGGAGGGGAGGTATCTTGCAGAAGGGCTTCTCGTCTAATTCTCCTGTTTTATTGCTTTGCCCCAGTCTATCATTGCTATCTGTCAATTCAATTAGCTGCTGGCCTGGCATTTTTGGGATAATGTACAAGATGTATTAAAATGCATGTTGTGGTGAACTTCCTGAAAGCTATGGGAGAAACAGAGGCTTATCTTTTAAAGCTACCGACCCTGGGCTGCAGAAGATCTTTGATGTCGTGGGCAACTGTACGGCCCAGTTAGTGTTCTTTCCATCAGTCTTCCGGGGAATACAGCCGTAAAATGAGACAGAAACAACATAGACCAAAGGAAGGCAGAATCCCGTACACTGGAGTTTGAAGCAAGAGGAAGGAACTTGCTTCAGGACGGAAACCTCACTTTTCACAACCAGAACCTTCCGTGGCTCCTTAATTAGTATATAATATGACGAGTAGTTGGTCATTCTGGGATAACACTGATAGGTATTTGAAAATTTATTCGTGATTTGAGTTTGGCTCTTAGAGACAGATAGGGCCATCTGGGTGGCTCAGTCGGTTAGGCATCCAACTCTTGATCTCAGCCTGGGTCCTGATCTCTAGGTCATGAGTTCAAGCCCTGCACTGGGCATGAAACCTACTTAAAAAAATAAAGGGGTGCCTGGGTGGCTCAGTCAGTTAAGTTTCTGACTCTTGGTTTCGGCTGACATGGTGATCTCATGGTTTTGTGAGTTCCAGCCCCATGTTGGGCTCTGCACTGGCAGCTCGGAGCCTGCTTGGGATTCTCTCTCTCTCCCTTTCTCTCTCTGTCCCTCCCCCACTTGCACTGGCTCTGTCTCTCTCAAAATAAATAAGTAAACTTAATTTTTTTTTTAAAGACAGATACTCATGGAATTTTTAGCACATGCCTAACCACGTTTTCAAAATGCTATACGTAGGGCTTTTCTTAGAAAATGGAACCACAGTGTAAAACAGAACCATTTCTCTTTTTTAATATCTTTTATTAGAGTACATACAAGAGTGGGGGAGGGGCAGAGGGAGAGAGAATCTCAAGCAGGCTCTGTGCTCAGCATGGAGCCTGACATGGGACCCGATCCCACAACCCCGGGATCATGACCTGAGCCGGAATCAAGAGTTGGATGCTCAACCAACTGAGCCACACGGGTGCCCCAAACAGAACTGTTTCTAATTTAAAACAGTGCATGACAGGTGACCAATGAGGCACCTAGATTGTGTTTCTTATTTTTCAACATGAGTAGGTGTGGGTTTGTCCCTATATTATCTTTACAACATCTGAGTTTTAAATCTAGGTCAGTTGTTCCCAAACCTTAATTTTGGTAGTGTCAGAACACAGATGACCCTTGGAAACATTATGCTAAGTGAAAAAAGCCAGACCTAAGAGGTCACGTAATGTATGACTGCATTTATATGAAATGCCCAGAACAGGCAACTCCAAAGAGACAGAAAGCAGATGAGTGGCTGACAGGTCCTGCAAGGAGGAGGGAACGAGAAGTGACCACTTAATTAATGGGTATGGGGTTCATTTGGGGGGGGGGGGTAAGGAGAATGTTCTGGAATTCCATTGTGGTGAGGGCTGCACAACATTATGAACGTACTAAAAGCTGCTACACTGTATACTTTTAAATGGAGAATTTTACATGATGTGAGTTTTACCCCAATTTTTTTAATTTTTTTTTAATTTTTATTTTTTAATAAAATGTATTGTCATATTGGCTTACATACAACACCCAGCACTCATCCTCGATGACCACAACATCCACATTCCTCACAACATCCAAGTGCCCTCCTCAATGCCCATCACCCATTTTCCCCTCTCCCCCCCCAACCCCCATCCACCCTCGGTTTGTTCTACGTATTTAAGAGTCTCTTGTGGTTTGCCTCCCTCCCTCTCTGTAACGATTCCCGCCCCCCCCCCACCTTCCTCCATGGTCTTCTGTTAAGTTTCTCAAGATCCACATAGGAGTGAAAACATGATATCTGTCTTTCTCTGCCTGACTTATTTCACTTAGCATAATACCCTCCAGGTCCCTCCACGTTGCTACAAATGGCCAGAGTTCCTTCTTTCTCATTGCCAAGTAGTATTCCATTGTATCTATAAACCACAGCTTCTTTATCCATTTATCAGTTGATGGACATTTAGGCTCTTTCCATAATTTGGCTATTGTTGAAAGTGCTGCTATAAACGTTGGGGTACCTGTGCCCCTATGCGTCAGCACTCCTGTATCCCTTGGGTAGATTCCTAGCAGTGCTATTGCTGGGTCAGAGGGGAGATCTATTTGTAATTTTTTGAGGAACCTCCACACTGTTTTCCAGAGCGGCTGCACCAGTTTGCATTCCCACCAACAGTGCAAGAGGGTTCCCATTTCTCCACATCCTCTCCAGCATCTATAGTCTCCTGATTTGTTCATTTTAGCCACTCTGACCGGTGTGAGGTGGTATCTGAGTGTGGTTTTGATTTGTATTTCCCTGATGAGGAGCGACGTTGAACATCTTTTCATGTGCCTGTTGGCCATCTGGATGTCTTCTTTAGAGAAGCGTCTATTCGTGTTTTCTGCCCATATCTTCACTGGATCATTTGTTTTTCGGGTGTGGAGTTCGGTGTAAAAAGTCACCTGGAGGGCTTGTGAAAACACAGATTACTGGGCCCTACCCCTGAGGTTTTCTGACTCAGTAGGTCTGGGTAGGGCCTGGGCATTTGCATTTTGGTAAGTTGCAAAGTGATGCTAATGCAGGGGCCACACTCGGGGGACCACTCATCCAGGCATCTGTTGGGTGGGGGGATTTGTCCTCCGTGTTTACATCCGTGCATCAAGGGTTTCTTGATCACTGCCCACGTTCTGGCCATTCGCTACAGGTAGTGCCGCGCTGAACTGACATCAGTAATGACGAAAATGGGGTTTTTAAATGACTGAACTTGGAATCAAATCTAGCATCTGCCATCCCCTAACTGTACACTCTCGATCCAATCCTTCGTCTTGTTTGCACAATGAGCGTAGCGATACCTGTCTCTCTAGACTGCTTTGAACTTTTTTTTAATTTAAATTCAAGTTAGTTAACATACAGTGTAGTCTTGGCTTCAGGAGTGGAACCCAGGGTTTCATCTCTTGTGTATGACACCAAGTGCTCATCCTGAAAAGTGCCCTCCCTCGTGCCCATCACCCATTTAACCCATCCCCCTTCACCGCCCCCAGCAGCCTTCAGTTTATTCTCTGTATTTAAGAGTCTCTTATGGTTTGACTCCCTCTGTTTCTATCTTCTTTTTCCTTCCCTTCCCCTATGTTCATCTGTTGAGTTTCTCAAATTCCACAAATCATATGGTATTTATCTTTCTCAGACTGACTTGAATCAACTAGCGTAAGACCCTCTAGTTCCATCCACGTTGTTGCAAATGGCAAGATTTCATTCTTTTTCATCGCCGAGTAATATTCCATTGTATACATTTAAATTTAAAAGCAAAAAAGCATTAAAAAAAAATAGTACTGTGAGAAAGCACCCACCATACCACCTAGCTAGTTCTCAATACATAGTTATTTTTTAAATATGTATCTGTATAGGTCAACTAAATATATACATTATAATTAAATATCATTTATATTTTTATATAATTTCTACGTTATTTGGATGAGTATGCATGGTATATTTTATGCATACGTAAACACATGTCCATATTTTATTGCTATGGGTGGAGAGGCAGTGTGGGGCATGGGCGTGTCTGGTAGTTCCTTGGGCAAAGGTCGGATGAGGCAACAGTGGGAAGACATATTTGAATCATCTTGGGATCCTCCTCAGAGCTTTGAACGTAACAGATGCTTGAAAGTTGCTTCTTGCCTAAGTAAGTAGATGGGTGACAAGTGAAAGAGTAGTGAACACACTACACAAAAGGTTTAATTCTGTCATCCTAACCTCCTTCAAAGTTAGAAAGGAGGGTGACACTTTCTGGTGACCCTCTTTTACGTGTGACTCCATTGAGGAAACAGCAATCTTAACAATCGCCGTGCTGATGGATCCCGCCCATGGATTCTTGATGCTGTCCTGGGGAGTAGACTCCGTACGTTGTTCATGGTTCACTGGCATATTTTTTATGCCAATGAACAAACTGTTCTTTGGCTCTTAAGGCAAGACATCAGTGGTTCGCTAGGCAACCAGTGGTTCTTGGGACGTCAAACGTTTGCAAATATGTATAGATCAGGATTGTATTGTAATTAGGAGAGTCTAATATTTGGTGCCATCAAATTCCCTTTTGAGATTTAAAATCCTTTACCATCACTAAATTCTGTTTATTGGAGGAAGGGCCATTGGGTTAGATATGATTTTTAAAAAATTTTTCATGTTTGTTTATTTTTGAGAGAGACAGAGTACGAGTGGGGGAAGGGCAGAGAGTGAGGGAGACACAATCCGAAGGAGGCTCCAGGCTCTGAGCTGTCAGCACAGAGCCCAACGCGAGGCTTGAACCCACCAACTGGGAGATCGTGACCTGAGCCGAAGCCGGACGCCCAACCTTGGGACTGAGTCACCCAGGCGCCCCTAGATATAATTTTTAAATATTCTCATTCTTACAACTGACAGGACCTCAGCAGAAGGGAGATGATGAGCATATCTTTGCTTGTCATTCAAAAATAGTTTCCTGAAAAGGGGGAGAATAATAAGAGTTTAGAGTTCTTATGAAAAATACCTTCAGCCATTATCAGTACCTGGTCCGTGCAGAGCAAAGCTCCCCGCCATTTAATGATACTCCTTGGTAGTCTGCTTAGCATCAGCATGAATTTGGGTGGCCGAGAGGTCTTCTATTTAGCACCTTCCTCTAGACCAGTCCTATCTCTCCATCTACCTTTGAAGCAGCTCTTCCCTCTGCCTGGAATGTTCCTCCTCCAGATGCACCCACAGTGTGGTCCCTCACCTCCTTCAGGTGAGAGCTTCAAATGCCACCCCCACACACACCCAGTGATGTCTTTCTCTACCACCCTTCCTAAAAGTTCAGTTCTTCCCACACACATCCTCTCCTCCTTGCCTGTTTAATTTTTCTCTTTAACATCCCTTTCTAGCACACTTCATTGGCCCCCTTACCTTATGCATTACCCACCTGCCCGGCTGGAATGGAAGCTCCATGATAATCAGGATTTTTCAATGCTTTGTTCACTGCCCCCACCCCCCACCATTTCTAAGAGAAATAGAAACTTACCATCATGCAGGTAACTCTACTTCTGAGAGCATCTAGCAGACACACGAACGCATTTGTGCCAACAAGGATCTGTTCTCCTCTCCCAAACATTCTGAAGTTTAAGTCCTGGACTTAAACTAATCCCATCCATCTTCTTACTGTCTATCCCTCTTCTTTAGTCTCATCTCTCCAAAGCCCAATATGCATTTGACATTTTGCAAGACAGTGAGACGGGAGGGTCTGGGGCTGGCCTCGGCCCCTAAGCCTTTAGCCTCCGAACACTGGTGGACGTTCCGCCCATTTGCGAAACAGGGTGGTTCATTGATCTTCTCTCAACTAGTGTTGTTCTTGCTCTCAACCCTTCCTGAGCTTCACCGGTGACCCTACTGTCTTTTCTAGTTCACTGTGAAAACATTCTAGAAATCCGTTCCTTTCCAGAATGCAATGATAAGAGTTCATCACAACACCTGGCTGCATAGCACATGAGAACAAGGTTTAGGGTCTGGATCAGGCCCTGAGCTACGTAAGTGTCCTAGGACTGTCAACACAGAAGGAGGTCTGATCCTTTGCCTTGATGAAACGTATTCCGTTGCAAAGAGAACGGCTCTCGATTCCCTGCACAACATACCGTTGTCTTGTCAACACAAAGCACTTCTAAATGGATAAAATTAGAATTTTCAGGTGATCATCACTTGAAGCTATTTGGCGTCATTTTGATATCAAGAGTAATCTGTCTGCCAAGGGAGGTTCTAAAGATTTCGAACGGAAGTTTGTGACAGCACTGGAAGTAAGCCTTGCTTTATTATTATTACCTCTCCATCCAATGCAAGACATGCGCTTATTCATTGATTTGTAGATTCGAATTCTACTCCAGAGTTAATCACCCGAGGCGGATAAAACACATTAGGGGGGGATAAGACGGTGTTACCAGTTTATTCGCAGGAAATGATCCTGATCTCAAAATGTGCCAAATGATATTGAGTGGTGGCTGGTCTGCCACCTTTAGGGATACATCCAGCTTGCATTGGCTTGGCCAGTTGATTAGAATCCGGTCATAATGTCACCCCATAAACGTCCACATGGAAAGAGGGTGTTCAGGCTCGCCGGTCAACAGGCCCTACTTCCTCACTAAATAGCCAAACCTTCTGAGTCTCTGGCGTCCTTGCCCCTCATAACCATCTCTGCCTCAAGATACGCGAAAATGCATCTGAAGAAAGAGTGAGCTACCCTATGTGTGTTGAGTAACACTAACTGCTGTAGGAAACAAGCCCCTAATTTTCAGTGGCTTATCATAATAGAGGTGGGTTTCCCACCCAGATGACACTCCGAGGCTCTAAGCTGCCGGTGGCTTCGCTCCCAGCAGGGAGTCAGGACCAGACGCCCCCTCCTAGGACATTGCAATACCCTGAGCTCAGCTGACCGAGGGGAACGAAAGGACCTGAAGAGCCACAGTCCCTTCACCTTCAACCGGAAGCATTCCGCATCAATTCACCTCTGTTCACGTTCCATTGCCGAGAATAAGTCCTCTAGCCCATCCTGGAGCGAGGGGGTGGGGCAGCCCCTCTGGACCATGGAAGGCGGAACATGAACTATGCCGGGAAGGTTGGCCAACTTTGCCACATCCACCGTAGCCCTGGTGTTTTGAGGCAAGAGCAGGGCCCACACTTCCAGTCCCCTGCGTTTTCTTACAGCTCTGCTTTCAGAAGCAGTGATCTGCCCTTCATAGACCCGAATGCCAGCCTCAGCCGGCCCTCACCTACAGTGGGGTTGTGTCCGTGGAACCGAGGAAGTGATACGCACAGTCATTTGTACGTGTCTCTTCCTTGTGCTTTCCAATGAGGACACCGGTGTGCGTTCGTATTACAAGCTGCAGGTCCCAAGGACTCATTTTTTTTTTTTTTTTTGGTCCTATCATTTTGTGCAGAACTGTTCATGATTGTCCATCATGAGATGCTGTGCAAATTTGTCGATTTGAAAACGGTCAGAAGAGGATTTGTTTTTTGGTAGAGCACTTCCTCCTTGGTAACGTGGGCGCTGTATGGGGATAGATCTCAGGATGTAGCCGAGTGCGCCTCGTTTTATGCCGGGCAATTAAGCCTCGGTTCACTGGGACTAAGGGTGGACATGTGGGCAGCGCTCGTCAGCGAGCCCCGTGAATCTCTGTACGAGAAAAGGCTCGAGAAGCCACTCTGTGCCTCGACGGCTGACCGTTTCAGCTCTTCTCCGCAGGTTCCCGTTCCCCATGGTGTTCAGCAGCTGCAGCAAGGAGGACCTAGAGGCCAGCCTGGAGAAAGGCATGGGAATGTGCCTCTTCAACCTGCCAGAAGTGAAGCAGTCTTTCGGGGGCCAGAAGTGCGGGAACGGATATGTGGAGCAAGGAGAGGAGTGTGACTGTGGAGGGCCGGAGGTAAGAGACGCCCCCTGGGACCGCCGCCTTGCATCTGTGGCTGGCAAAGGAGTAGGGACTTGGAAGAATTATGCGGCAGAATGAAAGTGCTAGAAACTCACGACGGAAAGTCCTAAACAGGCCCCCCCCCACTTGGAAAGTCCTAAAGAGCCCCCACCCCACCCCGCCTTGAACAGCTGTGCCAGCCAGGGCGGCCTTCTCTTGAATCTCAGAATAAGTTGTATCACTGGTTTTAAAAAGAAAGCATCTTCTCTATTGAAGGACACGGTCTAGGTGAGGCCAGCTGAGGACAAGAACAATAAATAAAGCATTTAGCTTTGAGTTTAACAGAGAAGAAAGCTTTGGGAATGCTAGCTTCAAATGGCTAATAAGCATCATTTCTTTCTCTTTGCAAAGCGAGCAACCAGAGGGGAATTTGAATAAGCAACATTCATTTTTAACCAAGAGCTCCCACCCAAGTAGAAAAACCGCCTGATGCCTCAGCCTTCTCTGTATGCACAACCCGAGGCTCCGGGCTCCTGCCTCCTTGCTTGTTAGCCTTCAGAAGCAGTAAGCGGAAGCAGGGAACATTTGTATCCAGCAAAGGGCTTATTTAACCCTGTTTTCCAGCCAGTGTCAGGCAAATGTCTTATTCCTGTAGGGCCCAAGATAAACTTCAGCAACAGAAAAAATTATTTAACAGCCGCTTTTTAATCTCCGAATGATCTTGAGAAGGAAGGAGAAAGAGAGCCCACAGTGAGACCTCTTGGTAAAAACAGGTGTCTCCTGGAAGCTCGGAGGAGGCAGTGTTTAGAATAAATCAAAGCAAGTAGTTTGTATAGCAAGCAGTCTGCATGTGGGATTCCCTCCCCGAGAGCTTATGCAAGCAGAAATGGTAGACGGGTTCAAGGCGGGCTTGGCTAGATTCACAGACAGGCTTGGTGAGGGCTTAGGAAGAGCATGTTTTGGAGGGCTGCTCCGAAAAGGGGATTCTAGGGTGGAAGGAAATGTGCAGAGATCCCGGGATATCCGTCAGATTCCTGTGCTCGTCGGACAGGCAACCGGTTGTAGAACCTTCTTCATATTTGTAATTCCCAAGGCGCTGCGTTTTCCCATACCAGCAGGAACGATCTTGGTCTCAGTCCGTCCAGCTCTGCAAGAACTTCAGGAGTGAATAAGTGCTGGGGGATGGGGCTAGTAGAGGTGGTCCCATCAAATGTTTGTGCGTCCTTTCCAAATCCGGGATTCAACAGCGATACCAGCACTGTCCGCGGCAGCGATAATTTTGCTCACAGTGTGTTGGGGGTGATTGCTGTACGGGAGCCAGTCCTCATGCATGGGGTTATAGAAACTCTTCTGAAGATTAGTGGAGGAAAACTTGAAACCGTCATGGGACGGGGGATACAAAGGGGAGAGTCCTTGGGGACTTTGTTAATTACCTGCAGAAGAAAAACAAAATTAGTATAAATGGCCCGTATTTCTCAGGAGAGGCCATGTGGACTTAAAATGGTTTCTCTTTGATTGGAACTCCTTGTAACTGTTTATTTACTCTAAATAAGTTTGACAGCTCTTCCTAGAGTCATGAACTCTCAGGTGTAGAATGATCATCCGCAGTCATTCGCTCCATATTCCATCA
The DNA here is from genome assembly GCF_046562875.1 of Panthera onca. Classification (NCBI taxonomy): domain Eukaryota; kingdom Metazoa; phylum Chordata; class Mammalia; order Carnivora; family Felidae; genus Panthera; species Panthera onca. Next base: position 6,428,624 of record NC_138349.1, read on the forward strand.
CCACCACCATCCGGTCAACGAATGTTTGAGTACCTGAAATTTGCCAGCCACTGATGTCACGGTCCTCAACTTCGCCTCCATCGAGGAGTCATTCAGCTTTGACGGGGCGCTTGCTATCTCTCCAGGCAGGATGTCGTGGCAGGGCAGCACTGATTCAGTCAAACTCCTTCCTTATGTAGAGCCATGTTCTGCTTGCATATAGTTCCCGACTGTATGTTTCTGTGGTTGGGTCCTTGTTTCACAGGATAAGTTCTTGCTATCCGAAGAGACAACTCTCATTCTTTCCATCGACATTTCTTTCAAAGTCTGAGCAATCTTTCAACGTTCTAGGCAAGCCTCTTACCTCGATTTGTAGTTTTTTCGTTTTTGCTTTTCAAATTGTGTCCAAGAGTATAACAACCCATATCCAGTTTCCAAACTGCTTGGACCAAAACTTTTAGTCAGCCCCGGGCTTAATTCACCTGCGCTCTTTAGGCCCCTGCCCAGCGCTCAGGCCCTGGAAATAGTCCTCACGCCTTTGCTTCGTGTTAGCCCGTGCGTTCCCTGGCCCCCAGAGGGACTCAGTGTGTCGCCACATCGGGGAGCGAACGGGACCAGAACTTCCCCAGCTCATAACTGGATTCCTCTTCTGCCCCCTTGCTCTCAGAAATAATCACTATTTTCAGGAGGATGCATTGTAGACTTAATCTCAGTGCATTGTGATTAAGAATTTGTATCTACCGCCCACAACCCAAGAATGACATGGCCTTTGCAGAGAGTTCACTAACGGCTTCATTACTCTTTTTTCTTTGGAGAACTAGTGTTCATTGGCTCTGTTGAACTTTCCTATTGAGTACTAACATAACATATGTATCAACAGATGAAGAATTTGTCTCTTCTGATACATATAGTCCTGCAGAAGGAATAGATTCTGGGTAGTTAAAAAGGCAAGTGATTTCTGGAGCCTTCCGTACAGGGCATTGGATTTACATCAACCATAAGGATATCCTGACAACTCACTCATTCATCCAGCTAACGGGGTTGGGAAAGCAGCCTTATCTCCTTGTTTAAAGTCAATAGAATGACAGTAGCCTGCAAATATCTTTTAAACTTAGTTATCTTTCTCACATTATCAAGCCCCTTTGAAGTCAAAGCCATTCTACTTGGCTGCATTTCCATTTGAACTGCTGCTTATATTTTTTAGTGATTTGGTCGGGGGTGAGGAGGTGGTTCTTAAAGAATCTTAGGACCTAGTTTTCAGATGGCTGATTTAATGGAGACGCTCAAGGAAATGTGTAATTTGGTTAGTATGTCGTTAGTAGAGCCATTTAGACCACAGTGAACAGGACAACACTGCTGTGTATTTGACGGCACTGATCAGGAACGCAATCGATCAGTGGACTCCTTTTAAAAACAAAGCAAGTTCCTAAACTTATATAAGTCCATGAGTTAGAAACCCTTCCTGTCATCAAAGTTACAGCCATGACTTCTGGTTGGCACTTCGTCTTACTGTATATGTTATACGCTCCGGATGTTTATAAGGTCCTTGAGCAAATTTAAAATTTCATAACTTTGGATGGATGTATAATGGGAGCCAGTCGTAAACACCAAATGAGAGCATGATTCATAGAGTCTCACACAGGACACAGTTCAGAGATCCAGGATCGTCCTAAATCTTCTGGATTATCCACAAAATGTTATTCATTGCGTTTGTAATACTGATGATAACTTCATTAACAGAACATGGTTTTCAGGAGTAAAATATTATACTATTAAAATACTACATGATTGGTTTCACTCTAATGGTATATATCTTCTTCTGCTCATGTCACATCCTAAATAAAAGGGCATTAGTTAATACTAAAAGGACATTAATTAATTAATTAACACGAGTTAATACTAATGACCCCATGAACTCTTCTTTCGGATAATTCATTTTCTTCTAACATGTGTAAACTCTAGGTTATTGGGATGTTCTAAAGTACAAGGACTTCATAAATGCAGTAGGTAATATGTATGGACCTTTTGTGGAGAGCCGAGCAAAGGTGCCAATCCCTTGTAGGGCTTTTGTTAGAAGAACATGGGCACTTGTGAAGAACAACTTAACAGAGGAGGTCATTTTCTGTCCTTTCAGAGAGAGCAGTCCATCTAATATGTGATCTCTCTGTTGAAATCCCTTGCAAATCCATGGGCACATCCCACAGACCTCCTTTCCGGCCTCTTGGTCATTCTGATGTGCGTTTCGGACCTGAGAGGTGCCTTGTCCGGGTGAGGCAGCCACCTGTGCTGAGCAAGAGTCTTGGCTACCACATTGGGCTGGAGGGCGGGGAACTGTGGTTCCACGATTGATTGGACCCCATTCCCTGCCGGCATGCTCCAGATTAAAAGGGTCAGTATTTGAAGAGTTGAGTTTGTACACGCCTGTGTATATTTTTAAAGTGAGTTCAGAGTGTTCCGGCGATCCCGAGACCGTTCACTACAATAAGACCTGCGTGAATCATGAATCAGAGGCCTCCCCACAGACCCGCAGCCACAGCCCACTTGACTGGATCGGGCAGCCCGCCTTCCTATGCACGCTCCCCTTACCCTCTGTGAAAGGCACGGAATGAGTGCTGTTCACTCTTCCCAGGGATTCACAGACCTTGGCAAGCTTCACAGAAGCTTGGCTTTGCTAGATGTGAAAATAATCTCAGGCCGGTTTTCAGCTCCTTCCCTTTATGGCCCGGGCCTTCCATGAGTAGTTGCCCCACGAGACCCTGTCAAACGAGTCCCGCTCTCCTCCCCAGGAATGTACGAACGTCTGCTGCAATGCCACCACCTGTACCCTGAAGCCGGACGCTGTGTGCGCACACGGGCTGTGCTGTGAAGACTGTCGGGTGAGCTCTCTCGGCCCCGAGGCCACCCCCGGGTTCAGGTGCTTCCACAATGACACAGGACGAGCGAGGCAACAGGATGGCTTCCTGGCCCCTCTACCGTGAAAACCGTAACTCCTCACCATGCAAGCTGGTGTCCCCCACTGTCGTCCAGTCTTCGTGTGAAATGCACACTTTATTTATGTATCTGGGTTTTTTTTTTTTTTGAGAGAGAGAGGGAGAGAAAGCATGAGCAGGGGAGGGGCACAGAGAGAGGGAGACAGAATCCCAAGCAGGTTCTGCAGTGTCAGCGCAGAGCCCAACTCGGGGCTCGAACTCACCAACTGTGCCATCACGACCTGAGCCGGAACCAAGAGTCAGATGCTTAGCCCACTGAGCCCCCCAGGCGCCCCCTCCAATCTTCGTGTGAAATGCACACTTGAATGCTAAGTCATCGGTGATCAGTCATTTATTTACGGGTTGGAAAGAAATTGTTCCCCAAAGCTCTGGCTCACTGTGACACACTCCAGTTGTGCTGCTGGACGGTGGTAAGATGCATGGTCCTATTACCATGATGGGAGCAGCTAGAGAGAGAGTCTCCACCCTGGTCACTCAGTCTCTGCTCTATCCCAAGAACATCTACCTGCCGGGCTAAGAAGCCACGCGGGTCGTTCCAGGGAATATACGTAACCACCTTGATCTTGATGTCCTCCCAACACAAGGATTGGCCCACCCAGCCCGAACAGTGGCGGCCCTTTGATACTTTGGTCATTGCTGCTGCCATGACAGATTGCCATTTGTTTGGGCAATTCCATTGTTTGTCTCGTCATTCAGAGCTGAGATCTGACTGAGGAGAAGCCTGAGCTTTTGATTCAAAGGTTCCAAGGGTAGACTTTCTTTCTTTTTCAATTAAGCGATTGATCTTGGCATTCGGCTCGCAGGAAACTCCCTCTCTGCTCCCCACCCAGCCCCGTGATTCAGAAGTGCATTACAGCATCTTACGTTCAGCCTAAAATATCCATCCTGCCCTTTCTCTCCGTGATTAACTTCTGGGGGACGTTCAAGGAAGCTGACACCACCACCACCCCCACCCCGGGCACACAGCCGCTGGCCATGGAAGGGGTCGGGCGGGGGTAGGGCAGGTCGCTGGCCGTGTAGCCCCTGACAAGCCACTCTGAGCCTCGGTTTCTTCAACCACAGAAAGGTGAGGCATTGGCCGATGGTTCCTAACATCTTTTACGGCTCCCTTGCTTCACTTCTGCCCCGTGAAGTCCTACAGACAGGTTTCCAAGTCCATGATTTGATGACAAAGTGAAATACAATTGTCACCGAGCCCTTGGAATGATTTTTGTCCTCTTGGCCACAGTGCTAACACTGTAAGAGCAAACTTCATCTTAAAACACGTGGCGACTAGAGATCTTCAGAATTAAGGAGCCCATCAGCCGGTACTCCCTTCCCATGCCTCCTTTGAGGTGACAGGTGCCACCAACCAGCCTGTCTCCTCATCAGAAGACCCTAATGTCGCATGAAATTAAAAACAGGCAGCTCTTGGGGCTCCTGGGTGGCTCAGTCGGTTAAGCGTCCAACTTCAGCACAGGTCACCATCTCATGGCTCATGAGGTCGAGCCCCGCGTCGGGCTCTGTGTTGACAGCTCAGAGCCTGGAGCCTCCTTCAGATTCTGTGTCTCCCTCTCTGCCCCACCCTTGCTCACGCTCTCTCAAAAATACATAAACATTAAAAAATGAAAAAAAAAGAGGCAGCTCTTGATTGCCCCCCTCCCTAGTGGAAAGGTAAACCCCAGAGCCCAGAGCAAGATTCTGTGTATTTAACGACTGTCCGTGTCTCTCTCTTCCCTTGGGATCCTCGCCCCTTGATGTGAGGCTTCGGGAGGATGGCCCGGCCCCGGCTCCGGCCCAGGAGCGCTGCCGGGAAGCCGCTTCCCTTTCCTGCGGCGCACGGGCCATAAACAGCCTCTCCTTCCAGCTGAAGCCTGCGGGAACGGCATGCAGGGACTCCAGCAATTCCTGTGACCTCCCCGAGTTCTGCACGGGGGCCAGCCCCCAGTGCCCGGCCAACGTGTACCTGCACGACGGGCACCCGTGTCAGGGCGTCGACGGCTACTGCTACAACGGCATCTGTCAGACCCACGAGCAGCAGTGCGTCACGCTCTGGGGACCAGGTATGTGGCCGCCCCTGGTGGGCGCGGAGCCGTGGGGCTTGGGGAGCTCGCTCGGTTCCCGTAAGCGTCGCTGCCGCTGCGCCGTCTGCAAAGCTTCCCTCCCTTCAGCTGGAGCGATTGGCTCCCTGGAAGACCTGGGGCCGTGCCGGGCGCTGGGCGCGCCGAAAGGGGCACTGCCCGGAGCGCGGCCCACTGAGAGATGTGTGAACACCTGCTGTGCGCCCTGTGGGGCGACGGGGAGGACCAGCCGTGACCCCTGCCCTCAGATGGCTTAACAGTCGTTGGGCAGACAGATAGAACTTCCTACCCGCTCTGATCACGTAAGTGCTTCTTGGTGCTCGGGCAAGAGAAAGTCCTGGCGGACTCGCCACGTGAGGAGCCTGTGACCAGGAAGGACAAGGAGGGGTCACTCCTGACGCAGGGAGCAGCGAGCTGGCGTGTGGAAAGGGCCGCCAGGGCGGGAGGCCGGGACCCCGGGGTGCAGAGGAAGAACGTGGAGGCAGGTGTTGGAGAGCCTTGTGAGGCAGCCGGGTTCTAAAAGCAGAGTGGCGGACGTGTGCGTTCCCGAAAAAGGCACCCAGACGGGCAGGTGGCCAGGAAGCAGCTGCCGGGGCAGTTAGGGGCTGTCCACTCCCTGCTTCCTGTGTTCAGGATGCTGGGCCAGGTGCTCCGTGTGACTCGTCCCTTCCAGCCCTCCGACAGGAGAGAGGTAGGGGAAATGACTACGGTTCAGAGAAGGTGCGGCTCGAATTCAGAGACCGGAAGTCAGCTTCCTGATGGCGTAAGGCTGGGATTGGCGCCCAGGCCCACGGACCCAAGAGCCATACGTAATGCACGCTGCGCGGCTGTGCCCAAGAGCCAGGCCTAGAACAAAACTTCCACGGAAGCTCCGCGGTGGAGCGGATGCTGGGACGCCACAGGAGGAAGAATCGGGCCCCTGGACGCGGCTCTCTGTTGGCCCATCTTCTGGGGCCGGGGGTCCAGGGCCCCCGTGGGGCAGCCGGGACCCCGAGGACTCCTCACCCCAGTGTTTGCTGCCTCTGCCCCCCCCCACACCGGGATTCCAGCAGCGAATCCAGTCCCCCAGAGAGCACTTTCCAAGAGTGCGGCCCCCGTCCCGTCTTGTCCTTCTCCCTCCTCCCCGCCGCCTGCGGAGGTGACCTCACTGCTGGCCGGGGACACCAGCTGTGGCACGGCCACCGTGGTCAGCCAGGCAGAGAGCCAGGCAAGCTCTAGAGGAAGGGAAATCCGATATTGGGTCTTTGTCAGACTTTCGTGTGTGAGGTTTCGGTTTCAGGGGTGATGAGGGCAGTAAACGAGGGCAGAAAATGGTGACCGGTCATCAAAGCTCGGGTGTTCAGCGGGGTGTGAAAGCAGTGGCCAAGCAGGGAGAGCAAGGACCGGTGTTTCTGAGGGTTGGGTCCCGTCGTCGAGCCTGCAGCCCCACCAGCCGAAGATGGCCCTCTGTACTTGGACGGCCCTGAGGGGCAAGAAGGAGCGGCGTGGTGCAGCCGGGGGCTGGTGCAGCCCGTTCACCGTGTCTGGGAGGAGCTCTCCCGGGGCTCCTCAGGTTCTGCGGGTCCACTCGGGCACAAAGCGGGAGGCCCTCAAAATACACGCATCAGGGGCGCCTGGGTGGCTCAGTCGGTTGAGCGGCCGACTTCGGCTCAGGTCATGATCTCGCGGTCCGTGGGTTCGAGCCCCGCGTCAGGCTCTGTGCTGACAGCTCAGAGCCTGGAGCCTGTTTTGGATTCTGTGTCTCCCTCTCTCTGCCCCTCCCCTGTTCATGCTCTGTCTCTCTCTGTCTCAAAAATAAATAAACGTTTAAAAAAAAATTAAAAAAAAAAATACACGCGTCAGATGCCCGGCTGGGCTCTGAGCGGGTCAGTGACTTCAGACACCTTTCAGTCAAGCGAGGTCACTTTGGGACAGCGGCTACCACTGCAGGCCACATCCTCGTGGCCTGAAGCATCCCTGGTGGCTGCTCCTCCCCAGCCTTTCTCCGGACTCAGCAGTCTCCCCGCTTCTCGAGTTACAGGGGGAGTCAGGACGCTCCCTTCCAAAACGGCCTTCTGTGGCCAGAGCACACACAGCACTTGGAGCCTTCGGAGTCCAATGTGCTCTCCGGTGTCCCGCTGTATTGCAGCGTCTGGCCCCGTTTCCAAAGTGAGGTCAGCTTGAACTCCGCGGCTCTCTCTGAGCCATCGCCACCGTGTGACTCAGCTGGCTGCGCGCCTTAGATTCCTGGTGACCGAGGCGGGTATTTATCTCATCGGATCAGGCCTTCTCAAGCTGCCTGACCAGAGAGAGAGAGAGAGAGAGAGAGAGAGAGAGAGAGAGAGCCAGACAGGCAGGCAAACCGACAGCCTGACTCACGGACTGAGCTTTTCAAAAGCGAGAGCAGTAGGAAGTTCCCTCCTGTGACTTCTCAGCGTCCTCGTGGCTGACGGTGAGGCTGGCAGCCTGGCGGCCCCGGGGACCCGCACCAGCTCCTGAGGAGGGCCGCTCCCCCGGAGCTCCTCGCTCGCCTCCCCTCTCCCCTGCCGCCCCCCTGAGGGCTGAGGAGGCCTGTGCCGGGGCGGTGGCCCGGTCGCCGTGAGAGGGTCAGTGCACATGGACCGAGCCTTCCTGGCGTCGGGGAGGCTCAGCGTTCCTGGAAATGACAAGCTTGGGGACCCGCCTCAGGCTCGGGGCTTCAGGGGTTCAGTGCACTCCAGCCAACTCCTTCTCTGGACTTCAGGTCGCTGCACCAACTTCCTCAGGAGGGCGGAGGACGTGCGTGCCAGAACCAGCGGGGGCCCTCCACACCGGGGACCTTCTCAGAAGGGCCTCTGACCGCCTCCTGGGTAAACGCAGTGGGTTCCTTCCCTTCCCTGGCAGTGCAGCTGTCTTGTGGTCTAGTTCAAGGGCGCTGTATGAGTTTCCTGCGGCTGCTGTAACAAATGACCACAAATTTAGCGGCTTACAACGGCACAGATCTGTCGTCTTCTGGCCCTGCGAGTTGGAAACCCTAAAGCCGAGATGTTGGCAGGGTGACGTTACTTCTGCAGGCCGTAGGGGAGAGCGTATCCCTGCGCCTCCGCCAGCTTCCCAAGGCCCCCGCGTTCCTTGGCCCGTGGCCCCTCCTTCATCTTCGAGGGCGGCGGCACGAATCTTCCAGGCTCTGTCTCTCTCTGGCTTCTCCTTCCTCGCTCACAGCTTCTCCGAGTCTGGCCCTCCTGCCTCCCTCTTACAAGGGCCCCATGATTACGTTGCACCTATTCAGACCATTCAGGAGACTCCCCACCCCCAAATCCTTAATCACATCTTCCAAGTCCCTTTGCCACGTAAGGTCACATATTCACGGGTTCCGAGGATTAGAGGGCAGGCCCCTTTGGGGGGCCCTTTTTCTGCCTGCCACAGGTGCTAAACAGACCCCTTACTAGCCAGGTGACCTTCGACAGGTCTACTCAACCTTTGTGCCTCGTCCGTAACACGGGGCTTGTCAGATGCCTACCCTGTGGGTATGTCGTCATCCTCTAACCCGGCCTGTTACCCATCATATGTAAGGTGTCCCATGCAGTAGCATGCTAGATGCGTGGCTCCTAGGAAGTCCGAACTCTGCAAATAAGATGGGATTGAGCTCACAGGACGCTCACGGACTAGTGAGCAAGATTCTCTGAGTGCCGTGATGTGGTGAGGCATGGTCAAGAGAGGGCTCAACCCGGAGTGTGGTATGGAGCCAACCAGGAAGGCGTCCTAGATGCGGTTGCCTTGGAGAAGTCGTTCGGCAGGGGTGGGAGGGGAAGGGTATCTCCTGCATACGAAATAGCGGCGGTCAAGGTGCAAAGGGGCCACCCCAGGGAACTTCAGGCAGCCCTGCTTGTCCAGAGCTTGGTCTGTGACCTGGAGAGCAGAGATCCTCGTTTCTCCCCCCGTTCTCTCATTTATTAAACATTCATCAACGTCCTGCTAGTCTAAGATGCTGACTCAAGAGCCCGAGTCTGCCAGAGTGACGTACTTCCCACAGTCCCTCTGCGCTATCTCCTGGACCCGGAGTGGAGTCAGGATGTGACCGTCACAATCCCGGGGCGGGGGTGACTTCCTCAGCCAGGCCCCTGGCCAACTAGAGGGACCAGGCTGGGAACATTCTAATGCCGTGTTACAGTGGCTGGTTTGAATCAGCTTTTCACCATTCAGAAGAGTAAAACTTACTGTCAAGGACACATTTGCCGTATCTCGTTTCACCATGATTAGCAAATGCTTGGGGAGCTGAAGCATATTTGCATTAGGGTCATTTTAGGCTCCCCACGAGCCCCAGTAGCCCAGAGCTCCAGGATTCATTGAGCGTCTACTCCTGGCCTGTGCCACGCGTACCCCAGTGACCCAACTGAACTGCGGAGCCATCCGGAAGTGTCCATTTATGCTCAGGAAGTCCATTACTCTCCAGACCTGGCTACCCAAACGCTGACCGGAGAAAGCCCTTCCTTCCAGCTAACTATTCCCTTTTGAAATGGACGTTTCTCAATCCAGCATCATATTTCAATAAATTCATCCTGCTTCCAAATCTTTCTACAAGTAGAATGATAGAAAATTCAAAACATATGCCTCCAAACCCCAACTAGCAAAGTAAGATACTTTTCTTCTTCTGTTTTTTTTTTTTTTTTAGGTTTATTTATTTATTTTGAGAGAGACAGAGTGCAAGATGGGGGAGGGGCAGAGAGAGAGAGAGAGGGGCAGAGAGAGAGAACCCCAGGCAGCATTCGAACAGTCATCGCAGAGCCCGATGTGGGCCTCAATGCGGGGCTCGAACTCCCCCACCGTGAGGTCATGACCTGAGCCGAGGTCAGATGCTTAACGGACCGAGCCACCCAGGTGCCCCCAATGTAAGATACTTCTAGAATACCTTTTGGGGTTTTTGTTCATTTGTCTCCTTTCCTAATTAACGTCGGTAATGTTCTCGTTGGCGAGGAGCTTAAATTCTTCCCTGTCCCCAATTTTTCTTCCACAAATGTTACATCTCAAGACTTTATATGTTGGTGTCAAACACAGAAATGTTATCTGCAGTTCAAACTGTAACTTGTATTTAGCTCACTTAGTCCAGTTTGGACTTAATAACCACAAAGATTTTCTGTCAGTGTGAGATGACCTTTATTCCTTCTGAAATAAGCCGGGTATTTTTCTTCGGGCAGAAAATTCACTTTTGCCAGTGTTGTCTATCTGAACCATGGTGACTGAAAGCGTGACTTGGAAATTAATCTTACAGATAACTGCACGTCGAGAGCCACAAACAATTTGCATCAGGGGAGTCCTGAAATACGTTCGTTTTATCTATTTTATCACTCACCAGAAAATAGCGTCGCTTGATTTATGCAGCGTGAGCTGGCCAGACAATTTTTATGGGCTGGTAAATATTCAGTGTTTATCTGCAAGGCTGGTTTAAATGAGTTTGCATTATGATGATACACCTGGAGCGGAACGTTTGCTAACCGTCTACCACTCTGGTGACGAGCAACGGGAAGCGAGAGACGCTCTTGCCAAGAGTCCTATCGTCCAAGAGTCGGGAAGGTCTCCCTTCTGTCCCGCTGCATGAGAAAGCAATGATAAGATTTGTTCGTTTGGGCTCCATTTTCCGTTGAACGCAAAGGTCAATTTGGAGAAGAGAGAGGGAGAAATACGAGGAGACCAACAGGACCTTCAGTTGCTCATAAGAGTGCCTTTGTCTCTGGGTGGAGCAGCGAGCAGCAGGGGGCTGGGACAGTTAGTGACAGGGAGGGAGGAGCCCATCCGCCCAAATGGCAGAAGATCATTTGCATAATAAAGTCATTTTAAGGAAGAGATTAGATCAAGTAAATTGTGGACTTAATGCAAGATGTCATCATCTCCTTTCAACAGGCATAATGACAGTCAAACTTCCAAACTACAATCATAAATATAAGTTTTATCACTCTGAAGATAAGACTGGTAATTAAAACCCATCACTTTCTGTGTCATTGTAAACTACAGCGTGACGTCAGAATTCCCTCTGAAAGGCTAAATTTTATCTCTTGATAATGGCAGAACCTCTAAGTGTTCCATTATTAAGAATCCAAAGGCTGTAGATGGATGTGATAGAGTGGCGATAAGAAAACGGTTGTCATTTTGCTTCTCAAGAGACAGACGTGAAGTCTCTTCGTGAAAACGGGAAGACAGATATTTTTAAGCGTGGCAACTTTGAACCCAAACCTGTGCCTTTATAACCTCTTACCAGTGGGTAGAAGTCATTTGCACTTTTGAAATTATTGACCATTGTGGCTCTGAGAGAAATGCCGGACGGCCACTCGCACACAAAAGCCACGAGGGTCACTTGGCTGAGTCCTGGTCCGCTGTCGGAACTGGTCTCTGCTGGGTCTGCACACAGCCAGGGCGCGCGGGATGTTGCCTCTGGGGTTTGGGTCTTCTACTCTGCTGCTTTTAATGTTTTCTTTTAATGCAAGAGTTGTATCTGTTCCCAAGGTCAGCCCTGAGCCCCCTTTCCGGTTTTCCCGCCGATAAGGTTTCTTACTTCGCCTGTATTTGTAAAATGTCTGTCTTTTGATGACCTTAGATCTTCTTTCCCCGTCCGACCGCACAGTAATACTTCCTTTGATGTAAATGAGTAAGTGAAAATCCAGAGTCACAGTAAAGATAAGCCAGGAGACCGCATCCGTTTACCCGAGATGCCTTGTTCGGCAGAAATCATAATTGACTTCCTCTGGGGAAGGCAGTTGAGACATGATGTGCCTTCCCCAGATTGCTTTCCCTGTGGCTTTGCACTCCTTCTTGGCCCGCACCTGCTCTGTGCGGGCCTGAGGCACTGTCCCTGTCTGCTGGGTTTTTACAGTGGGAGGAAGGAGCCTTGGGACATCACAGGAGGCAAGAGAGCAAGCGTGGCGAATGCAAGGAGGGGAAGCCCCCACAGCACGGTCGAGAGAAGGAGGGCCGGGTCCAGCCTCACGGGAAGGTGGTGGTGGGAGAAGGCCTGGAAGGACACAGTCAGCAATGCGGAGGAACACAGCAGCCCAGGACCCTGCTCCAACGGGCTCCAGCAGCCAGGTTCCAAGGAAAACGCTGATTTACTTGGCTTTGGCCCATCATCCATCATTGACCCATCTTCCGACCTGTGGGACAGAGCACTGTGGCCGGACTGGAGTCTCCTCCCGTGCTGTGGGCACAGGCTCTCCCACGCTGGAGAGATTCCTGCCCAGGAGGGGTTTGGCCCCAGTGCAGCGGGCTGTGCTGGAAGGGGCGGTGCCGAGCAGTGCCCCGCCTCCAGCCGGAAGCTTGCCGGCCCCCGGAGGCGGCACAGAACCCCGCGCGGCCCCGCCTACAGCCTGAAATGGCAGGTGGGGCGGCGGCCGGGCATGTTATGATCTGAATCCGGTCCCAGCTGCTTTTGTACTTCTAAAATAAGTTTCGGTCATTTTAAACCTCTTGGCCTTTAAACCTCCGTGTTTCTCGTGCCACGATTTCTCATCCCAACGTAGAGACCCCAGGGCAGGAAAGACCAGCCCAACTGGATGAGAACAAGCGTCGCTTTTGTTTCCGTTTTTGTTTTTTTAAGTTTGTTTCATGGATTTATTTTGAGACAGGGCTAGAGAGAGAGCAAGCAGGGGAAGGGCAGAGAGAGAATCCCAAGCAGGCTCCACGCTGTCCGCACAAAGCCCGATACGGAGCTGGAACCCACCAACCGTGAGATGGTGACCTGAGCCGAAATCAAGAGTCAGACCCTTAACCGACTGAGCCACCCAGGCGCCCCAAGAACAAGCACTGGAAGCAGGGTTCTGCCCCATCCTCCAGGCACCATGTCCCCACCCAAATTAAAACAGCCATTTCTGAGCATTGACGAAAGCTGTCAGCCCCTAAGTGCTTGAGGATGGAGAATGCCAAAGATCTCATCCGTGGAGGTTGACCAAGAAGTACACATGATCATGTGCTTTCTATTGATTCTCTAGATAAACAGATGAAGAAGCCCCGTGACAAGGGATTGAGTACGGGTTCTGGTCTTTGATGTCACAGAGAGAGATCCGTCCCATCCCCAAGTTCACGTAGCTGATGAAAGCATGACCTAATTTTCTTCCAAATGTGAGTTTTCTTTGCCACATTGTAGCAAGCCATGTCACTGACATGTCCCGGTGATGATACACCAGTGGTAAAGTGTGACATGGCATTTCTTGCTCCCTCAAGTTCTGGGTGAGAACTAAAATGAGTAAGTCTTGGATCTAGACCGTTATTGGTTTCCTGGGAAAAACAGAAAGTTAACTTTTAGAAAGCTGCATTTTTCAAGCCACTGGGCAGATTAATACCAGAGTAGAGCAAGCCCTACCCAGCTTTGCTTCTTTATGGACTGACTTCTGCCCGCAGCAGTTTTCAAGTTATCAGAGTCAGGGATTTTCATTTCTTTTCCTGAGTCAGTAGACATTCTGCAAAGAGACATAAAAATGTTTACCGACTTTCTCTCCACTGCCCCCTTCTTGGAGGAAGACCCCCGCCCCAACTGGTGTGCTCAGACTCAAGGGCATGTCACCCAACTCCGTTCATTACCATTACCTGAGAATAAGCACGGGTGGCCAGTGTCACAGCCTGTCAAGTTATTCCCTGAAAAAGATTTGGTGGAGATGCAGCCAAGCCTGAGGATGGACAGATTACAGGAGTCATCTGGTGGTTCTGGAGAGAAAGGAACCGCAGGGAGAGGAGTGTGTTGCCAGTTAGGTGGTTTCTAAGAGGGAGATCGCAGCTGAATAGAAGGACCGTGGGCTTCGGCATTGGATCCGTGAGTCAAGTCCAGCTTTACCACCACCCCAACATTATCATCTTCAGTAAGTTGAGCCTTGGTGTTTGAATCGGTGAAGCGGGGTCCGTAGACCTTACAGGGGTGGCTGTAAGGATTAAAGATCCTGCGTGCCGGACCTAGCACGATACCCAATAGTGGGGGTACTCAACCAATGGTATGTTGGTGATCTAAAATACGTTCATTCATTTAAAATGTGTGTGCTGGTTGGTTTAAGGGCGAGGGAAGGAATTACAGGGAAGATGACCTTGGTTCCCAGAGTATAAAAATGACTCAGACCCAAATGTCTGTACTTGAGATCTCCTACTACCTCTTTCAAGATGGTGCTTAGTGCCTGTGCGGTGAGATGACGCTCTAGGGGCTCACCCAGCGCAGGCTGGGAGGGCGCCCAGAACGACCACGGGATGTGGAGCCATGGGGAGCTTCACTCCCTGAAATGAGTCGGGAGGGGAGAGGTGTAGGGAAGTTGAAGTCCTTGAGCTGCGACTAGAGTTGTTATTTAATATACAGAGTATGTACAAAACTTCCCAGTGTTTCAGATTCGGAGAGTCTCTTCCCCCTCATGTCCCAAGGTAGGTTCAGAAATTACTTATCCCGTCATTCAACACTTTTCATTGGTTTCCTCTGATGTGCGAGGCACTGGGGACAATCCTCGGTGAAGGAGACAGATGTCAAGTCCCTGTTGATAGAACCATGAACTAGTGCAAGTAAAGTAGGTGTTGCAAACCTGGCCAGGCACGAGGAGCTCTCTTTCTCCCTCACCCGTTCTCCCACTCTTAATGTCCAGGAGCCAGACTTCCCCTTCCCCGTGATCGATGGCTGTCCTTATTATAATTCAGTTTGACTGAGAGCCTGCCGTGTGTTGGGGCCTCACTGAGTCTCACAGCACCTCTGAGTCAGGTGATGCACTTGTCCCCATGTTACCGGGTCTCTTGGTATGTAGGGTTGACACCAGATCAGCCTACATTATTCTCAGGCCCAAGTCTCTTGCCCTTCCAACTCTGCAGCATGGCTGCTTAGAGAGACCAGAGAAGGCAGGCGGCCTTCCAAAAGCAATGGAAATTCGATAAACGGTCACTGTTTTTCTTGGATCCCATACATGCCCAGATATAAAGCATGGTTTCCCCCCCAGAAATTATCCGTCAGAAAGCTTGGTTGACTGCTGACCTATTCATCTCTCGATCATATCTTTTGACTCTCACAGTCCTGTCGGAAAGGTGCATCGGGCCTCGGGAGCCTCTATCAGTGCTGTTTAGGAGCCTGGTTGAGGCTGATGGACAAGATTGGGTTTCCGAAAAGACGGGGACGTTCGTCGTATGTTTAATTACTGTTCCTAGGGTGTGACTTCATGCCTCCGCCTTTTGTTGTTGTTGTTGTTGTCGTTGTTGTTGTTCTGGTAAAGGATCCTTGAAAAGATCACTTTGACAAGCAACAGGATAAATGATCAGCTTCTGGAGATCCTGAGTATGTACCCTCTGAGCAAATAGAAAACAGTAAAATCAGAAGACTCATTGTTGGAGGAGTGGGTACTTGAACCTAAGAATAAGATTTCCAGTGACAACATCACAACAGAGTAAAAAGGTCAGCATCAACATGAGCTAGAAATACAGAGGATGGGCTGCAGAAAACAGACTTTTTGTAATCACTTTATTGAGGTGTGGTTGACATACACGCAGCTGTAGGTATTTAATGTGTACAACTTGACGAGCTTGGAGATGAGTGTACATCCGTCGCCACAATGGATGCCATAAACACATTCATCGCCTCTAAAAGGTCATACCTCTCTTCGTGTGTGTGCGTGTGTGTGTGTGTGTGCGTGTGTATGAGAGAGAGAACAAACACTTAGCATTAGGATCTACCCTCTTGGCAAAATTTTATATTAACTAGAGACTCTGCTGTATAGTAGGTTTCTAGGACTAATTTTTCACAACGAAAACTTTGTACTCTTCGACTAATACCTCCTCACGTCTCCCCACACCTCCCCCCTGCCCCTGGCAACCACCGTTCTACTCTCTGCTTCTGTCAGTTTGACTTTTTAGATTCCACCTGTAAGTGAGATCACGCAGTGTTGATCTTTCTGTGTCTGACTTCTTTCACTTAGCATTCATTATGTCCTCCAGGTTTATCCAGGCTGTCTCAAAGGGCAGGATTTCCTTACTTTTTAAGGCTGAGTAATCTTCAGTTGTGTGCATATACCACATTTTCTTTATCCATTCATCCATCAATGGACACAGGTTGGTTCCATGTCTTGGCCATTGTGAATAATGTTGCAGTGAACATGGGAGTTTAGATATTTATTCAAGATCCTGATTTCGATTCCTTTGGATGTATACCTAGGAGCAGGACTGCTGGCGATATGGTAGTTCTGTTTTTAGTTGTTTGCAGAATTTACACACTGTCTTCTGCAAAGGCTGTATCTGTTGACATTCCTACAACGTATGGTATAAGGGTATGAAGCTTCCCTTTTCTCAGCATCCTTGCCAACGCTTGTTATCTTTCATGTTTTTAGTAACAGCCATCCTAACTGGTGCGAGGTGATAGCTCATTGTGGTTTTGACTTGTATTTTCCTGATAATCAGTGATGTTGAGTGTCTTTTCCTGTAACTGTTGGCTATTTGCACGTCTTTGAAGAAATGTCTATTCAGTTCCTTTGCCCATCTTTTAATCTGGTCATTTGGGATTTTTTGCTACTGACTTGTAGAAGTTCCCTATATATTTTATATATTCACCTTTTGTCAGATGTATGGGTTGCAGATATTTTCTCCCCTTCTGTAGGTCGTCTCACATTTTGTTGATTTTTTTCCTCTACCATTCAGAAGCCTCTCAGTTTGATGTGGCCCCACTTTCTTTTTGCTTTTGTTGCCTGTGCTTTTGGCATCCTGCCCAAGAGATCTTTGCCAAGACCCAACGTCAGGAAGGTTTTCCTCTACGTTTTCTTCTTTCCTTTTTATAGTTTCAAGTCTTACACTGAAGTCATTACTCCATGTTGAGTTCATTTTTGTGTCTGGTATTATTAGATAAGGGTCCCGTTTATTCTTTTGCATGTGTATGGCCAGTTTTCCCAGCGCCATTTATTCAAGAGACTGTCCTGACCCCGTTGTGTATTCTTGGCACCTTGGTCAAAGATCAGTTGACCAAAGACCTTAAGACCAAAGAGAAATGTAAACAAGCTGGGAGTATTGTTTCACAATACAGGAGAGTAAAAGAAAAAAGTAATATCTCTTAATTAAAATGTGACTTTTCAATATTTCTCATCAAGTTAACCGACAATATGTTCTATGACTCTTGACCCCATCACCCACGTTGCTCCAAATGTGCACATTCAAATTGGCCATCGCCTTTCCTGTGCGATTTTCTCTTCGGGAAAATGGCAGCTCTCCTTACGTGTGCGGTGGCTTCTATAGCCTCTCGTGATTTTACAGTCGTTGCGCTGACCAGACACCTGGTTTTCTAAGCCAGGCAGCCCATTGGCATTTGGGACGTTAAGTCCCAAACCCACCCTACCCTAGAAGACCCAGTTTTGTGTTCTGGGTCCAGATTCCCCAGCAGGGATCCGGTTCTCTCTTAGAAAATGTTTCATACTTGCTTAAATACCATTTGTATACCTTTGCTTGACTCCCTGTCCTATTTTACCCACTTTGTTTGGTATTCATACATCTAACTTACCTCTTTGTTTTAAATCATTGTGGACACCCGTCTCTTTCTCTCTCTCTTCCTCCCTTTTTGTTCTTAACCTTCTGTACACCCCAGGCTAACCCTCATCCTTGTGACCCTGTTTACAAGCTCATGTGTCTGAAACTGCTCAGAGATCTGTTTATACACACACACATACAGCCATATAGCCATATAGAAATCTTTGGGGCACCTGGGTGGCTCAGTCGGTTATGCAGCCGACTTCGGCTCAGGTCATGATCTCGCGGTCCATGAGTTCGAGCCCCATCTCGGGCTCTGTCCTGACAGCTCAGAGCCTGGAGCCTGCTACCGATTCTCTGTCTCCCTCTCTGTCTGCCCCTCTCCTGCTTGCTCTCTGTCTTGCTCTCTCTGTCTCTCTCTCTCTCTCTCTCTCAAAAATAATAAACATTAAAAAAATTTTTTAATATGTGTAGAAATCTCTTTTTGCCCTATAAGGAAAACTAACTCATCAATTCACACATTCAAATTGCAACAATGTTTGGGTTTTGTTTTTTGTTTTTTGTTTTTAACGTGGCCGCATTTCTTAGGAGATAAGTTACTTAATAATAGTAAGAACGACAGAACCTATATAGCATCAAAACAGCATCATGGCAGAGTGATATCAACCCTGCCTACCCAGTTCCAGGGGCCTAGCATCTGCTGGAAACTGCTGGTCTCCTGTATCCTGGTGTTCTGAGGCAGGGAGAGAAGAACAAAGCCATCTTATAACCTCATTTGGTCGCCCTCTCCATACACGGCAGTAGCGCTGAACCCCTTATCCACCTACGTCTGGGATCACCTGGGCTGCACGTGAGTGCGTATCATGGCTCTTGCCCTGTTACCCGTGTGCACCTGCCCGTCGCTCCCCTCAGCAGTGTGGGGGAGAGGGGGTCTTCTTCTGCCCTGTGTCCTCAAGGCCCATGCAGGGCCCAGTGCCTGTGAGGCCTCGATACACCTGAGAGCACCGGAGGGGGCAGGCTGAGCTCTGCCCTCAGACGGCCCCGCTGTCTGGCTTTAGGCAACATACTTAACCTCTTCAGTCCTGGTTTTCTTGTCCATAAAATGGGAAAATGAGACCTCCGTCTTAGGATCCCTGGTAGGATTGAGTTATGGAGTTTGGCTCCTGGTCCCCCCCTCTCAGAGGAGGGACCAGTCTGCTTAGAACAACAGCCCCCTGGCCCCTCTCGCTCTCCCGTTTCCTTCATCACGTTGCCCTCCACTGGACTTCAGGCGCGTTCATTTGTTTGCTTTTCTTTCTTCTTGCAATTTGAAAGCAAGCAGAAGTCTTGTCCTCATGGGGCCAACGCTGTACCCCCAGTGCCTGGCAGATAGTAAGTACCGGATAAATCTGTGTACGATTGAAGTCTGCAACATGACGGGAGATGGGTGGATGGGTGGGTGGGTGGACGGACGGACGGACGGACGGACAGCTGGGTTGGTAGGCAGGTAGGACGGATGGGAGGGAAGAATGAAGGAGAGACAAAGCCAGACAGCCAAGTAATAAGTAGATAGGGCCCACGCATATATGCAGACAACCATTGAGTTGTTGATATTTTAGACGACAGTTTTTCCCAGCTGCTTTGATTAATTAGATCCAGGTATTTTGATCAAAGTGCCATCGAATAGGATTAATTTAAGAGCGAAGTATGGGCTCAACGCCGAGACTCATCCTTACCACCCCCCGACCTCCAGTAAGTAGATGAAAAAGAGGAAGAAGGGAGAAGGTGGGTAGCGGGCAGAGGCTGGGTATGTCAGTGGCGCAACCACACTGTGGGCAGAAGGGGGCCTCTGGGGTGGGTGCTGTAAGAACAACGTGACGTGGTGGCTCAGCCGGTCAAAAGTCCAACTCGATTTCAGCTCAGGTCGTGATCTCACCGTTCGGGAGATCGAGCCCCACGTCCAGCTCTGCGCCGACAGCACAGAGCCCGCTTGGGATTCTCTCTCCTCTCTCTCTCTCTCTCTCTCTCTCTCTCCCCCACCACTCCTGCCCCTCTCCCACATCCCCTCTCTCTCAAAATGAAGTAACTTTAAAGAAAAACAACAACAAAAAAAAACAGGAACATGATACTGTTGAGCCAGAGACCTTGCCTTGTTCCATGACAGAGAAGTGTGTCCAGTTCGGGATAATGCCTTTCAAAGGGAGTTTGGAGAGGCCGCTCAACACGGTTTTTGAAAAACAGAGAACGGGAAAATGGGAGTTTCCTCCGGTAGCTTCCTGTGGAGGTCCACGTCTGAACCCAGTGTTGATCGCAGCTGTTGCGAGGGTCTGTTGTTTCTTTGCTTTGTTTTGTTGGGTTTTAATGAGATGCTAATCACGTCTGCTCTTGGCTGATGAAAAGGAATCAGCTACAGGTTAAAGAAAGAGACGTGTTTGGGGCGCCTGGGTGGCTCAGTCAGGTAAGCATCCGACTCTCGGTTTTGGCTCAGGTCATGTTCTCGCAGTTTCGCGGGTTTGAGCCCCACTTCAGGCTCTGTGCTGACAGCGGGGAGCCTGCTTGGGATTCTTTCTCCCCCCACCCCGTCTCTCTCTGCCCCTCCCCCACTCACGCTGTCTCTGTTTCTCTGAAAATAAATAAATTTGTAAAAATCAAACAATAAAAGAGACGTTTCTAGAAATAACATCTTCTGCTTCTTTGCTTCTGTTTCAGGTGCTAAACCGGCCCCTGGGATCTGCTTTGAGAGAGTCAACTCCGCAGGGGACCCTTACGGCAACTGTGGCAAAGACTTCAAGAGTTCCTTTGCCAAATGCGAGATGAGGTACGGAAGCTGCGGCCGGACCACGCCATCACTCTGGACTTCCTCCATCGCCAAGGGCTGCTCCCAAACTTTCCCTCTTTGGGACTCTCTGTTCTTGCCCTTCCAGAGATGCTAAATGCGGGAAAATCCAGTGTCAAGGAGGCGCCAGCCGGCCCGTCATCGGTACCAATGCCGTTTCCATCGAAACGAATATCCCGCTGCAGGAAGGAGGGCGGATTCTGTGCCGTGGGACCCACGTGTACTTGGGCAATGACATGCCGGACCCCGGGCTTGTGCTTGCGGGCACAAAGTGTGCGGACGGAAAAGTAAGACACCGGGGCTCTCTTGCATCATAAATATAAGTCCAGAGGGGGGCCCGTTGAGAAGCGTCCTGTCCAGGAACCCACTTAGGAGGTTGGTTTGTTTTCCTAAATCCACTCCTTCCTGCAACTTTGGCATCCAATTCTTTGCACCTAGAAGGAAACGTTAATAAATCCTGGATCCTGGCCAGACCATGGAGATGCAGATTTGGGAAAATCAAGCCTGGTTTCTCAGCCTTTAGGTGTGAAGAAGTCATTTCGGCACTCTGGGTGTCATGAGTATTTCCAGCCAGGAAATTACTTTGGAAGGAAACGCAGTAGCGTATTACGTTGTTTTTGGAAACGTGGGTTTGGTTTCTGGCACAGCGAGGGCTTGTTCTCACCTGGACAGAACGGGAAGTCACATGTATTTTCAGAGACCCCCAACGAGAGAATAGGAGAGGGGAAGAGATAGGATCAGCTTGAAGCCAAAGAGAGTCCTTTCAGAGACCAAGGGGAAGGTAGACTGAGATATCTGGGGGGTTAGAAATAAAGTCAAAAATGAAAAAAAAAAGTGAAATTGAGATTTTAACATGCTGCCATGTTGATTTTTCTCACCAGACTTTCTCATCAGGCTAAATGAAAGCAAGTTAATACAGCATGGTAGGAAAGGAGATTAATCAACCCCCACAAGTTTTTTAAGGGACCATGGGGAAGGGGAAGGAAAAAAAAAAGTTAGGGAGAGAGCCAAACCATAAGAGACTCTTAAAAACTGAGAATAAACTGAGGGTTGATGGGGGGGTGGGGGGGTGGGAGGAGGGGAGGGCAGGTGATGGGTATTGAGGAGGGCACCTGTTGGGATGAGCACTGGGTGTTGTATGGAAACCAATTTGACAATAAATTTCATATTTAAAAAAAATTTTTTTAATAAATGAAAATAACAAAAATATGAAAAAAAAAAAGGATCCCATCTTCAAAATGATGATGAAATGAACTCACTGACACAGAGGCCACATAGTAGAATAGAAAGATATGAATTCAGCCCCTTGAGCAGAGTCCCTAGGGCAAGAATTCTGTATACTCACCCCCTTTCCGCCATCTGCTCTGACCCATAAGTGCTTCATCTCTAAGGAAGTGGGATGATCCAGGAAACACAACGTACATTCCAGGGTCTCCTTAACCACACACGTTAGCTTATATTCTGGCCTTGACCCTGGATAGGATCAAGTTGATTTTTGAAACTGTAGCCCGAACAGCCCGAGCCAGGTGCATCTGAACCCTGAAATTCCAAGGACTCAAATCATCAATGAGTGTTTTTCTCCACGTACAAGAATAAATGTGTTTTGCTCTTTATTTCTGCAGAACACGGGTTCTTTGAAAGCCACGCTTGCCTTTGCCCATGGGTTGGGCGGAGATTTTGACCAGGGTCCTGCTGTGTCCTTTGTAACCTCAGACGATTTCTTGTCTCGGCTGGAATGTGACCGTCCCCTTGGCCAGGTTTCCCACCAGCCTTTGGAGCTGCTCAAAGCTGGCACTTTTGTCAAAGGGTGTCGCTTGAGTGCCTTCCACAAGCTGTTGGGGTCAGATGGTGAACTTCCCATAGGAAGGCTCTGTCGATTAAATATGCTTCTGGAATCTAAAACTTAGACTTCTCTTCCTCTGACCCCACCAATTTGTAACATCTTATGGGAGATAAAGGGCCTGCTCCTTTGAGTCTGGTGCATATTATGCACCTTTAAAATGAGACTAAACTCTCGCAACCAACCCGGTGTCATTCAGCAAATTACTGCCTCTGCAAAGTTTAATAAACACAAGGGAGCTGCCTGTTTTCCTCTGCTGAGCATTTCTGTTGATGGTTTATGTCATCGATGATAATACTTGTCAGTCAGTAATTTGGAAAAGTTCCCATATTTCGATATCGCCTTCAAAAGGTCCTTGGACCTTGGATTTCTTGGAGTCTCTGAGTCTGCACAGGCCCTAGGTTAAGGGCTGGTGCATTTCTCCCGTCCTGTATCTTTCAACGGAAGGGGCCATTGAGGGGGAGGGGAGGCGACGGACGCTGGAATTCACACGTCTCACTGCAAGCCCTAAACAAAAACCCTGAGAAAATCAGTTATCGTAATCTCATGATTGACTGAAACCGTATAAAAGTGCCACGCTGACCCTGAGTCACGTTGACCTGAGTCTTGAAACGTGCTGAGTTTGGAGGCAGGCATCAGACTCCAGGTCAGAGTCAAATGGAAAGCCCGTCCTTGTGCTACAGCCGTATTCACTGAAAGGAGAGAGTCTTCCGCGAGCTTTCCTTGCCTTCTCTTTTTAAATCACAGATACGTGCCTGTGCCTGTGATCGGAAAAGGGCTGACAAATTTACCGTGTTTTTCTCCTCCTGCAGATCTGCCTCAATCGTCGATGTCAAAACATAAGTGTCTTCGGCGTTCATGAATGTGCCAAGCAGTGCCACAGCAGAGGGGTGAGTGGGCTGAACTGCCTTTTTATAGCCAGTCCACATTAAGCACTCAATCATTCATTTTAAAGGACTCTGCAATCCCTATTTTTTTAACTTCTAAGAAATACAGCAGTCACCTCAATCTTGTCTTCTAAAGATACTAATTTTCTTTGCCCTTTACATAGCATAAGAAATGTGACTTTTATTTAACAAAGAGAATCAGACTGAGCAGTAATGATCTTTTAAATGAACATCCTGTGATTTTTTTTTAAAAAAGGACTTTGTCATCTTCAAAGTGATTTTAAAACTAACCTTCCTTCATGAAGGATTTTGCTTTAACGTTTCAAACAGAGCTGTCCTCCTTTCAACCACGATTCAGAATATGTGTCTGAACTGAAATACTTCCAGAAGGAATTAAGACCAAGAAGACAGAACATACTGACCACATGTTCTTGAAATCACGTACAGTGTGCATTTCAACCCAAGAAGGCTGTTAGTTCAGCTCAGAGAGTTTTTTAGGAGAGAAGAGGACGCTAATTGTTTCAAACAGAATTTATTTTTCCTGATGGGCTTAATTATTTCCCAGGGAACCCGATTAATCTTGATTAGCCACGCCAGTGGTTCATTTGTTTTTCTCAAACCTTTTCTGCAGAAATCATGCTCCCAATTCTATTTTTAAAACTTGCACACACTCGCCAGTGATCCTAACACAGAATTATGGGGGTTTTCGTGAAGTTACTATTGCGTTGGAACCGGAAAGGACCGTGATGCCATGTCAGATGGGTTTGCTGACTGTCAGTGTAAAAGGAAGTCCTCTTATGTCTTCGTGGCATCAGAGATTTCTTTCTAACGGCTGTAAGAGATGATCTGGTACAGCCTTGTTATCTTACTGATGAAGACGCCCAGACCCAGGTGGCAAGAGTGCATGTCCAAGCTTGCACGACCGGTTCGTAGTAATGCCAGGGCGGGGTCCCTGGACTCCTCGCTTCGCAACAGCCCTGGGGGCCCATCCATCTGGAGAGGAAAGGCCCATATTTTCTGGGTAGGCGGAGTAGCCGCCATGACTTGGTGACGAATGACTTGACTACGGTCCTTCCCCTAGTGAGGCCAGGCTCACCAGCAGCGCCTCCCAGTGGGGTGTCCCGGTTGCGGTCTCTCTACTACAAGCTGCAAACAGGGCACACGACTCTGGTTTGCGTTGGGAGACTGTGCGCAACGGTGTGGCCAGGACGGTGCCTGAATCCTGGTGGGTGTTACGTCAGCAGCGGCATCGCTGAGAAACAGGCGAGACTCGGTAATCTGTGCTCGGACCCGGCACAGGCCGTGCCACTCAGTAGTTAATTCTGCGTGGCTTCAGCTTATCAAGAATATACTTTCCAGCTTCTCACGGGTAATCTTGACTGTTGGCCTTATTTTAAGCAATTGGGGCAGGTGGTTGATTCATCACAAAAAAAAAAAAATCAGTGCAAAGCAGGGAAACATTACAAATAAGACATACACTGCAAGCATTTTATTTTTGCCTTAAAATATTAAAATATGCACTTGGCCCCTCCAGCAGTGTTTTGATGCAGGACTGAGGCCTTCGGGGCGTGTGCACCCCAGTAGCTCTGCACTGACCTCCTTCTATAAACCACCCAAAGCGCATCATCTACGACGTAAAGTCTGTTTCCCTAAGCGGAAGAGAAACTCGGACCCTCAGAAGCCATCTGAGCTCAGAACCCTTCCGGCCTGCCAGCGATTCCCAGCCGTTCCCAATTGTCCCACCCATTCCAAACTGGTCAGAAATTCTTTGTAGCCACTTGCCTGTATCCCGTGTTCCCAAAGCATGCACTCCGAGTCTCTAGAAATAGTATCCTCTTGGGTTCGTGCTCCTATTCCGCGGGTTCATGCAGTGGCTCGGTGAGTTCCACGTGTGATAGCAGCAAGTCGAACAGCCAGGACAGGTTGGGGACCAGCCTCCATCGGTCACCCTTGCTAACCAGGAGAGCCGGAGCTGGCTCTTCCCTGGAGTGCTCTGGTCTCCAAGCTAGGCTACTCGTTCAGGGGCCCCCCCACCCAGAGCAACGCCCGTCCTCCCGCTTTCTCGGGCACCCCTGTCCCGACGGGCGAGGGCCACCCTCTCATGTCACGAGGACACCAGCTTTTGGTAGACCGTGCCCAGTGCTCATTCAGGGCTGGGCGCCAAGGAGGGGCCGCTGGGAGCCTGCGAGAGGGAGGTGGGCATTTCGGGCACGAGATGTCCGAGCAGGTCACCAGCCTCTCTGAGCCTGCTGTCGGAAGGAAGCGGGGCTGTGCCCAAGACCTCAGATTCCGCACCCCTGCAGCAGGGTCACTCCTCACCACAGAGGGGGCTCCTCATCATGGTCAGATGGGGAGGAGGGGGGAGTGCTGAACTGCAAAAGAGGGACACGGCAATTGACTGAGAAGGAAAGGGGTGGACGTAGCGGACGAACCCCAATCTCCATCCTCCCCCTACCAGGCAGGTCATGTTTTATCTGCAGCCTCGGACTCTGGTCTCACCTGTGCTGCGTTTGGGGTTTAGGCTCGCAGCGACATTTCTGCCCCCGGCTGTATCGGGGCTGATGGGGACTCTGACCACAGGGCCTTTGCTTCGGTGCAGCAGCCGATCAGGGCTCAGAGACTGACCGCCGCCCCGTGTGCCGGGTGGGTCCTAATGCTGCTT
This sequence comes from Panthera onca, assembly GCF_046562875.1. Lineage (NCBI taxonomy): Eukaryota > Metazoa > Chordata > Mammalia > Carnivora > Felidae > Panthera > Panthera onca. Next base: position 6,454,259 of record NC_138349.1, read on the forward strand.
CCCTCTTGCTGTCCTTCTCCCCTGCTGCCCGGACAGGTGTGTAACAACAGGAAGAACTGCCACTGCGAGGCCCACTGGGCGCCTCCCTTCTGTGACAAGTTTGGCTTTGGGGGAAGCACAGACAGCGGCCCCATCCGGCAGGCAGGTGAGTGGGGCCAGGGCGTCCCTGGGAGTGGGCGCTGAGCCAGTGGAGGGGGTGGGCAGTGGAAAGCCAGGCGGGGATCCTCCCGAATGAGACGGAAGGGCTTGGTCAAGGCCAGCCTCTCCCTCCCAAGAGAGGTGTGAAGGGGCCAGGTGGTGTGGAGGCGACTGTCCCTTAAAGCTCTTCCTAGAGAGACGCCTCCTCTCAGTGAAGGCTAACGGTCCCCTGTCCCCAGTCCCCGCAGCAACAGTAGTAAAAACAACTGCTTCTATTTATTGAGCAGTTGTCAGGGGCAAGCCCGGGAGCGGGGCGTTTTACATGCACGACCTCCTCGAATCCTGCCTGACCCTGAGGGCAGAGTTCGCATAAAGGACTTGAGGCTCAGGGGAGTCACTCACCCGCAGTCACTTACCCAGCGTCACACAGCTATCACGGAGACCACGTCCGTCTCCCCCTTAAAAAGTTCATCGCAGCCGTGCTCGACGCCCCAGTTCTTTTCTCCCCAGATGACCTTGGGAAATGGCCTTCGGGGCATTGCTGTTTTGTCTGAGCACTTGTCAGGCAGCGAAGAGGCAAGTCTGAACGGTGTCCTTTGTGACGAGAAAGGAACCAGTGGTCCACAGGGCCCGCACCCCCCTGAGCCCACTTGTGCGAACACCTCAGGGCTCGCCTGAGCCCCAGGCCACCCCCGATGGTGGCCGATGTGGCGACAGCGGACGTCACGTCCTCAAGTCCTGCTGTGACCGGCAGTGGCATCACCGTAGTGCCCTGGATGACAGACAGGACCGTGCGCTGCAGCCCGGGCAGCCAGTGCGGTGCTCGCCATCGGCTCGCTCTGCCCGGGAGCTGCCGGTGGGCACATCTGTGGGGACGGTGTCACGAGGAGGGGCCGTGAGTTCCTGTCCTCCTTCGGCTTAAATACGGGTGTGTCTCCGGCCCCACAGCAGCTACAGAAAGGCCCGGAAAGTCTTGGCCTCCAGTGAGCATCCCTCCCAGGGGCAGGAAACCGGGGCCTGGCCCCGTGTCCCCGGCCCTCGCCGAACCTCTCCGCCCTGACCACAGCGTTCCGGCCTCCCCGCGTCCACGTTCTAACGTGGCGTTGACAAGTGTCGTGCAAAACCAGCGGGGTTCCAGTTTTCTCATCCGACAGGGCACTGCCCCCCTCCCCCTGTGGCAGGCCAGCGGATGGCACCCGGAGGGGGTTGCAGAGGACGGGCCGGAACGCTCTGGGTCTGTCTGCAGTGTCAACACATACGACCCATGGGTCTCGGGTCTGGGGGCTTCAGGAAAGCTGGGGTTTCACGGCCGTCCGCTGTTCCCCGTGGCAAGTAAGCAAACCACAACGATCGATCGGCACGGGTGGGGCGTTGACTCCGCCCACTGCCGCCGTCCCTTCATGAAAGGACACCTAAACACCCAGCCCAGAGGCAGGTGCGGGGCGCCGTGTCCCAGGCCCCCCTGCCCCCACGGCCCGCCAGCCTGCCGTGGCCCGGTGTTCACGTGGCAAGTGCTTCCGGGACACCTGCTGTGCACCTGCTGCTCTTCCGGGGTCCAGCGTGGCCTGGCGAGCGCCGCGATGGGCAGGGGGACCGTGGGACTCAGGGCCGACGCGGGGGCGGCCGCGAGGACACAGTGCTTGCACCGGATGAGGGGACCGGGGCGGGGGGCGGGGTGGGTATGGCGGGGGAGGGCCTGGGCAGGGGACGTCACCGGTGCCACCATCACCAGCAGCCTGAGGCGACTGTGGCCTGCTGTGGGAAGCACATCCTGTCGCTGGTGGGGACACAGGGACGAAGGAACCCGCATCTGCGGCTCTCGAGGAAGCCACAGAGCAGTGGGAGCGGCAAGCGACTGTCGCAGGTCCCGACTGCTCTCCACGCTGGCAGGCAGAGCCCTCACCGGGCAGCCCCCGACACGGCCGTGCTCAGAAACCAGCCTCAAAGTCTGGTTTTTCCTTCTCTCCCGCACCTTCCAGGGACCTCGGTGTCTTTGTACTGAACAAAATGGGAGCCAATCACAGAAAGGGGGATGTTCCCTTAGAGAAAATAAGCAGCACCCTCCCAGAGAGAGAGAGAGGTTTGCCTCCAAACGCTGTGTTTCGAGGCTCTAACGAACATAACAAACAAAAATCTAACAAAACCAAACCTGTGGGTGTTTCCTTTCAGCGAGGAGTTTGGGTGAGGTTTGTTTTTTCTTATTTATTTAGTCACTTAGTTGTGAGAGAGAAAGAGAGAGACAGCGAGAGAGGGGGACAGAGGATCCAAGCGGGCTCTGCGTTGTCAGCACAGAGCCCGACGCGGGGCCCAAACTCACAAACTGTGAGATCACGACCTGAGCCGAAGTCGGACGCTTCGCCGACTGAGCCACCCAGGCGCCCCTTGTTTTCACCTTCTAGCTTGACAATGTCCTGAAATAAAGTCTTGGTCTCAAAAAAAAAAATACAAGGAAACAAAACAAAAACACAGACTTCAGCGCTAAGGAATGAGAGAAGAAGAGAGCCCGGAGGGGCGCATTTGTGATGGGGGCTGGGAAGGTCACGGTTGGGGACGTGCGGGCTCCCTGCCACCCCTCTGGGGCCCCCATCCCTGCTGGGAGCGGGCGGGGTTTTGTGATCAGGGCTGCGGTCCCACCTGCCAGGCTAGGCTCCTGTTGTCAGAAATGAACGAGGGCGACACGGACAGAACCTCAGGCGTGACCTTTGAAGTAAGACTAATTTATCAGCACATCGTTCAGGGACTCACTCCGATGCTGTGCCTTCCTTCAAAGCTCGCGTTGCCGTAAATGTCACGATCTGACACTTCCCATATATCATTCTCCCGGCCTCTTTCCCTGAGTGCAATCAATGCGTCTTGTTTCAGACAACCAAGGTTTGACCATAGGAGTCCTGGTGACGATCCTGTGTCTTCTCGCTGCTGGATTTGTAGTTTATCTGAAAAGGAAGACGCTAATACGCCTGCTGTTTACAGATAAAAAAACCACCATCGAAAAGCTAAGGTATCTTGGCGATGGGTCCTCTTTTCCAGAAATGGCATTTGAAAGAACATGCAACCAACCTTCTTTGCACTTTGTTTTCCTTAGCAAAGAAGAGGTCAGAAGTTTAGATAGTGAAACTGTTGTTTGGGTTTTTTTTTTTTTAAATCTCTGCCAGACCAGCTGCCTCCCTTCCTTTGCCTTCAATGATTTGCTGCTTTTTATATAAATAAGCAGGGTGTTAATGAGTCTCACTGTATTGTTTCCCACCCTTACCTCAGTAATTTTTACAAGACATGGGATGTTAAAATATTTTCATCAGCCGGGGTAGCTTTTGACCCAAATATATTCAAAGGCATTATTGCTGAAATGCCAGCTTTCTATAAAACGTCTCCCAGGTGTCACAAAGCCACGTATGTGCGGATTGCAAGAACTAATTTAACAGAATAGTGGCTTTGGGGGACGGGGGGTGGGGGGCGGGGATCGATATTTATTTTTTAATCCTGCAAGAATGTTTAGATAATTTGTCCTTTGCGTGTTGTCCACACTGAGTTAAAGTAAGTAAGTTGTTTTTTGAGACTGGGAACCAAATAGGAAAATAGTTAAGTCAACCCAGGGAGAAAAGCTCTGGTTTACGCTTAACGGGACTGCTCACAGGTGTGTGCGCCCTTCTCGGCCGTCGCGCGGCTCGAACCCTGGCCAGGCTCACCTCAGCCACCTCAGCAAAGGCCTGATGAGGAAGCCACCACATTCCAATATGTCGAAGGTAAGTTGTAAACAGACGTGAGAGGTCGGTGTGCACAGCGAGACACCTGTATCTCAGTGTTTTTCAACAAGAGCTTGAGCGGGAATCGATCTCTGAGATCTGTAGATAGATCTGCAGCGGGAACAGTTCCCTGAAATGCAGCGTGCACACACTGAGTTCCACAAAAGCTTGGTGAGGTGATGGTCAAGGGCCGCAAGGAGGCCCGCTGTGCCCCATGGATGCCCCACTAGATCCTTTAGGGGCAGGGTCCCCTGTGTGATGTGTGTGCCACATTGTGAGCCATGGTCCGTCCAGTCGCCCAGACGAGCCCACTGGGTCTGCCTCCCAAGGAGGTTCCCAGTCTTCCTCTTCCTGGGTCCTCCTCCTCCTACGGTTTCAGATGCCGCTGCGGAGGTTTGGGTGAACTTCTTTGGCCCTGTACCTCCCGGTGCATTTCTAGGAGTTATGCTGAGCCTGTGGATGGACCCCTTTTGCTCCAGCTCTGGGCTGTGGACACCCTGTCGACCCTCTGGTTTCAAAGATCCGGCTCCTTAACCCAGAGTACCCGCCGGCTCCCTCATGAATTACCACCAGACTTCATTCCAATATTTAGTTTTCCCATCAAGTATTTCTGATGACAAATGATTTTAAAAATTAACATCACGGTGGGGCACCTGGGTGGCTCGGTTGAGCGTCCGACTTTGGCTCAGGTCACGATCTCACAGTCTGTGAGTTCGAGCCCCGCGTCAGGCTCTGTGCTGACGCCTCGGAGCCTGGAGCCTGCTTCGGATTCCGTGTCTCCCTCTCTCTCTGCCCCTCCCCTGCTCATGCTCTGTCTGTCTCTCTCTCTCTGCCAAAAATAGATAAATGTTAAAAAAATTTTTTTTTAATTAACGTCACGCATTCAGTAAGCCATAAATAAACTATCTCATCTCCCATGTCTTACCTGATCTACAAGTGTGGAGGATTGGGCTCCAAAGAGGAGGCTGTCGTTCCTAACAGGCTTTACCACCTCTCAGCCCCAAATGTGGGACTTGAGCAAGAACAGCTAGCTTTACCCGCGAGAGCCAAAAAAGCGGCTTAATTTTGAGGAGCCAAAAATAGGAAACGACCCAAATTTCCATCAACAGGTAAAAGGATAAACACACTTTGGTATATTTACACAATGGAATGCTATTCAGCAGCAAGAAAGAGCGGACTATTAATATACACAACATGAATCTCAAGATAATTATGCCAAGTAAAAGAAGCCTGACAAAGAGCACCTACCCTCTAACTCCATTTGTAAGACATTCTAGAAAATGCAAACTATTTTCTGAGGACAGAAAGCATACCAGTAGTTGCAAGGGAGGGCAGCGGGGGAGGGGTGACGGCTTTACGCTCACTATTTTGCACATCGTGATGGTTTCATCGGTGTGGACACGTGTCACAGTTTTCCACGCTGTCCGGTTTCAGTATGTGCCGTTAGCCCTATGTCCGTGGATCCTTAAAAAAGCCGTTTTTAGAAAGAGAGAAAGGAAGAAAAGAGGCGGGGCCTGAGGCACACGGCCCACACTGCATCTGCTCGGGTCTGCCCTGAAAGCAGGGGCACCGTGTACGACATGATGCTCCAGGTGTGGGCCCCTCGCCTCAGCTTCCAGAAGCTTCCATCCTCCTTGCCGGGGGCTTCCTCGGTTCTCCCTGAGCTTTGAAGGCATCCTTACGCCTCGCTGAACAACTCCTTCCTCACTTCCAAGAGATCTGGTGTGTGTCCTCAATCATTGGTGCTTCCTTAGTTGCCTTGCGCCTATCTGTTAACGAATGAAACCAGTTTTTACAGTTCACGTAGAAATCGATCCTGCTAGTCTACGCTGGGGAGGAGGGGTGCTTCTGCTACAATTGTGACGTTTAAACAAATGATGATAGACTCCCTCTCGTGCAACGGCACCGCCGGCCCCTTCAGCTATAGCGGACCAGTCAGCCCCCCCAGTCTCCTAAGGAGGCGAGACCCATGACACCATGGCTTTTGCTCCGTCCCTGCAGGACAACGCCAGGAGGTGGCCACAGTGTCAGAATCTTGACATCAGCGGACCCCTCAGAGCCCTCGACGCCCCTCCGCCCAGTTCGCCTCAGCGAGTGCTCCCGCCTCTCCAGAAGGCTCCCGGTGCACCCCTCGTCCCCGCCAGACCCCTGCCGGCCAACCCCGCTCTTCGGCAGGCCCAGGTATGCCTTCCGCCGCTGCTGTGATGGATGCCACTCAAATCCAGACCCTGCCACTTGCCCACGTCTAGTCGCTTAGCTTGCCGGGGCCTTTATGAATCAGAGATAATTCAGCTCCTCAGATGGTTGAGAGAGAAAGCATTTAGGGCTTGACGTATAGTCCTGATGCAACACGTACTCGTTTCCTTAGAATACTTTTCTGTTCAGAATGGTAAGGGTCCCCATGCAACTTACCACCTACACCGTGACGCTTTTGAGAATGGCGGGGCCACTGCTAATAGTGAGGCCTGGACAATGAAATGAAGATGGTCACTTTAGGAATATTAATGGGCATCCCCTCTTACCCTTTTTCATTTTCTTTTTTTTTTTAAGTTTATTTATTCATGTAGAGAGAGGAGTGGGAGATTGTGAGCAGGGAAGGGACAGAGAGAGGGGGAGAGAGAATCCCAAGCAGGCCCCGCATGGACAGCACGGGGCGCGATCTCACGAACCATGAGAGCATAATCTAAGTCGAAATCAAGAGTCAGTCACTTAACCAACAGAGCCACCCAGGTGCCCCCCATTTTTCATTTTCAAAACTATTTGCAAGAATTCACCCGCTGAGTTTCTCCATACCAGATACGGCATGGTATTAGACCCTCTATTTATCAACTCATTTTTATGCTGTTTCAGAGGCAACAGTTTCTGTGTGTTATAACCATGAACAAGACCTCATTTAACAATAGAAAACTCATGGGGGAACAGGTAGTAAAAACAAGCAAATGAAAAACACAGAGAAATAATCCCTGGCAAGTTTTTGCTATCGTCACACTTCTATGATTTCTGTACCGAACTATGATGTGTATTTTGACATAATTTACATTGTGCTGTATGCACAGTGCTTTATATACTACTTTTTTGCCTTAAAATCATTCCTATTTGCCATGGCATTAAAAATTCTTAGAAATGTTATTTGAACCATAGCACTCTACATGTATAAAGAATACTTTTTGTTTAAGCACTTGCCGATTAGTGGGCAATTTCGGACATCTCTAAGTTCTGCTGTGATAAATCGCTCTGTTGTGAAGGTCTAGACAGATAAATTTGGGAAACTTTAATTATTCCTTTAGGAGAGATTCCTAAAAGTGAAGATGTTGGGTGGAAAAATGCTATAACCCTTTTAAGCCTCTTAATACAGAAACTAAATATTTTTTCAGGACTACTCTGTATATTTATGTTTCCACATTAGTACAGAGACCACAACTTTGCTAGTTCTAAGTATTACCATTTCAAAGCTTTGCCAATTTGATATAAAAAAAATCTCTTTTTTCTGTCTAGTGGTTCCATCACTTACTGAAAGGGGATATTAACATTTTCAACTATAGACGTGTCTCTTCTCAGGCTATCAGTTTTTCCTTCGTGTATTTTGAAGTTCTGGTGTTTGTGGTAGACACAGTTAGAACTGTTGTGTTTTCTTGGTGAATGGACCCTTTTACCATTATGTCATGTCCCTCTTTAGTTCTGGTAATTACCTTTGTTCCAAAATCTACTTTATCTCATACTAATATATCCACTTCAGTTTTCTTTTGATTCGTGTTTGCAAGGTTTATCTTTTCCTACCTTTCTACCCTTAACGTACCTGTCATCTTATTGGAAATGAGTTTCTCAGAGACCGCATGTAGTTGGGTCATCCATTGCATCAGTCACTGCCTTTTAACACATGTCTAGATCATTTACTTTTAATGCAATCATTGATGTTAGAATTTGTCTACCACTTTCATATTGTTCCCTCTGATTTTTGTTTATTGTGCTCCACTTCCCTGAACTCCGATGGATTAGTCTAACATTTTTTAGTATTCTGTGTTGATTTATCTCTAGTTTTCTTTGAGATTTGTCTTCGTATAGTTTTCTCTACACTTGCTGGAAAGCAGGATTCTCAACCTCGGCATTGCTGGCATCTGGGGTTGGATACCTCTTTGTTGAATGGGACTGTCCTGTGTGTCGTAGAATGTTTAGCTGCATCTTGGGTTACATCGACTGGATGGCAGTAGCATGTGTAACCATATCTCCAAATATTGCCAGACGTCCCCAAGGAGACAAAGTCATCTCACTGAAAAACTGCTGTTCTAAAGGTTACACCACATGTGCCTAATTTAACATAGTCTACTGGTGTTAGTACATTATCACTTCAAGTGGAGTGGAAAAACGTTACCTCCTTCAAGGTGTCTTTAGCCTCCTTCCTCCCTTTATCACATCGATGTCTTGCGTGTCGTACATTGAGAACCACCTCAGATACTGTAATTTTGCTTTCGACCATCAAGCAGAAGTTTGGAAACTTAAGAGTGGTCTCCTACATCTACTTATATATCCACCCTTTCTCTTCTTCCTTCATTCCTGATATTCTGAGTTTCTACTATCATTTCCTCTCTGTCTGAAAAACTTCTCTTTAGCTATTCTGTTAAAGCAGGTCTGCTGCCGACAAGTTCTTTTGCTTTTCCTTCATCCAATGTCTATCTCGCCTTTAATCCTGAAGGATATTTTCACTGGGTATAGAACTCTGGGTTGACTATTCTCTCCACAATTGAAAAACGCTGTTCCACCTCCTTCTGGCCTCTGTGGCGACGAGACATCTACCGAAAAGTTCCTCCCACAATCTCTGTTCCAGGGAAGAGATGTGGCCACGTATCGTAAACAGGATTGGAAAGCAGGGCTCTACCATCTCCAAGATGTGGTGCCCAGCTGGGGGGGCAGAGGGGATGGCTTTTGCGTGCCCACCTGGAGCGAGAGTAAGGTCAGGTATGGTCAAAACGTTTCACTCTTACTGGGTCACCCTGTTCCCACATCTTTGGGCTAGAGACAGCAGGCTTTCCTCGAGCCTCTTTTTGGTCTGGTGCCATTGGCATTTCCAGATTGGGAGCCTCTCCAGAGCCCAGGCCAGGATATAAAAAAGGCAAAACCAAAAACAAGAACTCACTATTGGGTAGTTCTGTGGGTTCTAAGGTCTGTAGGCAGTCCGCTTACTTTTTTCCAGCTTTCAGAGTCTCTGTAAGTTGCTCTGTGGATTTTCTCGAAACTTTTTTGTTGTAATTCACAGGAGGTACAGGAGGTAATTCGCAGGAGGTGCAGGAGGTAATTCGCAGGAGGTGTAGGTTGTAGTGTGTTTATTTCATCTTGTCCAGACCTCATTTCTTTTTGTATTTCTCTGATTACTGCTACACTTGAACTGCTTTTTATACATCTCTTAACCGATGGTGTGCCGTTACATTGCTGTCAACAAAACAAAACACGAAAAGCCTTGATTTTTCGGTGATTTCTCTGCCATAATGAAAAATCCCACCATGGCCAGTTTCAAGCAATCAACGTGATGTCACTAAATGAGGAGCAGGGATTGGCTGACATGGGCTAGTTCCCGCGGCTCCAACACGCAGCTGCTATTTATCACCTGTATTTGTTCTGTGAACTGTCTGTTCCTACCCCTTGCCTATGTTTTTCTACGTGAGAGAGTTTTTCTTCCTGATTTGTAAGAGTTTATTTTCTTAATGAGGACTATTTATCCTTTTCCGGTAATTTATTATAAACATTTCCCTAATTCATCTTTGAATTTTATTTATGATATTTTGGGTTGTAAAAGGACTTCCAGCTTTGAACATTAAATGTATTCACCATTTGTGAATTCTCCCATTTCTTTGTGCTTGCAAAGTCCCCTTCCGTTTCAATACCACTCGAGATCTACCTCCAGTTTCTTCTGTTTGTTTCGATGGCTGTTGAGAGTCCTTTTACATCTGTTTTTCTAACCTGACGTGGATTTACGTTGGTGGAAGGCAGTGGGCATGTCCTAAACCTTTTGGGCGATGGACTTATTCGAGATCTGATGAAAGCTTTGAACCTTCAGAAAACACGCCACACCTCAATATTTTGTGTGCACATTTCAGATTTCTGCCGAGCCCGTAAGCCTCTTCCCCACAGAGTCCCTTATACAAAGCCTTTTCGTGTATCTTCAAGCAACTTATCAGTCCACCATGTCAAACCGGGACTGTCTTTAACAGACCATGGGATCTGAGGCAAGACATTTCTACTTGCTGGAATCCCTTTTTCCTGACAGCAGCGAATGCCTACAGAAGTCACTCCCTCAAGATTTCCTTTAAGACAGGCCCCCCAAAAAGGCCATTCTGTTTTTGTGAAACCAAGGAAATGTTACCCTTTAAACATTAGGAACTGAAAAATCCACATTTCTCACTCCAGGCTGGTGTGTGTCTGGGGCTTTTCCGAGACATATGATAGACATTAAGCTCACGCTTTCTCTCCCGTCACACATAGGAAACTGAAATTAATTCCATGCAGGTGTGGCGAATATTTGGAGGTGGCTCTTACTTGGCCATCACAGATTGAATCCACTGACTGACATGTGGCACCTTAGAGTCCCCGTGCCCTGCCCCACGCAGCTTGACCAACACACTGTGGTTAGCCGTGCCTCGTGCGTCCAAACTTACCATCCAAACTTTCCAGAAGGAAAACGTTATCATAAACGTAATATGTACGCCCCATTGAAAGGATTAGTTCTTTATAGAAAACACTGGATCTCTCCAGCAAACGTTCTATTTGATTTCTACAAATGTAAGACACTGGGATCAGCTCCGTCTCTTGTCCACACGAACGTGCCCTTCCTGTGTCCCTTTCCTTCGCGGGGTAATGGCCCTCGGCACGCAGGCTTCTCTACCTAACTCCTCAGCCTTGATCAAGGAAACAAACTTTCGCTTCCTTTTCATCCTGTCAGCTATTTTAGAGGAAACTAATCCAGGGCGTTCATCTAGCTGTTAGCTGACTGCGGCCAAGATCCCCACAGCACGAAAGGCAAAGAGTGGGCTTGGGAACAGGGTAAAATAATGAAAACCAAAGGGGTCACAGAGGTGTGTGATCACCTTGTGTGCATGTGTAGGCGGGAGCATCCTAGAATGCCCCCATTCTAGTGGCATTGAGTCCGCCCTGCCCTAAAGGAAACACATTTTTGAGGGGATCAGACCAATCAGCATACATTTGCGTATTACACGTATCTTTCAAAGCAGCAAGGGACTTTTCCTGCACCTGCTGCTGCTGCCAGTAGGGTTCATCTCAGACTCTGGAAGGGAGGAAAGAGGAAAGAAAAACAGGGGAAGTTCCAGAGGTGGCTGTGGGTGGACCCCAGAAGGCTTTGAGAGACCTTCTGGTGATGGTTGTTCTGAAGATATTTTATGTCGTTTTTCTCGGACTACAATAGTGTGAAAAATCAATCCGCTTTGCCCCCTTCCCCGCCCCCCCCCCCCCCCCGCAAAAAGTCAATTCTACCATTATGGTAATTTTTTAAAGACAAAGAGTAATGTGTACTAAGGGAAGAAGATAGAAACACCTAGCAAGTGTGGGTCTTGAGCAGAAGTCTGAAAGTACCTTCTGGGGAAGAAGCCGCTTGAGACAGCAGGCGTGAGCAGACACCAGCCACGGGAGAGGAGAGACCAGCGCTTGGCTGCAGAAGGGTACACAGAATAATCCAGGGAAAGAAGCAGTTTCTTTTTTTTTTTTTTTGTAATTTTTTTTTAATGTTAATATTGCAAGAGAGAGAGAAAGAACACAAGCAGGAGAGGGGCAGAAAGAGAGAAGGGCACAGAGGATCCAAAGCAGGCTCCATGCTGACAGCAGTGGAGCCCAATGCGGGGCTCAAACTCGCAAACCGCGAGATCATGACCTGAGCCGAAGTCGGGTGCGTAACCGACTGAGCCACCCTGGTGCCCCAGAGAAGCCCTTTCTCGACTGCAGGCTTTGTTCGTGAAGTCAACTGACCTGACTTCCAGGAAGGAGACAGGGAGATGCCAGAAACACGGGGTGAGCTAGGGGCCCCTGGAGTGAAAACGTCTGACACCAAGTTTTGTGTTTTCCTCTTCTGCGGGCTGGTCCCTATGATGTCCTCAAACCTTCGGGGAAGCACGCACACCATCACCACTGTGACCTAGAGTCAGTCCCCAGTAGGCTGGAGAATGAAGGAGAAGCTGATGTCCAGGGAGAGAGTAGCACCCTGAAGGGTCAGGTCGGAGATGCCCAGTGGGGGAGGAGGCAGGCAGCAGCCGGAAACAGAGACGCCAGGCGGGGAACCAAGATGGGTCTGGGCACGGACGGGGTGTCCTGCTGTCCCATAAGACGGGGCCTCCAGCCATTCAAGCTGAACGTAACGATAAGTGTGACCTTCAAAAGAGCAGAAAATATGAGGACACGCCTGTTCTTAATTGCCAAACACCAGTGTGTATGATTTTGCTTCTGGAAGAGAAGATGGGCCAAAAGGGACGTTTAAACCCTCGGGGTTTCCCTTAGATTTCTAGACATTTCCACCTGACATCCTTTCTGTGCTTTATTCCCATGAATCAGTTTAATGAATTGATTTAAAGAAAAATATGTTCAACGTCACATCTAAGAAATAGATATTTCTGAAAAAAAAAAAAAAGATTTCTGCTCCCAGAAAATTACAGCTAGAGAGGTCTGTGCTAAGTAGCAGCAGATTGAAACACAATTTTCTGCTGTCAAACTGAAACGTGCCGGGATTCTAAGAGAGCAGAAGCGGCACCTTCAATTCAGGGATGGGCCATTTTTCAGGAGAGCGAGAACTTCACGAAAGCATCACTCTCTTAGCGTTTATCGTCTGTATTTTATTTTAAGGTTTGCCCCTTAAAGTGGCATTTGAACTATACATGCTGATGTGTGGTCCTATTTGGTTTCGGGTCACTTTTGCTTATTTTAAGTCCTTGGTTTCCTGGAAAATGCTAGGCAGTGCTTGTCCTCCCTGCAGTCTCATCGGTGAATTAGATTACTGAACTGACGGGCCGAGTTTATTTTTCCAGCCAGATCAGCTTCTTTAGGAAAACAGTAGGAACCAAAAAAGAACGCTTGGACCCATATCTCAGACTGACTTTTGCTGCTAGGCCCCTGAGAATATTTGCCAACCCTGTTTCTGGCACGACACAAATTTCATCCACACGGCAACGACGGGATTCATTCATTTCAGTTTTTATTCTTATAACCAAATAGTGTATAAATGCATTTATGTGTGCATGTCTGTGTCTGAATGTGTTATTTTACTAACTTTTTTTTGGCATAAGGAGCTTTCTCTTTGTAGTTTAAGTTGTTCTAAAATAGCAAACATCTATTGAACACCAAATGTATGGCTGGTGCTCCCAGTGAAGCATTTTACGGGCATTTCTGACCCTCTCTCGGAGCTGAGGAGCCGATGCCTTCCTTGGCCCCATTCTACAGGGGATGAAACAGGGCAGACTGAGGCCAAACAGCTTGTCTAGTGAGGCCCCCAGAGGTGGGGAAGCCAGTGCGTTGTCAAAGCCACACGTGCCCCCTGCGGTCTGAAAGCAGAAGGTAGCTGGATGGGAAGGAAGCGGAGACTGTTCTGGTTACACAGTGAGGGCCGCTCTGGTTTGCATAGTTTAGACCACTGAGCACCTCCGGAATCTTTCATTCATCTCCCCTCCCGCTTTGCCACGGAGATACAAGGTGATCAGGGGGGAAGGGGGAAACCTTCTGGCAGCGTGGAGAGGCTTCGGTCTGCAACAAGAGAATCCTGCGTTTCTCTGGCCTTTTGCTTGCACAACGCGGTCCTTCTTGTCCCCGCTGGTCTTTCCCGGAACCAGCCCTTGTTCAGGACCATGATGGCATCGGAGCTGCGTGTTGAACACGAAGAAGGCCGCGTGCGTTTTCGGTGGCGGTGGAGATTGCCGGTTCGGTGTTTCTGGCAGGACGCTTCTCCTCCTCTAACACCTTGTCGGTGTCTGTAGAACATACGACAAGCCGTGTTTTGTAAAACGGGAACAGCTAACCTTGTGCAGTCTCTTCTGACGGAGAAAAGGCTGCCAAGCAACCAAACTCGGCTCAAGTGGCCGCGGAGGGAGGAGAGGCCTGTTTCGAGAAGCTCCGAATGGCGCTCCCACCCCAGCCACCCCCCGCCCCCCAACAGAGTGCTGAACGGTTCACACGGGCTGGTAAACAATAGCTACTCATTCGTGGGTGCTTTGTCAGGATACAGATGTGCACGAGACAAATGAATTTAGAGCTTGAGCCCTGACTTTCAAAGTCCTCCTTCAATGGAATGAACTCAGCATCCGAATGAATAAGGACTTGTACCCTTCTGGCCTGTGTGGGTGTCTGAGATTTAAACCAGCACTCACGGGGCCTGGAAATCTGATGATTTAGGTCCTTGCTCATCAGAAATGCCAACGTGTAATGAGAAAAGGAAATCCGTCTGTCAAGATGTTCTCCCAAGGAAGGGAGCTGAAATACGAGGAAACTGATCTTTATAAAAAGCCTTCATTACACCAGGCCCAACCCAAAAGCTAATAGCTGAGCCAACGTGCTGGAAAGAGCCCTCCCATGCCTGCTCACTGCTTTCCAGATTTCCCCCTTTGGCCCAGATGTCCTCCGCCCTGAGCTTTCCTGCAGTCTTCCCGGGAGTCTCCTCGCTCACCTGCTGCCTCAGCCTGGAGTCCCCTCGATACTCTCTCTGGCCCATTTCAGAAGGCACGGACTGAGTTAGGCACCTGCAGAAACACCCGCGTCCAGTCCCTTGAACACAGTAGGTGCGTCAGAAAGAACGCAGAATGGATGCGAATTTTAAATAGTAAAAAGTACGCCTCGTCACAGTATCCGTTATTCCCATGGGCCTGCCATCCTCCACGAGTCATGACTTAATAAAACGTTGAGTCCCTTCCTCCCGCGAGTCTAAAATGTAGCTACCAAGGTCTTGGACTCCTGCTCACCTCTCCCCTGCCACCACCCGCCCAGTACTTCCAGAAATCTTAACTGAAATTTCTTTGGTTTCATATCACACGCCAATTCTTTGCGCGACAAACCCATCAGATGTCTTTCAAAGCATCTTTTGCACGCAGAAGCACCCATTTCGCTCTGGAGAGAAATAACTTGAGAGGGAAGCCATTCACGCGGTAACAGTATTCTAAGGGATGTTTGTTCCCCACTCATTTCTGTTCCCATAAGCGCGCGAGCTATACTGGAAAAATTTAAAAAAATGGATGCCTGTTTCACCCTTTGCATTTGTTAATAGGTAATGTGTAGCCATTATTACAAATTCCAACAGTACAAAGGGTTACTCGGCAAACTCTTGGTCTCCTTCCCACCTCTGCCTCCAGGCTTCTTTTCTCAGAAGCAGTCGTTGTTACTAGACAACTTTGAATCCAGAGGAAAGCTTCACTGCCACTTTGTCTCTCTCTGCAGAGAGGGATTATTGAAAATTCGGAAATTTTCACACACGCAAGATGGGAGAAAAGAGTGCAGAGAAACCGTGTCTGCCCGACAGCCACCCTCAGCACCTGCCAGCTTGCTGTCAGTCTTGTTTTATTGCAGATTCTTGTTTGGAACTCAAATGGTGGCATGGCCTGGCCTCCACTCACCTGTTCCCGGGCAATGACACGGGGGTCCGCCTCATTCTTTTCAGTGGCTACCTCGAATTTCGTTGTGGAGCCATCCCTTAAGTTATTTAATCTGTGCTGAGGTCCACATGGGTTGTTTCCAGTCATTTGCTGCATCAAAGAGGCACACTCTTGCCCCGGGACCTGGGGCCCGGTGAGCAAGGATGTCTGTGGGGCGACATCTGAGGAACATGATTGCTGTTCAAAGGCCCTGTGACCTGAGAGGTGGACCAGTCTCGAAAGGAGTCACGCTGATTTCTACTCCCCAAGTCCCCACCAATGCGGTGTTCAGAGATTTTGCTTATCGTTGCCAACATGATAGGTAAAAAAAAATAATAACAATAAATGCTATCCACGGTTCTCTCCCCATAAATGAGACTGGGCCTCTTTTTGCTGGTTTAAGATCCATTTGTGTTTATTTTCCTTTTTCGTAAACTGTCTTTTCGTCTCCTCTGCCATCTCTTACGGTCATGTTTAGAAAGGTGTGCCCTCCCAAAGAATACATTTTTGTCTCTTTCTTATTCTTTCGTGATCTTTTTTTTTTTCCTCACTGAAACATTTGATCCATCTGCCCCTGATTTTGGTGTATAAACTGAAGTAGGAACCCAACTCCCGTTTTCCAGAGGGCCACCTGAGTTACCCTCAACCCCATATGTTCGCTGCTTCGTCCTTTCCCGGGGCCAGTGTGCCTTCCACAAGGCCATGGTAGTGCTCCCTCCTGCTCCCCAGCACATGCTAGAGAGCACACCTGCATCCCTGGGCTCTGGGATCGTTACATGAAAATAGCTAATATTATTAGTGCGCCTGTGTAATGTGTCTTTGCTAAATGATAACTAGCCATTTTTCGAATGTATTATTTTCTCCATTTAGCTCGATCATTTCCCTCTTTCTTTAGGTTTATTTCTCTAACTCTTTAGACCCTTACTCCATTTCTATTCATACTTTATTGTTTATTTTATTCGTACGCTGTCCCATAAGCACAGAATTCTAGGAATTTCCCTCCAAACACTGCATTTTTATCTGTGCTCATCGGTTCTGATTTGTACCATTCTCCATATTTGTATTTTTCACATAACCTACGCCTTCCGCTTTTCGTTTTTTACTTTGGCCCAGAGGTTGAACATATTTTTCTTTTTGTTGCCATTAATTTTCAAGATGTCTACAATACAGAAAAGTGAAAATCTAGGAGTCACCCACGTTTATAGTACATAGAAATAACCATTGTCATCGCTACATTTTTCTGTGCATGCGCCTACTTAAGTCTCAGATATGACACGCATACCGTTTCCTTTTGTTAAAAAAAGTAAAAACAAAGCAGTACAAAGTCACAATGACTGCCTCAGATGCAATCACTTTTGTAGGTTGGTCTTGATTTTTTATAGACCCTTTTAAGTATTTTTACATACCTGGATATCCAATGAACATATAGGATGCCATGTTTTTCGATTTATACAAATGGTAAAACGGTACCGTTAGCTTCGCAGTTTGTACTTACGTTCAACTGTGTTTAACTTTTTCACTGAAGTAGAGTTGACAGAATGTTACGTTAGTTTCGGGTGCACACAGAGTGATTTGACAACTCTCTATGTCAGGCTACGTTCATTAGTGCCGCCCCCATCTGTCACCATGCACTGCCATTACACCATTGACTGTAGTCCCTGCGTGGTGCCCTTCATCCACATGATTCACTCATTCCGTAACTGGAAGCCTGTGCCTCCTGCTCCCCTTTACCCATTTTTGCCCATCCCCCTTCCCACCTCCCCCCACTGGCAACCACCAGGTTTGTTCTCTGTACTTACGGATCTGTTTCTGCATATTTTGTTCATTTGTTTTTTAGATTACACATTTAGATTCCACAAGTGAAATCACAGGGTATATGTCTTTCTCGCTCTTATTTCATTTAGCGTCATGCCCTCTGGGTCCATCCATGTTGCTGCAAATGGCAGGATCTCATTCTTCTTTTATGGCTGAGTAATGTTCCATCATACACGTATACCACATCTTCTTTATCCATTCATCTGCCGATGAACACAGAGTTGCTTCCCTATCTTGGCTATTGTAAATAATGCTGCAATAAACCTAGGCATGAATATATCTTTACAAATTAGTGTTTTGGGGTTTGGGGGGGGGGGTAAATAAATACCCAGTAGTAGAATTACTGAATCATATGGGGTTTTTTTTAAGTTTGTTTATTTTGAGAGAAAGAACATGAGCAGGGGAGGGGCAGAGAGAGAATCCCAAGCAGGCTCTGCACTCTCAGGACAGAGCCTGATGTGGGGCTCAATCCCACGAACCATGAGATCATGACCTGAGCCAGAACCAAGAGTCAGATGCTTACCCGAATGAGCCACCCAGGCACCCCTTGTATGGTATTTCTATTTTTAATGCCTTGAGTAACCTCCATACTGTTCCAGAGTGGCTGTACCAATTTACATTCCCACCAGCAGTCCAAGAGGATTCCTTTTTCTCCACATCCTCACCAACACTTGTTATTGCTTATCTTTTGGATACTAGTCATTCTGACATGTGCAGTGGTATCTCATCGTGGGTTTTTTTTCACTGTGGTTTTGATTTGCATTTTCCTGGTGATGAGTGATGTTGAGCATCTTTTCATGTGTCTGTTTGTCATCTGTAGGTCTTCTTTAGGAAAATGTCTATAAGTCCTCTGCCCGAGTTTTAGTAGGTTTTTTTGGTTTTGAGTTGTGTAAGTTCTTTATATGTTTAGGATATTAACTCCTTATTGGATATGTCTTTTGCAAATATCTTCCCCCATTCAGTAAGTTGCCTTTTCCTTTTGTTGATGGTTTCCTTTGCTGTGCAAAAACTTTTTGAGTGTAGTCCCAATAGTTGACTTTTGCTTCCCTTGCCTGAGAAGACATATCTAGAAAAATATTGCTAAGACCAATGTCAGAAAGATTACTGCCTTTGTTCTCTTCTAGGAGTTTTATGATCTCAGGTCTCACATTTAGGTCTATGACCCATTTTTAGTTTATTTTTGTGTATAGTATAAGAAAGTGGTCCAGTTTTCCCAGCACCACTTGTTAAAGAGACTCATTTCCCCATTGATTATTCTGGCTTCCTTTGTCAATAGATAGGCCAGATAAGCATGGGTTTATTTCTGAGTTCTCTGTTCTATACCATTGATCAATGTGTCCATTTTTGTACCAGTACCACACGGTTTTGATTATTATAGCTTGATGTAGTAGATCTTAAAATCTTGGATTGTGGCACCCCCAGGTTTGTTCTTCTTTCTCAAGGTTGCTTTGGCTATTCAGGGTCTTTTGTGGTTCCATACAAAGTTTTAGTATTATTTATTCTAGTTTGTGAAAAATGCTATTGATAATTTTATAGGAATTGCATTGAATCTGCAGATTGTTTTGGGTAGTATGGGCATTTTAACAGTATTAATTCTGGGCAGCTGGGTGGCTCAGTCAGTTAAGCATCTGACTTCAGCTCAGGTCCTGATCTCGTGGTTCGTGGGTTTGAGCCCCACGTCGGGCTCTGTGCTGACAGCTCAGGGCCTGGAGCCTGCTTCGGATTCTGTGTCTCCCTCTCTCTGCTCCTGCCCTGCTCACACTCTGCCTCTCTCTCTCTCTCAAAAATAAATAAAGATAAAAAATTTTTATAAACAGTATTAATTCTTCCCAATCCATGAGCATGGTATACCTTTCCATTTGTTTGTGTCATCTTCAGTTTCTTTCATCAGTGTTTTAGTCTTCAGAGTACAAGTCTTTTACCTCCTTGGTAAAGTTTATTTCTAGGTATTTTATTATCTTTGGTACAATTATATTTTACTTTTTTGTTTCTAGAAATTGTCTTTATTATTCATATATTCAGGCTTGTCTTTCATTTCCTTAAACATAGAAAATTTGTTCCAATAATTCCAAAATCTGAAGTCTCTGAGTGTGTCACTCCTGGGGTTTCCTTTACAATTCCTTGCTTCTTCACGTGCTTGGTAATTTTTTTACTATGAGCTGCTCATTTTTCTGGAAAATTATCTAGAAAACTCTCTGAGAGTTCTTTGAGATCTAGGATGAAGGTGTGACCCCCTGGAGAGGATGTATTTTGCCTCTGCCTGGTGCCCTGGAGGCATTCTCAGTTTGAGTCCCTTTAAATGGCTGGGGACTTAGTGACCACCCAGGTAATGTGATTTCAACTTCGGGTCCTCAAGCGCAATTTGTGGTTAGAGGTTTATTTTCCTACATGGATCTGCCTAGCACCAAGGGAACCCTCCTTACAGTCTCCTTGGGATAAGCAATACTGTGCGTTCACTTCCAAAACATTCTTACCTGAGGTAGAGTCTTTGCAGAGCCTGGCTTTAGAGTGGAAAGGTTGGGAAGGGAATAGTTTCCTATTAAACTTGGGCTGGTGCTGACCTTTGACTCCTGCATCCCTCACCATAAAAGGGTATCAAAATCAAAACTTAGGTTTTCCTAACTTGGCAGATGCCTTCTCAGCATCTGTCTGATACTTACCACTCCTAGCTGCTGCTTCCAGTTAGATGCTGACCTGCTGATACCTTACTATCTTGTAGCTCTTTGTTGCTTTAAAGAAAAAAGATTAAATATATTTCATCCAACAACTTCAGTGGTTTTAGAGAGAGAATAGGTCAAAATAACCAGCCTGCCATGTTACCAGAACTGGGAGACTCCGTTCCCAACTGTGGTCAGTTCTATAGTGTCTCCATTATCCTGGTTTGTGACATTCTGTTCGATACCCATAATTGCCACGATTTTGTTAGACTCGGGTCTACACTGAAAGGATTCAATGCTCAGTGATGATCCTTTGTGCCACCTATCCATTCCTTTCCTGGCTAGCTGGTGTCCAGTCTGTTGTACATCCTTCTACAAGAGCTCTAGAAAAGTGTATTCTCAGAAGCTTTGCATGCTCAAAGACATTTGACTGTTGCTTTCATTTTTCAGCAATAGTTTGCATATAAAATTAACGGATCTCACTTAGTTTTTCCCAAACTCTTACACATGGGCTTCTTCAGTCTTCCCTGGAGAAATCAGAAGCTGGCTTTTTTCTGCCCTTTTAAGTGATATGATTTTGTACCGGGCTGTCCAGTAACTTCAATAGGTTGTGTCTTAATATTGAAGAGTCTGATTCGATTCCCCCGGGGAAATGGTGTGCCCTTCTAATCCATAGATTTGACACTCTTTCTCTCAGAAAGGTTTTTACAAAATCTAGGTATTTTTTTTCTATCCTACTCAGATCCCTTAAGTGACACCATTTATAATATATATATATGCTGTGTAGCCTTTGCTATGGTCTGTATTTTACTGTTGAACCCCCTTGAACTTTTCTTCATTTCCCTCAGAACCTTCACAGCCCTTTGCTCAGTACAATCTTCATCCTTGGGTTTCATTGTTTTATTTTTCTCTTCCCCTTTTCCTTTGAGTTTCACCACCTCCCTTTTCATTTCTGCGCAGATACATTTTGGCAGGGTGGGTACTTAGCTTGTCGTCCTTTTCCTAGTGTGTCCAAACTCCTGAAAGGTGGGGAGTTCTTCCTGGAAAACCAGTCGCAGGACCACTGAGGGGAAGTCTAGGCCACTGCTCAGGGTTTTGCGGGATGACAGCGGTCTGGCCTCCCCTGCTTCCAGCATAGACTGTGCGGGCCCCGGCCCTGCTGCAGGCTTGCACCGATGGCTGGGCCTGTCTACACTGCTGCATATTCACTTTGCAGTATCTGCTTCCTCCCCACGCCCGTCCCAAGCAAGGGGGAGCTGGTTTTCTTCTCAATGCTCCATCAGGTTGGCCACGGGGGCCATGCTCTCCTTTCTCTTGGCCTTTGCTCACCCTAGGCTGCTGGACACTTGGCACCCTTTTCATATGTATTTGTTTGGGGTTGTAAGGTTTCCTCGGAGATGGAGTATTGCCCCTTTATGTGCCTTTACTTCACCGTTCTCGGGTAGCTTCAGAAAGAAGGGTCACCTTACAGACGGGTGTAGGTGTGTTCTGTCGAGAGCAGATTTGTCAAGACCCCTGCTTTTTCTGAAGAAAGAAAAGGTATTGCACATTTTCCTGAGAACCGGCTATCCTTGGAGTCATCTTGAAGCATATTCCTCACAGAGCCGGAGAGCCCGAGTATAGATGGTGGGGTTGACGCTGCCCCTGGCCCGGTGTCAGCATCAGGGGCGTCTCTCGCATCTTCCTGTGATAACATCTGGCCTTCCTGTGGAGAGGTCTCCGGATACGCAGGATGCATTTACTCTCGCTTACGCGGAGGTTGATAACAGTTGAGAATTCTTTATGATGATGGTCAAGGCAGAGGGCTCCCGTTGGATTTAAAACTTTGTTCTCAACCCTCTAAAAACTTTGAAATGTGTAGCTGCTGCTAACACACGAGCAAACATGGAGAGATGAGACGATTCTACTTTATAGCATATCTCGATTTTCCTCCAGTATCTGGAAGTTGAAAAGGGAGAGAAATGGGGGTCTGAATTCCTGATTTTGTTTAAAAGGAAAATAGGCCTGGAGCACCAGGGTGGCTCAGTTGGTTAAGCATCCAGCTCTTGATTTCGGATCAGGTCACGATCTCACAGTTGGTGTGTCCGAGCCCCGCATCAGGCTCCACACTAACAGCACGGAGCCTGCTTGGGATTCTTTCTCCCCCTCTCTTTCTTCCCCTCCCCTGCTTGCATGCTCATGCTCACTCGCTCTCGCTCTCTCAAAATAAATAAACAAACATTAAAATATTTTTAAAAATAAAATTCTAAAAATGACATGAGAATAAGTCTATGGGACCTATTGTTTACATTAGTAAACAATTAGTAAACCTAATGTTTACTGAGTGTGTACAACCTGGCCTGGAGTCCTTTCTCCACTCCATTCTCATGATGCTTCATGGTCAGACTGGACTTTTCTGGAAAACCTAGGCTCAGGTAAAGGCAGCAAGAAGAGCAATGCCTAAAAGGCAGCATGGGAATTCTACCCCTCCCTCCAAGGTCCCAGCCTGTGCAGCTAATGCCTCCCCCCAAATATTAGAGATATTCAGATATCTTAAAAAGGGAGGCTGCCTTCATCTTGCACTGACTCCACTGTTCCCCTGTGCCAGTTTTGCCCTGGTAACAAGTGGGCATCTCACCTAGACAGCATCTGTGAGCGGGACCGATTTCAGAGCGGACTGCAGCCTCGCGGACCCCAGGGTTTGATCAACATTTCAATCAGCATTTCCACTGTTTGGGCTTTGGTCGCTATGGCGACCAACCAATTTATCCTCTAAACCAGGACCTATCTGAGAGTTGCGATTAATAATTAAGGCCATGAATGTAAATTGCGAATGTCCCAAACAAACCAGGATGAATGGCCAAGCTAATTATGTCCTAAGTTTCCATGATAGAGCCAAATGCATTACGATGCATTAGAACACGGATCTCACTTTTTCTCCGCCACTGCCGTAAAAACCCGACGTTATCTTTATGACCAAGACCAGACGTTCATTCATTCTTAGCAGCAAAACTAGTGTCACTTAGGAATGAAGCCTTTAAACCTCAGAGCCTTTCCGTTTTATAGGTGCGTGCATTCACTTGTACGTCACACACTGATATCTTGCCCGTGGTTTTCTGCCATCTTACAGGAAGCGGGGCTTGCGTTATTCCCATAGTTCATTACCCGAAGTTTGGCGGTAGGATGACGGTACCTTTCGATGGTCAATTGACTCCATCGGTAATAGGCCATAGCAGTAGCACCTGTGCTGATTGCTTTCTAGGTAGCGTCTCCCACTCCTCACATCAATGTCAGGAGGAAGACACTCTTAGCGTCCCCTCTCCACAACTTCCAGAGGCTAAGTAACACCTGCGTTTGCAGAGCCTGGCCGAATCAACCACCGGCCTGACTCCAGTGCTCCAGTTCTCAGGCACGTTAGACGGTCTTAATGCCTAGTCAAGGAATTTGCTTTAGTTTGTTTCTTTTCACGTGAGCTGGTGTAGAAATGGCACCTTCAAGTCCTTCCCTCGGTCACTGGCCCATTGCCCGTTGTTTCAACTTGGCATGTTTTCCATACGGCTGTGATTCCACACACGCTTCTGGGGTTGCTACCTTTGCTTACGAAGATAGGCTACATGCTGGTGATACGTTTGCATTCAGCTGAGCTCCGGGTGCTGAGGAAACGTCATTTTAATGGGATGGGTGCTGTGAGAAATTCAAGTCGAGGGTTTTTAAATCATCTGGAGTGGTCTTGGAAGGATGGCATAGGACAGTCAGGCAGATCATCTGCTTATTAGGATGTCCCGTCTCCCTTGGGTCCTAGCAAAGTTTCCTGTAAGCTTTCGGTGCATTTGTGACTGCTTCTAGGCCACAAACACCAGAGAAGAAGGTGTCTCGGCACCTGTGTCCACCACGGGCCAAGGGGAGGGAACTGTCAACACCTAAAATGACTTCCCACCCCAGGTATCCCTCTGTCCCCCCTTTCCTCGGGGTAACCAGGGAAAGAGTCCCCTGAAAACCCTTGGTTTTACTGTTTGTTTCTCTGATTATTTCCCTTAAGCATTTTAAGATTTGTGGCATGAGGGAAGGCTCATTATTGTGTTATTAATAATTATGTTCTGGGAGCTTCCTAGGCATTATGTGAAAAAAATTTTTTAATGTGTATTTTTGAGAGAGAGTACAAGCAGGGAAGGAATGGAGAGAGAAAGGGAGACACAGACTCTGAAGCAGGCTCCAGGCTTCAAGCTGTCAGCACAGAGCCCGACGCAGGGCTCAAACTCATGCACTGGAAGATCATGACCTTGAACCAAAGTCAGACACTTAGCCAATTGAGCCACCCAGGTGCCCTGCATTTTTTTTTTTTTTTTAGTCTACATGGCAATGCTCTGAGATAGGTTTCGAGTTGGCAAGTGGCCGACACAGTCCCAAATCATCTGTCTCTGAATAAAACCCAATGTAATGCCCAAGTTCACGCTCGCTTTTCTATTGCTGGCTCCCTCGCTGGGCTCTGATCAATGTGACACCTTTCTGTTCTCTTCCTTATAGAGTTACACTTGTCCCTCAAAACACTCGGTCTTGGATTTTCCTTCTCAGCATCCCTTTCCATGTGAGCTTGTGATTCTTTGAACTAAGGATTTTGGTAGAATTTCAGTGCATTTCGCTCAGCAATCTGGATCAACATTTGCTATTCGGACCCCATAGTGACGGACGAAAAGTCGGCGACTTCATCCAGAGTTGAAGGAGTTCTGTTACAAGATTCTGGGAAATTTAAATAAATGGCGTTAAACGAGATTTTTCACCCATCTCTGATTTTAGGCCTTTACAGATCGAAAGGAAGCTTAAGGTCACAGGAAAGCTTACATCCTGCGGGTAGCGCTGGCCCAGAAACGCCAGTGTCAACAGCACCCCCGAGGCCTGTGACTGGTGTGGCATCCGAAGACCCTCATTTGAGTGCGTGCAGCTATGCGATGCTGTGGCTAAACCTTTGAAATGTCAGAGCAGATGTTGGCAAGGATATTAACACAGATCAACAACTTGTACGGGGAGAGAAGGTGTTCAGAAAGTTTATTCTGGACGTGAGAACTGTGTGGCCTAGCACCTGCTTACATGCTGTTTCCCACTTCTGAGGTCAAGGTCGTGTCCCAGTTCACGGAGACGGGTGATCATATGATCATAATTCTGTGGTTTATTGCAGGGAACTCGGAAGCCAAACCCTCCTCAGAAGCCAAACCCTCCTCAGAAGCCTCTGCCTGCAGATCCTTTGAGTAAGACCTCCCGGTTCACCAGCCCCTCCGCCAGGGCCCTGGGGCAGCCGGAGTCCGGGCTCTGCCTGGTGCCACTCAGGTTGGTGTAACAGCCGGGCCTCTTTCTCCCCACAACCGTGTGGGGCACCCACACCCCCCCCCCCCCCGGTGCTTTCCGCCCCCTGTCAGGACATGGGTCTGATGGCGTAGGCCGGGCTCTCTCTACCTCTGGTACCTGGGAACAGCATAAAACCGATGCAAAGGTAGAGAGGAGCATTACCCGGAGGCCGTCATGAGCTTCTACTCCCCAGGATCCCCATGCGGCTTCTAGCAAGGGCCCCAGTGTCCCTAAGAGATTAAACCAAGATCAAGTGGAACCGGATAGGGGCCAGGCCATGTCCCCCAAAGGGATGCACATTAACGGCTTCCAAGTGGCATGATCCCACGAAGGCTGAGCACGCCTGCAACGCAGTCTTCAACCCGCACAAACTCTGCCCGACCCCTTGCGGTCCCGAGAAAGGAGGTGAGCTTGGAGGGGCCCAGGTGAATAAGGAAGGCGTGAGGCGTTAGCTCCCAAAGACGTGGTACCCAGGGGGAAGCTTCTCCACACAGCTAACGAAACCCCAGCTGTGGCCGCCGCTCACCCTGTCCCAGAGGATGGGAAGGCAGCCTCCTGACCCAGGGGGGTTGAAGGGGCCGGGGCGGACCCACACTGCTTTTTGAGAGCTAATCAATTTCCAGGAATTTTGCGAGCTGGGTGTTAAACCGAGCCCCTATTTAAATAGTGATGCATAACTTCTCATGATAGAAGTTAGATGAAAACAAATGTAATAAATGCTCACAATTTTTTTCTTACGTTTTACTGTGCTCTGGAGGTTACGTGCAGCTGTTTCTGGACGGTGGAAACGCCATGCAGGGTGGCGACCAGGCAGCTCCTCCGTGCTTGTGGGAAGGGACAAAGGCTACACATGGGCCACCCCCCCCCACCCCTTTCCCCGCAGTGGGTAGATCGAACCCACAGCCAAAACACTCCTTGGACATACACTGCCCCGCCTTGGCAGGAAGCTTGCTATATGAGCTCAAAAGAACCAAAGGTCGTGTGTTGGCCAGGCCCTGGGCTCAATAATTCAGTGTCTCGAAAGGGGAAGATGTTCGTGATGTCATTACCGCTCTTGGGAAAAATGTTTGGCCTCAGAGAGCTGCCTAATAAATCCCAAAGATAACTCTGGTCAAAGGGGGTAGAACAGTGGTGTAATTCTCGAGGGCAGAAATACGGAAAGACTGCAGACCATCCTAGTTATTTGGCTGTGGTTTCGTGTGCTCATCTTGAAGTTACTTGCTCAAAAGGGAAAAGCACGGCTTTACGTGGACACGACGAGTGGAGGGCTCTCTTTGTAAAGGCCATCCGGCAGTGGCCCGTCGTCACCTCTGCCAGTCGCTGAGCCCAGGGCAAGCTCATCTTGGTCTTGCTCTTGAAGGAGAAGAATGTCCTGCACATTCATTTGGGAGGGATCCCTCATGCCCGGCTTTGCTCCCTGGAAATGCACGGGCCAGTCGGGTCCCCGCAGGCAGACACGGGACGGGGACGACTTCGTGCTCCGTCCCTTTTCATATCAAAATACTGCGGCTGTGAATGGATGGAGTTAAATGAAATTCATTGCTAAAATTTGTTTCATCTTTTTTTTTTTTTTGAGAGAGAGAGACAGCATGTGTGGGGGAGGGAGAGAGACAGAATCCCAAGTAGGCTCTGAGCTGTCAGCACAGACAGCCTAATGCGGGGCTCGAACTCACGAAACCCTGAGATCGTGACCTGAACCGAAACCGAGAAACAGACGCTTCACCGACTGAGCCACCCAGGCGCCCCGTTGTTTCATTTACTTTGTTTTTTTTCGTGTGATTACTAGAAAACTTTCCATTACATACGTGGCTCCCATTTTTCTTGAACGCGCACTGTTCTAGAGTCTGCTTGCAGAGAGGAGGGATGGCTTCGGTGAGGGCTCCCCTAGGTGGCCAGCTGGCATAAACCACCAGCAACCCTGCAGCCCTGAGCAAGGTCCCGGATGTGACCTGCCACCCTCTTTGCGGGGGAAGGGGTGGGGGAAGGTCTGCTCCCAAAGGCTCAGCGAAGGGCAGGAAAAGACACCCAACTGCAGACATCTGTATACCCACAAAGGCCATTTCCAAGGCCTCCACCCACCCTCTCGTTTCCTCTTCCCTCGCTGCAGACCCGCTCCGAAACACCCACGTCAAGTGCCCAGACCCACCCACGCTGCCTACGCCAAGTGAGAAGCAAGTCGCCATCTTTTTCCAACAGTGAAGACAGAAGTTTGCACTATCTTTCAACTCCAGTTGGGAGTTTTGTGTTTTTGTACCAACTTTTAGAATTTTTTTTTTTTAATGTTTAAAACACCATTATTTTGAGAACTTCGAGCTACTGCCGTCGGTGCTGTGCTGTGCTATGGTGCTCTGTATACTTGCTCAGGTACTTGTAAATTATTAATTTATGCCAAATGCTTGTTACAGTGCAGTGCGCTGTGGGAGGCATTTTTACCATCACTGAGTTTTCCACGGAAGGAAGGCTTGTGTGCTTTCAGTAGTTTAGTGAACTTGAAATATCATGCTTTATGGGCTTCTGGACAGGAGGTTCACTTTCCGATCGAGGCTTTATCGAAGAACCATTCCCCAACCATGCGTGGCTGTGGTTATGGCACAGACACAGCCCAGGAGACCCCAGGTAGAATGAATGCTGAGTGATTCTCTGGAACCCCTGATCTCGAGCTAGAGCCAGGGGCTTCGAGTCCAGGCTGGGTGTGGCTGTCGGGGAGACCCTGGCCCCGCCCACCAGCGGCTACACCTTGAACTTCCAGGAGAGCAGGGAAGGATCTGGCTTCGGGCCAGGAAGCTGGGAAGAGACCCCGAGTTGCAGGAAGGAATTTTAAGGTGTGGCCGCCCCAGGACAGAGCCTGGAACACAGGAGGCCGGGCAGAAACTTGACCGTGAGCTCACCAGCCGTGAGCACATTTGGAGAGCAGGCAAAGCCGGTGGCTTTGCACAAACACTGCCCTCCGCACGGTGCTGGCCTCCGCGTCTTATCTAGATGGGGAAAGGTGGCGTTTCTACAAGGAGGCTCCTGCCCAGGCACCACAGACGTGCATCTCTCCCTGTACGGTCTGGCGCTGAGCAAATTACCACCTTGTCTTCTCAACCGTAATACAGTGATTCTGTGTTCAGACGGATGGATGAGGCTTTCCCTGGGACCATAACTATTTTCGGCTGTGAACCAGTAACGAGATCTAGCGAATCAATCCTGTAGATAAAAATCTTTCATTGCAAGGTTCAAACTTATTAAAAATTAGGCAGACTCCGTATGCCTGCAAAAACTACAACCGAATGGATGCCATGAGGCAGGCTGCATCCGCCGTTCGTCTAGGACAAAGAATCCTAAGTTACTCGTAAGTTATTTAGGGGGGCATTCTATTTTCCCAGCTTGGCCGCAGGAATCTCGAAAAGATATTTTTAGTGTAAACATTTGCAACCTACCTGTTGAGCGGCACAGAAGGTGATGAGGAAATCAATTTCCTAATCCTAAATATTCATGAAA
The DNA here is from genome assembly GCF_046562875.1 of Panthera onca. Taxonomy (NCBI): domain Eukaryota; kingdom Metazoa; phylum Chordata; class Mammalia; order Carnivora; family Felidae; genus Panthera; species Panthera onca. Next base: position 6,483,014 of record NC_138349.1, read on the forward strand.
TGCATTCTTGGGCCGCGTCCCCTTTAACCTTTTACTCTTCAAATGTCTGACTGGGGAGCCATTTCTCCACACGATCTTGAAGCTGCCTGCGTCTAATGGCATGAAAATGACAAAAATACTCAGACGAGGTAAAATGCCATTATGCCTCTGTCTTCTAGTGGGGTCACATGTGACTCATTTTGACACTGGAAGGCAATTGACAACAGTTCTGTAATTCACTCTGAGTGTTTTGTGATAAAGACTTCAACTGGGGTCATTTCAACGGTTTTTCCAGGCCTTGAAGCAGAGAGACCAAATATACCAAGAATCAGTTTGCCTTCCAGAAAACAAGACTGCATTGAACTCTCCCCGTGTTCCCCCACCGTATCTAGGCAACATGGTAATCACGATCGCGGATAAACTAAATAAAGCCATGTCACAAACACACAAAAGGGAGCCCAGCGCTAAAACATTCCAACTCCTACAGCATGCATCTGTATCATACAATTATTAATTTCTGAAAAAGGTAAAGCCATGTTAGAAAATGTTACTGCTGATGAGTACCTATGGAATTACGGTAACTGATATTACACTTAGTAATTGTATCAAGGCCAAACCCGATGCTAGTGAAAAGTTTACAGAATTTTTATGGTGCATTATGTGGGTATTGTCTTTACAGATGCCCAAATCCTTGGATCTGTCATTTTAGCCCCTCCTCCTATGGGAGGAAGAGGGTGTGAATTTTGTTTTTTGGGTTTTTTTTTTGTTTTGGGGGTTTTGTTTTGTTTTTTTTGTCCTTAACTGTAATTCCTGTGCTTCCATTTCAGAGAACCAGGAATAGCCTGGTATTAAAAAAGGTTAACGCTGTGATCTTACACAATGTCATCGATGGCCATTTAGGAGCTGCAGCTGATGACACATTTGTATCTCTATAGTAGTAATTGCTTTCATAGAGCCATACACGTTATTTCTGGATACTTGTTTAAACCTAACATCCCCTTACAATATACAGATATTATTAAAGGAACAGTATTCCCCAGATGCAGAATTATATTTAGCAATAACTTCCATTTTAATAGAACATAGGAAAAGAGCCAGGTATTTTGGGGATGGGGGAAAGATGAACCCCCCCCTTTTTATAGCCTTATAGATGATGGCAACAAAAATCAATACTTCTATTTCAGTGCCAGTCTATTTTTTTAATATGTTTTTAAAGTTTTATAGGCGTGAATAAGAGTTGATGTGAGCTTATAAGGCCGTCACTGAGAAATTCAACGTGTCTAGACACGAAGTAGGCCCTGAGGGTGGTCACTTTTCTTCCCCTGTCTCGTTATACTTGTAGTCCTCTGACCCCACTTACTGGAAAATAGATGGCTAATCTTCCAGGCATTCTGTTTAAGAGTTTATCTCCTGAGTTTTTTGGTAACAGTTTGTTTTCCTGACACATGGAATCAGATGGGTAGCAACCAAGAGAAACAATGCATAACATTTTCCATTGTCAAAATATGCATACGGAGGTTATACTTCCCAGTGTGAATTTTTCCAGCTTACACATGTGGGATGACGTCACAGAAACCACAAAAGCAACAAATTAAACTACATGAGAATAAATGCTCCTCACTGGTCTCCGAGGGGACATTTTTATGCCTTCTTAACTTTAGTAGGAGTTCTCAGGCTTGAACCCATAGGCCCTTGTTCTCTGGCAAATCAATATAACACATCTATGCATCCCCTAAAAGAAAAGCAGCTAATGCTCTGATCAGTGTCAAACTGTCCTTAGGAGCCTGTGATCCCCCCCATGGTGCTGGGCCAGCTGAGAAGGCCCCGGCCCCCTCCTGCCGTCTCTCTCCGTTCATGTTTACTAAATTAGCATTCTGAGCCAATGAGACCCTGACAACGGAAAGGACGAGATGCCTGGGCAGCAGGCCGCAGCCTTCTCGTGCAAGCTGACCCCTTCGCACACTTTCCTCGTGAGGCTGATTTCATGTAAAACGTGTGCTGGGGGGGGGGGGGCGGGGCTCCCTCTCCAGTGTTCTGGGAGCAGCCGGCCCAGGGCAGAGATCCCTCCTCACCGCTATCGGTAGGACCCCAGCTAACCACAAGTGACCCAGATAAACGTCATACCGACCCTCCCCAGAAGTCTCACGCAGCCAGTTGCTGACCCCCAGGCATGATTCTCAAGCTGCAGACTTCATACATTACGGCTGGCGGGCGGGGGACAGTGCAGGTACCATTGTTTCATGGCCCCCCGCCCCCCACCCCACGGAGGCCGGCCCTAGGCTGCCACAGTTCCTCCCCCCACGACTCAGGAGCAGGCCCGTGAACACATCTGGACACAAGGCAGAGGGGGCTACTCCATCTGTTTGTGTCTCGTCACTTAGAGGCGAGCCTCTTTTCCAGAGGACCCTCCAAGGTGACAGATTGCTGTGGTCATAGCTACTTTAGGTCACCCAAAGCGGGGACTGTGACACTGTGTCACTACCCCCACGAGCCCAGCCTTCTCCGGAGTGTCAGCACGGCACAAGCCCACCAGCTATGCCCCCAGCTCTGAACCCAGCAAGAGTCCCCCTTCGAGGCAACATCGTGCCACAGAAAATCCGTCTGTCTAGGATGGCACGATTCCCTGGGCACCCTCTCCAGTCCCTATTGACATCTGTCCCTTTAAAACCTACTTTGGAACCTCTGATAGCAATTCGAGTAACACTCTAAGAAAGAGTGGTAAGCCCCGGGCTAAGAACCAGTTCCGGGCACTGAGGATGCTTCCAGAAGCAATCTACCTCCACGTGGATGAAAATCCCCTCTTTACTCTTGGGACAGCGGCGACAGCAGCCAGTCCAGCCATAAGAGTGTTTCATGTGAGGAAAACCTAGGAGAAGAAACAGTGCGTATAAAATCGCGACAGCAGTCCATCGTGGGCAGTGACAGCCAGGAGATTTACCACACACTGAAAGGAATGCTCAGTGGATTCAGCTCTTTCAGGTTGAATATTCTGGAACCCACCCTGACCTTCCACATCATCTGCAAAAAAACATGTCTTCTAGGCTTCCCCCCCCCCCCCCCCCCCCCGCCCCGTGGGTCTCCTTCCATAAAATAATTTAGTCCTCAGTTGAAGCACAGTTCAAATCCAGGCAAAATAATAAATACCTTGTGATCTTTTTAGTTTTACAAGGAAACCGAAAAACATCTATGTTCATGGCCTATAAGCAAGTACTTAAGTAGGGCAGTGATAGGGGGAAAAAAAAAAAAAAGCATCAAATGAGAAAGACAGAAAACCCTCTAACAGTCCCAGCAGGACAAGCGATGGCAGAGCAGATTGTTCTCTGACCTTCTCTTAGGTCAGATTGGGAGGGTGTCAGGAAGGCCCGTGGCACACCGTTAAGTCCAACTCTTTTTAACTCGTGGCTATAGGCTGTTCAGCACAGTACAAAGTTACAGCTTCTCAACAAACCAGTCCATTAATTTCATAGTGCTTCATCCATTTATAATGCTTCGGTTTGCTAACTTTTTTCACATACCTTTTATGTTACAGTCTGTTACTTTTGTACACAGTTCTCATATTGGGGCTCTACAGGTGACAACCTGCTATTTCCGTAGAAAAAGTTCTTGTTAAGAATATTATATCCAATAAATGGTATACAGTAAACGTAAAGATGTGTCTCATTCGTTCGTTACTGACAACGTTGCAAAAATGGGGAAAGGGAAACCCTCGTGTGGAAAAACGTGACTAGGGGCACCCGCGTGGGTCAGCTGGGGGAGCGTCCAGCTTCAGGGCGGGTCCTGATCTCAAGGTTCGTGAGTTCAAGCCCCACATCGGGCTCACTGCTGTCGGTGCCGAACCCGTTTCAGATCCTCTCTCCTTCTCCCTCTCCCTCTCTGCCCCTCCCCTGCTCTTGTTCTCTCTCAAAAATAAAGTTTAAGTTTAAAAAAATGTGTCTATAATCTCACCCACTTATAGAGGCACAAGGAAATTCTGGAACAGTACATAAGACACTAAAATGAGTGGGGGGGGGGGGGGTGGTCAGGGGACAGGTGCTGCCAGTCTACGTGAACCAGTCCGGTGATGGCACAAGAAAGGTGTCTTTAAACAGACACAGAGGGGAGGAGGACAAGACACTCGTTTTGAACAATGTAAAGTGTATAACCGAGCAAAATAATTTTTTCAAGTCACCTCATTTACAAAGGGGAGAAATTCAAAAACCCAAGCATGCGGGGGTAGAAATGTAGACGTCAGACTTACCCAGAAGGAAAACCTAAGTTTAATGGAAACTTATGAATTTTTGAAAAATAGAATCCAACTTCAAAAAGAACTGCAGAAAATACAAAGAAAAATAGATCTAGAGATGGTAACAAGGGGTCTCTTTTTCTTACCACCTTTCACCCACATCAAAGCAAGTAGGCAAAAAATAAGTACCTAGAAGACCTCAGTTAATAATGTCATCAAACTGATATCAAATTGGGATACTTCAAACATACGGAATATGCCTTCTTTCAAAGTGCTTCTGGAAAACTAGGTACACAGAACCATACATAAAACTATTATGTATACATTATATAATATTATATATTATGTTATATATATTAAATTTCATATATATATATATACACATATATATATACACACACATATATATAATTTTGTACGTTAAGCCACAAAATAAATTCCAAATGGCAGAACACAAGCCATATGTTGCTTCTTTGGGAAAATTAAAACACAAGATAAGTCACTAATCTCATTAAAGAAAAAAAATAAGAAGCAAAGACACAAAGCACCAGCAAGAAGAATCCAGCAGTCCACTGCAATCTCCAGTGAGATTATTTTAAGAGAAGGATGGTTCAATCCTTTAAGATCTAATCAAGTCACCAAATCGACAGACTTCAGGGAAATACGCCTTATTAGGGTTACCAGAGACGCTGAAAAGACATTTGGGAAGATTTAGTTTCTATTCCTGAATTTTTAAGAATCTGAGTAAGGCCAGAAACCATAGGGCTTGAGAGATGCGAATGTCATTTGTGGAAAATTAAACTCACAAGTGTACGACAGGATCCCGGAAGCAGTCATTTTCGGCTAAGTTACACTGGGATAAGAAACCACCCGTCAGTTTCAGTGACTTACCCCAAGGATTATTGCTTACTCATGGGTCACATCCGTCTCTGCACCAGCTCTGCTCTCCTTGGGGCCCTGGGCTGATGGTGCAGCCTCCCTCTGAGTCACAGCTGGTCTCCTGGCAGAAGAGAGACGTGGGGAATCTTTAAACTTCTGCTCAGAGGGGCAGGAGCCATTTCCATTAACATCTCATTGACCAAAGTCACCCCATTATGTGGCCAAGGCTTCTGTGAGGAAGATGGGACGATGTTGCCAAGGTTTTGTCAGTAAGAAGGGATGTGTACTCTTGCCCCAGAGGGGCCTTGTGACTATGATCTACAGCAGACTGAGAAACGAAATGGAGATGAATTTCAACACCGATCCTGGGGGCGAAACGCGGGGGCCTTGGAGAGTTGTGACTCTGTGCTCTGATTTTTGAGAGAGATTTAAAAAGTTAATCCAGGGGCGCCTGGGTGGCTTTATCGGTTGAGCGTCTGACCCTTGATTTTGGCTCAAGTCATGATCCCGGGGTCTTGGGATCAAGCCCCTCATCAGGCTCTGCACTGAGCATGAAGCCTGTGTGAGATTCTCCCCCTCCCTCTCTCCCTCTCTCTCTCTCCCTCCACCCCCCCCCCCCAGCTCATGATTTCTCTAAAAAATAAAAAGTTAACCTGGCAAATTTAAAGGAATGTGCTTTTGTACAAAAGGTAAAACACCGATGAAGTACGTAAGGAGAGGGACGATCTATGACCCACGAATCCAATTCCTGAGGTGGATATTCTAGAAACTGTGTGGAATAAAGCTGAGCATTGCCAACATCAAGAAAATCGTGCTTTTTCTCTGTGCCCTTCCCCCCAGAGCTTTAGAGCTTTAATTACCTTTTCATCGGTGTTTCCTTACAGAGAAAATTCCACTCCTGGGCAGACCTTCGTAGCTGGCCTTCTCACAGGGCTGAGTTAACCCGCTTGTCCCCGGAGCCACAAAACGCACGTGGTCTGCTAGCCCACTTGGCCCGCTTCGCGTGTGTGTCTGCCACGTTCAAGCTCCCGCGCACGCGTGCCTAAGCTCCCAACCAGCACACCTACCTCTGGTTCATTGCTACTGGCCTCCCAACCGCGTGAGCGGCATCAAAAACCCTTCTGCTGCTCTGAAGGCGGAATGTAAGACGCTTCTCTTTGGCAGAGGCGTCACTGTGCCAGCAGGCTGGGCCTTTCGTTGTCAGGGCCGAAGTATATGCAAACACATTCTCAGACAGGTCTGTTCTAAAACAGACTGACCCTCCACCAAACACCTCGAATAGAGTGGAATCGGAGTCTTGAAATATGGATTTTGTGCTTTGATGTGAGGCCAACAGCTAAGGAGAAAGCTTTGCACGTGGCCTCCTGGGCTTTCGGGAGGAGCTGTCCCTCCAGGAGGGAACACCAGCCTGACCACGCAGCCTGGAAGGCCCGGAGTCGGGAGGGGAGGTCATAATTGAAAACACATGAGGGGAAGAATTTCCACAAGGTCCCGGAGCGGCTCAGAGGACAGCCGGGGGGGGGGGGGCAGAAGCGGAAAGTGGGAGATCCATGTATGTTTGTGCAGCTCCAGTGCATAAATATTTTGTTTCGTGTCTCACTCCAAAAGGCCCAAGTGCAAGAAAACATCCCCATGCCGGAGACGCCCAGTGAGGACACCACAGGCCCGCGTGCGTAGGTAAAAAGATGTATTTCAAAGTGGGAAACAGTTGTACGTTACAAAAGTCACGGTGAACCTTCAACGAAAATAAATAATCAAATAAAAAAAAAATCAAACCAGTCAAAGAAATAAAATCAAATAGTCAAACGTGGGACGTTGTTTCCCCGGGGCTGTCGGGCTAAGTGGGGCCCGGCTCAGCAGACAGAGGGCTTCTTCGCCATTTGTTTTCTTTTCCTTTCTTCTAATAAGGAGACCACGTTCTAGAGAAACAAAAACAGATGAAGGTAATCCAAGGGTCCGGGTTTTTTTATGTTAAAAGTACCACAAAATTAGCCTTGAAAATCACCAAGAGCATCCCAACCTGTCTGTCAAAAACTCTGGCCATTTCTAGGACACCTTTGCCGAACTGAAAGCGAAAACAACAAAGATTATACGTATGCATGTGTGTGTGTGTGTATACGTATATACGTGTACATATATACGTATATATATACACATGTGCACGTATATACATATGTATATACGTATATAGGTATATATGCGTATATATGTATATATTTCTCCTCCAGGGAAAGCCTTTAAAGATGGAGTTATTTACCTCATTTTTTACACTTGCGTCTGCCCCTTTGTCAAGAAGTAACTGGACTAGCTCCTCGTGATTATTCAACACGGCCACCTGAGAGAGACAAAAGTCAGCGGGGTGTGAGAGAGGCCGCCCTCCCTGCGGAGGACGCGGCCGGCCGTCAGCGTGGACCCCGTGCAGGCGGGCCCGGAAAATCGGCCGGCCGCTTTCTCCGGAAGCAGAGCCAGCCGGGGCCACCGCGGCTTTGCGGCGAAGCTGAGCGCCAGGGACACGGAAGCAGAGTCTGCCTTTCTCCCCACGAAGATGACACGAGAGAGAAACGCCAGGCGGGACCAGCACAGAAAGTAGCACGTCCTTTGCTTTAACAGATCTGTTGGGACCCTGCAAAGGCCCAGGGGGCTGGGGCTGGTAATCCTTAAGGAAAGAGTTGTAGGAAGACAGCAAAACTACTGTAGTGACCTTGTCATGCCTTCACTACGGGCCGGTGGGGAATACATACAGGCAGCCAAGGCCCAGGGCTCGCGCACGGCCGAATTCACAAGAATTGGCTAATTACAGAAGCGGCTCTCCTCCCAATGGCGCACACAAAGCCGGGCTGTTTTCTGAAGGGTGGCCTACCATTAGAGGGGTCTTCCCGTCTTTATCCTTCGTGTTCACGTCCGCTCCCGCTTCGATCAGCAGAGAGGCCACCCTCTGGTTTCCTGAGACCGCAGACACCCTCATGAGCGGGGTCCATCCCAAGCCCGTGTCCGCAGCGTCTACCTTTATGCCAGAGGAAGAGCTGCCCTGAGTCCAGTCTCTTTTCCCTAAAGGTATTCATCAGAAACTTACAAAGGAATGGTGACTGACCCAACCCCCCCACCCCCCCCCAAGTTGGAGAGCTGGAGAGGACTGAGACACGGGGAGGAGCAAGGGGACCGTGCCCACAGAACGCACACTCACACGCAGTGAGGTGCTGTGTTCAGGCACCTGTACAGGGTGCGGGGAGGCCCCGGGACCTCCCACTGGTATCTTCGTCTACATTTCGTCCAAATGGTTGAAAGACGGAATAGAAAAAATGAAGCACCCTTGGGGCGCCTGGGTGGCTCAGTCGGTTAAGCGTCAGACTTTTTGGCTCAGGTCATGATCTCACCGTGAGTTCGAGTCCCACACGGACCTCTGTGCGGACAGCTCCGAGCCTGGAGCCTGCTTCGGATTCTGTGTCTCCTTCTCTCTCTGCCCCTCCCCCAGCCTCTCCCCCCCCCCCCTCAAAAATAAACATTAAAAAAAAAATGTGTGTGTGTGTGTGTGTGTGTGCACAGACACGCACAAACACCCCTAATTGTGTTACGGAAGGATTACACAAAGATGTTAGTAAAACACTAGAATGGAATAACATAACCAGAAACTGCCAGTAAGTCCTGGGACCGCTGAAGGTTATTTGTATGTATGAGATTATCCTCTGCAACATCATTAGGATTTGCACCTCTTTTTCATGCAAATAACAAATAACCTTGGAGCAACAGACTCCATTATGTTTAAATAATAAAATAATCGCCTTGTTTTACATCGTGCTTTATGCGGTCTTCCGGTGAACGTTGACCCACATTTTCTCGTTTGGTTCTGAGGGTGAACTAGGGGTAGGTGCTTTTATTGATGCTTTACAAATGATGAAACCAAATCTCCGAGAAGTCAAACGCCTTTCCCGAGGTCACATGGCTCATTAAATGCGGAGATGGTTCCCCACACAAGTCAGCCGCTGTTGGTATAAAATCATCATATTCCAGAAGGGTGGCCCCAATGCCCTGCTTGGCTCCCAGATCCCTCCTAAAGCCAAGTCACTCAAACAATGGGTGACCCCTCTGCCAAAAACAAGGAGGCACTCATGTTGACATCATCTACCCGCCCCCCGCCAGCCACGTAGAGATCTTCAGTGGACACATTCATGTAACTCCAACGCTAAGGAAAGAAAATTTACCCCCAATAAGTGTGCTCGTATCTGAAGCCCAGAAAGCCTATGCTTCCAAAACTACAGTATTTAAAGGATCATGGTGGAGACACACCCTTCTTTCAGCAAAGGTCAACCTCCATTTTTAACTACAGACTTTTACTGGGACCAAAGCATGAGCAGAGTTCATCATAAACCAAACGAGGAGACTGAGGTTCTCACTACCACACAAGGCGGGTGGGGCCCGGCCCTGCCACCGAGGCCCACAGGCTAATCCTTCCGACCTCTTGTGCAGCTTTCTAAAACAAAGATAACAAGAAACGTAATAAAAAGGAATTACCTTAACGACTGAAGTTTTTCCTTCAAGGGGCCCCTTCCTCAGGCCGCTGAAGGCATCAGCAGGGGCCAGTGAGACCCCACAATTAGGCCTGGGCTTCCCTCAAACACGCTTCAGGGACAAGCTAGAACAAATCCGCCCACATCTTCCAAGAGACATGACTTTTCCCAGTTTGGGTTTATTTTCCAGGTCAACGGTTTCAGTTCTCAGTGCTCTCTGCCATCTGGCAATCTCAGTGAGGATAGCATTTTGTTTGCCATGATTCCTTACTTCCGGGCCTTGAAATTTTTATTTAACTTCTTTCCAGTCTTGCGCTAAAGTTCTCAAAGTTATCAGCCATCACCATGATTGAGCTAATCCTTCTTCTTGACCTTCAAACAGCTGCAGAAGTCCAAACAATGCCGATCCTATTTGCTAAACCAAATTTGTACTTTCTGATAACATGAAAATACCAGAAGGATACCCACCCGCCCGCTTCAAGGTAAAGGCCCTAGGAGCTGAAATGCTCTGTTTGTGACATGATCCCTTTGCTCTTTGGAAGGGTTTTGTGATGAAGAATCTTTAAAGCAACCCAAGAATAAAGACAGTCTAATTCCAAGGGCAACAAAGAGCCCTATGGCTGTGAGGGTTCTTGACATCCTGTGTGTACGGCACCTAAGAGAGTCTCCGGTACGTGGCAGGTGCTCAGTAAAGTTTTGCTGACAGACCGAGCGAACAGATAATGACTGGATGAACAAAGGAACAACCAAAATGGAAGCATGGTCAGGTCCAGCTCTGGATTCATCAGTTGTTTTGTTTTGTTTTGTTTTTTCCTACACAAGACAAACCTCCATGACAATCTGAGGCTTCACTATCCTATCAATTCTACGGTGATCTCTCTTCCCAAGGCTTCCGGAACCTTCTCACTGAGAAGTCGGAGAACTTTCTGCAGCATTTCTAAGTTGAACTAATCAAGGGCATCCACATAAGACTCTGCTTCCCCTCAACCCCGTGGAACAGAGTTTCAAGGTCTTAAGGACACAGGTGTAGTTGACAAGGAAGATCCCGTACCTCACAGCCATCTTTTATCATCCACTCGATCACGTTGCAGTGGCCTCCATCCACGGCCCAGTGCAGAGCCGTACAGCCTCCTAGGTCTCTGGTCTCCCAAGAAGCGCCGTGTCTTCGGAGATATTTCACCACATCCAGGTGTCCCGCATAGCACGCAAGCATCAGACTGCAACAGATAGAAGAAGCAGCATTAGCTGTAAGTGCAGTTGCCCGAAGGTTATTCATGTGAAATGTTGTGTCCATCAGCTGATGAATGGATAAATAAAAGGTGGCAGATCTGTGCAACGGAATATTGTTTGTGCCTAAAGAAGGAAAATAACTGATGTAAGTGCCACGATACAAAAAGGCCTTCAGACGTTGCACTAAAGAAGTTGGACACAAAAGGCATATTTTATGATTCCATTTACGTGAAATGCCCAGAACAGGCAAACCCACAGGGATAGAACCGGAACATTAGCTGTTTCCAGGGGCTGGGGGAGAAGAAGTGGGGAGGGACTGCCAAGGAGTAGAGGGCTTCTTTCTGGGCTGATGGACAATGTTCTGGAATTATACAGTGGCAGGGGTTGCACAACTTTGTTAATACATTAAGTGCCAAATTTTAAAGGAGTGTGTGAATTATATTGCAATTACAAAAAAATAAAGTATCACTGTAACTGAGTAAGACATTGGATTTAAAAATATCCATGAGTCCATGAAGATATTCAAAAAAAATAGAGGGGAGAAAATAACTCCTTTGACATTATTGAAGATGGCTATTTGGCCAATTCCATACTCTAAATATTGGTATTTAAAGAAAATAATTAAACATTTAGTCTGCCTTTGTAGAATGAAATGTAGACTATCCTCAGTTGATGAGGGAAAGCCCTTTTTCATAGAAGCCTGCCAGCTAATCAACATGGAAGGAATTACAGAATTAGGAAGTCACATTTTTGCAACTCCAAATTAATTAATTGATTTGGGCAAGGACCATCAGTGGATGGCAAAATTATTGGGTAAAAGGTTAAGGGAGCACAGGACACTCACGCCATGCCGAATGATCAGCCCGTCGATAATTTGCTGATTTCAGTGGGAAACCACATTTTTACAAAGAAGAGGTTTAGTCATTACACTCGAACCAAATGAGCAAACCCAGAATCACCAACTGCGGGCCAACATGCCTTCCTGATGGATAGTCACAACACTAGCTCTGAAAGTTAACCTGCACCTCATCAAGCCTTTAAACCTAATTTTAACTTCATTGGCAATAAAGGGACAAATGAACAAGGTGAATGCTGCCTCCACACATAGGAGACAACTAGGCAACTCAAGAACAGAGAGCATTCTATAGGATAACTGGTCAAAATGTCATTGCTAGGAGAAAAATAAAATATTTAAACCAGAAAAAACATGGACGGAGGACCAGTCTAGAATAAAAGAGATTAAGCAGATAGGACAACCAGATGTCATGTATGAGCCTTAGTTGGATCATGGTCTTGCCCCATAGCCCCCTCCCCAATAAAGCCATGGTGACCTTTCGGAGGGCAAGTGAGGAGACCTGAATAAGTGACGGGAGCATCAGCGATGTCGAGGAATTCGTGTGAAGTGTCTTAGGTTATGCAGGTCGACGGCCTGGTTTTTAGGCAACTGAAACATTGAGGGGTAGAGGGTTATGGTGCCTACCAGCCTCGAAATAGTTAAAAGCTACTAAAAGCGTAGACAGAGAAGCAAATACGGCTAAGATTCAACAACTGCCAAACCCAGGTGGTGAGTATGTAGAAATTCACTCGCACTGTTCTTGCAACTTCGCTAAATGTTTGAACTTTTCAAAATAAAGAGTTGAGCGGGGGTTGGGGGGGAGGAAGGTCTTCCCAAGAGGGCAGTTCTACAAAGTCTCTGAGTGATAAAGACAACGTCCAGCTCTGAGACCCAAGCCTAGGCTGGGCTGGAACCAGACGTCCACACTTCTGTATCCTGATGCAGGCCTTCACTTCTTGGAGACTCCCGGAAGAGAGCCAGCTGGCCCTTGACCTGCCCAAGGCGCGCGGTGCTTGCTGAGTACGGAGACCGCCAATGCTTCATGCAGCTGTTTCGGGCTCCCTTTAGATGCATTGCTTTCCACAGAGAGTGCATCAACTTACACTTTGGTCAACTGCATCCGAGTAACACGAGCCCATTTAATTCACCTACACCAGCACTACTAACATTTGTTTAATGTTTTATTTTTTGAGAGACAGAGAGAGAGAGAGCACACGTGTGCACATAAGCGGCGGAGGGGCAGTGAGAGGGGGGACAGAGGATCCAAAGCAGGCTCTGCACGGACAGGCTGACGGCAGTGAGCCCCATGTGGGGCGCGAACCCACGGACCACGAGATCATGACCTGAGCTGAGGCCTGACCTCAACCGACTGAGCCACCCAGGCGCCCCTACTATCATTTTTTAATTAACAACATGACAATACGCTTGTAATTTTTATTACTAGCAGTTCTGCATGTTAGCTTTTTAATTTTTTCTGCTATGAATTGTCGTTTTGTGTAAACTGTTCTTTTCTACTATGTATCTTTGGGGGGGGGGGCTTGTATGTGGATCTTCTCTGGATTAAAGATGCCAGTCATTTCTCTATAATGTATTTGCAAATCTTTCCCCCAGACTATCCTTAACTTTGTAATTAAGCTTTTTTTAAATGTGTTAGGTGCTTTTAATCTTCTCCTTAGGGACTTATATCTATGATTCTGCCTTTCCCATTGCAAGATCAGATAGATATATACTGTGTTTTCTATGGTTCTGTTTTTTACATTTAATTCTTTTTTAATTATTTTTTTAATGTTTATTCATTTTTGAGAGAGAGAGAAAGAGAGGGAGACAGAGTGCAAGCAGGGGAGGGGCAGAGAGAAGGAGACACAGAATCCAAAGCAGGTTCCAGGCTCTGAGGTGTCAGCACAAAGCCCGATGCGGGGCTCGAATCCATGAACGGTGAGATCATGACCTGAGCCAAAGTCGGACACTTAACCAACTGAGCCACCCAGGTGCCCTTTACATTTAATTCTTAATTCATCTGGAATTTATTTGGGTGCATGGCTATATAAGTCCAGAATTTAATTTTTCTTCAAATAGCTTTTTCTAACATGTTCCTCATTAGGCTGTGTTGCCCCCATCATCATAAACTTCTTACATCCATGGGGACCTATTTCTATTTCACACTATAGATCTTTGTTTCCAATTATTTATGCCAGGATCACACTACATTAATTACTATAACTTTATAAGGCATTTTAATAACTGTCCAAAGTCTTTCCACACTTCTCTCCAACAAAGCTAATAGCTGTTGTCGTCCCTTCGTTCTTCCAGGTGAATCACAAAACCATTTTGATGGGCTCCCAAGAATAATTCCTTGTGAGGCTATACTGGGTCAATATATTATTAATCTGGGAAAAACTGAAAATTTTACAGGATTCAGTCTTGCCATTCTAGCGTATGGAATATGTCCCTGTTTTTTAAACTTTTAGATCTCTCAGTACTTTTTATAGGCTTTGAATACAAATTTCTCACTTTCCTTAGATACTTTTATTCTATTTTGCTTCCCTCATTATATTTATTAACTGGTTATTGCTGTTATTTAAGACGATTTCTTCCTTTATCTCGTAGCTGGCCCCTTTACCGAACCTCCTTATCAAGTTCAAGTATTTGAAAGCTGATTCTCTTGGGGACTGCAAGGAAGGTGCAGGACTCTTACTCCATTTCATATCTCGCCAGACTGATCGGTGTTCCAGAATACTGATCACGAAATAACATACAACGTGCAGTTACCAGATGCCAAAGAACCGTTCTATGCATTTCATATATTGACTTGTTAAGGGCTCACAATTCTCGAAGTACTTCTGTTACCCTTATCTTGTAGATGGGGAAATTGAGGTCAGAGAGGTTAAGTAACCTGCTCAACGTCCTCCGCCCCGAACATAGAGGAATCTGGATTTGACATCAAGCTATCTGGCTCTCACCCACTCTCGTGGGCTTCACTACTAATTTTTAAAAGGAATCTGTCAACACTGAGAAGGATACCAGCTGACCGTCTTCCACGATACACAACTTGGTGTGATGGAATCAAAGGATTCACTTCATCAGCAGAGGCAGGTCCTCTCATGTACCAGACGCTGTGACAGGACTGAAAGCATCCTGCACTTTAATTTTTTTTTTTTTTTAACGCTTATTTATTTTTGAGACAGAGAGAGACAGAGCATGAACGGGGGAGGGGCAGAGAGAGAGGGAGACACAGAACCGGAAGCAGGCTCCAGGCTCCGAGCCATCAGCCCAGAGCCCGACACGGGGCTCGAACTCACGGACCGCGAGATCGTGACCTGAGCTGAAGTCGGACGCTTAACCGACTGCGCCATCCAGGCGCCCCAGCATCCTGCACTTTAAAGACGAAGATACTCTAACTACTAACGGGGCCGAGTTGCACCAAATTTTTGTTTTGTGTCTACACATACACAGGTTTTCACCTTTGGTCTACTAACAGGAAGCATTATATTAAGAAATTTCCTAATCTAGACCTCCTTACCCTCCTGCATGATCCTCTGAGTTGGGATGGAAGAGACATCAATACCTATGTACATATCAACACATGAGCAGCTTTCTTTGTATCAGACTTTAGCAGTCAGGTTATCCTCTGTAACCTTCCAACTTCCTCTCTGCTCTGGAAAAGTTCAAAGTCATCGGTACCTAAAATCTGAGCAAGCTTATGGGTAGAACCATCAAGCCACAGAACCTGTGCTGGAGGTAATCCTTTAATAATTTTCTCATGTCTTCCATGGGTATTGGTTGTTGCAGATTTTCTGCGCCTTGGGTTGGTTTTGGTCATGTAAATTTTCTCAGAAAAGGTATCATCGAAAAGATAGATAGGGTTGGTTTTGGTCATGTAAATTTTCTCAGAAAAGGTATCATCGAAAAGATAGATAGGGTTGGTTTTGGTCATGTAAATTTTCTCAGAAAAGACATCATCGAAAAGATTGAAAAAGAAAATTTTCAAATCTACTAACATAGACACAAGTGCACCATTTTCTTTTTACATGGAGATTTCCTCTATCGCCGCTATTATGGACCCTTCCAAAATTCTATTTATTCTTCTTAAATTTCCAAAAGATCTTCTAACGATGGCTATGTACCATTTCAAAATTCTAATTTTTCTTAGATTTGTAATAAATTGGTCCATTTTCTTGTGTAGCTTTTTTTATGCAGTAGCTTGCGTTTTTTTGCTCTTACGTTATTCAATGATCTTTCTATTTTCTTTTTTTTTAACTTTATTTTTTAGAGAGAAAGCACAAGCAGGGGAGGGGCAGAGAGAGAGACACAGAGAAAGAGAGAGAGGGAGAGGGAGAGAAAGAGGGAGAGGGAGAGAGGGAGAGAGGGAGAGAGGGAGAGAGGGAGAGAGGGAGGGAGGGAGAGAGGGAGGGAGGGAGAGAGGGAGGGAGGGAGAGAGGGAGAGAGGGAGGGAGGGAGGGAGGGAGGGAGGGAGGGAGGGAGAGAGAGAGAGAGAGAGAGAGAGAGAGAGAGAGAGAGAGAATCTTAAGCAGGCTCCACACTCAACGCAGAGCCCGATGCAGGGCTCAACCTCATGAGCCTGGGATCACGACCTGAGCCGAAACCAAGAATCAGACAGACGCTCAAGTGACTGAGCCACCCAGGTGCCCCAAACAATCCTTCAGTTTTCTAATCAACTTCTCCTTTTCTTTCCTCTTTCCTACCTCTCAAGGTCCGTATTTTCTTTAAGTTGGTATTATTCTTTTTCAAACTTCTTGAGTTGAAGGCTTAATTCCAAATTAACCCAAAGGTTACTCAGAAAACTTTTTAAATTTTTAAGGGATTGTTTTAAGCATCCCTTAAAATCCATTACTGTGTGTGTTCATAGCCTGTAGTGGGTTAGGCTTTCTGAGCTCAGGAATTGCTATTTTTCCCTTGTGGCCCACCAAAGGTGACCAGTGTTTTGTAGCCACCCTTAGACACTAGTCTGTAGGGCACACACCTTTGAGCTGCACTCTGATGTGACTCTAAGCTCCTTGAGCAAAGCCCTTGCGTTTTCCATGCCGTTCTACCCAACAAATACTGGTTGCTTAGAATTAATCAGTTAATTAAACCTAATCGCTAGAACAGTGATTATTTTTAAGTCCTCGTAGAACATTCTTTTATCTCTCTAAATATAGGTTGCCAAGTTGCACGATCTTTTCGAAAACTTCTCCCACACTGCACCCCGAGCTTTTACCGCACAAAGTTCTTGGGTCGTATCTTTGACTGAGGGTACGTGCGTTATAATTTGTGGCCCATAAACACCCTGCTGAACGAAGGAGTGAGTATACACATGAACAAGCCAGCCTTTGTCATCGACATCTTTTGGTTGGGATACAGGCCTGTCAAAAGAAGCTGCATCAAATATTTGGGTTGGATCAAAAACACGCTGGGCACAAGCCTAGTCACACAAGTCGGGGGACATTTCAGGGCACGTTAGCCACCTACCTGTCCTTGCCACTCCCGTTCTTCAGATTCACATCCGTGCCATTAGAAACGAGGATTTTCACAAGCCTAAAGGAGACAAATTTGAATGTCACTAGATCCGTAGCTTTGATGGGTAGGAACCCACAACGATGCACTAACCATAAACAGCACTACATTCAAGACCCGTCTCCATACTTTCTTCTCT
Source organism: Panthera onca (assembly GCF_046562875.1). Classification (NCBI taxonomy): domain Eukaryota; kingdom Metazoa; phylum Chordata; class Mammalia; order Carnivora; family Felidae; genus Panthera; species Panthera onca. The sequence continues at coordinate 6,500,317 of NC_138349.1, forward strand.
ATCTTCAGAGGCCAGCTGGCTTCAAAGGCAGGAGGTTTTTAAACCAGAAAACTGCCCCTTCAACACCAAAAAAAGGGGGGGGGGTGTCTATCCCTCACATGAATTATTCATTGGAAACAAAGTATATCACATGAAACACATTGTACTATCAAACTAATCCACTGTCACTTTAATGACCCTTTTAAATAGATTTTCGAACGGCAGCATTCGATAAAATATAGGTCTTTTTTTTCAAAATGGGCACTTAAGTAGTTCAATATAAACATGATTGAAAAATAAGCTATTCGTATTTATGCTTCTGCGTGGGATAGAGATAATGGAGTGTGTCAGTGAAAATTATATCTTAGCAACCTATCAGGAAAGTTTGTTTTCCAGAATCAATATCCCTTCCGCTCTATTTTTTTCTAAAGAAATTCAAATTCCAATAACCAGTTTTCCTGGGACATATAAAATATATTACAAAATACAATTAAGTGGCTACCTCTCTTCCTCACCATAGGATTTATACATTTTTACATGGCCTCCTGCTTGTTGTAGAACTTCGTGATTAAGACGGCTGAGGGGCGCCTGGGTGACTCAGTTGAGCATCTGACTTCGGCTCAGGTCATGATCTCACGGTTCGTGAGTTCGAGCCCCACATCGGACTCTCTGCTGTCAGCGCAGAGCCTGCTTCGGATCCTCTGTCCCCACCTCTCTCTCTCCCTCCGTCCCTCTCTCTCTCTCTCTCACTGCCCCTCCCCCACTCGCTCACACGCATGCTCCCTCTCTCAAAAATAAACAAAAAGAAAAAACACATAAAGACATAAAAAAACACATTAAAAAAAGAAAAAAAAATAAGTTAAAAAAGGAAAAAAACACAGCTTAGTTTTTGTTCCGCCCTTACACGGCACAGTTTTGGAAAGGGAGAAGGAGTGGGGTTCCTGCATGCTCTGTTCCCTCCCCGCCCATATTCTGACCGGAGCCTTTGGGGAAAGACAAAGGTTCAACCACTCAGAGATACGAAAGGAGGAGCCCCACCTGGTATATCCTTTCTGGGCAGCGACCATCAGGGCGGTAAAGCCAAACTTATTGGGAACATCCACCTTAACGTTTCTTGGGAAAAACACGGAGAAGAGAGATTAACGTGCTTGGCATGGCTCCCCGGAGAGTCACCGCTGATGTCTCGCACGGGGCACAGGTGGCTACAATCATGCGTTTTCCCAAAAATTCCAATTTCTTCTGGGCCATTAAGTTTCTGTGGTCTTCCACTGCCCTGCCTAGTCCTTTAAAAGGATTCAAAGGCACAAGGAGAGAAAAGTGTTGTGATTTCACTTAGACTAAGCAGTCCCTTCAACTCAGAACCATGATGCCCCCAGATGGAACTCTCTGTGAGGAGGACCTCCCCCGCCTACAGCAGGGGACACGGTCTTCGGTTCAGACACTGGTCCACCACGAGCACACACTGGGGGAGACAGGCATTTCCCATCTCACCTAAGGGACACGAAACGCTGCCACTGGAGGAGGAAAGCAGAGCTCTTAAACTCTACCAGTTTAGAAGCCTTGGCTTTTTGTGGGATGCCTCTCTTCTCCAACTTAAGAGCCCTACTCGCAGATGACCTGTCTTCTCACACACTCCAAACTATTGATATTCAAAAAGAATCTAAGTCACATTGTCCCCTTTGCATTAGGAGGCAGCCTCAAACGTCCCATCGGTAGCCACTGTGTTTGCTACCTTTCTTTGAGCGTTTTACCAACGTTTGAATAAGAAACAGCTGATGTCATGATTCCTTAATTTCATCAGGAATTAGATAAATATGGGCACCTTGGGGGTGAAAGGTGCCTAAACGCGATGGCAGAGAAGCCAGAGTCAGAAATTATTTCTGGGAAAGAACACAGGACACCCAGACTTCTCATTTTCATCTTCAATTTTCATTAGATAATTATAAAATATAGGATTTACACGGGGCATAAAGGTCATCTTTATTCACTATGCTGAACTCACACTAGTCACCGGAGATCAATTTTGGAGCAATGTCGAAGGCATGGAAAATCTGGGGGAAGTAAGTGTGATTTTACGCACTTGCTGGGCATTAAAAATTAAAAAAAAAAAAATTTAAGGCAGATTTCCCTCACCCTCCTTGAAGTATTCGAACCAGCAAATCTTCATCATTCACACTGACAGCTCGATGGAAGTGCTCATTACTTATGGGTTCTCCTGAACAAAGAAGATGGAAAGCAGTCATCCAAAATCACAGAAAGAAAATTCATCCTGGCTACCTCCCCCCCCCCGCCCCCCACCCAGTGGACTGGAGTGGATGCTCACACGTTCACCCCCAAGAAGGCACTTGGCTATTCCGTTAAGGAGATCTTCGGTTTCCTATTGAACTTCTTTTACTGAAAAAGACCTTGTTTCCATAGATTAAGAACATTTAGATGGTCCTAAGGACCTGGGATAGTCTCGAGTTATAAGAGTATTACTTTGTGAGTGTGGTTTTGATATGTGAAAATAATCCTTTCAGATTTCCTAAGACTTAATACACGCCTCTTATGAGCCAAGAAAAGCCCCACTATCGTCACAATATGGTCTTGTTTGCCAAAGAGTCACTAAACTGCTTGAAGAAACAATAAAAATAAATTGCTTCGATATAGGGGCGCCTGGGTGGCTGCGTCGGTTAAGTGTCCGACTCTTGGGTTTAGCTCAGGTCGTGATCTCACGATTCGGGAGTTCAAGCCTCACGTCGGACTCTACGCTAACAGGGCAGAGCCTGCTTGGGATTCTCTCTCCCTCTCTCTCTGCCCCTCCCATGTTGGTTGTCTCTCTCTCTCTCTCTCTCTCTCAAAAATAAATTTTAAAAAATAAAACCTTTAAAAAAAATCTGCTTTAAATTGCTTTGATACTTGAAATCCTAAAGTTCAGTTCTTCCCAAGAATGTAACATTCAGGTTGGCCTGGTCTCTCCCGAGCTTCCGGGGGCAGGAAGGGCTCATTCACAGAGGGGGACCGCCGTGAGAAAGCCCGATTGTGGGGGAGAGCCTGCCAAGTGGAGAAGAGCGAGGAAGAGGGTTCTGCAAAATACTCAAGGCACAACGGGAAGTGGGGCAGAAGGGAGGGCGTCCGTCTGTGCTGGAGAACAGGAACTCCTCAGAGAGGAGAAAAGGCTTGAAGTTCAGAAATGAGCAGAGTGGGAGGAAAAAGGACCAGGTGAGGGAAGCCCATCTTTCAAGGCATTTGTTCCACGACTTGACTTGTTTCACATGGACGTCCTGATTGTGTGAACACTTACGCTTCAATGAGACACAAGGGAGGCACTCAGAACAGCACCTGGCACCTGGTTAATATCCAACACGGGTCTGTGGTCGAGCTGGTGGCATCAGGCCGTGGCGGCTGCCCTTATGCGGCACAGCCCCACCATGCTCTTCTGCCTACGCCCAGCCCCCTACACGCACTTAGCACCTGACCCAGATGGGCACCGAGTTGATAATCCCCAGTTCTGGCAGCTCAAAGGTCTCATTCATTCGTTCAACAAACGTTTATTAAGTAACTCACACGTCCGGTCTTGACACTGACCAGAGAGAACAAGACAAGCACGTTCCCCTCCCTTTAGTATCCTAAACCCTAAAACACCCACCCCCCACACTGCCCCCCAGACTGCTTCCTGGGGCCCACCCACCACCTCACCGCCCTCTCTGCAGAGGCCCCCTGCGCATTGCTGCCCGGTGGGAAGTAAAACTCCCTGCTCCTGCTCCTGCTCCTTATGGTAGAAAAACTCTGTGGGATGTCAGCTCCTGGGCACTGGAGCCACTTTCCTACCGGTTTCCTTGGAGGATTTTCGCTGGGAAACCGGGGACAGAAGAATGTAGGGATCGCTATCAGAGTGACCTTTTAACTGATACCCTTTCTTCTGGTAAAAATAAAGTTAAGCCAAGTTAAAACCGTTTTGAAATAACAATTTTGTCTGCTAGAGCTTGCCAATCTCCTAAAGATTTTTTTAGCCACATTGTACTTCCTTTTCATCATTCCGCACATATTTTTAGGCCAAAAGCTTCAAATAAAAGTATCATGATAAAATGTCAAGGGACAGGACCCACCGCTGTCCCCGGGCCTTCCCAGGAAGATCATGGCTAGCCTGGGGGTTCCACCTGGGGGCTAGGGAAGGGAGCAGGGTTTTGTACACCCTCCCCATGCCCCCAGAGGGCATTCGGCAAAGTCTGGAGATGTTTTTTTGTTGTCACATCTGTTGGGTAGAGGCCAGGAATGCCAACAAACATCCTACAGCACACAGGACGAGAACGATCCAGCCCCCAAATGTCAACAGTGCCAATGTTGAGAAACTCTAGGCTAGAGTAATACGGACTGCAAGTGATCTATTAGGTGACCCATCCATACTTGAGTAGACAAACCCATGGAAGGTTTCCCTTTCTTCTCCAGATAGGAGGAGAAGAGCAGGAGGGCAACTATGCGTCTGCTACCCCACCAAATAGCCCCCGTCCTGTGACTCTCAAACTTCAATCCCCACTAAAAATACAAAAACAAGCAATTTGCATAGACTCATCCAGAAGAACACAGGAAGCTCATCCTAGTCCTACTAACTTTTAGAATATGGCACCCTAACTCAAATCCTATTGAGTAAGCTCTACCTAGGACTCGACACAAGGCTTCCTAGACTCTTCTTCAGAACACAAAATGGAGAGCCGGGAAGGCTGAGCGAGTTGTCCAAGGTCCAGCAGGTAGGAGTGGGCAACATCGGACCTCAAAACGAGTCTTTTCACAAGGCCACGCTCCTTCCTCGGGTGGGAGGTAGCTGACCAAGCCATCGCATGCTTCCAATCGTATTAAATCTTGAATATAAGCAGACTTCTTGAATAAACAACTAGGATCCCCCTCACAAAGTGTTTGATGAAAGGGAATGCCAGAGACTAAAACGCTCCAGAAAAGTGCTAACTTCTTGAGATTTTAAAGAAAGCTCTAAAAGCACTCGCGGTATCCCAGCATATTTATGCACCGACCGCCTCCAATCCGCATCATCTGACATGACCTGTACAGCTGTCCCAGTAGGGGCCACCCCCTGGTGCGTCCTACCCACAAAGCCCCGCAGCGTGCAAATATCGGGAAACGGAAGAAGCTCATTTTGGGCTTAGAAGCTTGAGTGCCGCGTGCAGCCAAGACTGGAGTATTTTGAGAGTAGGACATAATTTAAATGAACGTATCGCCTAGTCCGGCTTCTGCAAGAGGTAACCAGCGCCCTCGTAACTTGATCTGAAAACAAAAGGCCGTCTCACGGAAGAGAAGGAACACAGCATAATTGTTCATCATTCCTTGCTGAGTTTCATTCAGCAAAAGGAAGCAAGAACCATCATTCGGGGCATAAAAAACTATGACCCGCAGCGTTAACTCATTAACCCGTCTCAGAAAACTGCCAGGAAGGCAAAGAGGTTCTGAGGGTTCGCACCAGACGTGAATCAACCAAGGAATTTGGAACAGTCCCGGTTTATGCGAACTTGACAGACAAACAGAAATGAAAAGGCTCATGTTCGCAGTGCAGAGCAGTTCTATCTCCACTCCTCCTACCCTTGAATCCTTTAAGACATTGTGGGCCTGGCCCAAGGGACTGCCATCAGTCAAGTGCAATTGACTATAAAGAAGGCGGGCTTTGCCTCTGTGGGCTTGTTTAGCTAATGTTTACCCCGAGTGTTGCAATGACAAACACACAGACACAGAACGGATACTGCCCGTGGGGAGGATGTCCGGGAATGCTCACCTACGCTGGACAGAACTCATCAGGCAGGACCACATGAGGGGCCACCCAGGAGGAGAAGGCAGAAAGCCATCGCCCTGTTCTGTAAAAGGGTCATTCGGCCACACGTATGCCAGCAGATATCACAACGGGGGAAAAACTTTCTTGGTGGAATTTAAGTCTCTATTAGAAGCAGTGAATAAATGATGAGCTCATTGGAGGAGATATTTGCCAATTAGCAAGCAGCAGCTGTTTTTCTCTTTTTAAGGGCCCAACTGATTAAAACTGCATGCCTCATTTAAGCAAGAGTCTCGTGTACTTTACCTGGAATTCAAAAAAAAAAAAAAAAAAGCTGAGCATCCTTTATTCAAACAAAGTACATGCTTTTGCGACTCATTAAAACACTTTCAAGCTAAATGCAAATGATCAGCCCACAGAATCATTTTTACTGGTTTTGTAGAATATTCACATTTGTAATTCTTTGTTTAGCATGATCTGCCCTCCTTGAGGGAGTCTGCTGTGGGTGTTATAAATATAATAATAGCAGGAGAGCAGCAGCCTGCAGGAAGACGGTACCTGACCCTCGTCACCCAGGAGAGCCCCTGAGGCTACATCTGGGCCGCAGCACTGCGCTGTGACCTGACAGAGGAGTGCTCCGCAAGCCCCAGTACCCCGGTCATCACCAGGACCCACATCTCCGTCACGCCTGGTCCCCACAGCAGGTCTTGTCTAATGACCCATGGAAGCCACGGACCGCAGCGACGGATGCCCCGGACTACTGGACCAGCTCTCCGTGGCCGCCTCTCGGGAGCCAGCTTGGCGAGAAGGCGGCACAATCCCCGTCAGCTGAAAGGGACTAAGGTTTCTGCCCTTCCTAAAGGGCTCCCAATGGTACCCAAACACCCCGTCAATTCTAGCCACAAGGCCCAGAAGCCCCTGCCCTGACTCTGACGTGGTATGACGAAAGATGCCGGTGCCACCCGAGGTTCACCGTGGCGGGTCCTGTGTCCTGTTCACCCTCACCTTGCCGGTTCACGTGGACTCGCCCCAGCCAGGGGGGAAACACGCCCATCTCCCGAGTGAGTGTGAACTGAGACAATTAGTGTTTCTCCTCATCCTAATCCTGCCTCTGGGCCTTTCCACCCCCCGCCCATCCACCCATTTGTTGTGGACTTCTACATGCTGGATGGGTAGACAGGACTTCTAAGATTCCAGGTGGTACTTTGAATATGCTAGATGGGGGGCGCTCAGTCGGTTAAGCGTCCAACTTCAGCTTGGGTCACGATCTCGCGGTCCATGAGTTTGAGCCCCGCGTCGGGCTCTGTGCTGACGGCTCGGAGCCTGGGGCCTGTTTCAGATTCTGTGTCTCCCTCTCTCTGCCCCTCCCCTGCTCACGCTCTGTCTTCCTCTGTCTCAAAAATAAGTAAAAACATTTAAAAAAATTCACTATGCGCGATGGGCCTCTACATGCTAGATGACCGTCCCATCCCAGCCTCCTTTCAGAAGCACACAAGTTGGTGGGAGACAAAGAGGATGAAAAATACATAAAATAAGATGCAGAGTGTTATGAGAAGCGGTGAGACGAAGCTGTGTGCTGAGGGAGGCGCATGGCAGACGGTGGGGAGCACGAGGAACCACCCAGGCTCTACCTGTGGAGCGGGCTCAGCAGGCAGGAGGGGAAGGGGTGCCGGGAACGGGGGGCTCCAAGGTGGGAACGCTCCAGAGAGCAGGGACGAAGGCAGTGGGGTGTGGGGGTGGCCTGTGGGCGGCTGGGGAGAGAGGACGGCGGGGAGCATGCTGGCCCAGCATCCCCCACAGAGACTCTATTCAAACAGCAGGTTCCTTGGCTAACCTTCCCCCCGTCCCTGCTCCTCCCTTCCCCGTGCCTGCCCTCAACACAGCAGAGGCCACGCTCTGCCTCCTTTCTTTCCCCTAAAAGCTCCAGGAGCAACCTGACCCCCATATGAAGAAAATGCTTTCGTGGCCACCACGTTAAGGACAAGCCCTCTTTCCGGACCTGTGTCTCTGTAACTGACCATTTCCCTTCCAAAGTCTGCTCTGAAATTCTGTGCCTTCACAGTGAGCGGAGCACCTTGGGGGAGGTACAGGACTCACGGCTGCCGCTGAATTCTCAGTTTGCCAAGCTAAGACCCAACTCCCCAGTGCCTTGTTTGCAAATGAAGGTCTTAGAGGCTCACAACCTGAATCATATATACATATGATATGATATATATATAATATATACGTACGTGTGTGTGCGTGTACACAAACATGCCAAATGCAATATTCACTAAAACTTTAAACTAACTTTTACGAGGGGCACCTGGGTGGGTCAGTTAAGCATCTGGCTCTTGATTTCAGTTCAGGTCATGATCTCACCAGCCTATGAGTTCAAGCCCCACATCAGGCTCTGTGCTGACAGCATGGAGCCTGCTTGGGGTTCATTCTCTCTCTCTCTCTCTCTCTCTCCCTCTCTCTCTCTCTGCCCCTCCCTGCTCATGCTCTCTAAGTGAATACATTTAAATTACCTTTACTCACAAGAGGAAGATTTTCTTTGTGCAACTCAAAAAAGATGTGTGTTTTCAGCGAGCAGGCCACGAAGAACATTCCTGACCATTTTAATCTTTACCACACACACATCTTTAAAACGTTTTAAAGTGGCAATCACAGAGGGGCGCCTGGGTGGCTCAGTCGGTTAAGCCTCCGACCCTTGACTTCGGCTCAGGTCACGATCCCGTGGTTTGTGAGTTCGGGCCCCGTGTGGGGCTCTGCGCTAACAGAGCAGAGCCCACTTGGGATTCTTTCCCTCCCTCTCACTCTTCCCCTCCCCCACTCGCTCTCTCTCAAAATAAATTTAAAAATCATTCCTTCACTCATTCATTCATAATAAAAAAAAAAAAATCACCGATCACAGAAAATATTCATACCCTCAAACGTGACCTGGGGAAAGGACGCACTGGTCACAGGCGGCACAACCCGCCTCACCTGTGGAAGCCACGCTCTTCAGTTTTCCTCACTCACAGCATCGCCGGAAATCAGATGTGTGTGTCAAGACACAGAACTGAAATTGTCCAAAACGGACAAACCGCTTTGGAGACCTCCTCCGCTGAAGACACCCAAACAGGCAGCCTGTTTCTCGGCCCACACCCCTGCGGCCCATTTCCCAAGACAGGGGACCCCACCCTTTTGTACTGAATGTGCACTCACAGGGCGGTGCCGGCCCCAGCACGATTCTCCCCATTTGTTAAAGCACAGGGAGACTTCCCTCAACGCGCCGGCCAGGCCCAGCCCATAAATAATGTCATCCCGATGTTCGAAAGTGGACCCGTGTCTGTTTCCAGGAAGGCCGGGCAACAGGCGGGATCTTTTTCCCTCCGCACCGCCTATCGTCTTCGCTGACTTTTAGGCAAATGAGTTCCGCGTGCGTGTACTCACTGGTCGTAGATACCGAGACCACCGGGCTGTACTCATATTCTCCAGAGGGGCTGGTGACCTTCAGCCGAAATCTGTACAGCGTGCATGGTTCCAGACCCTCCACAACATGCTTTGTCGCATATCCCCTAGATGAGAGGAGACACGCGTCATGATGATACCAGGTGATCGAATCGGCACGCTCTCAGAGTCCCTAAAAAAGCAAGCGGAAGTGCTTTGTGAACGCGGGCTGCTTCTACTACGACCCCGTCTTGGTTGTGGTCAGTCTCCGAGGCTAGACCGCGAGGGCCCTGAGGGCAAAGGACAGGTCACGCATCCATCCTTCCCCACCCTGCCCAAATCGTAGAATCGGGAGCAAACACATGATTTTTTTTGCTTTAAGCACAACTACTAAGTTTGGGGGCGGTTCGTTACACAGCAAGGGGTAACTGATACACATCAACAAAGAAGAAACGATAAGGAAGACAGTGAAGAAATGATACCAACAGCATTAAGAAGAAAACATTGGAGGGGAGGACCTGGGTGGCTCAGTCGGTGAAGCATCCGACTTCGGCTCAGGTCGTGATCTCGCGGTCCGTGAGCTCGAGCCCCGTGCTCACAGCTCAGAGCCTGGATCCTGCTCCGGATTCTGTGTCTCCCTCTCTCTGCCCCTCCCCTGCTCACGCTCCATGTTTCTCTCAAAAATAAATAAACGTCAAAAAAAAATGTGTTTAATAAAAAAAATCTGAATTACGAATCCAAGAAAACAGGAGGGTTGAAAGTCGGTATAACTATATTTGCTATCAAAGTGAAAGCTCTAAAACCAAGGTAAATATTCAGAAAAACCGCATGGTCCAAAGATCATCATCGTCACCACCTAAAATGTATCAGGCTGGCACATGGTCTCAAGAGTTAAGTGGATTTTGTCATTAGGTGAGCGTAAAGCCATATCTATAGGTACGTGAATCAGAAAATGAACCCTGGCTTTGTGGCACATGAAAAGACCTTTAGGAGCTCAAATTGAATATAATATCCCAGCTTCGGTGGAATTCGATGTCAAGGGTCAAAGACTCAACATAGTTGAGCCAAAATGAAGCCAAAAGTGCCCCCGATAAAACCCAATGTTGCCAAATATCGTAAGGTCGCCCTGAAGCGAGCAGCTCCTTCGTAACCCCCGGAAAGAGAAATTACACAACTGTTCTGAAAGCAGAAGTTACTGAGCACATTAATGGAAGGCTGGAGGCTCTCGCTTCCATCGAGAGGACCCCAAGGAGAGCACCTGACACACACAGGGCCCCAGGGACACCGCTGCCGGCGGCCGTACTCCACAAGGACCGCAGCCCAGCCGCGGGGGGGACTAGCAGAGGCCGCGCAGCAAGCCTGTGGGAGAAGCACAACTTCCCACGGCCCAGGCGCGGTACCTAAACAGACAAAACAATCTAGCGGAAAGCATAACGCACGCCCGTATTTTTGTTATCAGTCAATAAGCAAATATTTGACACAGCAGCTCAGCAAACATGGAACGTGAGGAACAAGATCCCAGGGGCATCTGGGCGGCTCAGTCGGTTAAGCATCTGACTTTTGATTTCGGCTCAGGTCACGATCTCACGGTTTGTGGGTTCAAGCTCTGTGCTGGGCTCTGCACTGAGCCGGAGCCTGCTTGGGATTCCTCCCCCTCTCTTTCTCTGCCCCTCCCCTACTCGTGTTGTCTCTGTCTAGAAAGAAAAGAAAAGAGAAAGGAAAAGAAAACAGAAAAGAAAAAAAGGAGGAAGGAAGGAAGAGAGGAAGGAAGGAAGGAAGGAAGGGAGAGGGGAGGGAGGAAAAGAAAAAAAGAAAAAAGAAAAGAAACCAAATACTGGAACACCTAAGGACTCAGTTGCCAGACTTGCCGTTTCTCTATGCTCCCCCCACCCCACCCCAGCTCCAATCCAGTCTCCCGTTGGCGACTCTGAAATTCATTTCTGTAGCCCTGACCCTCCCACAGCCCCATCTCCCCCAGCTGCTCTGATGTCTCCACCTCCAGCCCATGTCCCAACTGAGCTCTGCTCCTCCCCGTCTTCCCATCTTTGTTATTTGAGTTGCCCGGGCCCAACGCCTCGGTGCCACCAGCAGAAGACTGGATCACTGTTCCCCAATATTCAGTGCCCTCCCGAGGGTTCCGTAACCCTGTCCTGCTGAACCCAGACACAGCTGTAGGATCTGCTTTGAGCAATGAAGCAGAAGCAGGAGTGAAACGTGTCATTCTGGATGGAAGCTTCCAGAAACAGCGTGCCCTGGCCTCTGCCCGCCGCCACAGTGACTGTCAACAGTCAGGCAGAGGCGGCTCCGTCAGCCCAGGCGGATGTGGGAGAAGGACAGCGTGGAAGGGAGCCACGGTCGACACAGTGGGGATTTCGTGCGGGGAAATAAACTGTTCTCAAAAGCACAGAGGTTCTGAGGTTTCACGCCGCACAGCTCTCCTGTCCCGGAGGCGCAGACACAGCTTCAGCCCCCTGGGAGCCGCTCCTTCCTTCCCATGTCGTATCTGAGCCACCAGCAAAGTCTTCCAGTCTGTCTTTAGAACCATCCTGAGTTCAACCACTGCTCACACTCTGTTCCATCAACCCCCCACCTCACTTAGGGCAAGAGCACCTCCCCGAAGCCTGTTCCCGCCTCAGCAGCCAGGGTGATCGTCGGAAAGCATCTGCCAGGCCGCCGCTCCTCAGATTAATGGTCTCCGCTGGCTTTCCCGTCTCTCGGGGTAGAAGCCACAGCTCTGTCCGGCCCACGGACCCCAGTGACTACCTGCCATCGTCTCGCTGACCTCGTGCTATGTGGCTCTCCTCACTCCCTCCGCTCCTCAGTGTTCCTGGAACGTACGTACCAGGCACAGGCCCATCTCATTCGCTGTTTCCTTTGCCTGGAATGTTCTTTCAGATCCTCGCAAGGCTCCAGACATCCCTCCCTTCTTACCCGGATGTTACCTTCTCAGGGAAGCCTTCTTTACCTCTGCTCCAAACCCCCAACTTCCCCTATGCTTTTTCTCCCTGCACTTATCACCATCTGACCTACCCTCTATTTTCACTTCTGTCTCTTATTTATTGTTTTTCTGAGCATGAGGGAGGACATGGTATCTCTCTGTTCAGTGTGCATCCCCAGCATCCAGAACGATGTCTGGCCCACAACAGATGCTCGTTAATACACGCTGACTGACTGAATGAAATACATGATAACCATGAATGAATGATTCATGAACAAAATGCACAGCTGCCATAGGAATTTAGAGGGGTAGACAATAGGCTAGTAAAGAGTTGTTCAGTCCAGGTTGAGTCTGACCGCGAGGAAGAAAGGGAGGGGCGGGAAGATTGGTCCGATCAGGGAAAACGGCTGACCACGTATGCAGGAGAAGTCAAGGCCTATTCAAAGGACAGTAAACAGATCTCACTGGAAGATTCGTGCTCAGAAACGAGAGACAACCAGAAAGGCAGGTTCGGGGCCAACTGTGAAAGGCATCGTCTGAAGAGCTGGACCTTCATCCTTCCAGAAATGGAGACTCCACGGAAGGGAATTTGAAAAAAGGAAGATAAACAAAGCTAACCTAGCAAGACAGAAGGGAAGGATAAAAGGCCAGAAGAAAGGGCAAGAGGCCAGTGCCGTCAGCAAATGTGCTAGATGGTCGTAGGACCTGGAGACGAATGGTCCAGGAGATAGAGCTGGCACCCTCATGGGGGGGGAAGTGCCACAGTATCATCAGGGGAAGCAGGGGTGGGGTGGGGGAGCATCTGCAAAGGGAGATCTCAGAAAACTGGGTGACTGGCTGTGAGGACAGCCCACGCCAAAGAGGACACCAGCACTGGCTGGCCGTGAACGAGAACGGACACTGGCAAGTCAAAAAGAAGTTCTCACATCCATCATTCCAAGGTCAGATATTCGAAACCGCTTTTTCAAAGTCCGGCCTTGCCAGTTTTAAGGACACGGAGAGAAAGTGTAATGGAGCAAAAGAGGTCAAGATTAACACAGTCTGATTCTGCCACCTAGCGGCAAGCTCTGGCATCAGTTCTCCGAGGGAAGGCAAGCATTTCAGAAGGCTCTTGGCGGTGGCGGTCGGAAGGCCTCGCTGTGAGCTCCGCAATGTCAGGACCTCGTCCGGGTGAATCCCGCAGCCAGACAGCACTCAGGTCCCCGGGGGGAAACAGACACCTCCGCCTGGAAACCAGGGCGCGTGGCTGCGGTCTCGCTGGGGACATTCTCTACCTGGCCACCCCACAAGGGAGACGAGAGCAAGTGGAGGCATATCCAGTAGGGCCCCACTTGCCCAAGTGCAAGTGTGTGTGAAGGAAATGGGGTGGGGGGGGGGGAGGGGATGAAGTCTTTTCCCTTCTCCATACGAATCACTTCTAATATCAGAATTCATGCTTTTAGGGGCGCCTGGGTGGCTCAGTCGGTCAAGCGTCCGACTTCAGCTCAGGTCAGGATCTCACGGTTCGTGAGTTCGAGGCCCGCGTCGGACTCTGGGCTGACAGCTCGGAGCCTGGAGCCCGCTTCGGATTCTGTGTCTCCCTCTCTCCCTGCCCCTCCCCGACTCACACTCTGTGTTGCTCTCAAAAATAAACATTAAAAAAAGAATTCATGCTTTTAGATGGAAACTACCTGATAGAGAATAACACACGACCTGACATAATTAAAAGAACATTTTTAAGTAGTCGGGCGAAGAATTATTTTCAGATTAACTGCATTTCAGATAAATGCGTCTGGGGGTTGTTTTCTGGGATTTTTTTTCGGTTGTTTTTTTGGGGGGGTTGTTTTATTTTTGTTTTAGGGACAAAGAATTGTTCATTAAATCTCAGGGCTATCATCACTCAGGGCAGTGGAAGGCTCTGTGAATACCTCGCATGCGCATGATGCCACCTTGAGGAAAGGCCAGCAACATGCTGGAGCCAGTCTGTCCCTTCACCAGGCCAGTGCCAGCATCCTGGCTGTGAGGCTGTGCTCAAGTTTCCCATAGCGTTAGCCCCGGGGAAACGGGCCAGAGATACACGGGATCTTCCTGTGTTACTGCTTACGACCGGATACGAAATCTACAATGACCTCAAAATTCATTTCAGTTCCAGACCCTATTATTATCTCATGTTTGGTATACCTAACATAGTCATTTTGCAAGTGGCAAAGCTGTCAAAGGAATAAGAGTTGAAACGCAGACTAAGAGAAAAAGGACTTCCTGATTGCCCCCAAGGATGTTCATTTACTAACTCGTGCGACAGATATTACAGCACCCACTGTGTGTCAGGGCTCCACTGCCTAGGAACTGGGGGACAGGGTGTTAAGCAAGCAGAAATCTTTCCTGACTCTCATGGAGTTTAAATACTGGTGGGGAGACAAAATGAACATGCAAACTGGACAAAGCCAGCAGAGCCAAATGTCGTAAGACACAAGCAATCAAGTCCTGACAGAGGGGATGCCTGGGTGGAAGGACCGCCACTTTGGATGACCTTTGGGGAGGGGACACTTGACCTGACGTTTGCGTGGTGTGAAGGAACCAGCCATACGAGAACAGAAGGAAATGCCTTCAAAGAAAAGGTAACGAGAAAGGCCCTGACCCGGGAACCGTCATGGCCTGGAAAGAGCGAACAAAGGACAGCGATGTGACAGGTGGTCCAGAAGGCATCCAGGGTAGACCTGGGGGCCCAGCCGCCATCTCCAAACCCAGCGGCCTGACGGCACCTCCTCTCAGATTCTCTTGATTCTGTCTCTACGTTTCAGAGTTTTAAAATATACCATTAGGATATTACAGAGGCCGAAGAAGCTCTCAAAGGTATAGGAGGTTTAATTTCAAAGTTGGTGCTAACACTTATCTTCCAAAAATTGTAATTCCCAAAAGCACAAATTCGTGCTTCTATAATTCGCAAAAGTCGTGCAGATGGTGTGACTCGTTCTTTTCTTTCATTTGAAAATGAATCCTTTTAAAATAGGAGTAGAATCAAGCCTCTCTCTTTTTATTAGTTTTTATTGACTTTTTTAAGACAGAGGCACACAAGCAGGGGAGGGGCAGAGAGAGGGAGACAGAGGATCCAAAGCAGGCTCTGTGCTGACAGCAGAGAACCCGACGCGGGGCTCGAACTCACGAACCATGAGATCATGACCTGAGCCTAAGTCAGACGCTTAACCAACTGAACCACCCAGGCGCCCCAAAACAAGTCCTTTTAGAAATGATAGAAACCATTCCAGCTCATCAGGAAATCGTAACAAAACGTTAAGCAATTTAACACTGCACCTACGTATAAATGATACCGTAAGTGTGCGTTTTGGGGTCTTCTTCCTCGATCGAGAACCTGAACCACTGCTCTTGAGGTCCCTGCCGTTTTGCTTTCTTTTCCAGATCCCAGTATAATTCAATGCTGTGATGAGTCACTCTGCCCACAACAGGTGGATGAGGCTTTGAGGATGGTGTGATTTCTAAAAAAAGAATGATACAGAATTTCAGGACTCCATTTCCGGAAGGACCAGAGATCCTCTGAGTACGTTATAGCTGCTCAGAGATCAGACTGTTTTCCCACACATCAAGCACACGTGTGAGTATCTCCCCCCGCCCCGCCCCCCTGCCCTGCTTGGAGAACATCTGAAAAGTTTAGGTGACAGAAAATTCAGGTGACGTTAGTGAGCTACCCCACACCTGAACGAGTAGATAGTACCGTTACCCATCAACACCATATTTCACTTACGGACTTTTCCACGATGATGGTTAACATACCAGACTAATTAGGTTGCTTTTGAGCTAATGAAACTCAGTATGCCGCTATAATCCATCAGTGAAATGGCCGGTTAACAGAGCCGATAGAAAAATATACCTGGTCCAAGTATCTGTAGCACAGATGACAAAGGATTGGTATCTATTCTATACAAACAGCTCTTACAAACGAACCAAAGGGAAAACCCAACCGCTAATAACGAACCAGGCAACAGATGAGCTGTGCACCAAAAAATGTCAAAAACAAACAGCTAGCATAATGTCCAAAACAGACATTCATATTCCCTACTGGCCACATGACAACGGTGTATAACTTTATATCCAGTCAGACACTCAAGAAGACCTATCATAACTACTGGTGGTAACAATGCAGGGAGGGGACACTCTCACACATTGGTGGTTGAGAAATAGGAATTCTAGTCTTTTTAGGAAGCAATATGGCAGCATGTATTAAAATTAAAAAGACATGTAAGCCTTCTCTCCAGCCATCCCACGCCTGCAGAAATCAAAGCACAGAGGGACACCTATTCGAGGGCATTAAGTGCTACAGTTTTTAGCAGCTTACAGCAAAAGAGAGACAGAGAGAGATGACCCATTACTAAGGGAACAAATAAATGATGACGTGTCCATAGCATGGAATGTAATATGGCCTTTACAAAAGGAGTTAGTTCTATACTACATGCCTTGAGAGGATTTCCAGAAGGTATTCTCCCGAATGAGAAAGCAAGAGGCAGAGAAAAACACAGACTATCCCTTTGCTATGAAAGATGACAAGGGGCCCAGCACACACCAGGTTGGTCAGGGTTCGGTGGTTGTGTTTCATGTTAGCTTCACCCACTCGGGCGAGACTGTTAAATTCTTGGAGGGCTGGGTTCTTAAACTCCTTCTAAGACCTCTGCCCATCCTGCAGGGCCTTTCGGGCCTCCAAAGTATCACTGATTTCGCACACTTGTTATTAAGAAAGGATTTTTGCTTCCCTTAAGCCAGTCCTCGGGTAGCTGGCCCACCACCGGCTCCGCAGACCTGGGGGGCCTCCTGGCAGCGTGGCCCTCGTTGAGGAAGGCAGGGCTGCCCTGGCCTTGCCTGCTCCAGGCCAGGAAGACAACACCACTGTCCTTTACTTCCCAGAGATACTCTCGGGGGCAGCCTGCAAGCTCACGTTTCTCGACTTCATTTTCCTAATATTTATTAAAAGCGTGGCATGGTGGAATGGGATAAACCTGGGTTTAAGTTCATGCTCTGAAACAGTCAAAAACACAGTGTTCTTGTGATGACTAAATAACACAGTAAGTAGCTCAAGAGGGGCACCTGGGTGGCTCAGTCGGCTAAGCGTCCGACTTTGGCCCAGGTCATGATCTCACTGTTCGTGAGTTCGAGCCCCCCATCAGGCTCACTGCTGTCAGTGCGGAGCCTGCTTCAGACCCTCTGTCCCCCACGCCCTCTTCCCCTCCCCCGCTTGCTCGCTTACTCTCTCAAAAATAAACATTTTTTTTAAAAAAGGGAAGTGGCTGCATAAATTCCGGCGTACTTCGTCCAATGAAATCCTCCACGGCACCTGAAAGAAACTAGTGCTACATGTGACACACGTAAACCTCAGTGAGTGGAAAACACAAGCTTAAAGGACACACTACGTTCTACCGCTTATGTTAGTGTTTAGAACACTAGATATCATCTATGAATACGCACATGTGCATAAAAGTTAAATACGTGGATGGGAAGAATGCCTACCACCTGGGTAGAGTTACCTCGAAGCTGGGGAAGGGACAGAGCTGTGATGGGGAGGGGACACTGACCTCTACATTTGTAGGGTTTCAGTTCTTTGAGAATCTAAGACATATTTGGCAAAACGCTTGCGTTTTAAACCTATATGGTATATGGGGGGGGGGGGTACAATTTTCAATAACTTTGAAATGTTTGCAATATTAAAAAGTATAAAAATGATAAACGTTACTCTTACGGGGCTCCGGGCTTCCTTAGAAAAACCTATTTCAATGTTAACATACTAACTAGTATGTTAGTATCTGTGGGGAAAGGAACACACACCCTCCACATGCCAGCCAATGGCCCTTCTGTATTAGCATCTCATTTAATCCCAGCAACGCCGCCTGACATATCCTGAAGACTCACACGTGAGGTTATGACACCATTGTTGAGTAACTTTTTTTTTTTTCTTTCCAGAACCTTCTAAAACCATCCAAAGACCAGGACTGACAGGCTGTTATGGATAACCACCCCCCCCCATAAGTAGAAGCCACATAATACTTCTATTCCAAAGAAGCCCAGCTTAGAATCCCACTAAAAATCAAGATTTTTGGGTGAGAAACCCTAAATGAACACCAAATTTCGAAATGGAAAAACCAAATGGCTCGCCACAAATTGACAGGAGGAATAAAAAGAGAATATTCCCAGTTACGCAAGCGAATCGTTGACACAGGCAAATAACCAGAGAGCTCCATCCGAGAGCTTAGCGCTGGCCACAGATGGTCAGACCTCTATCCCTGAGCTCGGCCCCAGGGCCACCAGACCTGGCAACATGCCCCCATCCGGCTACAGTCTCAGCACGGGCAGGACCCCCTACTATTCGCCAGCCCTCCCCCTGATCTGGCTCAGCGGAAAATGTGTGGTGTTTGGAAAAGTTGAGGGGCTGCCCCCTTTTGGGGGTGAGGGGAGAGATCCAGACTTCACTGCCCCCACACGAATGCACGGCCGTCGTAGCAGCAACGGGCTGCGATGGAGATGCCACTTTGCACCTGCTTTAGTTACCAGAACAGGGAAGATCCATGCACCGACCAGTGGGGATATTCTAAGTCTTCCTCGCTTAACAATAAAACCTTCCACGATGCAAATCTCAACCTGGGTAAGAGATGCTTTTGGCAGAAAGCGATTAATGCCAAACAGAACTCGGATTTTCGGTATCCATGGTCAGGATACCAATGAGTGTTCTCGCCAGGTAAGACCTGAGGGTTTTTCAGGTGACCCAAAAATAAACAGCGGATGAGAGCAAGCTCGTTTTGGTCTTTGAACAACCTACAGTCATTTGACAAGGGACATTATATATACTTACACATTTATACATATATATTAATATACATACTTTATGTTTGTATTTTCCCTTTGATAAAGACTCTGGTATTTTTGTCATGACCTGATCATACACATATTTTAGGATGTTGGCTTTAGGATCCTAAAATATGTATATGAACACGTCACTAGCCAAAGTGCAAACCATCAACATGCCAAGGGAACAGAGGCCTGGGTCAACACGGAGCCTGCATGAGAACGGTCAGAAATGGCAAGTGACGGGCCTGGTGGCTGGGAGGACAGCAAAAATTATATAGCGCTCATTCTGTGCCAGGCACTCTCATAGATGCTTTCCATATACTTATCTGTTTAAACTTCACTACAACTATGTGGTACAAGGAATTTTAGTATTCTCATTATCAAGTATCTGAGCACAGGGGCGCCTGGGTGGCTCAGTTAAGCGTCCAACTTCGGCTCAGGTCATGATCTCGCGGTTTGTGAGTTCGAGCCCCGCGTCGGGCTCTGTGCTGACACCTCAGAGTCTGGAGCCTGCTTCGGATCCTGTGTCTCCCTGTCTCTCTGCCCCTCCCTCCCTCTCTTTCTCTCAAAAATAAATAAACATTAAAAAAAATTGTTTTTAAGTATCTGAGCACAGAGAAGTTAAAGAACTTGCCCACGTTCACACAGTAGTAATCAGCAGAATCAGGCAGTCTGGCTCAGGAGTCCCTTACTTACTTACTTTATTTATTTATTTTGAGAGACAGAGAGAATGTAAACGGGGGGAGGGGCAGAGAGAGAGAAAGTACCAAGCAGGATTGGAGCTGTCAGTGCAGAGCCTGATGTGAGGCTTGAATTCAGGAGCTGTGAGATCATGACCTGAGCTGAAGTCAAGAGGCTGCTTAATCGGCTGAGCCACCCGGGCACCCAAGAGTCCCTAGCTTTCAACCCTATACGATACTGCCACTTGGGAGCAGAGACATAAAATGTAGAGCTGGGTGAATAATCTATTCGTTAGAGCTACAGATTTCTTCAAACCATTCTTCTATTTTTATGTTAACGCCAGCGTAATTGACAAACAGCGTTCTATTAGTTTCAGGTGTACAATGTAATGGTTCAACAATTCCAGAGATCATTCAGGCTCATCAGAAGTGTGCTCTCAGTCCCCTTCACCTATTTCACCCCATCCCCCACCCACTTCCCCTCTGGTGACCACCATTTTGTTCTCTCTAGATAAGAGTCTATTTTGGGGGCGTCTGGGCAGCTCAGTCGGTTAGCTTCGGACTCAAGTTCAAGCCCCGCATCAGGCTCTGGGCTGATGGTGCCGAGCCTGCTTGGGATCCTCTCTCTGCCCCTCCCGCATCTCTCTCTCAAAATAAATAAATCAACTTTACAAAAAAAACAAGTGTGTTTTGGTCAAACCATTCTTTTTAAATAAGGTTTCACTTGTGAACCAACTTGATCCCCCAGGAAATTTCAAAATTAGGAAGAAGAGTGGACGAGGGCAGGCGATCATTGTTTCAACGCAGCGCAGGGAGGGCGCACGGAGGAGGGAGAAGTAGGCCAACCCCCTCACAGCACCGGGGTCAGGAACTCAGTCCACGAAAAAGAATGTGGTCTAAGAAGAGCACAGGACCCGGAGTGGGCACCAAGACCAGAGGGAGGGTTGGCTGCGGTCCATCTTGACACCACACGTGTGGGAAGGAAGCCGGCCAGGGGCCTCTTTCCGTCCAGCACGAGATGTGGGGGTGGGGTGGGAGGAGGGCAGTAACAGGTGAAGAAGAGGTTATAGAACACGGGTTAAATAGTGAGACGACCCTATATGAATACTCGTACCAGGGCAAGGTGCACACATCCTACTGGAGAAACGTGCTGACCTGAGTTCACTACCAATACGTGAACAAGTTCCTCTAGGTTTACATTTGGTCACCCCCCGCTTTACAGGGAACCGAGAATTGCACAGGGAGGGAAGCATATCTAGGACCACAGGCCCGGCTCACTCTACTCCAGGATTAACCTACCGGCGGTATGATAAGTAATCATCTTTCTGAAGGTGACTGAAATCAACATTTTTGAAAACCTCAAAAGCTCACCTTTTTGCGGTTTATTTAACCGGGATGTTCCTATCCACATTTGTATTTCTCTTCTACCATAAGAAACACTACTTGGGGAATTGTTCTTTATAAATTTTATAAAACGAACACACACACATTAAGAGACACAAGTTAGATACTACTTTTTTATTATTTTAATTCCAGCATAGTTGGGATACAGTGTTAGATGCTACTTTTTATACAGAACTTTTAGGACTCTCTTCTTCCGGGGGCACCTGGCGGGGGGCTCAGTTGGTTAAGCATCCAACTCTCAGTTCTGGCTCAGATCATGATCTCACAGTTTGTGAGTTCGAGCCCCACATCGGGCTCTGCGCTGACAGCATAGAGCACGGTTGGGATTCTTTATCTCTGCCCCTCCCCTGCTCGCACTCTCTCTCAAAATAACATTAAAAAAAAGAGAGAGAGCTCTTTTTCCTGATTAAGAGTATCAGATCTTTTACAAGGTATTTTTGTTTAAGTCTGATAAACAGCGTCATTCTTTAAATTTTTTTAATATTTATTTACTTTTGAGAGAGAGAGACAGACAGAGGTGAGCAGGGGAGGGGCAGAAAGAGAGGGAGACACAGAATGTGAAGCAGGCTCCAGGCTCCGAGCTGTCAGCACAGAGCCCGGTGCAGGGCTCGAACCCCCCGAACCACGAGATCATGACCTGAGCCAAAGCTGGACGCTTAACCAACTGAGCCACCCAGGCACCCGCCAGGGTCAAAATCTAACCGATCACGTAATCTCACGTCACAATTTCAGGCTTAAACTTTAACTTTCCTAAAGATACCAACAAAGAAGGAAAGAAAAAACCCTACCTTCGACTTTGCGAGGTTCCCTTCGACAGCTGGTAGGTTCTTTCCATCATGGCAAACTTATCTCACCTGAGAAGCTTCCCGACAGGGAACAGGCTGGTGGTTGCCAGAGGTCATGGGGCGGGGTGGGTAAAGGGGAGGAGAGGACAAACTTGCAGCTATAAGATAAGTCATGGAAATATAAGGCACCACACCGCGACCCCAGGAAGCAAGACCGTACTGCAACTTCCAAGTTGCTAAGAGTAGATCTTAAAAGTCCTCATCCCAGGAGGAAAAAAAAAAAAAAATGATCTTTACCTATGTAGGGGGACGGATGTTAACTAGACTCACCGTGGGGATCACAAATATCGAATCAGTATGTTGTACACCTGAAACTAAGGTTATAGGTCAATTACACCTTGATGAAAAAACAAAAGAGGAAAAAAAAAAAAAAGGTTTTCCGAAATATGAAAAGGGAAAAAAACAAGGCAGACCGCCAAAGGACAGTTGTATGAGGATTTAGGTATGCGTTATGTGCCATAAATGCTCTTCGTAAGAAAGTTCTTATGCAAATCTGACAAATAAAACAATTTTATGCCCCTCCTGCCATTTGTCAAGTAATAAATAATATGAACATAAAATATAGAGGGCTTCATACACTGTCACCATTCAGTCCCTATGGCGGCATAAAATATGGCTCTCGAGCACACCAGAAATCCATTTTTAAAAGCTATCATTTACAAATTATAGGTTTTAACACAGAATACTGTAAAGTTTAAGTAAACCGCTATACAGTATTAGGCCTTGGGATCCTAATTTTTTTTAGATATGGGTTGTAATAATACAACACAACATGAGGCGCCTGCATAGCTCGAGTGGTTTAGCGCCCGAGTTCAGCTCAGGTCACGATCTCACAGTTCACGAGTTGGAGCCCCGCGTCAGACTCTGTGCTGACAGCTCGGAGCCTGGAGCCTGCTTCGGATGCTGTGTCTCCCTCTCTCTCTGCCCCTCCCCCACTCAAGGTCTTTCTCCCTCTCTCTCAAAAATAAACATTTAAAAAAAGCTTTTAGTCATATAATGCGACAGAAATGTGCCAGCCCTATAAAAAGAAACTCACAAGATGAATTAGTAAAAACATCACATTATCTAGTATCCCAACGAGAGGCACATGGTAGTGTTTTAAAAGGTAGGGGGGGGGCGGAGGGGGTGCACCTGGGTGGCTCAGTCAACCAAGCATCTAGCTTCGGCTCAGGTCATGGTCTCGTGGGTCATGAGTCGGAGCCCTGCATCAGGCTCTCTGCGGTCAGTGCGGAATCTGCTTCGGATCCTCTCCCTGCCCCTCCCCCGGTTCGTGCTCTTACTCTCTCTCTCGAAAATAAATGAACATTAAAATAAATAAATAAAAGGCTACAGAGAAAACCAGTGATCAGGGTCCATACTGGAATCGGCAAATTGTGATTAGTGGGATGGGCAGCAGAAAATGGTGGAGAAAACAGACAGGAGTATATTCATGGTAAATACAGAATACCATAAAAACGGAATGGTCATTTCCTTGTCCTTCCAAAGACACCTGCAAATTTACGGAGGTCAAGTTTCATTGACAAGGGACATCTGCAGCCTGGTCTCCGGTGGCAGATGGTTTGTAATGAAGATGACAGCACACTGAGGGGGACGCTATATAAAGAACGACTGTGGAGGCTGTCACCTCGAAGCAATTCATCATGGCTCGACCATATATTTATAGCAACCATGAATCAAAAACATATTCCAAATCAATACGACAAGGAGATCGTAATCATTTCTACACCCTGGATTTTAGAAGTTTCAAAAATGTGTGCCATGAGCACATACCGAAGAAGGACTTTTCAATCAAATATCACAATAGCCACGTAGTGATGACTGTTTCTCCTTTAACTTAAAAATGAACTGTGACGGCCCAGATGAGCTTAGTTCTACCAAACTATCCTATTACTTTCATAAAATGGAATCTTACAAAACCCTAATAGATGAAAGGACCAAGGACAGAAGCAGAGAAATTTTAAAAATTATAACCACCAGTAAATACAGTTATGAAAATGTTCAAAAAGTTACTACTAATCAAAAAAGGGAAGGTCAAAAAAGCAAAAACAGACCCATGGGTCCAGAGAACAAACTGACGGCTGCCGGAGGCAAGGGGGTAGACGGGCCGAGTGGGTGAAGGGGAGAGATCCAGGATTCCAGTTATGGAAAGGATAAGTCACGGGAATAAAAGGCACAGCAGAGGGAATATAGCCAATGACCCAATGACGCTGCAACGGCATTTGTGGTGACAGCTGGGAGCTACACTCCTGATGAGCACAGCATAACGTATCAACTTGTCCCATCGCTAGGCTGTCCCCCCGAAACTAAGGTAACATTGTGGGTCAACGATACCTTCCATTAAAAAAAAAGAAGGGGGGGGGAGATGTTACAATAACGAAGGTACCATTTTATTTATAAAATTTGACTTAAAAAAAAATGAAGTGTTAATACCCCTGCACTCTTTAAGACTGTGATAAAATTGGTTTACTTACAGATCGTGGATGGTCCTGTAAACGATGCTTTCACTAAAGCAATTTGGCCGTATTCAACAAGGATTATAAAACACCCCCCCCCCCGTGACCCCTCTCCTAGAAACATATGCAAAGAAAATAATCCAAAACCAAAAAATCAATTTGGAACCTCAAGTGTTTTTGTATCATGCGTGCTTTTTGCTTTATGTTGTAAAAATATAATAAAAAAATACATTCAAACACATACAAGAGTGGAAAGAAAGCCCAGTGCCCTCGCACCTGGCACCCAGCTTCGTCAATTATCAGCACGACCATGGCCGGTCTTATTTCGTGTGTGCTCCCACTTCTCTCCATCCCTGCCCTACACCTGGATTACTTAATAGCTACAATTTAATGAGCCCTCACTCTGTATCAGACCGTGTTCTAAGCAGTTTATAGATCGCATCTCATCTCCTGGATCGAGGATACTACCTATCACTTATTCTTTATAACAACCCTTTGAAATCCTAGAATTTCCCCCAGTTTACAAATGGACTGTGGATGGAGGTCACATAACTTGCCAGGAAGGGCATCCAGGAAGCAGCAGAGGCAGGCTTTGAACCCAGGCCACACGACACCAGAGCCATGCCCCCTTAACCTCTCTAGAACCATCTACTACCTCCCTACATTTTTTTAAATAATTTTTTCATGTTTATTTATTTTTGAGAGAGAGAGACAGAGCACAAGCAGGGGTGGGGTGGAGAGAGAGGGGGACACAGAATCTGAAGCAGGCTCCAGGCTCGAGCTGTCAGCACAGAGCCCGATGCGGGGCTTGAACCCACGAACCGCGAGATCATGACCTGAGCCGAAGTCGGACGCTTAACCGACTAAGCCACCCAGGCACCCCCCCTCCCTACATTTAAATATACACACACATACCCAAATGAGAACATAAAAACCAAGAGAATCACCTTAGCATCATCGATAACAGTAAGAACCACAAACATTATCTAAATGTTCAAGAATATGAGATGCGTTGTATACACCGTGGTACATCATTTACCTGCAAGAAAACTTAGCCACTAAAAAGCCACATGGGAGAATATGACTAATGTCAGTATGTTTGCTATGCTCAGGGAAGAATACAGATTTGCAAAGACAAGGATTTTAATGATACAAAATATACTGATACATATACAGAAAAACTTAGAAAAATGAAAGGCAACTAGAGCAGAATTATGGCTGATTTGGGGGGTAAGTTTTATTGTCATTACAGCACTGCATGTGGAAAAAAAAACACAAAATGCTATTGCACATTTTCACTTACTCTTAATGAAAACAAAATTCAGTTAAGATCAACTATCAGCCTCGATTCTCTGTCCGTGAGCTTACATGTATATGAAGAAACAAGCCTGATAAAAGTAAGCCAGTAAGTCAATGCAGATGCTTCACAGCCTGAGACATTTCAATTACACTCCGGCTCAATTTATTGACCATTTTAGAGCCCAGCAGATTTTCTGGATTGCACTTACTTCTAAGGAATAAGTTTACTTTACATCCATTCACTCAGCATACTTGTGGGACACCTTCTACACCCCAATAGCACAAGCCTAACCCAGACGGAGGGGGGAGGATGCTGAGAGGAGGGACGCCAAACACACACAAACCATAGGTGGCAGGTGCATCTGGGGGGTGGGGGAGAGGGAGTAAAATGCTCTCGAGTGAGGTGTGAAGGGGCGGGGGGGCGGGGGACAATATAGCACAGCCTGTGGGCAGAGAAGACATCATGTACTAAGAGAAAATAATGTAGGGGCACCTGGGTGGCCCCGTCGGTTACGTGTGTGACTCTTGGCTTCGGCTCAGGTCACGACGTCACGGTTCGTGAGTTCAAGCCCCACACGGCTCTGTGCCGACAGTGCAGAGCCTGCTTGAGATTCTCTCTCTGCCCCTCCCCTGCTCGCGCTCTCAAAAAAAAAAAAAAAAAAAAAAAAAAAAAAGATCAATAATATGAAATGCAAACTGCTTAAAGCTGCTTCTCTCCACTTTGCTCATAAGCTTTCAGAGGGCAAAAGAGAAACCAAACAAAAATCAAAACTAAACAAACAACAACGAGACAAAACCTCCCAGAGTAAGAATCAGGAACCACGGCTTCGTGTCCCGGCTCCATCACAGGTGTCCCTCCTCAGGAGAAGGGGGCTAGATACGGATGCCCACCTGCCTCCCTCTTGGGTTTCCTACGAAGAGAAAAACAACATGAAATACCGAAAAGTGATTGAAAATGTAGAAGGGGCTTCCACATGAGACAGAGGGAATGCTTCTGAAAATGTTCACTTACTTTGTACTTTTTGCTAAGTGGAAACCTTGCTTGGATCCCATATGGGTCACAAGTAATAGACTAAATAGGAGAACTATTTCTTTGGCCTAATACGATCACTACGGTTTACTGCAGGCTTGCTCTGCGCAAGGCACTTAACCGGACGGCCGAGCTACGGTGGGTCTAAACGTCACCACGACCCGATGCTCCCTCTGCACAGGTGAGGAACAGAGAGGAAAAGACAGGATCTAAGAGGTAAAGCAGCTTATTCAAAGCCACGAACCTGGGATCTGGGGAGGAGTCTCAGCCCAGGTCTCTTAACTCCGAAGTCTGTGCTCCTCCCCACGTGCGGGACCGTGTGGCGCTCCAGAGCTTTTCGGTGGAGACGAATAATGAATCCTTGTAAAATCACAGTCTTCCCAAACCCAGTATGAGAAGTCAACTTGCTGTTTACGTTCTTTGGGCGCAGAGCATGCCCCTGAAGTCTCAGATACATTTAGAGTGCGATGGCAGGATATTTTTCAAATGGCGGGATATTTTAATAGTAGCAGTAGAAAAATCGTTCCCACGCATCTGCTTAGCTTACGTGCTTTCAGAAAGCAGGCATAGAATGCCAATGAAGTCATTCCCCCCCCCCCCAACCGACAAACAGAGAGAGCAATTAAAAGATTTCACAGCAATCGAATTTACGAAAATTGGAAATTGAAATCTGCTGATTGCAGACAAGGGAAATGGGAAAGGGATTTCTACCTCGGGACCTTATTCTGACAAATGCAAGGAACAGTGACCATTATTGTAATTAACGCCTGATTTGTGATTCTGGTTCTTCAGATCACCAGTTTCTTGGCTCCCACCCGGTGCCCATGGCCAAGATTCATAATCAGACACTTCACTGTAAACGGTAACTAAGTCTGTTCACTGTTCAGCAAACAAAATTCAGAAGCAGCTGCTGCCATGGTTGTCCTTCCAAAGAGTCTCTCTCCTCCAATGTGTAAGAAACAGCTTGAAATAGATTTCCTTCCCCTCCCTTCACTTGTTACAAATGTACAGCTTTGATCTCAGCTTGAAGGCAAATAAATTTCTTGCATCCTCTTGGCCAGCCTCCAGCGTGGCTTTCCCCTTCCCCCTTCTACCCTCGCCAGCACCCTTCCTCAACATCTTTCCTTCTTCACACACCCCACCCCACCCCGACTCTTCCCTTAAATTTCAAAAAAATGCTTAGAAGATCTTGACTTGAAATTATCCTTCAACCACAAGCTTTTGCTTTCATTCACACCATCTTACTAGAGTATGTAAATGTAGATCCCCTTTCTAAACAGAGATTACAAAATTAACCCTGCCAATGAAAACTAGCACGTGTAAGCCTTCAAGCATAACCTCAATTAAAAGGCAAAATAGGGGCGCCTGAGTGGCTCAGTGGGTTAAGCATCTGATGCTTGATCTCTGCTCGGGTCATGATCTCACGGTTTGTGAGCTGGAGCCCTGCACTGGGCTCTGCACCGATAACGCAGAGCCTGCTTAGGACTCTCTCTCACTGCCCCTCCCCTGCTTGTGTTTTCTCTCTAAATAAGCAGACTTTTAAAATATAAATAAAGGAGCGCCTGAGTGGCTCAGCTGGGTGAGTGTCCCACTTCCGCTCGGGTCATGATCTCAGGGTTCGTGAGTTCGAGCCCCACAGGCTTGCTGCTATCAGCCTGTCAGTGCAAAGCCCACTTCAGATCCCCTGTCCCCCCCTCTCTCTGCCCCTCCCCACCTGCACTCTCTCTTTAAATAAACATTTTTAAAAAATAGATAAAACATTTTTTTAAGAATGAATTTTTTTTAATGTTTATTTTTGAGGACAGAAAGAGCATGAGCAGGGGAGGGGCAGAGAGAAAGGGAGACACAGAATCCGAAGCGGGCTCTCTGAGCTGTCAGCACAGAGCCCGACACGGGGCTCGAACCCACAGACCTCGACGAGATCATGACCTGGGCTGAAGTCGGACACTTAATCGACTGAACTACCCAGATGCCCCAATAAAACATTTTTTTAAAGGCAAAGTAACATCCAGTCAAATGAGTTTTATAAAGTATGCCATACTGCCTTCAAAAAAACAAAAAGAAAAAGATAGTTATTCAGATATTGGAAATTTTTGAAAAGAATTCTCTGGATTAAGCACACTTTTTCCAAAAATGGTGATAGCATTTCTTTCTGATATAAAAGCAATACTTACTCATTGTTTAAAGAAAAAAGGCAATACAGAAATATTGAAACAGGAAATAAAATTACTCCTATCATCTCCTCCCCACAGATGACCACTAGCAATTCAATGGAAATTCAAAGATTTCTTTAGTATGGATATATAAGATTTAAAAACATTTACTCTTTTGCATGTTTTCCCAACACCATTTGTTGAAGAGACTGTCTCTTTCCCAAAGGTTAGTCTTTCCTCCTTGGTCAAAGACCATATAATTGGGAGTTTATTGCTGGGTTTATCTATTCTGTTTTATTCTGTTCTATTGACCTACGTGTCTATTTTTATGCTAGTATACTGTTTTGATGACTACAGCTTTGTTATAGATAGATAGATAGATAAATAGATATGGTATAGATATATATAGATATATATGTTACAGATTTTATATATATATATATATATATATATATATATATATATATATATATATATATATAAGTCTGGAATTGGGATGCCTCCAGTTTTTTTTATTTTTGAGACACAGAGAGAGAGAGAGAGAGACAGAGAGACAGAGACAGAGCATGAGAGGGGGAGGGGCAGAGAGAGAGGGAGACACAAAATCCGAAGCAGGCTCCAGGCTCTGAGCTATAAGCACAGAGCCCAATGTGGGGCTCGAACTCACGAACTGATCATGACCTGAGCTGAAGTCGGACGCTCAACCAACTGGAGCCACCCAGGTGCCCCTGGTTTTTCAATATTGCTTTGGCTATTCGGTAAAACGACGAAATGCCCAGAATGACAAAAAATAAAAGATCCTGAGGATTCCAAGTGTTGGCGAGGATGCAGAACTGTCACTCCTACATTATTGGTGGAAATCTAAAACCGTACGATCACCTTGTGTAACTGTTCAGCAATTTCTGATCAAGTGAAATACAGAAACTACACAATGAAACGCCAGTTCCACCCTTAGGTATCTATCCAAAGAGAATGAAACTTCTGTCCACACACAGATGTGTACATGAACGTGCAGAGAACCCTTATTCATAACCAACAGAACTGAAAAACATACCAAATACCAACCAGTGGGTAAATGGAGACACTGTGATAGGTCCATACAATGAAATATCACCCAGCAATAAAAGGGAATAGTTAATTCATAAGAGCCCCCGAATAGTTATTGTACTATTGATACACGCAGTAGCCGATGAAACTCAACACCATTATGCTGAGTCAAAGAAGCCGGATGTATGCGTTCATATTGAGTGAAGTTCTATTGAGTATGAAGTTCTAGGAGAGGGAGAGACCTACAGTGACAGTATTCAGATCAGTGATGGCCTAGAAACGTGCCTGCAAGAAAACACAGGCACCTGGGGGGATTTTCTGGTGACAGAAATGCTCTAGAGGTTTTGGGGGTTTTTTGATATAATTTATTGTCAAATTGGCTTCTAGATCTTGACTGATGTGGTGGTTACACATGTGAGCACATTTGTTGAAACACACCTAACTGTATACTTACTGTATTATATATATATACTACATCTCAGTAAAGTTGATATTTAAAAATATATATATGGTATATAAGGTGATCCTAAGTGCTAAGGAAGAAAATAAAGCTAAGGATTGGGGTTGCCAAGGAAGATTCCACTGAGGATGTGACTTTTGAGCAAGGATCAAGAACCCAGAGAGCTGAGAGAAGAGTCATGGAAGCATCTGGAGGAAGGGTGCTCCGGTCTGCAGGCATAATGAATGCAAAACCTTTTGGTCAGGAGCAAGCCCAGCATGCTTCCTCACCTGCAAGGAGGCCAGCCTGTTACAGGATCATAGGCAAGAATAAGAGGCATGAGGGGAGAGAAGTCGGTGCGGGTGAGGGGGTCGACAGGAGAGAATATCTCCAGGGTCTTTGGGTCACTGCAAAATCGTTGACTTTTATTCTGCATGAGATGGGAAGTGACTCAAGAGTTCTGAGTATAGGCGCGACACAATCTGATATATGTTTTCACAGGATCCCTCTGGCTACCATATTGGAAACAGACCAATGTGGGGTAAGGGAAGGAGCAGGGAGACCCATCAGGAGACAACTGCAGTAATCCAGGCGGGACTGTGATGGAGGTGAGCGCCAGGGAGGTAAGGGGCCGGCCATGAAGCAAGAAAACCCACGTGACTCTCCGAAGGACCCTCCACTCCACAATCATTGCAGCTAGGATGGGACACACCCTTTGAGGCACTGCTGGTCTCACCAGAGGTAGAGTTATCCAGAGACAGCCCCGTGCTTCACCCCGAGCCCAATTTAAAAAGAACATAAAATGTGCACAGGGCTCAGATCTATCAGGAACCAATAGGAACAGAGACCTGTGCTTCATTGTCCCAAAGCCAACATAGAAGTATCCAGGAATCAGGAAGGAAGGAACTTACAGAGGCAGAGAAGCAGGGAGTCCGAGCACTGGGGAGAACCCGAGTTGGCCTCATCTGCAGCCAGCAGCACATAAAGTCACCACCAGGCCAGAGGAATACAGCCGCCGTATGCTGGGGCTCTGGACTCAGCGAGAAGCAAGAAAGCAGCGGTGGGGCCGGACTCTCCAGCTCTAAAGGAGTCTCTCCAGGGGATCCAAAGGGGCCCTGGTTCCTTTTAGCCCCTCAACTATGTTGAGGGCAGAAGCAAATGCTCTCTGAAGGAAAGACTCCCCAAGTTATTAGCCATGCAGTTTAAGATCCAACAAAGATCAGCAAACTCAAAGGAAGGCAAGCCACCACCCGGGGGGGGGGGGGGGGGATATGGACCCTCGCAGTAGGCACGCCTTTTTCATTATGAGGTTTTGACTTGGGGGGTGGGGGGGGGGCCCTCACTGACCCCAGGGAGACGGTCCCTCCCAGGGCACCTTTCATATGAAAACTAGCCATCCCAGAACACACACTTCCTCCCTCCTCCTCTAGACTCTTAACCTCTAGGCCAATATCCACCTGCCCGAACCACCTGTCAGATACCAGCCACCCAGGGTCAGCCCCTACGCCCCAGAGTCCATGCGAATTCTTCAAAGCAGCCGTCTTAACCCATTGGTTCTGCCTTGTCGTGCCTCCTCCACAGAGACCACAATAAAGGCTCTTTCCCAGGGTCCTCCTCACTCCCTCTGCCTCCTGACTGACCTGGCACTTCCCCGTGTGCCCCCACCTATAATTAAAAATACCCTGGGACCCCTCGGTGGCTCAGTCGGTTAAGTGTCCAACTTCAGCTCAGGTCACGATCTCACAGTTCGTGGGTTCGAGCCCCACGTCGGGCTCTGTGCTAACAGCTCTGAGCCTGGAGCCTGCTTTGGATTCTGTATCTCCCTCTCTCTCTGCCCCTCCCCTGCTTGCACTCTGTCTGTCTGTCTCTCAAAAATAAATAAGCATTAAAAAAAAATGAAGGCACAAGATCCAACATGGCAGAGAACTGGGGGGAGGGGGGAGCAAAGTTCCCTTGTCCCTCAAACACAGCAGTGTTGAGACCAAAGGACTTTGAATTCCAACAGTCCAGTCTGCAGAGCAACAAAGACATCTCCAGGGGCTCACAGGGAGAACCTGGTGAGCCATAAGTGCATACTTCTGAACTGGGGGAGAGAAACCGAGCTTCGTAGGCATGGATGGGAGGGATCCCCTTCTGCAGAGACAAAGGGAAGAAAAAGAGAGGGAAGCGTAGGACCGTATCCGGACAAGAGAAAAACCCCGGACGGGGATGGACCAAGATCCCATCTCTAACTATGGGGCTTTCTCTGGACCCGGCCAGCTGCCCAGTTCGGGTACCTGCGGAGGAGGGGGTAACTTGTTCAGAGGCACAGTCCCCAGTGAGAGAGGGCAGTCCCCTCCCTGGAGTGCTGTGGGAAGAAGGTATATAACCGTTCAAAGGACAAAGACTGCCTGCACCCGCCAACCAGAGGCCACGTATCTGTGGCACGGAGTGGCACTTCCCCGGAACCGGGGTGCATGGAGCGGGACCCTTTAAGGCATCCGGGCTTAAATCCCAGCTGAGCGCCAGGAGGGCACAGGAGTCAGTGGAGCAGGACAAACCGCCTCCTTTGCCCCCGCGGCACTGAGAGGATGGCCTGAACAGAGTGGTTTCGGACACCCAGTCCGTGGAGGAGAGACTGGGGTGTCCCCATTTTACTCCCCATCACCAACAAGGGGGGGCTTCAGAGAACGACAGCAGGGCCCACAGCAGAGGCGGGCCCACAGCAGAGGCGGGCCCCGCCCACACCAAACCACACCCCTTGGCACCTGCTAACTGCGTATCTACAGGAGCGGAATTGATGCTGACAACCCAGAGGCCCCTCCTCCAGGCCAGTGCACTGCATTGCCTGATTTAATTCTCAGACAATTCTTATGTGTATATATTCTCCCTTCCTTTTCTTCTTATCTCTTCCCTCCTCTGGTTACTCTGGCTGTTGGTTTGTGTAAGCAGACATATTTAATCTATTCTCTTTATACCTGTTCTAGATCTCCTTTATTTTCCCTTCTCTCTGTCTCTCTCTGGATGAAGTCCTGCAGTTTCTCTGCCTGGTCAATTTTCTTTTCGTTTTCCCCTGCCCCTGTCATTTCTCTTTTTGTTTGGGATAAGGCTTCTTCCATGAACAACGCCCCCACCCTGTTATTTTGCTGCAGCTGGTGTTTTTGGGTTTTTTTCTGGTTGGTTTGTTTTCCTTTCCAGGGCTACTTCAAGGAACAAATCAAAGCACACCAGGCGGAGGGTCCAAAACATCACTACGAGTAGGGAGATAAAGCAACCAGAGTCACAACAACAGAGAGCAAGTAACACCTTCCAAAAATACCTCCTGAAGGGCCAGGCCCTGGACAGTGTATGACCCCTCTTTCATATAGCAGTGCTCACAGGTGCAGGGCACATAACAAGCTTTTAAAACACATAAGGGACGAAAGCTCGCCAAAATGACAACACAGAAGAATTCTCCGCAAAAGAAATTCCAAGAAGAAATGACAGCTAAAGAATTGATCAAAACAGATATAAGCAACGTAACTGAACAAGAATTTAGAATCATAGTCATAAAATTAATCCCTGGGCTTGAAAAAAGCATAGAGGACAGCAGAGAATCTATTGCTACAGAGATCAAGGGACTAAGAAATAGTCATGAGGAGCTAAAAAACGCTATCAGTGAGGTGTAAAATAAAATGGAGGTGGCAATAGCACAGATTGAAGAGGCAGAGGAGAGAATAGGTGAATTAGAAGATAAAATTATGGAAAAAGATGAAGCTGGGAAACGGAGAGAGAAAAAAATTCTGGACCACAAGGAGAGAATTAGAGAAGTAAGTGATTCAATGAAACCTAGTAATATCCATATCATAGGAGTTCCAGAAGAAGAGAGAAAGGGGCTGAAGGTGTACTTGGGCAAATCATAGCGGAGAACTTCCCCGATCTGAGGAAGGAAACAGACATTGAAATCCAGGAGGCACAGAGAACTCCCTTCAGATGCCACTTGAATCGATCTTCTGCACGACACATCATAGTGACACTGGCAAAATACAAAGATAAAGAGAGAATTCTGAAAGCAGCTAGGGGCAAAGGGGCCTTAATCTACAAGGGTAGATACATAAGGGTAGTAGCAGACCTATCTACTGAAACTTGGCAGGCCAGAAGGGAATGGCAGGAAATATTCAATGTGCTGAAGAGGAAAAATATGCAGCTGAGCATCCTTTACCCAGCAAGCCTGTCATTCAGAATAGAAGGAGAGATAGAGGTTTTCCCAGATAAAAACTGAAGGAATTCATCACCACGAAACCAGCCCTACAAGAGATCCTGAGGGGATTCTGTGAGTGAAATGTCACAAGGACCACAGAGTACCAGAGACATCGTTACAAGCATGAAACCTACAGATAACACAATGACTCTAAACCCGTATCTTTCAATAATAACACTGAATGTAAATGGACTAAATGCTCCAACCAAAAGACATAGGGTATCAGAATGGATAAAAAAAACAAGACCCATCTATTTGCTGCCTACAAGAGACTCATTTTAGACCTGAGGACACCTTCAGATTGAAACTGAGGGATGGAGAACTATCTATCATGCTACTGGAAGTCACAAGAAAGCTGGAGTAGCCAACCTTCTATCAGACAAACTAGACTTTAAACTAAAGGCTATAACAGGAGATGAAGAAGGACATTATCTCATAATTATTGGGTCTGTCCCTCAAGAAGAGCTAACAATTATAAATGTTTATGCACCCAATACAGAAACACCCAAATGTACAACAATCACAAACATAAGCAACCTTATTGATAAGAATATGGTAATAGCAGGAGACTTTAATACTCCACGTACATCAACGGTCAGATCAACCAGACAGAAAATCAGTAAAGAAACAATGGCCCTGAATGATACACTGGACCAGATGGACTTGACAGATATATGCAGAACTTTTTATCCTAAATCAGAATATACATTCTTCTTAAGCACACAAGGAACATTCTCCAAGATAGATCACATGCTGGGTCACAAAACAGCCCTCAATAAATAGAAAAGAATTGAGATCGTACCATGCACATTTTCAGATCACAATGCTATGAAACTTGAAATCAGCCACAGGAAAAAGTTTGGAAAACCTGCAAATGCATGGAGGTTAAAGAACATCCTACCAAAGCATGAATGGGTCAACCGGGCAACTAAAAAAGAAATTTAAAAACATATGGAAACAAATGAAAATGAAAACGGGATAGTCCAAACCCTTTGGGATACAGCAAAGGCAGTCCTAAAAGGAAAATACATGGCAATCCAGGCCTATCTCAAGAAACAAGAAAAATCCCAAATACAAAATCCAACAGCACACCTAAAGGAACTAGAAGCAGAAAAACAAAGAAACCCCAAGGCCAGTAGAAGAAGAGAAATAATAAAGATCAGAGCAGAAATAAATAATATAGAATCCAAAAAAAAAAAAAAACAACAGCGGAATAGATCAATGAAACTAAGAGTGTTTTCTGAAAAAAATAAATAAAATTTAAAACCCCCTAGCCAGACTTCTCAAAAATAAAAGAGGACCCAAACAGATAAAATCAGGAATGAAAATGGACTTATCACAACCAATCCCTCAGAAATAGAAGCAATTTTCAGAGAATAGAATGAAAAATTATATGCCAACAAACTGCACAACCTGGAAGAAATGGACAAATTCCTCGACACCCACACATTACTAAAACTCAAACAGGAAGAAACAGAAAATTCGAACAGACCCATAACTAGTAAAGACATTGAATCAGTTATCAAAAGTCTCCCAACAAATAAGAGTCCTGGGCCTGGCTTCCCAGGAGAATTCCACCAGACATTTAAAGCAGTTCCTCAAGCTGTTCCAAGAAAGAAAGAAAGAAGGAAAGACAGAAAGAAAGACAGAAAGAAAGACAGAAAGAAAGACAGAAAGAAAGACAGAAAGAAAGACAGAAAGAAAGAAAAGAAACGGAATGAAAACTTCCAGACTCATTCTATGAAGCCAGCATTACTTTGATTCCAAAACCAGACAGACACCCAGCAAAAAAAGAGAACTACAGGCCAATATACCTGATGAATATGGATACAAAAATTCTCAACAAGATACTAGCAAATCAAATTCAACAGCATATAAAAAGAATTATTCACCATGAT
This sequence comes from Panthera onca, assembly GCF_046562875.1. Classification (NCBI taxonomy): domain Eukaryota; kingdom Metazoa; phylum Chordata; class Mammalia; order Carnivora; family Felidae; genus Panthera; species Panthera onca. The sequence continues at coordinate 6,536,692 of NC_138349.1, forward strand.
CAAGTGAGATTCACTCCTGGGCTGCAGGGCTGGCTCGATATTCACAAATCAATCAATGTGATACATCACAGTAATAAAGGATAAGAACCATATGATCCTGTCAATAGATGCAGAAAAAGCATGACAAAATACAGCATCCTTTCTTAATAAAAACCCTCAAGAAAGGCAGGATAGAAGGACATACTTAAACATCATAAAAGTCATTTATGAAAAGCCCACAGCGAATATCAGCCTCAATGGGGAAAAACTGAGTGCTTTCCCCCTGAGATCAGGAACACGACAGGGATGTCCACTCTCACCGCTGTTGTTTAACATAGTGTTGGAAGTCCTCATATCGGCAATCAGACAACAAAATGAAATAAAAGGCATCAAAATAGGCAAAGAAGAAGTCACACTTTCACTTTTCACAGATGACATGATGCTCTACATGGAAAACCCAACAGACTCCACCAAAAGGCTGCTAGAACTGATACATGAATTCAGCAAAATCGCAAGGTACAAAATCAATGCACAGAAATCAGTTGCATTTCTATACACCAATAATGAAGCAACAGAGAGAGAAATCAAGAAATTGATCCCATTTACAATTGCACCAAGAACCATAAAATACCAGGAATAAACCTAACCAAAGGTGTAAGATACCTGTATCCTAAAAACTATAGAAAACTTATGAAGAACTTGAAGAAGACACAAAGAAATGGAAAAACATTCCACACTCATGGATTGGGAGAATATTGTTAAATGTCAATACTACCCAAAGCAATCTACACATTCAATCTAATCCCAACCAAAATTGTACCTGTATTCTTCTCAAAGCTAGAACAAACAATCCTAAAATTTGTATGGAACCACAAAAGACCCCAAGTAGCCAAAGTAATATGGAAATAAGAAAACCAAAACGGGAGGCATCACAATCCCAGACTTTAGCCTCTACTACAAAGCTGTAATCATCAAGACACTATGGTATTAGCACAAAAACAGAGACATAGCCCAATGGAATAGAGAACCCAGACTCAGACCCACAAATACATGGCCAACTAATCTTTGACAAAGCAGGAAAAAGCATACAATGGAAAAAAGACAGTCTCTTTAGCAAATGGTGCCGGGAGAACTGGACAGCAACATGCAGAAGAGTAAAACTAGACCACTTTCTTACACCATACACAAAAATAAACTCAAAATGGATAAAAGACCTGTGAGACAGGAAACCATCAAAACCCTAGAGGAGAAAGCAGGCAACAACCCTTTTGACCTCAGCTGCAGTAATTTCTTGCTTGACACATCTCCAAAGGCAAGGGAATTAAAAGCAAACATGAACTATTGGGACCTCATCAAGGTAAAAAGCTTCTGCACTGCAAGGGAAACAATCAACAAAGCTAACAGGCAACTGACAGAATGGGGAAAGATATTTGCAAATGACGTATCCAATAAAGAGTTAGTATCCAAACTCAACACCCGAAAAACAAATTATCCAGTGAAGAAATGGTCAGAAGACATGAATAGACACTTTTCCAAAGAAGATATCCAGATGGCCAACAGGCACATGAAAAGATGTTCAATGTCACTCATCATCAGGGAAATACAAATCAAAACCACAGTGAGATACCACCTCACACCGGTCAGAGTGGCTAAAATAAACAACTCAGGAAACAACAGACGCTGGCAAGAATGTGGAAAAATGGAAACCCTCTTGCACTGTTGGTGGGAATGCCAACTGGTGCAGCCGCTCTGGAAAACAGTGCAGAGGTTCCTCAAAAAATTAAAGATTGAACTACCTTGGGGCACCTGGGTGGCTCAGTCGGTTGGGCATCCGACTTCGGCTCAGGTCATGATCTCGTCATCCGTGGGTTCGAGCCCCACATCGGGCTCTGTGCTGACAGCTCAGAGCCTAGAGCCTGCTTCGGATTCTGTGTCTCCCTTGTTATCTGCCCCTCCCCCACTCACACTGTGTCTGTCTCTTGAAAATAAATAAATTTCTTAAAAAATTAAAAAAAAAAATAGAACTACCCTAAAACCCAGCAATAGCACTACTAGGAATTTATCCAAAGGATACAGGAGTGCTGATGCACAGGGGCACATGTACCCCAATGTTTACAGCAGTGCTTTCAACAATAGCCAAATTGTGGAAAGAGCCTAAATGCCCATCAACTGATGAATGGATAAAGAAGATTTTATCTTCTTTATACATACAAAGGTTTATGTATACAATGGACTGCTACTTGGCAATAAGAATGAAATCTGGCCATTTGCAGCAACGTGGACAGAACTGGAGAGTGTTATGCTAAGTGAAATAAGTCATACAGAGAAAGACAGATACCATATGTGTTCACTCTTATGTGGATCCTGAGAAACTTAACAGAAGACCATGGGGCAAGGGAAGGGGGAAAAAATAGTTACAAACAGAGACGTTGGAAGGCAAACGGTAAGAGACTCTTAAATACAGAGAACAAACTGAGGGCTGATGGCAGGGGCGGGGGTGAGGCAGGGAGGGGAAAATGGGGGATGGGCGTTGAGGAGGGCACTTGTTGGGATGAGCACTGGGTGCTGTAGGTAAGCGATCAACCACGGGAATCTACCCCCAAAACCAAGAGCACACTTTTCACACTGTATGTTAGCCAATCTGACAATAAATTACATATTTTTTTAAAAAATTAAGGCATTTGGAAATATTTGCAAAACCTGGCAGATAAAGGACTCGTATCCAAAATATAGTAAGACTTCTTAAAGCTCAACAGTAAGAAAACAATTCCGAAATTGTCAAAAGATCTAAAAATACCTCACCAAAATGACATACAGATGGCAAATAAGCATACGGAAAGACGCTCCACATCACTCAATAGGACACTGAAAATTACAAAGAACCACTATAAACCTACACGAATAGATGAAATCCAAAACCCTGACAATACTACACACGAGCCTAGAGCAACAGAAATGCTCATTCACTGCTGTTGGTACAGCCATTTTGGAAAACAATTTGGCGGCGCTTTTGGGGGCGGGGGGGGGGGTGGGCTTCTTGGGTTTTTCAAAGTTGAACATAGTCTTACCATATGACATACCAATCAAGAGCCTAAGTAATTGCCCAGTTGATTTGAAAACCTATGTCAACGTAAAAACGTGTGTGAGAATCTTTATAACAGGTATACTCGTGCTCAAAACTGGAAGCCATAGGTCCTTCAATAGGGGAATGGATAAAGAACTATGGTACAGCCCTACGGGGGAATGTTATTCAACAAGGCAAGAAATGACCCGTCAAGCCATGGAAAGAATCTCAAATGTATATTGCTAAGAGAAAGAAGCCAGTCCCAAAAGGATACACCCATAGGATGTTGCCAGGGGGGTCAGGGGAGGGAAGGAGGGATGAATAGGTAAAACACAGGGGATTTTTTAGGATAGTGAAACTATTCTTTGTGAATCTGTAAAGGTGGATGGATGATATTACGCACTTGTCAAAAACTGTAGGACTTTACTGAACAGCAAAGCTTAACGTATGCACGTTCTTCTTTTAAAATTTTTTTGAGAGAGAGAGAGAACATGCGAGTGGGGGAGACGGGGAGAGAGAAGAGAGAGAAGAGAGAGAAGAGAGAGAAGAGAGAGAAGAGAGAGAAGAGAGAGAAGAGAGAGAAGAGAGAGAAGAGAGAGAAGAGAGAGAAGAGAGAGAAGAGAGAGAAGAGAGAGAAGAGAGAGAAGAGAGAGAAGAGAGAATCTTAAGCAGGCTCACTCAGTGTAGAGGCAGACCCGAGGCTCGATCCCATGACCCTAGGTTCATGTCCTGAGCCAAAATCAAGAGTCGGACGCTCAACCCACTCAGCCACCCACATGCACCTGTATGCACTTTTAATCATTTAGATAGTTGGATATGCCCAAGGTGGAATGCAGACTATGACAAAACAGTCTTTAATTCTGTTACAAATGTATGAAACCACCTCATTGATGGGTAGGGGGAAAGGGTTCCACCCTAGGTAACTTTGAAATATGCAGAGTCTCAAATCAAAAGAGAAAAGAAACCACACACAAGCACTATACTCCAGTTGATAACACGGTTTCCCACAATTGTTCATTGCTCTGCATGTATAGGGGAATTGAACAGTTAAGTAAATGAATGGCAGATGGTGAGAACCATATGTGTCACTACTGAAGGTAGAGTTTATAGATAAGCAAGGAGAAGAGGCTGGAATGATCCACATGTTAAGTTATAATTGGAACATCGGTATGAACTCGTGTAGCTTAACTCACATGTCCATATGTTTGCGTGTGTATACGCTCCTATAGATTTCTTTGCTCTGTCAGCTGAGAAGTCCTAAAAGCAACGATACGCCATTAGCAACAAGCATAGTTAGCACCTAGATGTTGGTTTCTAATGCCATTCTTCAATTAAGGAAACCAGGACCCCTTGGAGAAAGGGCTGGTTCTAGCAACGGGGCAGGAAGCATACAAGATGAGCCTTACAGCAGCATCTTATAGTGCCAGAAATTAAATTAAGGGTTAAAAACAAACAAAGAGCCCACAATGGTGAGCATATGCCATAGAGACCTAGGCATCAACTGAAAACCTCCCAATGACTCAAGCTGGAACATTTGAGCAACACTGTGGAAGTACCGGTCCATAACCCAAAGTAGAGATGCCCATGAGTCCATTCTGATATGAATGGATCAATAAATGCAAAAGAAGCAACAGTTCTCCCATGCGGAAGGACTCCAGATAACTTACATGAAAGATCTGCCCTGGAGGAGGTGAATATAACTCCTCGTTCCTGGTTATGTGTGAAGTTCAGGAGGGACAGGAGGGGTGAAGGGGACTCTAATGGAAAAACCTGAGAAACATTACCCCACCCAGGTGGTTACACTTAACATCAACAGTGAGACATCAGTGCAATAAAAATGGCATTTTTACCTGGTCTTCTGCCCCCAAACCCATAAACTCAACCTAATCTTGAGAAAAACGCTGGATAAATCCCGTCGAGGGACATTCTACAGAACACCCGCGCTCCTCAAAAGTGCCGAGGTCATCCACAACAAGAGAAGTCTGGAAAAACCACCACCACTTAAAGAGGCAAGGAGACAGACGACTAAATATAACGTGGTATCCTGGATGGAATCATGGGAGGAAAAAAAGGCATCTGGTAAAAACTAAGGAAAGATAAATAAAGCGTAGACTTTAATAGCGAAAACTGGATGTGGGTTATGTAGAAACCACGTACTAGCTTTGTGAATTTTTTTTGTAACTCTAGATTATAAAAAATAAGTTATTTTAGAAAAAGTCATCACCAATATGAAAAGCAGAAATTATTACTTATAATGAGGGAGAAAAATCAATAGGAATGAACCCAGAAATGACATAAATAAGAGAATTCATAAGTAGTACATTGACCTAGAAGTATGCTCTAGGTGTTCAAGAAAATAAAAACACGAGCGTGATGAAGAAACAAGACAAAAAAAATGCCTAACTGGACTTGTTTGAAATTCAAGATACAATATGAAATGAAAAATAAACTGAATACAATTTACAGCGGATTGTACATGGCAGAAAAATAGATCAATAAATTAGGAGACATAGCAATTTGGAAAATGGTAAAATGGGGCAACCTGGCTGGCTCAGTCAATGGAGTGTGAGACTCTTGATCTTGGGGTCACGAGTTTGAACCCCATGCTGTGAGCCCCATGCTGGGTATAGAGATTACTTAAATAATAAAAACTTTTTTTTAATGGTAAAATGAAGTGTAGACAGAAAAAACCCTGAGAATTAACAGGGTATCAGTGAACTGAAGGAAAACATCAAGCATCTAACTTACAGGTAATTGCAGTTCAAGAAGGAGAGGGAAAGAAAATAAGCAGAAAATTATTTGAAGAAATAATAGCCAAAGATCTCCCACATAAACCCACAGATCCAGAATTTCAAGAACCCCTAGAAGAATAAACTTAAGAAAACCGTGCCAAGTAGATTTTAACCCAATGGTTGAAATTCAGTGAAAAATCTCTTTTTTTTTTTTTTTTAATGTTTGTTCGTTTTTGAGACAGCGCAAGGGGGAGAGGGGCAGAGAGAGAGGGAGACACAGAATCCGAAACAGGCTCCAGGCTCTGAGCTGTCAGCACAGGGGCGGACACAGGGCTCGAACTCATGAGCTGTGAGATCATGACTTGAGCCGAAGTCTGACGCTTAACCAACTGAGCCACCCAGATACCCAGCAATTTAGTGAAAAATCTTAAAAGCAGCCATAGGTGGAGGTGGGGGTAGGGGACCAACCCCGAGGAACAAACAAGGACAGAGGACCTTTCCTCAGAAATTATCTAGGCAATCACAAAATAGAAAGTATCCAAGGAAGGGGTGCCTGGGTGGCTCAGTCAGTTGAGCGTCCCATTGCGGCCCAGGTCATGATCTCGTGGTTCATGAGTTCGACCCCAGGGTGGGGCTCTGTGCTGACAGCTCGGAGCCTGGAGCCGGCTTCGGATTCCATGTCTCCCTCTCTCTCTGCCCCTCCCCCACTCACATTCACTCGCTCACTCTCTCTCTCTCTCTCTCTCTCTCTCTCTCTCAAAAATAAACATAAAAATAAAAATTTTTTTATCAAATAAGAGCAAAATCAAGGTTATTTTAGACTAACAAACGCTAAAAGAATTCATCACCGGCAACCCTGAACTATAAAAACCATTAAAGGAAATTTCTCAGGCAGAAGAGAAATCATACAAGACAAAAATCTGGGTCTACGCAAAGGAATAAAGCGTGCTAAAAATGGCACACGTGTGGGTAAATGTATCATCTGCCTAAAGTGAGCAACGGTGTCTCTCTCGTGGGGTTGACAGTACATGAAGAACAAACCTATGCTGTGACGGCACAGAGGGCAGAGGCAGAAGTACAGCTCATAAGATTCCCACCCATAATGTCACGTAGCGCGACCTGAAGATTTTGGTGAGTTCTATGCCTCCCAGATACACAAGTTCATGATGCGTTCCCGTTTCTCCTTCATAATGGTTTACTAGAACCGTCTTCCCTCTAGTGTGCCATATATTTTCTTAAGGAGCCTGAGTGAGTCCCTTCAATTTTTTGGCACAAAAAAATTGCTAAATGAACACACCCACAGGTTATCACACAATCATTTCACCCTTGTAATTATTACCACTTTAAATTTATTCAAAAGGCCTGACCATAAGGGTGAAACACGAAAATTGCTATAATTACTTCAGACCATTACAAGCATATTCAGTAAGTATATCACAGCCCATGCACCTGTGCTATATTTTCTGCAAACCCGACAAAGGCCTTTGGTCTAGAGTAAAAAATTTCAACTTGACCTGAAGTGGGAAAGAAAGAAAACTAAAGATTATTCATGCTCATACATAACAGTCAACCTGACTACTCGTTCCCATTTTCTATGCTAGTATAACCTGCATTATAGATGATGGCTCAACAGTAGAGCAGGCAAGAGAAATCTCCAAAGAATTTTCTTTTCTGTACAAACTTAAAGAAAGCCTCTGATTGTTTTTTCACTTTTCTACGGTGACATCCTCAACAGAATAACACTTTGAATCCCCTTTCAAATATATTCAATCCTCACCCTGGCTGATATCCCTCCTCCAAACCAAAAAAGTACTATGGAACTACTGGTTTAGGGGCACCTGGGTGGCCCAGTTGCTGAAGGGTTCGACTTCAGCTCAGGTCACTATCTCACAGGTTCGTGAGTTCAAGCCCCGTATCAGGTTCTGTTGCTGATGGCTCAGAGCCTGGAGCCTACTTCGGATTCTGTGTGTGAGTGTGTGTGTGTGTGTGTGTGTGTGTGTGTGTGTGTGTGCACGTGTGTCTGTCTCTCTCTGCCCCTCCACCACTTGTGTTTCTCTGTCAAAAATAAACATTTTTTAAAAGTACAAACATTTTAAAACCAATACTTTTATATATATATATATAATATACAATATATATCAATATATATTTTTATATTTATATATATTTATATTTTATATTTATATATTTTTTATATTTATATCTTACATTTATATATTTATTTTATATTTATATTATTTATATTTATATTTTATATTTATGTATATTTATTTTATATTTATATATATTTATTACATATATATAAAATTGATATACATTTTAACTTAATAGGTGATGTCTCACAATAGACTAGGACGTCACACTGAACCCCACATGATCACAACTGAGCCAATGGTTCTTGAAATTCACTTTGACACACAAGCGCTTTGGATTACAAGCGTGTTTCTGTAACGAATTATGCTTGCAAACCAAGGTTTTACTGTATCTCCATTTTCCTCCTGATTTGAATTTCAAATGTGAAGAAATAAGAATGTGGCCTCACATGGCACTCTGCCAGAGACAGGATAATTGATCATACTTCCTTTAAATAAAAAACTCAAGACTTAAATTCCTTGAATATTCCTTGAGTAACTGTCCCCAAGCCCCAGCGTTGCCTTGCTGTAGAACATATATTCTTTCTTACTTGGAATGAACTTAATTTTGTCTGGGAGCTGAATAATCATTCGAGATGAAGCATGAGTTTTTATTAAAACATCATTAAAAAAAATAAGATACTTATAGCAAATAGGAGTATTACAAGTGTTTCACAGAAATCCTTTGTCAAGCAGAGCAAGTGACAAAAAGTACCAGAGTGATTTCTGCTAATGTTATCGTTTCAAGCAATTATTCCTTTTATTTTTTTTTTTAATTTTTTTTTTAACGTTTATTTATTTTTGAGACAGAGAGAGACAGAGCATGAACGGGGGAGGGGCAGAGAGAGAGGGAGACACAGAGTCGGAAGCAGGCTCCAGGCTCCGAGCCGTCAGCCCAGAGCCCGACGCGGGGCTCGAACTCACGGACCGCGAGATCGTGACCTGAGCCGAAGTCGGACGCTTAACCGACTGAGCCACCCAGGTGCCCCGCAATTATTCCTTTTCAACTATTTTTTACCCGTTGCTCTAGTAATTAGTTTTCCTATTTTTTAAAACTAAAAACCCATTTTTTCCCACTACAGGAGGAAAAAAATCCATTAACTATTGAAATTCTTCGGTGATATGGAATCCATATTGATTTTACGTGTAATTATTTGATTCTAGAAAAACGTTATACTTTTCACCACATAACCAAACCAGTATGGCAATACTCATACTTGTGTGAGCGTTGACATTGAGCCAGATGCTGTGCTGAGGGCTTTAGAGCAAGTCTCATCTCAGGCTCACAAACACCCATGGGTGATGGCAGAATCCTTGCCCAAAAGAAAGACTAGATCTGGCACAGAGACCTCCCGGAGGTAGGAGGACACTCGACCGGGAGTGGCTGGACCCTCCTCTGTCCGACTCGAGCTCTTAATCACAAAGCTGTGTTGGATCTGGAGGCGTGACTCTACGTGGAACGGAAAAGTGCGTACAAGTCGGCAACCAAGGGGCATCCCGGTCCTGCTGGCTCCCTGGAACCCGGCCCTCAGAGGAATCTTCCAGAGCTCTCCTCTTCCAGAGCCCAGAATCCAGATTGTTACCATAGATACTATTGTCCATGCAACGGAAGCCATTCTTCAAACAAATTCATCTATAGGATCCCAGTACACTTGGCATAAGAACAGAGCTGACCTGGTGGAAAAGTAGGCAGGGAGGGGTCTGAAGACCACCCACACAGCCTCCCAGATCTCCCAGGCGCCCCGAGGCAGCTCCTTTCTACTAACGGGGCATGAAGAGCCGTTTGAAAAATCACTCGATAGCCCTCACCTCCCACCAGTCCGCTGGATCCGGGGGGGCCTCTTGGAGATTCCACCTCAACCAAGAGCCTGATGCAAACCATGAGCTGCCCCAGCAGAGGCCAGACTTAGCAGCCACCCACCCCCCACCTCAGGACAGTGAGCTCTGGCAGCCATAGGCCAAGTGGTTCCCAAAGTGTGGTTCCCGGCTCATGGCTGGAAACTTGTGAGAAATGCAGATTCTCCGTTCTGACCCAGACCTACTGAAGCAGAAACTCTTGAGGCTGAGGCCTCAAGAGTTTTACAGACCTCGGGTGATTCCAGCATATACCCAAGTCTCAGAACCACCCTAGAAATAGATGGTAAGATACGCCCTGAAACAGCAGCTGAGGAGACGAGAACCTGGCATTTTCTACAGACATCTCTGTGGAGGTAAAGTTGCCCAATATCCCCCAGGGCCATCACCCTACCCTTTGCCGAGCCCACTTCATCAGGCACTTACTCTGGAGACGTGTGGACATCTCCTCTGGTCTCTGCTGGTACTATCTCACGACTCAGCAGCCTGACTGAACTTTTTGTTAAACTTTTTTTAAACAGCTTTATTGAGATTGAGTTGATATACCATAAAATTCATTTATCTAAAGCATACAGTTCAGCGGTTTTCAGTGTATCCACAGAGTATAAACATTTCAAACCTTTTTTAATTTTTTTTAATGTTTTATTTATTTTTGAGACAGAGAGAGACAGAGCATGAAGGGGGGAGGGTCAGAGAGAGAGGGAGACACAGAATCTGAAGCAGGTTCCAGGCTCTGAGCTGTCAGCACAGAGCCCGACGCGGGGCTCGAACTCACGGACCGTGAGATCATGACCTGAGCCGAAGTCGGATGCTTAACCGACTGAGCCACCCAGGCGCCCCTCAAACCTCTTTTAAAGCAGCTTTTGAGTTAGCAGTGGGGCCCTTGGGCCAGAAAGGTCAGCTCTCGGCCTACTCACTGGCCAGTGGGCCTGACCGTTTACCTAGATTGGTACAGAAAGCTTCAGGAAAGTGCTCTTAGCTGAGCAAGACCTTCGTAAACGCGTGTGTCATCAGCCGTAGTTTGGATCCAGTGGGAAAAAGGACCAAAGAATGTCTGCCCCCAAATTCCAATACTCTTGATGTGGACCTTTGTCCTCATGAGGTGATAGATTTCTACCAAGATGCAAGAGCGGGGCACAGCTATACCCAGTACAATCACAGCACCCAGGAATCTGGTCATCGAAGGGGCTTCCCCGGCTACAGAAAATGGTTTTCCTTTGCTCCCCAGGCTGGGCTAAGGCACCTTGACCGCACCAACACTGGAGCAGACTCAGATGGCTACTGCAGCGGCCGGGGCAGCATAAAGGAAAGAGCCTCCCTGGCACAGAGGCGGCCCCCACAAAACGCTCACACTGGCGATTCTGCACATGGTGTGGGCCCAACAGACAAACATTGTCCAAATGAACCCATATTTATTAAGTACCTAGGAGGGGGTCCCAAAGCCATGAAATAATGAAGAAGGACGTTTACTACAAAGCTCACGAAGCCTAAATCTTCGGGGTCTCGTATGCACATGTGCCCCTTGCAAGGGGTCTTAGCAATGTGTTCACACGGCAAGACGTTTTCTGGTAAAATTTGCAAATGGCGTCAGAACTCCAAATTGTTAGGAGAGCGCCCTCTTCCTACTCCGACTTCCCCTCTGCCCACCTCCCCTGGGTCTGGTGGTATTGCAGGGACCGGTATTCCTTCTAGCAAAGGGGCCTTGAGCTGGAAACACATTTGGTCTGGGAAGGTGTTTATGCAGCTCAAAGTCACTCTTGTGGACCAGTGAGGTGGTAATGCTAGCCCCCCACCCCCCAGAACGGTCACTTCCGGGGATGCACTTAAGGGACTCACCCCCCGTCACACAGTTCAGGGTGAGTGGGTCTGCTGGCCCTGTGAGTGGGCCTTTCAGGGAAAGAGGGTGAGGTGGAGAGAGCCAGAAGCTAGTCTGCGGAAAAACTCTCCCAAACATCCAACATTTAAAATCTGAAGCCGGGGATGTGGATCTTGTTGATAACTAATTAAAACCAAAGTTTTCACCTGTCAGAAATATACCCAATAAGCCACGTGTACAAATTATAAACACACCATACTTTTCTCTTTTTGCAGTAAATCGCATGAAACGAAACGTCAGCATTCTTGGCTTGTGACACAAGCACAAAGCCTTACTTCCAATAGCAAGGAGGAACTGAACAGGAGGCTGCGTGCATTGCTATGCACACCTCCACTTCTCCGAGGCATCTCGCCCGCAGAGTCTGACAGTTCCAGATAAAACAGCATGCAAAATTGCCACCAATACAGCAAAGTAGCCTGAAGAAACAAATGTTCCAGTGAAAAACTCCTACACATCCCATCAATAATTCACTATTTGTAGGAGAAGAATTTGATTACATAATTATGGGGTTCGATTGAACACGGTGGGCAATTTTTAAGTGCATTTGTATTGCTCTTGTGTTTGCCTTAATTTCAGATACATTTTCTATTTTCTACAATTATTGATCATTCCAAAATTCAAATACACTGGAAAGTAAGGATCCTACTGGAAACTAAAGAGAGGACTGAAAGAATAAAAATAGGCAGGACCTTGGGGGCACCTGGGTGGCTCAGTCAGTTAAGCATCCGACTTCGGCTCAGGTCATGATCTCATGGTTTGTGAGTTTGAGCCCTGCATCAGGCTCTCTGCTGACAGCTCGGAGCCTGGAGCCTGCCTCGGATTCTGTGCCTCCCTCTCTCTCTCTGCCCCTCCCCTACTCGTGCTCTGTCTCTATCAAAAGGAAACAAACATTAACAAAAAATTGGCAGGATGTTCAAAATGCTAGAAAAAACAACCTCTCCCATTTAAATTATTTCAAAAAGAATCATAATAGTCCAGAAAATCCTGATAATAAAAAGAACAACAGAATAGATAAGATTAGGAGAATCAAACACAAAACAGAATTTCCAAAGAGAAAACAATGTGTCAGCACAGCCTCACGTGAATAAATGTGTTGACTTCCTTGAGCAGCGTGAACTCTCAGCCTCTGCTATATATACTCTGCATGCCAGCTTTTTGCCTGCCAAATCCTGATCTCAATTTACAGAGAATCAAAACAAGAAATCTGTTAAAATGCTTCTCAGATAGGTATTCTAAAACAAACTTAAAGATGAAATGGTTATGAGATCTTGGCTAGTCTGTTCCACAACAGATGAATGTATGTATTAGGGGTTTTTTAATTGAGATTAAATATTTTTTTTTTAATTTTTTTTTAACGTTTATTTATTTTTGAGACAGAGAGAGACAGAGCATGAACGGGGGAGGGGCAGAGAGAGAGGGAGACACAGAATCGGAAGCAGGCTCCAGGCTCTGAGCCATCAGCCCAGAGCCCGATGCGGGGCTTGAACTCACAGACCGCAAGATCGTGACCTGAGCTGAAGTCGGACGCTTAACCGACTGAGCCACCCAGGCGCCCCGAGATTAAATATTTTTAACAAGACACCCATTACCTACACCAGGTAAGTTGTCAGAATTACATATATTAAGAACTCTCAGAAATCAGATGTCACAGAACACAAGGAGGCTATGTTTCCTTGGATTACACATAAACTAAACTGTGCTTTACCATTGCCTTGAAGAGAACAGACAAGAAAGAACACATGATATTATTCTGACATACTAAAAGGAGTAGTTGAGGGTATTAAATTGTTAAATCAAAGAGGATTACCCATCAGAGACAGTAACAAGTGACGCCCTTCAGAATATGGGGAAATCCTCAAACTGCTAGATTTGATCCATTTTCACACGAGTGCTTGGAAAACTGTCAAAATGAAAGGACAACACTGACTTATTTATCCAAAACAGCTCACGAAAAATCAAAATAAGGGAAAACTTGAACAAAATGAACTGAGAAATCAAAACCAGACATCAGACAGGGGCGCCTGGGTGGCTCAGTCAGTTAAACCTCCGACTTCAGCTCAGGTCATGATCTCGCAGTTCGTGAGTTCGAGCCCCATATTGGGATCTGTGCTGACAGCTCAGAGCCTGGAGCCTGCGCTCTGTGTCTCCCTCTCTGCCCCTCCCCGACTCGTGCTCTTTCTCTGTCAAAAATAAACGTTAAAAAATTAAAACAAAACAAAAAAAACAGACATCAGGTAACCCTCTACTGATGCCAATTCTGCAGTAGAGAATTGCTTCCCATATGCCATTATGTGTATACTACTCTAAGATACAAAAAACAAACAAACAAAAAACCCCACTTTGTTATGCAGGAAACCAAATTTTAACCTGCCTGCCAAAATTCCTCCGGAATTAAGGCACACACAAGGAGAATTCAAATGCAGTTTTGGCAGTCGCTCAGACTCAAGGAAGCTCTGGACCACCGTAACCCACGTTGCACATTTGCAATCAGTGATGTCACTCTCAGGAAAGATGACCGTTTCAAGCGCTCTTCAACAACATTAGCAAGCATTTACAACATATTCTGGATGAAACTAATCCATAAATCACATCAGGAAGAGGTCCTCCCAATTCCCAAAGTTGCTGACTACTTTGGGATTTTCCAACAGTTATTCTTTCTTATATTAGATGCAGTATTTTAAACACCTACGCCAAATTGGATTGTTTTTTTAAGTCTAAGGATTTTTTAAGTGAGATGACCTGCCCATTACCAACAAAGCAGAGAACTCTTGCAGCACAACATTTTAGAACTTTTTTTTTTAAGTAGGTTCTATACCCAACGTGGGTCTCGAACTCACGACCCCAAGATCAAGAGTCACCTGCTCCACTGACCAAGCCAGCCAGGCACCCTACAGCACATTTTAAAGTACAAGGACATTTTAACCACTCTGAAATATATTTTCTATGAGAAGAAAACTTTGAAAACAAGACATGAGTTTATTCAAAAGGTTAAAGTTTTCACAAAAGGCCACGTATTGTATAATTCTATTTATAAGGGATGTCCAGAATAGGCATAACTGTGGAGACAGAGAGCAAAAAAACACTGGACTGTATAATTTTTTTAAAGGCATACTTTAGGGACACCTGAGTGCGTCAGTTGGTTAAGTGTCTGACTCTTGATTTTGGCTCAGGTCATGGTCTCACAGTTGGCGAGATCGAGCCCGACATTGGGCTCTGCACTGACAGCACGGAGCCTGCTTAGGATTCATATATTCATTCATTCATTCACTCATTCATTCTCTCAAAATAAACATTTAAAAGGCATACTTTATGATATGTAGATTATTTTTAAATATTTTAAGGCTATAAAAATTAAGAAAGGTTGACTATGTCATCTTAACTACGATCTGGAAAAGTCATTTTAGACTAGTTCAGTAAATTAAAATTTTCAGATTTGGACATAGAAGAAGGATTTCAATCCATTACGTACAAAAGTATAAAATTATCAGAGTATGAAATAAGCGATTAAAAAGGAGCAATGAAATTAACAGAAATTATTTTGACATTAGGAAGCAACTTGTAAGAGAAAATTTTTTAGATCTCAATACAGCAGTTGATTAAATGGCAGGGATAAATCTCAAATGAAGTGAATAGGTTCTGGATTTCTGATAATCCAAATAATGAAGAGAAGTGAATCATAGGAAGATTGGGAAAATACTGAATGTTTTGCTAAATTCTCATTTTAAAAAAACTTAAAGGAAATTCTCAATTGTTACTATCATGAACACCTCGAGGACAAACCATTTAATACTGAGTATCTGTGATTGCCCTGGCCCACAGAAAGGTGAAATGATTCTACAGGAAGGAAACCTGATGGAAATCACAGCAAATTGGACAGCAAAATCTCAAAAACGTACGCGGCATCACCAGTAACGCGTGGCAGAGCTAAAACTCTGCCAAACATTTTTCATGCCATCAACCAGAGACTGAATTATCCTTCTACTTTTTCTTTTGATACCTACAAGGATGCCATTTTATGAATGTACTGTATTTAACCCAATCCCTTGGGTAGGACATTTAGAACATTTCCAGTCTTTTACCTGTTATACATACGGACGCAATGTCTTTCCTGGGTTCGTATACATTTTCACTCACCTAGGAATGGGTCTGTAGGGTAAATTCCTACAAGTGCAATTGCTAAGTCAGAGACTATACATTTTTAAGTTGGATCAATAAGACACTCCTTCTGTGCCCCTGCAAAAATCATCCCTACTCCCCTACCCTCAGGAATACAGGGTGTCACATATTTAGAGGAGTTCAAAATGGTATCTTCTTGTCATTGTTTAAATATACTGGTTTTTTAGAGCAGCGTTAAGTTCACAGCAAAACGGAGCAGAAGGTACAGGGTTCCCACACACCCTCGACCCCAGACGTGCACGCCTTCCCCACTATTAACATCCAGTGCCACAGCGGTACGTTTGTTACAACTGATGAACCTGCGTTGTCACGTCGTCATCAGAGTCCACAGTTTACATTAGGACTCACTCTGGATGCCGTACATTCTGTGGGTCTGAACAAATGTAGAATGAAGCGTAGCCACCGTTACAGTGTCATGCAGAGTGATTTGTCAGTTTTACTGCCCTAAAAATCCGCTGTGCTCCCCTTCCTCATCCCTCCTCCCTCCCCCAACCCCTGGCAACCACTGGTCCTTTTACAGTCTCCATGGTTTTGTCTTTTCAGATCAGCATCTTTCACTTGGTAACACGCCCCCAGAAGGTTTCTCCATGTCTTTTCGTGTCTTAGTAACTCATTTCCTCTCAGCGCTGAATAACATACCATAGTCTGGACATGTCACAGCGTATTTATCCATTCACCTGCCGAATGGATTTGCTTCCAAATTTGGCAGTTATAAACAAAACTCCCCCAAACATCCACGTGCAGATTTCTACGTGGACATAAGTTGTCGATTCCTTTGGGTAAATACCCAGGGGCGTGATTGGACTGTGTAAAAGCAGGTTTAGTTTCATAAGGAACTGCCAAAACCTCTTCCAAAGCGGCCACACCATTTTGCTTTCCCACCAGTAACGACGGAGAGTTTCTGTCACTCCACATCCTCGCCAGCCTTTGGTATTATTGGAGTTTTGGATTTTCATCATTCTAATGGTATGAAGTGGTTTGTTTTGGTTTTACTTCATTGTCACTCTAATTTGCAATTCCCTAATGGCAAAGGATGTTGGCCATCTTTTCACTTGCTTATTCCCCATCCGAGCATGAGCATCTTCTTCGGTGAGGCGTCGGTTCAGATCTTCTGCCCATTTCTTAACTGGGTTGTTCATTTGCTAATTTTTCAGTTCTTGTTATTTAATTGCCATTTCTCTAAGAGTGAACATTTTAAGATAGAACATTTGTTTTTTGATGTTTAAAAGCCATTTGCATTTGCTTTTAGAAAATATACAAAATGTCCATTTGAAACCTCTGCCTATTTTATTATTGCATAATCGGTCTTATTAATGGTAGAAATTCTTTACATATTCAATTTACAAATTAAATCCTTCACATATTAAGTTCTTTATAAGATGAACTAACATTTTTCCACCTTTCCATTTTTACACAGTTTCATTTTCTTCCTCCTTAGACAGTCAAGTTCATCTATAGCTTCAGTAGGTTCAGTCACGCTTAAATCTTTCCCACTCCTAGGTTATTTTTGAATTTCCTATTTTTTTTCTAGATTTACTTCTTCAACATTTAAATCTCGGATCATTCTGAAATTAGGTGTTTTTTTTATTTTTTTAATGTTTATTTATTTTTTAGAGAGAAAAAGAGCATGAGTGGGGGAGGAGCACAGAGAGGGAGACACAGAATCTGAAGCAGGCTCCAGGCTCTGAGCTGTCAGCACAGAGCCTGACACAGGGCTCAAGACCACGAACTGTGAGATCATGACCTGAGAGCCAAAGTCAGACACTTAACCGACTGAGCCACCCAGGAGCCCCTGAAATTAGGTTTTAAATATGGCTATCTGGTTCCCCCAATATCACATATTGAACAATCCCCAAGCTCATCCCGATTGGTAATAATTATATATAGCATATAATAATTATTTCTTCAATAAATAGTCTATTTGTCCTTTTTGGTTGCTTCATTGGCCTTTATGTCCATTCGTATACCTATACCAGGCAGATTTACGAAGCTTTCTATTCAGTTCTAGTCACTTTTATTTTTGGTTTCCATATGAATTCTAGAATTAACTTATCTAGGCTGAGAAAAAAAAAACTTCAGAAACTGCATAAAGCATTAAATTTATAGACTCAAGGAGAATTGACACCTTTATGAAATAAGTTTTTCTAAGAAAAAAAAAAAAAAAGCCTTTCCGTTTCCAGGTCTCCTTTTATGGTTCTCGGTAGACTTTCAAAATTGTCTTCACATAGATCCTGCAGGTTTCCGATGAGATTTATTCCTGGAATGTCACGTAGGGAGTTCCTTTCCTATATTCTCTCTTCTAATTGGTGGTGGTTTATATATTTCAAGACCAAATCTTTCTTAGTAATTTTGCTTTTTTCATCATGGTAACACTCGGGATCACTGGAGTATGTAGAGTATATATAAACATAAGCAGACGCTGTAAAGTAACCACCAGCTAAAGACTTAGAAAAGTACAAATACCAGGGATTGACTTGTGTGCTGTCTCCATCCTATCCCTTAATCCTCCAGAGATAAGACCACCGATTTGTGTTTGTTATTCCTATGATTTTTTTTTTTATTTAAGTAGGCTCCATGCCCAACATGGGGCTTGAACTCATGACCTTGAGATCAAAAGTCGCATCTTCCACTGACTGACCAGCCAGACACCCCCGCCCTATGATCTGTTTAACACTGTTTATATGAAGCCCTACTTACTTAGTTTTGCTGCTATCTTAACTTTAGAGGATATTAAACTGTATGGTCTTCTAAAACTTGCTTTTTCATTGAATTTTGCTATTATGATTTATCAAGTTGTGAATAGCTTTTCGTTGCTGTATTATGATCTATCATGTGAATATGCCATAATTTACTTAGCCATTCTGACAATGGGCATATGGTTTTTTCCAGGTTTTTGCTACTGTAAACAGTCCAGCTATGAACATTCTTGGTCTCCTGGTATCCACATACAAGAGCTCGTCAGGAGTCTAGATCTAGGAATAAAGTCTGCTTGTCCGTAGGTAAATAAATGTCCACCCTTATTTCTGGTTGGTTCTCAACCTGATTATAAAAATTTCCGCTCTTACAAGTATAAGAATTGTTGATCCATAGTCTATGCAACATGTTATCAGACTTCTTTATTATCACCAATCCTATAGATGTAAAATGGCATCTCATTACAGTCTTTTTATTTCCTTGTTAACCAAAGAGATTCAATGCCTCCATGTAATTTTATTTGCCAAAAAATTGTTCCCTCTTCTGCAAAATGTTCATCTTCTATACGCGGTTTATTTTTCCATTGGTTGCTTATACCTAATTCATTTGTAGAAATTCTTTATATATTCTGGAGGCTAATCCTTTGTCTGATGTTGCAAATGTGGAATTTCTACAAGATTGTATCTTATTTCTTGACTTTATGATCTACCTTTCTGAAAGAAGTTGTTTCCTATCCCAAGCTTAGAAATATATTTTCCTACATATTCTTCCAAATGTTTTAAAGTTTTGCCCTTTTTCGCCTGGGTGGCTCAGTCGGTTGAGCGACGACTTCGGCTCAGGTCACGATCTCGCGGTCCGTGAGTTCGAGCCCCGCGTCGGGCTCTGTGCTGACAGCTCAGAGCCCGGAGCCTGTTTCAGATTCTGGGTCTCCCTCTCTCTGACCCTCCCCCATTCATGCTCTGTCTCTCTCTGTCTCAAAAATAAACGTTAAAAAAGAAAAAAAAGAAAAAAAAAAAGTAAAGTTATGCCCTTTTTACATTTAAGCCGTTAATCCATTTGGTTCTGATTGTTACATATAAAGTGAGATAACAATCCAATTTCATAGGATTCCCCCCCACACGCATTGATACAATAGCCAGCACCATTTTGATTAGAAATTGGTCACTTTACAATTCTCAGCCTAACTACCTTTAAGTCTTTATACTTTTGAGTCTCAGTCTTTCAATGAAGTTGTGAAAGTTTCTGTATATAAGATGGACCTATTTTGTTAGATGTATTTCTAGGGTTCTTTGAAGTGTATATAATAATGGCATTTTAAAATTATGCTTCCTCACAATTTATTATTAGTATATAGAAATACAGCCATTGATGTTTGTAGGTTGATCTTCTAGTAACCACATTGTGAGACTCTGATGATAATTTGTCTTCAGTTTCTATAAGGTATAATATAATGTTATTTTAGCAGACAATCCTAACATTTGCCAAAAAAAATATATTATCCCTTATCATTTCACAGAGCTCATTCTTTAAAAAAAAGGGGGGGGGGTACCTGGGTGGCTCAGTTGGTTAAGCACGGTTCGTGGGTTCAAGCCCTGCACCAGGCTCTGCACTGACAGTACAGAGCCTGATTGAGATTCTCTGTCTCCCTCTCTCTCTCCCCTCCTGGCTTGCGCGCTCTCTCTCTCAAAAATAAATAAACATTAAAAAATGGTTGCATAGCACTCCATTGTGTGGGTGTATCACAGTTTATTCATCTAGAATCTATGTATTGAAAGTTTCCTGAAATATTAAAGTTCATGCATAAAATAAAACTTAGAGGTCTTCCCAAATCTCATAACAATGCTGAAAATTTCACATTACCAAAACAAGTTGTAAAGAAGAATCTTTTGCGAACCATCGATACTTTATAAAAGATGCAGTGCAAATTGAAACCACGATGAAGCACCACTACATGGGTACCAGAAAATCTACAATTAGAGAGGGAGAAAGCACTACCACGTGCTAGTGAAGAGGCGGAGGAGTTAGAACTCTCACACACTGTTGGCGAGTGTGTAGACTGCGGTGTCTAACCAAAGGTGATCACATGCATACCCTACGACCCAACGATTCCGCTTAGTTTTAGACTCAAACACAGACACATGTTCACAAGAAGCCATGAACTAGCAGGATCATAGCACTTATTCGTGCAGCCCAGCTACAAAAATTATCCAAATGCCCAACAGTGAGACAGACAAATAAGTTGTAGTATATTCAGACAAAGAAACAGCAGTAAGAAAGAAGGATTTGCTACTATGCACAGCAATACAAAGGAGTCATAAATATAATGTTGGGGGAAATAAGCCAGAGGCAAACTGATACAGACTGAACGGCTCTACTTAAAGTTCAAAATCAAGCAAAACTAAACCATACTGTTAGAAATCGAGGCAGTGGAGTGGAGGTTGTATGTGCAAGGGACTGTAAGGAGATCTTCTGGGATGGTGGTCAAGTTCTTTTGTTTGGTTTTGGTTTTGTTTTAAAGAGAAAGATAGAGGGGGGGGAGGAACAGAGAGAGAGAGGGAGACCCAGAATCCAAAGCAGGTTCCAGGCTCTTGAGCTGTCAGCACAGAGCCCCACGCAGAGCTCGAATCCACCAACCATGAGATCATGACCTGAGCTGAAGTCGGCCTCTTAACCGATGGAGCCACCCAGGCACCCCTCAAGTTCTGTTTCTTGACCTCAGTGCTGGATGTACAGGTATGTCTACTTTGTGAAAATTCAGTAAGCCATAACCTGAATGTCTGTGTCTATGGTGTACTTCAACAAAAAGTGGGTCTTAAATTCCAGTTAGGTAATGAAGTAAAAAAAAAAAAAAAAAAATCACTACATTCAATTAAATCTAAACACAAATGGAAGCACTATAAGAGAATCTAAGATTGTCATCGGGTTTCTAAAGTGTTGAGATATGAACTCAAAATTATAGCCTTATGAAATCTAGTCTTTGAGCTTTAAAAACTAATGTATTTTTCATTCCATTCTATGATATTCCTGTTTTTATTTTAGCATAAAAATGTTTCAGAGCACCTAGGTGACTCAGTCTGTTTAGCGGCTAATTCTTGGTTTGGGCTCAGGTCACGATCCCAGGGTCATGGGATTGAGCCCCGCATCAGGCTCCATGCCCGGCATGGAGCCTGCCTAAGATTTCTCTCTCTCCTTTTCCTTTTGCCCCTTCCCCCAATCATCCTTGCTCTTCCTCTCAAAAAAAAAAATTTATATTAAACAATAAAAATGTTTCAATGTATATACTAACAAGTACACCTGCTACTCCAGGAAGAAGGACCATGGTGGCTTCCTGTGGTTTGAAAACCTACCGCCAATCAATCGTGCTAGCTACTAGGTATATGAGAGAAGATAAAGAAAATATACAAAACTTTCTCCTCCTGGTGACCCTCATTAGGGTAAAAAAACCAAACACACAGTTATAGCAAGAGCATTAAGCAAAAAGTCTAATGATTTTAGAACAAGAAGTTGGATAACCACATTAATGGAAAGACTAACTTATCTTTCTGTTCTAGTTGCAAAACTCCAAGATCACGGCCATACAAAAAAGGTGATACATTATCATGCAGCCAGAATATGTGAGAAAAACAACAGAAATAACAGTTAATAAAAATGTTATTCCTTCTGGATTTCTATGGCATTTTTTATTTGGGCAGCTTTTTATATCTTTAATTAGTTGTGCTGTCATTCTAAGTATACACCTTCATAACCAATTTCATGTTCATAATTTCCATTCTGGTGCTGACTTCGGCAGCACATAGACTATAACTTCCGTTCTTTTTCTCAAAGTGGGCCCCCCAAATAGCTCCAGAACTCACAAAACCTAGGTCTGCCCCGGAATGGGACTTAAGTTCCTAGCAAGCCTGTAGTCTCTTCCCATGCTGAATGCAGTTTAGAAGACAGGACTGTGATCGAATAACCTACATGGCAACTAAGAACTCATCAAAGTTAATTGAAGACATTTATGTATTCATTCATCAAATAGTATTTTTTTTCCTAGTTCTCTGGCATATGATTGACCTCACCTTGTGTTAGTTTCAGGAGTACAACGGATAGATTGTTCATATTCACCATCTCCCATCATTACAATTTTTCTCGTGATGAGAAGGTTAACACCTTCCAAATACACAATGTGGTAGAGTGAACTATAGTCATTATGCTCTACATTACACCCCCAGGGTTTCTAACTGGTAGTTTTTACCCTTGACTACCTTCATCCATTTCCCCAGCTCTATGCCTCTGACAACCACCAACCTGTTCTGTTTCCGGGAGTTCAGTTTCAGATTCTACCTACAAGTGGGATCGTGTAGTCTTTGTCTTTCTCGGACTTATGCCACTTCACCAAATGCTCTCAAGGTCTAGTCATGGGGTCACAAAGGATAGGATTTCCTTCTTTATCATGGCTGAATATTCCACTGTAGGTTTAAATATATAGCACATTTTCTTTATCCACTCATCTGTTAATGGAAGCTTAGGTCGTTTCGTGTCTGGCTATCATAATGGTCTAATGAACATGGGGGTGCAGACATTTCTTCCAGATCGTGATATTGTGTCCTTCTGATATGTACCCAACAGTGAAATTGCTGGATTTTTTTTTTTAATTTTATTTTTAAGTAATCTCTACACCAAACGTGGGGATTGAACATACAACCCCGAGGGCCACACACTCTACTAACTGAGCCAGCCAGGTGCCCTGTTTTGTTTTTTTTTTTTCCTTTAATTTTTTTTCAACATTTGAGAGAGAGAGAGAGAGAGCGAGCGCGCGCGAGCACAAGCGCTCAAGAAGGGGAAGGGTAGAGAGGAAGGCACAGAATCCAAAGCAGGCTCCAGGCTAAGCAGTCAGCGCAGAGCCCGACGTGGGGCTCGAACTCACTAGCTGTGCGATCCTGACCTGACCTGAAGTCAGATGCTTAACCAACTGAACCACCCAGGGGCCCCTTTAATCTGAGGAACCTCCATCCTGTTTCCCATCATCGCTGCACCAGTTTATGTCCTCACCAACCGGGCACAGGGTTCCCTTTCCTCCACATGCTCGCCCATGCTTGCTCGCTCTGGTCTTTTTTGGTAACAGCCAATCTATCAGGTCTGAGGTGCTGTCTCACTGCGGTTTCGATTTGCATGTCCCTGAGGAGTAGTGACTTTGAGCACCTTTCCACGTACAAGCGCAACTCATCGTATTGTGCTTTGCAGATACTGAGGGTTTGGGTGGGGGATGTGGGGGAGGCGGTGGTCTTTCCAAATGGAAGGTTTGTGGCAAGGCTGTGGCAGGCAAGTCTATCAGCGCCATTCTTCCAACAGCATTTGCTTACTTCACGTCTCCGTGTCTCACTTCTTGGGGATTCTTACCATAAAGGCTTTTTCATGATTATTACATCGGTTATGGCGATCTGTGATCAGTGATCTTTGGTATGACTATTACACTTATTTTGGGGCATGACAAACCACGCCCATCTAAGACTGCAAACTTAACTGAGGTTAACTTAATGTTGTATGTGTTCTGACTGCTCCAATGACTGGCTGTTCCGGTCTGTCTCTCTCTCTACCACCCCCCCACCTTGGGCCTCCCTAGTCCCAGAGACACAGCAATACTGAAACTGGGCTAATTAATGCCCGACTCTACAAAAAAAGCCTCTATAAGTGTTCAAGTGAAGGGAAGGGCCACAGATCTCTCACTTTTAAAAAACCAGTTTGAGAAACAGAACATATATGCATGCGCAGGGGAGGGGGAGAGAGAGAGAGAGAGGGAGGGAGAGAATCCCAAGCAGGCTCAGCACTGTCGGTGTGGAGTCCGACGTGGGGCTCAAACCCACGAACTGCAAGATCATGACCTGAGCTGAAATCAAGAGCCAGACACCCAACCGACTGAGCCACCCAGGTGCCCCACATCTCTCACTTTTAATCAAAAACTAAAATGACCAGAGCATCTGGTTGGCTCAGTGAGTAGAGCATGTAATGTGTGGTCCTGGGGTTGTGAGTTCGAGCCCCACATTGGGTGTAAAGATTACTCAAACTTGGAAAAAAAAAAAAAAAAAACAACCAGCTAGAATTATTAAGTCTAATGAGGAAGGCAGGTTGAAAGCCAAGATTGGCACAAGAGTCCTCGCTTTCAGCCTAACACCCAAGTTGTGAATGCAAAGGTAAAGTTCTTCAAGGAAATTAAAAGTGCTACTCTGATGAACACATGAATAACAAGAAGGCAAAACAGCCTCATTGCCCGCATGAAGAAAGTTTTAGTGGTAACAGAAGATCAAACCAGCCACAACATCGCCCTAAGCCAAAGCCTACTCCAGAACAAGGAGCTGAGGAAGCCGAAGAAAAGTTTGAAGCTAGCAGAAGTCGGTTCATGAGGTTTAAGAAAGAAGCAGTCTCCATAACATCAAAGTACAAGGTGGAGAGTGAGTGCCGATGTAGCAACTCATCTGACGGTCTAGCTACGATAACAAAGGTGGCCACACTGAACAAATTTCAGTGCGGACAAAACAGCATTCTACTGGAGGAAAATGCCATCTTGGACTGTTTGTGTTAGAGCTGGAGAGAAGTCAAAGGAAAGCCTTCAAAGGAAAGGCTGACTCGCTAGGTGCCTGGGTAGCTCAGTCAGTTAGGTGTCCAACTTTGGTTCAGGTCATGATCTCACAGTTTGTGGGTTCGAGTCCTGCATCAGGCTCTGTGCTGATGGCTCGGAGCCTGGAGCCTGCTTCCTTCAGATTTTGTGTCTCCCTCTCTCTCTGCCCCTCCCCAACTCACACTGTCTCTCTCTCTCTCTCTAATCAACATTAACAAAATTAAAATTAAAAAAAATAAAACAAAGGAAAGGCTGACTCTCTTGTTAAGGGCTGATGCAGCTGGTGACTTTAAGTTGAAGCCAATGCCCATTGACTATTCCAAAAATCTTAGGGCCCTTCAGAATTGTGCTACATCTCCTCCCTGTGCTCTATAAATGGAACAAGGTCTGGATGATAGCACATGTTCACAACACGGTATACTGAATATTTTAAGCCCACTATTGAGACCTGCTGCTCAAAAAAACAGACCAATAGATTCCTTTCCTAACATTACTGCTCCTCGACAATGCACCAGGTCACCCAAGAGCTCTGCTGGAAATGGACAATATTAATGTTCTTATGCCTGTGAACACAACATCCATGCTGCAGCCCATCAGTCAAGGAGTAATTTTGACTTTCGAGTCTCGTTATTTGAGAAATACATTTCATGAGGCTATAGCTGCCATAGACATTGATTCTTCAGATGAATTTGGGCAACGGTAGTTGAAAACCTTCTGGAAAGGCATGGCCAATCTAGAGGACATTAAACACATTGGTGCTTCATGGGAAGAGGTCAAAGTGTCAACAAGAGGAGTTTAGAAGGAGTTGATTCAAACCCTCTGGAGGACTTTGAGGGGTTCAAGACTTGAGCGGAGGAAGTGACTGAGGATATGGTGGAAATAACAAGAGAACCAGAACTAGAAGTGGGGCCTGGAGACAGGACTACACGGCTCCCATCTCGTGACACAACTTTAACAGGTGAAGAGTTGCTTCTCATGGAGGAGCAAAGAAAGTGGTTTTTTGAGGTAGAGTCTGATCCTGGTGAAGATGCTGTGAAGACTGTTGAAAGGACAACAGAAGATTTAGAATAGAACATAAACTTAATTGATAAAGCAGCAACAGGGTTGGAGAGGACAGACTCTAATTTTGAAAGAAGTTCTCCTGTGGGTAAGATGCTGTCCAATAGCACCGCATGCAACAGATTGTTTGTAAAAGGAAGAGGAGTCAACCAATGCGGCCAACTTCATCGTCCTGTTTTAAGAAACTGTGACGGCCACCCTAGGAAACCACCACCCTGATCAGTCAGCAGCCAGAAACACTGAGGCAAGACCTGCACCAGAAAAAAAAAAAAAAAAAAAAAAAAAAAAAAGACTGAGACTCACTGAAAGCTCAGATGATGGTTAGGGTTTTTTAGCAATCGCATTTTTTAAATTGAATTATGTACATTGTTGTTTTTTTTTTTTTTTTAGACCCAATGCTATTGCAATTAATAGACTCCAATATAGGGTAAAAATAACTTTTATATGCGCTGGAAACCCCCCAAATTATTTTGACTTGTTTTATTACAATATTTGCTTCATTGTGGTGGTCTGGAACCAAACCCACAATATCTCCGAGGTAGGCCTATAACCGTCGGCCACTGGTATATTTTCTTTAAGAAAAGTCCTAGTCAGTTGCAATGCCCATTTTTTAGTCAGGCTTTTTTTTTTTTTTCTTTCAATGGAATTGTGTCGGTTCTTTGTATAATTGGGATTTGCAGCCTCTGCCTTCATGAAGCTTAGAGTTGTATGGAGCAGGGAGGGAAGAATTGGATAATCTCCCCCTTAAAAACGAGGACATATGCAATAAAGGAAGGTTACAGAAAAGATAATCACAGAGTAAAATAGGAGGACTTTTAGCAAAGATACGAATTGGGTGTTGGGGGGCGGTGGGGGAAGGGGGATGCCCCATGACAGGTTATCTCCATTAGAAGAGAAGTGGTCTTTGGTGAAACCAGAAGAGAGAAGCTCTGCCCACACACGCCCACGCAGAGGAGACCTGGGATCTGGGCAAATGGTCTCGGCCCAGCTGGACTCCAGGACTGAGCTGCCCCGGAGGGGGAAGCTGCATGGTGCTGGGATCCACAGCTAAGACCCATGGCAGTGTGCCTCCAGGGCCAGCATCAGCTGTACCCAAGCTGCAACAGCGGGCAGTTCCAGCCACTGTTGTGGCCTGGGAGTGAAGAGCCTGAGTTCCGGAGACAGACTGGGATGGAATCCTGGTTCTCCCACCTTCCAGCTACTGGGTGCTCTGGATAGAGCTCAGTACACAAGTGCTAACTCAGTACTAGCTGTCCTCCTGTGGCCCTTCCCCCACTCTTCTCCTCTAGTCAGTTTTGTTCCATCCACTGAGTTCTAGGATCAGCCTCGATTCATCCGAGACTAGAATTCTGCCCACAACTCCATCCCCACGAACAGCCGGGCATCCCTGAGGCCTTCAGCTGTCTGCCCACCACCGCCATACTTCCTGCCTGTGGCTAGATTCCCTCAGGGCTAGGTTTCTCTCAGCCTTTACTCAACACTGTGGGAAAGATGCGGCACCAGCTATGACCTGGCCCGCTGTTCATCCTGCAACTGGACATATAACCGTATCACCTGCCACCCCCCCCCCCCCCGCCACACACACACACACACACACACACACACACACACACACAGTCTGAAAGATGCCTGTTTCTTTCGCAACATACGGTACTCTAGCACCAACTTAGTTTGTTTCCAGTCTCCTCCCTCCAAGCCAGCTTGCCAGCTGTTGCCTCCAGTTGCACGGATAAGCCTTTAAACAGCCATTGCCGATTTCTAATTTACGGTGGGAGCGGGAACTCAAGCCATGCTTATTAAAAATTATATACTAAGCAGCAGCCATACAAGGTAGGAGGCTGAGAAGTAAAGAGCTGGGCTCTAGTTCAAGTCGACTGACTGCTGCAAGTTTTTCCTTTACCTCCGCGTATAAAACCATATTCCAAGGTGAAGTGTACCAGAAGCGCCACCTCCTGAAGTTCAAATGTCACTACACCTTTCTGCCATCCAGTGTCTGCACCGGTATTTCAAAAATATTTCAACAGATATTTACGAAATGCTATGTACAAGGCCATATTGTACCAGCAACGTCACTAAATGTGGCCTCTGCCCTTCTCCTTAGCTATGTGCGGAATCAGCCATTCTCCTCGCTCTCCCCGACAGCTCTGGGCTGTTGTCCCCAGCCTGGTAAGGCCCCATGCCCCTGGCACGGTCACTTAGCTTTTCTGTTGTTGTTCATCCCAGCCTCCTGCACAGTCTCCTCAAACTTAACAGGTTAAAAAATGAACTTTTCTTTTTCTCCAGATCAACTCTCCTCTAGCCTGGTCCTTGGCTGTCATGGATAGTTCATCCTCATACCCTCCCACACTTGAACTCCTGTGGAACTCTCCCGGACTATCGGCGCTTCTTCTTCTCCCACAGGCACGGTCAGGTCTTGTGGATTCCTGCTTCTTCCCCAGAGACAGAGGACTGTGTGACTTGATAAAATCTGCCCCACTTACCACCATAAAATGTACTGTGGCCTGGCGCTTTCGCTCTGGATGAGGACTATTCCCCAGGCTCACTCACCTCCACCCCCAACTCTGGCTCTACGCCTTGCCTTTTGCTGCTCTTCTGCCCTTGGAAACCCACCCTCCTGGCTACATACTCTTTCTGGAACTGAAGCCCTTCTCAGGATATGACGCATAGTATGATCACCAGGCTCTCAATACAGAGCCCCAACAAGCACGCCTGATACCACCCTTTATCTTTCCATTTGTCAGAGAAGATGGGTGGTACCACCAGACACGGGTGGGACTTCACCTTATAATCCGAGAAATCATAGATTTGTTGACATTGAATTACGTGCATCCCCAAGATGCTGAGTTGGCAAGTAGGCATTCGCAGCAGAAGAGCAGTGAACCTGAGACAGACTTCACCTCTCCCATGGTGTTGCCCAGGGTGCTGCTGCTGTCCCAGCCAATGGTAACTTTCTTTCAGGAAGCAACTTCGCCTTGACTGCAGAGTGGCCCTGACCAAAAGGAGGCAACGATGAATGCTCCTCCCTCATTCCCTGGGCCAGGAAAGGCACTGTATGCGGCACGGTTATCCAAGCGTATCCCACACCACTTCACATTTCTGCCACGCTACAAAGAAGAACAAAGTATCTACCACCTGGAAAATTGACCTAAATGTTCTTACACTGACTTGAAATTTGGGGCTAGAAGTAATTGGAAAACCAACACTATGCTTTTAACCAACAGACACTATTAAAATATAAAGTGATCATTTTTAAATGTTGGTCTTAATACCATCTAAAATGATGCCGTATACGAGATCTTAGGAACTACCGATTTAATGGAAACCATCTGGCACAAAATTTTTCCTACTGCTGGAAATTCTATCACTAAAATGTAATTAGTCTTAAAAGCTTAAATTGAACCGTAACAAAAACAGTACAGAATACATGTGGACTAATGCCATTTCATAGTAAAACCAAACAGGTAAAACTAAACAATGTATGTTTAGGGATATATTCATGTATGGTACGCTAGAAAGACAATCCAAGTAATGAAATGCAAAATACTTTTCAGTTATGAGAACAGTCTTCCTATAGAATTTCTTTACTCAAGTGAATCTTAACAGATTAATTCTAAAAACATAAACATGAGTACAGTTTTAACATGGTTTGCTTCCACAACACATGTTGAAATTAGCAATTTAAGAGATTCCTACATTAGACTGTAAGCAGTTTAAGAGCAGGGCCTGTGTTTTACGCTTCTTGTTCCCAGGACAAAAACAAACAACAACAACAAATTACAGACAAATCAGTTAAAGGTCTCACAGGCCATAAAAGCACCCATCTCGGTCTATGGTGCCTGATTTATAAAAAAGAGGACATTGAAGAATGGTCAAGAAAGGATGTCATTTTAATACAACAGTGCTAAGTCAACTGAATGGCCAGATGAAAAAAAAAAAAAAAAAAAAAAATGTGTACCCTACATGAAAATCCAGGTTATAGATGTAAATGTGAAAAGGCTTCTAAAGCATAACAGAATATATTCATAATTTTAGATTAGGCAAAAGAAAATTTTTTTAATTTTATTTTTTAAAATTTACACCCAAATTAGTTAGCATATAGTGCAACAATGATTTCATGAGTAGATTTCTTAGTGCCACTTACCCATTTAGCCCATCCCCCCTCCGACAAACCCTCCAGCAACCCTTAGTTTGTTCTCTGTATTTATGGGTACAAGGCAATCAAAAATAATGAAACCTTGCCATTTGCAACTACGTGGATGGAACTGGAGGGTAGGTATTATGCTAAGTGAAATTAGTCAGAGAAAGACAAAAATCATATGGCTTCACTCATATGAGGAATTTAAGAGACAAAACAGATGAACATAAGGGAAGGGAAACAAAAATAATTTAAAAACAGGGAGGCAAAAGAAATTTATAAAGAACACCAAAAACATTAACTATAAAGGAAATCGACTAATTAGACTACATTAAAACTATTTCTATGAAAAAGAACCTGTTAGGAGAATGAAAAAGCACTAAGAAAACCTAACCAACAGACTTTGATTTAGAATAGATTTAAGAATTCCCACACATCAACAATAAAAAGAGGAGTGCCTGGGTGGCTCAGTTGGTTAAGCATCTCACTCTTGGTTTTGGCTCAGGTCACGATTTCACAGTTTGTAGGTTCGAGTCCCACGTCGGCCTCTACACCGACAGCACAGAGCCTGGTTGGGACTCTCTCTCCCTGTCTCTCTGCCCCTCCCCTGCTTGCTCTCTCTCTGGCTCAAAAAATAAATAAATAAATAAAATAATTAAAAAAAAAAAAAACAAAAAAAACTTAAAAATACCAGCAACTCAAGAGAAACTGAGACAAGACACATGAGCAGACTCTTCCCCAAAGAGAATATCCAAGTGGCCAATATTAAAATATACGAAAAGATGCTCAACCTATACAGGCATCATGGAAATTCTAAGTCAATGAGACACTACTACATACCCAACAGAATGACTAAATTAAAACCATATTTAAAGCTGACACAATAGGGGTGCCTGGGTGGCACAGTGGGTTAAGCGTCCGACTTCAGCCAGGTCACGATCTCGCGGTCCGTGAGTTCGAGCCCCGCGTCAGGCTCTGGGCTGATGGCTCGGAGCCTGGAGCCTGTTTCCGATTCTGTGTCTCCCTCTCTCTCTGCCCCTCCCCCGTTCATGCTCTGTCTCTCTCTGTCCCAAAAATGAAAAAAAAAAAAAAAAAAAAAAAAGAATATTTCAACCTAAAGCTGACACAATAGGAATTATTGGGAAGTATGGGAAACAACTGATGCATTCATACACCACGTGTGGAAGTATAAACTGACATAACCAGTGTGGGAAAAATTTAGCAAGATCTCCTAAATGTACTCTCCAAAACAACACTTCCACTCCCAGGCATGTAGCCAACAGAAGTATACACATGTGCACCAAAAGAGACGTACAAGAAAGTTCACAGCAGTATTGATTATAACAGACCCAAAGTGGAAACAACCAAATCTCTACCACCAGCAGAGTAATTATGGAATATTACTAAAATGGAATTTATACAACAATGAACATGAATTTATACAACATGAACGAGCCATTGCTATGAACACCACCATGAATGGGCCTCACAAAGCTAATGCTGACAGAAGACAAAGAGAGTAAAGTTCCATTTATAAAAAGCAAAAATGGTCAGAACTATTCTATAGGGATGGGATGGGAATTTGGGGTGGGGGAGAGAGGAAGGTAGCAACTGGAAGGGAATATAAAAGAGGCTTGTGGGGGTGCTGGTAATACTCCATTTCTTTTATATTAACTATGTAAAAATTCACCCAGTTGTACTTTCATCATCTTAATTGTAGGTTTCTTATAACTGTATGCACTTGCCTATACGTAGCTTATATTTCAATTTAAAAGTTCCTTTAAAAAAAAATTACACGAATGAAATAAAAGCCCCTTACAAGGCACAGAAAGTTATGCAGTTTGCCCCAGGAGACCATTAAGAAACCAAATACTAAGGGATGTATTTCACGCAGGAAGAAAGAGATCCCGAGTGATACAAGAATTGAGCAACAGGGTAAAAGAACAGTGAATGTGTGGCTAAAAGTAAATATGAAGGGTGTAAAACAATAAAAGTAATTTCCCACGAAATATAAAAACAACAATGGTAAAATTAAAATAGATCAAAACAACTTGAAGGAATCTCAAGAAAATTAGGCTGAATGAAAACAGTCAATTTCAAAAGATTAGATACTACATGGTTTCATTTATATCAAGTTCTTGAAAACACAAAATTAGAAGTGAAGAATAGGTTAGTGGTTGTCAGGAGTTAGAGAAGCAAGGGTCTGTGGCTAAACAAGGACAGCACAAAGGATCTTTCTGATGAAACTGTTCTCGATCTGGACAATAGCCCTATATGTGATAGAGCAGAGAACAAAGTACACCCACACACCTGTGCATATAAACCTGGTAAAACCTGAACAAAATCAGTGGATCGCATTCATGTCTGTCTGTTTCCTGGCTCTGATACTGTATTTTAGTTTTGAAAGATGTTACCATTGGGAGAAACTGAGTAAAGAGTGCAGGAATCTCTTTGTATTATTTCTTTACAATTGAATGTGAATCTACATTGTCTCAAAATGAGAGGAAAGCGAAGAAATAAATTTAGATAGGCTATAATAGCAGAACTCCAGAGGAATTAAAGTATTCTAAAGTTCTTGTATCTCCCAGGAGGTAAACTTGAGACTTTCAGGACTTAAATATGCATGTTTAAGATTAGTAGGATAGCCACTGAAAAATTAAAAAACAGAGGACTTCCAAATGACTAGAGAAGAAAAAACATCCCCCCAGTCCAAAGAGGGTAGGAAATCAGGGGAGAGGGGAAACAAGTAGAAAACATAAAACAAGATGATCAAACATGTACCATACACATCAAACACACAACCACATAGACAGGATCCAAAAACAGGATAGGTAATAAATGCAAACTGACTAAATGATTCAGTTAAAAATTGTTAAATCCAATCCCATACTGTTTACAAGAGTCTGATCTAAAATGTAGAGATACATGGGGCGCCTGAGTGGCTCAGTTCGTTAAGTGTCTGACTTCAGCACAGGTCATGATCTCACAGCTTGTGAGTTCGAGCCCCATGATGGGCTCTGTGCTGACAGCTCGGAGCCTGGAGCCTGCTTAGGATCCTGTCTTCCTCTCTCTCTGCCCCCCTGCCACTTGCGTTTGGGGTCTCGCTCTCTCAAATATAAGTAAACATTAAAATATAAAGATAAAGGAGGGTTGAAGAATATTGTAATATACATGTAACATACACATACGCACAGTAGAGTGCAGCTGAAGCCACTGTAGCTATTTTAATCATTTGCACAGTTGACAAGATACATAAATAAGGAAAACATTTAAATAGAAATTCAAGGGGCACCTGGGTGGCTCAGTCAGTTAAGCTTCCGACTTCGGCTCAGGTCATAATCTCACAGTCCGTGAGTTCGAGCCCCGCGTCGGGCTGTGTGCTGCTGACAGCTCAGAGCCTGGAGCCTGCTTCGGATTCTGTGTCTCCCTTGCTCTCTACCCCTCCTCCACTCACTCCCTGTCTACCTCTCTCTCTCTCTCTCTCTCTCTCTCTCTCTCTCAAAAATAAACACTAAAAAATAAATAGGAATTCAAATTATAAAAAAAAAAATATTATTTGAAATCCTATGCCCCAAATATAGTCCCAAAACTGAAAGCCAAAGTTGACAGAATAGGAGGAGATAGACAAATCCATAATCATAGTGGGATACTTAACATCTCATAGGCAATAGAAAAAGTAAAAAATAGGATACTGAAGATTTTAACAAAATTATGAAAAAAGACTCAATGGACACGTATAGAACACAGTATCTTAACAACAGCAAAAAGAGACTTCCTTTCGTGTAAGTGTGAAACAATTTCAAAAAATTAACCACGTTTCAGTGGCAAAGAAATTTTAAACAAGCAGAATACAGATCATAATCTCTAACAATAAGCTAACAATGAGAAACAAAGAATGAGAAGGTCCGCATTTTAGAAATTGAGGCACACACTTATAAGTAACCCATAGTTCAAAGATCAAATTACAAGGAAAATTCATGATCAGTTCTACATATCAAAAACTGTATGAGATTCCTGGGTGGCTCAGTTGGTTAAGCATCCCGCTTCAGCTCAGGTCATGATCTCACAGTCCATGAGTTCGAGCCCCACGTCGGGCTCTGTGCTGACAGCTCACAGCCTGGAGCCTGCTTTGGATTCTGTGTCTCCCTCTCTCTCTGCCCCTCCCCTGCTCATGCTCTGTTTCTGTCTCAAAAATAAATAAAAACATTTTTAAAAATTTAAAAATTGTGGGATACAGCCGAATCCATTCTTAAAAGTAAATTTATGGTCTTAAACATGTACTTTAGAAAAACACTGAAAAGTAGAATCAATGAACTAAGCATCAGTCAGTAAATGAGTAGAAGATAAACTCCCAAAGAAACAGGAAAGACACAACAGAAATGAACAAAATACAAAAGAAACCCATAATAGAATCAACCAAGCTAACTATCGGTTCTTTAAGAAGAATAAAATTCACAAACCTTTAGCAAGAGTTAGCAAGGAAAAAAAAAATTAACAGCACACAAAGAGGATCATACTCTAGATCAGAAGACTTCCAAAAGATAATATGCAATTATAATCTTATGCCAAAAGATTGTATAGATGAAACACAATTTCTCCAGAAAAAAGGTAGAAAAACTGACAAATTTTCTACATAGCAAACACACTATATCAGTAGTCAAAACCTTCCCTTAACATTTCCATGTTCCTATGGCTTCACCAAAATGGTCCATGAAACATACAAGTATAAAAAAACAAAACAAAAACAAACAAACAAAAAAAAAAAACGAACTCTCTCAGAGAACAGAAAAAGAAACACTCCCCAGTTCATTTTATCAGGTTAAAATAAAAATAACCTTGATACCAAAACCCAACAAGGGAAGTGTAAGAAAAGATACTTATAGGCCTGCTGTTATTCAATGTGGATGAAAAGGTATTTTTAAAATGTGTTGAGGCGCCTGGGTGACTCAGTCGGTTGAGTGTCCGATTTCGGCTCAGGTCATGATCTCACAGTTCGTGGGTTCGAGTGTTGCCTCGGGCTCTGTGCCGACCGCTCAGAGCCTGGAGCCTGCTGCAGATTCTGTGTCTCCCTCTCTCTCTGCCCCTCCCCTGCTCATGCTCTGTCTCAAAAATAAATAAAACATTAAAAAAATTAAAAAAAAAAAATAAAGTGTGTTGAGAGTTTATGGTGCTGGCCAAGATGTGGGATTCATGTGACAGCCCATCCTTCTCCCTGATTACAATGAGAAACTCTAGACAAAATACAAGTGGCAATGGCTCAAGGACCTAAAAAGGAAATAGCAAGCAAATTAAGTAGCAAGCAAACTGAGACAAAGTCAAAACGTGGAAGAATTACCAATAGGGCAGGATGCAACCAACAGACTATATTCTAGGTCATAAAACCAACCCCAACAATGTTAAACAATTGAAACGGAAATCAAGCCAAGTACATTTTCTGATAACAGAATTAAACCAGAAACCAACAAATATTTCTGGAACATTGCCAAGTACATGGAAATTAAACAATGTACCTTTTCTTTCTTTTTTTTAAGTGTCTATTCAGGGGCACCTGGGTGGCTCAGTCGGTTGAGTGTCTGACTTCAGCTGGGGTCACGATCTTGCAGTTCGTGAATTCGAGCCCCATGTCAGGCTCTGTGCTGACAGCTGAGAGATCAGGGCCTGGAACCTGCTTCAGATTCTG
Source organism: Panthera onca (assembly GCF_046562875.1). Lineage (NCBI taxonomy): Eukaryota > Metazoa > Chordata > Mammalia > Carnivora > Felidae > Panthera > Panthera onca. The sequence goes on from NC_138349.1 coordinate 6,572,671, forward strand.
TGTCTGACTCACTCCTACTTGCCCTCTCAAAAAAAAAAAAAAAAAAAAAAAAAAAACATTAAAAAAATTTTTTTTAATGTTTGTTCGTTTGAGAGAAAACACACAAACAGGGGAGAGGGGTAGAGAGAGAGAACCCCGAGCAGGCTCCACACTGTCCATACAGAGCCCAATGTGGTCTCAATCTAACCAATCAGGAGCCGGATGCTTAACTGACTAAACCACTCAGGTGCCCCCTTTTTGTTTTCTTTTTTAAGGTAGGCTTCACTCCCAGCAGGGAGCCCAAAACAGGGCTTGAACTCACAACCCTGAGATCAAGACCTCGGCTGAATTCAAGAGTCAGACACTTCCTCCCCTCACATATGTTCATCTTTTCTGTTGGTTAAATTCCGTATGAGTGAAATTATGTGGGATTGGTCTTTCTCTAACTTCTTTCACTTAGCCTAATACGCTTTAGCTCCATTGACATAATCGCAAATGGCAAAAAAATTTTGATTGCTGAGTAATATTCCAGCGTGTGTGTGTCTGTGTGTGTGTGTACACAACATCTTTATCCATTCATCAGTCGATAGACATTTGGGCTCTTTCCATACTTTGGCTATTGTACATGATACTGCTATAACCACTGGGTGCATGTATCCCTTCAAATCTGTATTTTTGTATCCTTTGGAGAAATACCTACTAGTGCAATTGCTGAATCATAGGGTAGCTCTATTTTTAACTTTCTGGGCAAACTCCATACCGTTTTCCAGAGCGGCTACACCAGTTTGCATCCCCACCAACAGTGCAAGAGAGGGTTCCCCTTTCTCTGCATCCTCACCAACACCTGTTGCTTCTCGTGTTAATTTTAGCCATTATGACCAGTCTGAGATAGTATCTCATTGTGGTTTTGTATTTCCCGGATGATCACTGACGTTGAACATCTTTTCATGTGTCTCCCAGAGGTCTTCTTTGGAAAAGCATCTATTCATGTCTTCTGCCCATTTCTTAACTGGATTATTTGTTTTGGGGGTATTGAGTGTGTTAAGTTCTTCATAGATTTTGGATACTAACCCTTTATCCAATACGCCATTTGCAATATCTTCTCCCATTCTGTAGGCCACCTTTTAGTTTAGTTGATGGTTCCCTTTTCTGTTCAGAAGCTTTTTACCTGGATGAGGTCCTAGTAGTTCATTTTTGCTTTTGTTTCCCTTACCTCTAGAGACATGTCTAGTAAGAAGTTTCTGTGGCCAAGGTCAAAGAGGTTGCTGCCTGTGTTCTCCTCTAGGATTTTGTATATAGTGTAAAAGGGCGGGGGTGCAGGGGCATGGAAACAGACCACAAGAGATTCTGAACCATGGAGATAAACTGAGGGTTGATGGAGGGAAGTAGGCAGGGGATGGGCTAGATGGGTGACGGGTATTAAGGAGGCCACTGTTGTGATGACCACTGGGTGTTGTATGCAAGTGAGGAGTCCCTAAATTCTACTACTGAAACCAATATTGCACTGTATGTTGACTAACTAGAATTTGAATTAAAATTTGGGGGGGGGGGGGTGGTGGGAAAAGTCAGACACTTAACCGACTGAGCCACCCAGGCACACCTCAACAATGTTCTTGTAAAGGCTGTGTGGGTCAAAGAGGAGATCTCAAGGAGAACCAGAAAATATTTTGAGCTGAACAAACATAATCAACTTATCCAAATTTGTGCTAAGAGGAAAATTCATAGCACTAAGTTATTACATCAGAAAAGTATCATCTAAGTATCTACTTCAAGCAGAGAAAAGCAGAATAAACCCCAAGTCAAGCAGAAGACTATATAGAAGACAAATCAGTAAAATTTAAAACAGAAAATTGGAAAAGTCAACGAGATCCAAAGCTGGTTGTTTGAAGAAATCAAATGGTTAAAGCTCTAGGCAGACTGACCAAGAAAAAGGGAGAAACACAGATTACCAACAGCCAGAATAAAGAAAGGGGGCATGTTCCAGGCCCTACAGACATTAGACTAATAAAAGATACTACTAAAAAGAACTTTGTTTAGAAAGCCTGCAGATTAGATGAAATAGATCAGCCCCTTGAAAGACAAATTACTGGGGGCGCCTGGGTGGCTCTGTCAGTTGAGCATCTGGCTCTTGATTTCGGCTCAGGTCATGACCTCATGGTTCACGAGACTGAGCCCTATGTCGGTCTCTGTGCTGACCATGCAAGCCTGCTTGGGATTCTCTCTCTCCCTGCCCCTCCCCAGCTTGCGTGCACACGCGTGCTCTCTCTCTCAAAATAATGCACGTTTTTTTAAAAATTAAACATTAACAATTCGAACAATTTACAATAGCACTGAAAATGCAATGAAACTAGTAATCAATCTATGAAACATGTGAGGCCTTAATAGAAAAAAATCATAGCATTTTAGAATGTACCACAGACATAAGAAATGAGGAACTAAATGAAGCTCGGAGATTGGAAAATTCGCTACCATAAAGCTCTCCGCAGAATGACCTATCGATATATGGAAACCAATTTAAATTAAAAAAAAAAAGAAAGAAAAAAAAAAGAAAAAAAAAAGAATGACCTATCGATTTAATCCCAATGGAAATCTCAACAACTTTTGTGAAAATACAAATTTTAGAATCGACTTCGCAGTTAAGTGCACAAGGCCAAGAGCAGCCAAGATCAAGAGAGGGGAAACAGGGAGATGCACCCAAGGATTTTCTGATTCATGGAGGAAATAATCAGATGGGCCGTGAAATTAGTACGTAGCACCACGAAAGAACAAAAGTGGACATCCCCCAAATTTGCTTTGAAATAAACAGGGTTCTTTAATACATTGAAAGCTGATTTTTAATTGGATATAAACCCATACAAGCCTTAACCAAAAAGCCTCACCTAATATCAAAGCCTTAATCTGCTGATAGACTGGAGTTCTGGCAAGCAGTGTGCAAAACCATTGCTAGAAGCTTTGCACCACTGCTCCCTGGCGTACCTGCTTCCCAGGGCTCGCTCTGGGCCAACAGCAAACACAGTGGCCGAGCCCAACTCGGACACATTTGCTATTTAGGACGATGGTCTTCACAGTGTTTGTTGACCCTGTACATAAGTCACATAGAAAACCCGAAGTATATATGGCCTTCTGCCCAAAAACAATCATTCCATAGTATCTGCATTTATTACTAGGACTACTCCAGGAGACAGAAAAAAAGATTACAAAGTTTTACCCCAGAAAACATTTTCAGAAAAAACAACAAACAAAACCTTCCTGAAATTTTCTACTTAATAAATCTACCGAATAGGGAGGGCTGAAAAACAATTCATCCAGGTGTCTCATCAAAATGGCTATCAGGACACATTTCACTTTTTCACAAAAGTCACAGCTCACTTTTACACTGAGCTAACGTACCACCGCGGTTCTGAGACTCAGAGGCCAGAGTTTCAAGGTTCAGGCTGCACTTGAATTTCAGAAAAATAAAAGGCAAAACGTACAGGCTAAATGTATGGCTTTCTTCTCCTGCATCCTGTACCGAGTCTGTTCAGTGTCTGAAATTACTTGTTATGTTCGCCAGCGCCCCTCGGCAAGGGGAAAAAACACAGGGAGTTAAAAATTTTTTTCTTGAACAAAGTTTCAATGGTTCTGTGCTGATCAATTACAAAGTAGTAATCTTAGAGATTTTTAAATCATCTTTTCATTTAAGGATGAAGATGCTGAACATTATTTAGCTTAAATTTCTCCCATTAAGTGGCAAAAGTTTTTTACGCATATTTTCCTGATTTTCTATAAAAAAGGGGAATTTTTTTTTCTTTAAAGCACAGTTCTGTGCAAGAGGCAGCAGTTACCGCCCGAGTCTATATGCTTCCCCTGCACTTTGAGACATGGTCTCAACGTCCTCTGTCTGTTGACCGGATCGGTTGAGAAATCTCAACTCTAGTCACCGTCGGGGCACCTGGGTGGCTTGGTGGGTTAGGCATCCAACTCTCGGTTTCGGCTCATGTCATGAGCGAGAGGATCTTGAGCAGGATCCGCGCCCCGTGTGGAACCTGACCCGAGGCTCGAGCCCATGACCCTGGGATCGTGACTTTGGCTGAAATCGAGACTCGGACGCTCAACCGACTCAGCCAGCCAAGCGCCCCGCTGTAACCGTTTTATGTATACAGCTTAGCGGTGTTTTGGACGCTCACGTTACTGAACAACTATCACTTCTACCCATCTCCACAACTTTCTTTTTTAAATTTTTTTTTTTTCAACGTTTTTTATTTATTTTTGGGACAGAGAGAGACAGAGCATGAACGGGGGAGGGGCAGAGAGAGAGGGAGACACAGAATCGGAAACAGGCTCCAGGCTCCGAGCCATCAGCCCAGAGCCCGACGCGGGGCCCGAACCCACGGACCGCGAGATCGTGACCTGGCTGAAGTCGGATGCTTAACCGACTGCGCCACCCAGGCGCCCCTCTTTTTTAATCTTAAGCTAAAATCCTATGCTTAGCCACCAAACAGCACCCGCGCCTCCTTTTCCCTAGCTGCTGGCAAGCTCTACTCTACATTCTAGGTCTATGGATTTGACTGCTCTAGGGAAGAGGAGAACTAAATTTCCAGGCCCACGTTAGAGGCACTCCAGCCCCAGGTGCCAGATCAGCAAACCCAACTTTTGTGTTCCAGTAACTGCTCCCACTTGACCAGAAATGCCAAATGCTGAGCCAGCTCTGGGCTCTACTTATTTCCGCCTAGAGCTTTCTAAATAAGGTCACATATGCACCCCAGCCAATCACGCCCTGCCCTGCATGGTTCCTCTAAAGCTCTATAAAACTCACTCTCGCCCAAAATGCCTCAGGAAGAGTATCCCACTGCTTGAGAGACACAGTAGTCCCCCCTCGGTGGCTTATTTGCTCTTAAACAAAGGACAAGCATTCCTAAATTATTTTTGTCCTTTGACAGTAGAATCAGACAGCATTTATCCTTTTGTGACTGGCTTATTTCACTTGGCGTATGGTCTTCAAGGTCCATCCAGGCCGTAGCCTGCTTGCCTTTTTATGGCTGAAACGTATCCCGTTTTATGTATAAACCCTTTGCTTATCTGTTCATCTGATGATGGACACCGGAGTTGTTCATCTCTTGGCTGTTATAAATAATGAAGTGGCAAGCTTTTTTTTAACTATAGATTCCCCCCCCCCCCCACATATACACATTACACAATCAATATAGTTTGCCCCGGGTCCATAAAGGTTGTCCTCTAGACTACCTTCTCCACGAAATGCGCACAGCTCCTACTTTCCATTGATAAAAATCTTATTTAAAAACCTCTCATTCCTTTTTCATACCCAGAGGAACAAAATAGTATAACTGTGAGGAAAGAAGCAAACAGCTAATCACAGTTATTACAAACTGTGTAGTTAATAGAGAGCAATCTAAAATTTGAAAACGCCGGTCACTTATAAATTATAGGGGAAAAAAAAAATCTGTGCTTCAGTGGGAAAAAATATGCAACGTTCACATCACGCCCTTTCAGGTCTTCCAGTCTTGTCTTGCACAGCCTGGTTCACGCTAAGTTGAACAGAACCAGTGGTAACAGAGGATGTAAATGAATCTGTCCCCCAGAGGGGCAATTCTCCCCACACAGGGCAAAGCCGCTTTTGCATCATCGTCAAGTTTAATATTCCTGGATTGATTCCTGGTAGAACTCGATCTACCCGTCTTTCCCAAGGTTCTGCCAACCGCTTCCAGTCTCCCTGGCTCCTTCTCACCAAACCTCCCGCAGATGGGATACAAGTTCATTGCCAGAAATGCTCTCATTTCACCTCCGTGCCTCACCCAACCCAGGAGCTCGCAAACCACACTTCTGAGGACAACCACCCTCCTCCCCTACCCTTGCACAGTCAATCGAATCTTCAGGAAGTCAAAGGAAGCCCACAGAGAAATAGGAGACCAGACCTCAGATCATAGACCTTCCACTTGAACAATAGGTCCCAAATTAATTCCCGGAGGTGGGGGTGGGGGTGGGGGGATCTTAGCTATTACAGTGGCCTTTCAAAGCTCAAGGTTATCTGAATATTTAATTCCCTTCAATGTATTTAATTTTTCTCAGCATTTTTCTCCCTGGGGAAAAATGATGAAAATATGGTAAAGAAACACTGCCTTGGGTCAATGTTTCTTTATCCATAGCACTAGAAGTTTCCTCTCATCTTGGACGTTTTCAATCCTGCCCGCACTTCCATTTACTTATTCAATCCTTAAGGCCCTAACGAAGTGTCTACGCTGCGAAAATGCTGGTGACACAGTGAACAGGCAGGTGTGATTCCTGTACTCCTGGGGCTTTTACCACCTAGCTGAGGCAGGGAGTGGGGTGTGGAAATTGCCACATAAGAGATTGCAGAGTTGTTGTTTTTTTTTTAAGGCATAAAGATAGGCACAGTGGAGCTTTGGAAAACGAAAAAGCAATGGAAGTTTAGACTGTTACACGTTCTGTGTTGGGGGAAAAAAAAAAATACTGTCCATAGGAAATTGATTTCCTAAGGGAGAAGAGTAGTGTCCCACACTGTAGTGGGGAGGTAGGGAGTTTAGAAATACTAGTTCTAATGCTAATTTAAATGTCCTTGGGACGACCACATGTCTGTACATTCGTTCATTTTTTTTTCCTTTTTATTATTGTTTAATATAATTGATGGTCAAACTGGCTTACATACAACACCCAGGGCTTATCCCGATATTAGTTCATCTTTATCTAAAATTAACTCAAGCTGAAGAGATGCCATTTGGAAGCAGTGGTGTGGCCAGCATGATCACCGGGAGAAAGCTCTAGGAGAAACAGCTGGGACAAACAGACCTGACTCTCGCGCTAACAGCCTCAGTGCTCCCGCGTCATCACGTTCTCCTGCGTAACCACGTTCCCATCATGTGTACCTCAGGTTCCAGTCGTGGGTCATTAAGTCACGACCCACGATGATCAACAAATCGGCACATGAAGCACCAGGCCCTTGGACAGCATGCGTCACAGACGCGCCCTCCTGTTGGTGGACCGCGAAACGACTCACAGTTAGGTCTCATGTGGAATAAGAGACCATCAGAAAGTGGGCACACGCGATCAGAAAAGGATGGAGAAGCACCAGTCTGTCTTCAGAGTCTTCGTGGGGTATTAACTGCCACCGATTCAGAATGACAAGAGGACAGAAGTCATGGGTTTCTCTTAAAAGGCTTCATCCTGGGGGTGCCTGGGTGGCTCAGTCGGTTAAGCCTCCGACTTCAGCTCAGGTCACGATCTCACAGTATGTGAGTTCGAGCCCCGCGTCGGGTTCTGGGCTGATGGCTAGAGCCTGCTTCCGATTCTGTGTCTCCCTCTCTCTCTGCCCCTCCCCGGTTCATGCTCTGTCTCTCTCTGTCTCAAAAACAAATAAACGTTTAAAAAAAAAAAAAAAAACAAAAAACAAAAAACAAAAAAAAACTTCATCCTGTTGTACCCCTGTCCGTAACCAAAGAAGTTTCATAATTAGGCTCATTGCCAATAGATTTGTTTTGTCTTTCCAGGACTTACTATACTTAGGTTGTGGGGCACCTGGGTGGCCCAGTCGGTTAAGCGTCTGGCTTCGGCTCAGGTCATGACCTCACAGTCCCGGAGTTGGAGCCCCGCGTCGGGCTCGGTGCTGACCCCTCAGAGCCTGGAACCCGCCTCGGATTCTATCTCCCTCTCTCTCTGCCCCTCCCCCACTCTCACGCTGTCCCTCTCGCTCTCTCAAAAATAAACATTAAAAAAAAAATACTTAAGCTCTGTGGTCTCTTGCAAGTTTTGAAAATTCTGCATGTGCACACTGATGCTCATTGAGGCTAAGCGCTATGTAGTTAAGTTTTAGCTAACTGGGGCGCCTGGGTGGCGCAGTCGGTTAAGCGTCCGACTTCAGCCAGGTCACGATCTCGCGGTCCGTGAGTTCGAGCCCCGCGTCAGGCTCTGGGCTGATGGCTCAGAGCCTGGAGCCTGTTTCCGATTCTGTGTCTCCCTCTCTCTCTGCCCCTCCCCCGTTCATGCTCTGTCTCTCTCTGTCCCAAAACTAAAAAAAAAAAAAAAAAAAAAAAGTTGATAAAAAAAAAAAAGTTTTAGCTAACAGCTTACGTGATGACCCAGGAGATTTCTCGGGTCAGAACTTTTGCCAAACAACGTTTTTAATTAAATTTCAAACCAACCGGGTTACATTATAAACAAAAGAAACGAATTTAAAACAACGAAACGTCTCCACCGTCTTTTAGGAAAAGGGACAGCTTTTTCGTTCTGTGAAGTTTTAAGATCTCAAAAACAGGAAAACACAGCACTGGCAGTGTAAATAGATAGGGAGAAACCTAAGGAACCATTCCCAAGCTAAGAGAAGGAAGGAGGTGGAAGTTTCTAGAGGTTTCATCCTTTACCGGAAAAGCAGAAGGTTACAGTCTGCGGCGCGGCTGTTCATCCTTAAATAGGGCACAAACAAGTTTTTGAGCCCTACCTCCAGGAGCGGGGATCGTGTTGCTGTTAAAGGGGAAAGGTCTGCGGTAGCTGTCTGGGGCACAGAGGCAGGGGGAGGCCACCCGTGGGTGATCCCACCTTCCATCCATCAGTCAAACAGCAACAAAAAGGGGGGGCAGGGGACACAATGAGGGCAGGCAACCATTCCTTAACTCTGCACTCAGCAACGGTTACCATGAAGGATGTTTTTGTCCAAAACAGAGGAAATGTTTTTAGACGTGGTATTTGTTGGATAGAAAGATGGGTAAAATGAATTCTATATAACGTTTCTTGCCCACTATTGCAGAATGGATACCTTTGGATATACATCCTTTTATCATTCTATGAGGAGAGCCCGCTCTATGTAAGGTAATAGGAGGGACACAGGCAAACAGCATGGAATAAAATAGAAACAAGGACTTAGTCCTACCTCTGACGGAGATTCTAAATACGGTGTGCGGATGAGGAGTACGTAGTAATAATTAGCTCGTTCAAAGAAATTAGGGTTTTTCAATTGCTGAACGGTAAAAATCCAAAAGTTTATGCACTCATTGGAGAGGCTGTGGAAGACGTTCTCACAAAAATTACCGTTGGAAGTGGGACTGAACCAAACTAACACTGCCTTTGGGCAATCCTACACCTAGGCGTTTCTCTTGCAAGTATGCTTGCACAAAATGCAAAATGTGCAACGTACGAGATAATTCAATGCAACTCTGTTTATAATCGTAATAGTAGCTGTGCATTTCCTGCGGCTGCTGTAACCGTCTCCCATAAACATAGCTGCTTAAAACAACACAACTTCATTACCTTACAGTTCTGGAGGCCAGAAGTCCACAATGGGTCTCGCCCAGCTAAAATCAAAGGCTTGTTCTTTCCGGAGGTTCTAGGGGAGAGTACATTTCCGAGCCTTTTCCAGCTTCTGGGGGATACCCACATGCTCTGGTTCCAACCTTCTCTCACCCGAAGCACCGCTCACACCTTCATCCTGACTCTAAAGCTCCTGCCTCCCTTTTAAATAAGGACTCTTGTGATTGGTTACATGGGGGCCACCTGGATAATACAGGCTAATCTCCCCTTTTCACCACCCTTAACTTAATCACAGCTGCAGAGCCCATTTGGCCATGAAAGGGGACACATTCACAGGTTCAGGGGATTAAGCTGTTGACATGTTTTTACTCACCCTATCACAGTAGCAAAAGACTAAAGACAAACTGCCTATCAGTGGTGGACTGGTTAAATAAATTATGGCAAATTTATACAATGGAATATTATATAGTTGTTTAAAGTATGAGAAACCATGGTAATAAAAAGAAAGCAAAATATAACGTTAGGTGAAAAAAAAGGAAAGTACAGAACAGAGAGGAATGTAGTATAAATAATATGCTCGTATATATGATTATATATATGTGATATATGATATATATATATATAGACACACATATACATATATAAATAATGGTCTCACAGTGTTTGAGGGTCTGGAGTCTGGGATGCCTCAGCTGGGTGGGTCTGGCTCAGTCTCTTCAGAGATTATGGTGAAGTTGACAGCTGGGGCTGCTGTCCTCTCCCGGCTTGGCTGAGACTGGAGAATCTGCCCACCAGCTCACTCGCTGAGCTCTTGGCAGGAGTCAGTCCTCTCTGATCCTTGGCCCCGTCCGTTCCTTGCCATGTAGGTCTCTCCATAGAATGCTTGAGTGTGTTCATGACATGGCAATTGGTAGGTGATAGAAGAAGAAGAAGAAGAAGAAGAAGAAGAAGAAGAAGAAGAAGAAGAAGAAGACGACGACGACAGAGAGAGAGAGAGGCAGGGAGGGAGAAAGAGAGAGATTGAAGACCAGCCCAAGACAGAAGCCCCAGCCTTTTATAATCTAATCTTGGAAGTGACACACCACTTCTGCCATATGTCATTGGTCACACAGACCGACTCTGGCACAGTGAGGCAGGGTACAGGTGAGAACACCAGGAGGCAGGAAGGCTCACAGGGAGCCATCTTGGAGGCAGGCTACCACAGGTCCTGCGGGGCAGTGCAGGGTAGGGCTCCGGTGAGTCAACATGAGGGAGGGAATAGAAATGTGAATGACTACAGTGAATGTGGAAGGCAAGGAGGAAACAGACGTAATGAGAATCGTAAGTACATACTGGGAAGCAGTGAAAATAAAAACATGGAGAGTGGGGTCTGTGCCAATTACCAACCCCTGAGTCACTATTCTTGCCATGCTCACATCTGGGCTCTAGTCCTAAGCTGAAAAATATTCTCTCCCATCACACTGGAAAATTCTTTCATACATGTTAGCGTCTCTCTTGTGCTAGGAGGTGCCTTAGGGAGGAGGGGCATGTCCTTCATTTTCATACTACCTGCCACCCTCTACCTGTAAGAAGAGCCAAGCTGTGGCTTAAGCAATACAAATTGACCGGCTCCTGTAGCATCAGTCCTGGCAGCCTTGAGAAACGAGTCTTTGTCTTCTTAACAGATTCCCCAACTCCTAAGTACATTTCATTCCAGAACATTCGTCTCTTCTGTTTCAGTGGCAGCAGTGACATTGTATCAGGATACAGAACTGACATCATGGACCTCCTGATAAGACGCAACGAAAGAGACAGAGCATCGTCTGTGTAACGTTACATTCCCGGTACAAATATTTGACTCAAAACACCATGAGGCGACAATCAGACAAATCCAGCATGGAACCTTCTATAAGGTAACCGGCCCGGCCACTTCAAAAATATCAGTGTCGTGAAAGAAACAAAAAAATACGGAGACTGCTCTAAAGAAGACTGAAGGACTAAGACAATTAAATGCCAAGTGTAATCCTGAAAAGGGTCCCAATCATTTAAAAAGAAAAAACCCAACAACAACCATAAAGCACATTATTAAGACAACTGGGAAAATACGAGTAGGGACGGAACATTAGATAATATTATTGTATCAATGTTAAATTTGGGGGTGTATTATTGTGGTATTGTGGTTACAGAAGAAAATGTCCTGGTTCTTGGGAAAAACATGCTAAAGTGTTGAGGACTGAAGTATTATGGTGTGTGCATCTTTCAAATGGTTCAAAAAGTGTGCGTGTGTGTGTGTGTATCTGGGAAGGAAGAGAAAGAGAAAAATCAACTCTGGCATAATGTAAACAGTCAAATCCATGTGAAGACTATGGAAGTGTTCATTGTATGACTTTGAACTGTTCTACGGCTCTGAACATTTTCAAAAAAAAAATAAATAATACACATACACATACACACACAGAACAGAATGCATAAGCATAAGTTAGGACAAGGTGCATATTCATGTAGCTATAGTGCCCAAGGAGACTACGTCCAATCTGAAAAGCCCACCTCATAATTCACAGAGGGGACAAGCTAACCCTGAAATATCCTATCATTACAACTATCTGAGCCACTGAAATCAGGACGTAGATCTTTTCATTTCTTTTTAAATTTTGTTTACAGTTTATTTATTTTTGAGAGGGAGGCAGAGTGGGAATTGGGGAGGGGCAGAGAGAGACGGAGACACAGAATCTGAAGCAGGCTCCAGGCTCCGAGCTGTCAGCACAGGGCCCGACGTGCGGCTCGAACCCACAGACCGTGAGATCATGACCTGAGCCGAAGTCGGACACCCAACTCACTGAGTCCCCAGGCGCCCCATCTTTTAAGTTGATTTATTTTGAGAGACAGAGAGACAGAGAGGGGCATTCGAGCAGGGGAGGGGCAGAGAGAGAGGGAGAGAGAGAGAGAACCCCAAGCAGGCTCTGCACTGTTAACTCATAGTGAAGTTGGCCGTACATCCCCCTACATTGGACCTTTGGCGTTTGCTGAATCATCACCGGGTCGTGGATGACAAACACAAAGCACTATCGTAGAGCTTTGAACGGGCGCACTGAGCTGGGAGACAAAAACACTGGGTTGAATTCCCCCCAAACAACCGAGGCTTAAGGGGTGGTTTCTCCCTAGAGAAAAGGGAGCACAGACATTGAGCCCCCTGAGACCCACTTGACGAACTTGCCGACCACAGAAGAGCAGAAGTCTGGGCGGTGTCGGGTGCCGGGAGCCAAAATGAACCAGAAGGCCTGCTGAAAGGCAAGGGCACTAGTAAAGACCCCGAGTTTTCAGCTCAGATCCCTGAAATGGCTACATCCTAAGAATAAATGCAAACTGAAAATAGACCACCCTCAGCTAAATTAACTGATGACGAAAGTAAATGAAATCCTCTATGGATAACGACTACCAAAACCTCTACGATTTTCACAAAGAATGTTGAGTGTTCGATAAAAAAATAATAATAAAAAAAAAAAAAAATCCAGGAATGCCAAGATACGTGACCAAACAACTGAGAAACAGAAAAGAGAGACGAACCTATAAGTGATTCAGATGTTGGAATGATCCGGCATGAACTTTAAAGGAACAGGCAATATTAGGAGACTCAAGCTTTGAACTAATAGCTGTCTCTTGATTTGGGTTACAAGTGTGGTTATCAGCTGGTTACAGGTGTGTTTACTTTGGGATAATTCATCAACCTGTATATTTAACACCGGGCACTTTCTTGCGCACATGTCATGCTTTAATACAACTTCACAAAAAATAAAAACGTGGGGACTTTGGTTAAATCTGGGCTTGGAGGGAAATTCACAGTCTTCAGTGCACATATTTGAAAAAGTAGGCTGAAAAACAATAAGGTTAGTATCTATCTCAAAAAATATTTTTAATGTTTATTTTTGAGAGAGAGAGAGAGAGAGAGAGAGAGTGGGGGAGGAGTAGAGAGAGGGAGACAGAGGATCTGAAGCAGGCTCTACACTGAGCAGGGCTTGAACTCAGAAACCATGAGATCATGACCTGAACTGAAGCCAGACACTTAACTGACTGACCCACCCAGGCACCCGTCAAAAGCTTTTTAAAAAGGAACAGAAAACTTGGGGCACCTGGGTGGCTCAGTCAGTTAAGCGTCCGACTTCGGCTCAGGTCATGATCTCACAGTTCGTGAGTCCGAGCCCCGTGTCGGGCTCTGTGCTGACAGCTTGGAGCCTGCAGCCTGCCTCAGATTCTGTGTCTCATTCTCTCTCTGCCTGTCCCCCACTTGTGCTCTGTCTCTGTCTCTCAAAAATGAATAAATGTAAAATAAATAAATACATGTTTATTTATATTTGAGAGAGAGAGAGAGCACACGCAAGTTAGCGAGCAGGAGAGGGGCAGAGAGACAGAGACAGGATCTCAAGCAGGCTCCAGGCTCTGAGCTGTCAGCACAGAACCTGATCCGGGGCTCAAATTCATGAACCATGAGATCATGACCTGAGCCGAAGTTAGACACTTAACCAACGAGCCACCCAGCACCACTCTTCCAGGAATTTTAAAATTTCAGGTCTTATGTTTGATCTCTTGATCCATTTCAAGTTAACTTCTAATGGGAGAGTTGAACAGATATATATATTGGTTACAACATGTTAGAATAATAAAAGTATCAATAAAATCCAGACCCAGAACCCAAGAGGGAGAAAGTCACTCTGATTTAGGTTGGGAGATGGGAAATAGGCAAAGTTTCCAAGAGACAGTGAAGTCCAAGACTTGTTTTCCGTTTTTAAAATTTTCTTTTTAATGTTTATTTTTTTTGGGGGGGGAGGGGTAGAGAGAGGGGGCCAGAGGATCCAAAGCAGGCTCTGTGCTAAGAAACAGCCCAATGCGGGGGTGGGGGTGGGGGGCTCAAACTCACAAACCATGAGATCATGACCTGAGCTGGAAGTTGGATGCCTAACCAACTGAGCCACCCAGGCCCCTGCAAGACTCGTTTGGTTTTTTTTTTTATAAACACTGTTTTTTTTTTGTTTGTTTGTTTGTTTTTACATTTATTTATTTTTGAGACAGAGAGAGACAGAGCATGAACGGGGGAGGGGCAGAGAGAGAGGGAGACACAGAATCAGAAGCAGGCTCCAGGCTCTGAGCCATCAGCCCAGAGCCCGACGCGGGGCTCGAACTCACGGAGGGTGAGATCGTGACCTGAGCTGAAGTTGGACGCTTAACCGACTAAGCCACCCAGGTGCCCCAACACTGTTTTTTTAAAAAAATTTTAAGCATTTATTTTTGAGAGAGAGAGAGAGACTGAGCGTGAGTGGGGGAGGGGCAGAGAGAGAGGGAGACACAGAATCCGAAACCTGCTCCAGGCTCTGAGCTGTCAGCACAGAGCCCAACGTGGGGCTCGAACTCCCGAACCCGTGAGAGGATGACCTGAGCTAAGTCCCCCGCTCAACCGACTGAGCCACCCAGGGGCCCCAAGACTTGTTTTTAACCAATAGACAGGTGGGTGGGCAGTGAGTGCATTCCAGACTGAGACTGGGAGGCAGGAGAGGAGAAGGAGAGACCGTGTTCCTAAGACACAAGACCAGAGAAGGGTCCCTGACAACCTGAAAGGGGACAGGGCACAGCTACAAGAACTGGCACCTGGGGTCTAGGAGAAAGGAATGCCTCCTCCCTTCCTTCAACCTCCCAGGAGAGAAATGCCCCCCCAACCCCCCAGTGCAGCTGGAGGCTCCCAACCATAAGCATCTACGCCCCTGGCTTGTCACCAGCCCTGCGAGCACAAAAATGCAAGAACAGGGTTGTGAGTTGTTTACTCGGTGAGGAGTTCGCACCACCTTCGGTCCTCCATGAGTCATTCAGGCCATTCCGGGTTGACGCGGGTGTGCACAAACCCCTCCTGGAGCCCGGTGGGCGCGCCCAGCTCCTGGGTGCGACCGGGCGGGTCCTCCGGAGAGGAGGCGCGTCCAAACAGCGCTCCCTTTTCCCATCCAGTGGAGGTAAAATCCAAGTTAGCAGGAATAGACTTGGCCGAGGAATAATGCTGAGGTGAACCCGAGCTCCTGGTGGGACCCAGCGGCAACCATCAAGTCGATCTGCCCCCTTTCCGGGGCTGGCTGAGCATCCGGAGGTCAGGATTGCCATGATTTTAGCCTTTTGATGGGGATTTGAAACTACAGCTATTTAAAAGATGTTGCTTTGAAATTGTTTTTTCCTAAGTTTTGAACTTGATTTATATAAGCATTTCTTTTTTTTAAATTTTTTTTAACATTTATTTCTTTTGGAGAGACAGAGCATGAGAGGGGGAGGGGCAGAGAGAGAGGGATATGTGCATTTCTTAATAATATTTAAATTATAACCTAATTGATAGAATTAATATTCTTTAGGGGTCAAGACTACTTGAGAAAAAAAAAACCCTGCTAAACAGATTTTTTAAAAAAACGATCCTGGGCTTATGTAATTACTGTTAAATTCGTACCAGTCTCTTAGGTAATTAACACACCAGTATCTCATGGCAGTGAGCAGATTTCGCTGGGTGGATGATCTGGGGAGCCTTTGGTCTCAAAAATAAGATGGCTTGCCCATTTCCTTAATTTTATTGGATAAAATGAGATTCTCGAAACGTCTCCTTGAGGCTGGTGAAAAGGAAGGCCGTGTGTGTAACCAAGCTAACATTTACAAGCGCCTGAGTTGAATGAACTTGATCTGAAACAATCTCCACTTCAGATTCCTCTGGAGCACAGCCCTTTCTGTGGCAGAGCAAAATGGCTTTTGGTTTTAACTACACCTCGTTCTCAAGGAAATAAAGTTAGATAAGGCATTCAGCTGTTAACAGCCGTGCCAGCCATTCAATAAATGCTTCTTCGGGGCTTACTTCCCGTCAGGCACCAGGGCCAGAATGGCAGGCAGGGCCCTTTTCCACAATCCTACAATCTGGTGGAGAAAACAGATTTTTTTTTTTTTTAATTAACACAAGAATTACAATTGCGATCAGGAAGAGAAAACCCACAAAGGTAGGAATAACATGAGGAAGGGGGCACTACCTACTTTAGGGTGTAAGGGAGGGATTCAATGAGGGGACGGCTATAGAGCGCCTGGCTGGCTCAGTCAGTAAAGCCTGTGACTCTTGAGCTCAGGATTTTGAGTTCGAGCCCTGCGTTGGGTATAAAGATTACTTAAAAAGAAATCTTTAAAAAAAAAAAAAAAGAAGAAGAAAAGGAGGAGATGGCTAAGCTTAGACCAGAGGATGTTGATTCAGACCTGTCGGAACACCCTCAGAACAGGAGGGGAAAAAAGTGTGTGCAAAGACTCACCGCCCTGAAAGGAGCTTGTTATGTTTAAGGGAGTAAAACACCCATACGCTTGAAGCATCATTATCTATCATACACCTGGTGAGTTTGAAGCAGCAACCAGATCATTACAACAACTCTAGAGGGCTTTTGGCAGAAGAGTGGCACGAGGTAATATGTTATTTTGAAGAGGTCACTCTGGCTTCCGGGTAGAGCACAGACGGGGCAGAGGAGAGGAACTGCAGATATCAGGGAAGCCTCCGTTCATGGCTTTAGCAAGATGGTGGCTTGGAATCCCGGTGATTCCGACAGGGAGGGGAAGGTGCACGTTCGGGTGTATTTTAAAGGTGCGATAAACAGGCACGCTGGTGGGTGGGGTGGTGCGAGGGGTAGTGAGTGGAACGGAGGAGTAAAGGATGACTCTTGCATTTCCAGCTGGGATGACTGGGAAGATGGTGTAATCCTATCAAAGATGTTAGACCAGTAGAAAAACAGGTTTGGAGAAGGCTTCAGTCCTTTCAGTGAATGCCTCAGTCTCTTAGTCATTGGAAGAACTTAGATCCCCATTGAGCACTTCTTTTCAAGGGCAGGTATGTGTCAGTCAGCTGCTGCCTGGTCTAAGCTGGACCCCGATTTTTTTATACGGAGAGTAGGCAGTTCAACAGGGTCCTAAGTGGGCGCTGGGGGCTTATCTTGATGTTGCATTTGATAAACACCGATTGTGTGTCTGCTTAGGGTGATTTGGTGGGGTTAGGAAAGATCACGAAAGCCAGGGTAAAGACCCCAAAGCTACCTTTTGGTATTGTCACTCACTAGGAAATTAGGAAAGAGACAGTACTGTTGAACTTCAATATTTTCTAAAAACAAATCCAGAAAAAAATGTGACGTATATTTCCCATGTTATTTCATGTGTGGGTTATCTTTCCAACAGTGTAGTTTAGGAAGAAAATAATTAAAGACATAAATGTGTAAGCCAAGAGCCAAAACCACTCTGAACAGCCCAAGGTTGTGAACTTAATTTGCCATTACCCTGGGGAGTCATTTCTTGGCTCATTGATTTATTATTATTCTGTATAATACTGGTAGCCCCTGTCCTCCTCTGCCCATGGCCAGAGTATGAACCAGTTGTGAGGTCTGAAGAGTTTATGTTTATTGGATTTTAATGACTCAGTTAATAAAGGTCATTCTGAAGAGTAATAGAAACCTAAGTGTGTGGAAACAGAATGGATAAGACTGACTCTTGCAGTTCCTTGGGGTGTCCTTGGGTATATGTCTGATCCTTAAAGCAATTAAGAAGGATCCTTCCTTTCAATCAATTTACTGATGGTACATTCAACTGTAGCTGTAAAATGTTCTTTGAAACCCGTCACTAACAAAAGGTGTCATGTAAACACAAGGCTTACAATTTCTTAGATAATGACAACATATTGTTAATATCATACTGACAATAGTTTAATTGTAGTTATAATTACAGTACTTGTTAATAGTGTATCTTCAGTGCTCTCCAATATCTTTGAGAGGATGAAATATTGTGAGTTTCAGGTAAAATCTGAATTTTGAAAGTTAGGTACGAATTTTGAAGTTAAAAGGAACCTTAAAAATCATTTAATGGTGGGGTGCCTGGGTGGCTTAATCAGTGAAGTGTCCAACTCTTGATTTCGGCTTAGGTCATGATCTCACAGGTTCGTGGGTTCGAGCCCCGCATCAGGCTCTGCACTGTCAGGAATTCTCTCTCTCCCTCTGTCTCTGCCCCTCCTCCACTTGTGTTCTGTCTCTCTGCCCCTTCCTCTCTCCCTCTCTCTCTCTCTCTCAAAATAAATAAACTTAAAAAAAAAAATTCATTTAATGTGTCCTTTAAATATTAACTAACAGCAAATGATTTAGTAAATATTTATCCAAAATGGTGCTCATTAGACTGTGAAAGAATTTCCTGGGACACCTGGCTGGCTCAGTCAGTGGAACATGTGACTCTTGATTTCGGGGTTATAAGTCAGAGCCCCAACTTGGGTGTAGAGATTACTTAAAAATAAAATCTTGGGGCACCTGGGTGGCTCAGTCAGTTGAGCATCTGACTTCAGCTCAGGTCATGATCGCGCGGTTCCTGAGTTCAAGCCGCGCGTCGGGCTCTGTGCTGACAGCTCAGAGCCTGGAGCCTGCTTCAGATTCTGCGTCCCCCTCTCTCTCTGCCCCACCCCTGCTTGTGCTCTGTCTCTCTCTGTCTTTCAAAAACGAATAAACATTAAAAAAATTAAAAAAGAAAAGAAAATCTTAAAAGAAAAAAAATTTCCTAAGGTAAATGTTGATTGTTTGGATTATAACATTAAATTGATAAAAGCATTAAACTGATAAAAGCATTTAAGAATATGTAGAAAGGAATAAACGTACAGTTCCCCAGGCACGGATTAGTTAACAAAAATTTTCCACCCACCTCAAAACCCAATGCAATGGGATATAAGTGTATAATTCATACACAAAATACATTTCCCACATAGTTTTATAAAGCCTTCATGATCTGGCTCCTGTCGGCTTTTCCAGACTTCTTTTTTCTACGCCACTGTAACGCCCGAGTCTTCCTAGCTACAGCTTTACTCATCTTCCTACTCTTGAGTTTCAAACCCACACCGCCCTTCAAGTCTCAGGGCCTATATATCAGGGGTTCCCTCTGCATCCACCCTTTTTCCTTACTCTTCACTGGGTCGTTCTGCAGGCCTCCTATCACTTCCTCCCAGAAGCTTTCTGTCCATCTCCTCTCCCCCAGTCTCAGACCTCAGAGAGGCGAGGTTTGTTCCCCGGGTCTCTCCCGGGTTTTCCGGGGATGACCCAACCACTGCCCTGTTCATGGTCCCACTCCTGATCTCCAGAGCCGTGTCTGGAACATAATAGATACTTTGAACGAGTGAGTGGATAAAGACAGTGAGCACTGAATTAATTGAAATGTAAACTTCACACATTTAAACAATAACATATATCTGAAGGAATAGAGGGGCTGTTTCTAAGAGATAGATTTCATTTCATCTCTTCCCTAAACAGAGAACATACACAGCCCAGCATCAGTTTGACCGCAAACATTTTAGCACTGTTGCACATTCAGCATCTTTCAACAAGTTACGTTAAAGACGTAGCATCCAGTGAGATACATGCAAATGGCAGAAATAGTGTATAAATTCAGCTCAAGCAACTGTAACTCACAACTTGTAAGCTTTGCCCCAGCAAAATGAGTGAAAAGAAAGGAAACCAACCTTTAAAACCTTCTTGCTGGAAACTAATGACTTTTTTAAATGCCAGCCTTTCTCCCAGAGAATGGATTTGGTCTGATTACTTCCATTTCTCAAATTGTCCAAGAAAAGACGACTTGGTTTTGAGAGTCAAACGGGATGTATCCTTCTATAAAGGTAAGGCCTTCCAAGTGTCCGTAGAAAACACTGTTCTTGTTTTAAGAGCAAAAGGAGCAACAAGGCATTAGCTTGGAAAAGGAGGACAGAGCACAACGGCCCTAGAGAGGTTTGGGGGCTGGGGAGCCCAGATAAGTTGGAGCGCGTATTAGATCTCGCCACTCCAGACTGCCCACCTTTTGCCAAACAATGTGGGAAACGGGAAAAGGATTCTTGTTTTGTTTTGTTTTGGACTGTCCTACCTCGTAGGACCCCTAGCAATGAATCGAGTAAGCTTGGACAAAAGCCCCATTTTTTTCTCCTTTAAATCAGCGACGATGGAGGGGGCGGGGGAGGACGGGGTCTCCGTCGTAAACGCCAGACGCAGCCTCGCTGCCTGCTCAGTCGCTGACGTTTTAGAAGCAGGACGGCTCTTTACAGCGAAACGGACTAAACTAAAATGACAACAATGAGCGTGGTCCTGAGAGTGCACGGATTTGCTCGGTTGCAATTTCAGGAAAGCACGCCGCGGGGGCGCTGCCTCCCCCGGGCCACACTCCCCAGCTCCGCGTCCCTCCGGCTCCCAGCGCCCTCCCTCGGCGCTCCTGACCCCGCGGGCCTCCCGCCGCAGCTTTAGCCCCTCTGCTCCCTCCGGGAGAGAAAAGCGCGACGGGGGAGAACCGTTGTTTCCGTGTCAAAAGCCGGCGGACCGCGCCCGGGGCGCCCACCCTCGTCCCCGAGAGGCCCCGGCCCGCCCCGCCGGGCCCCCTTACTCTGGGGCTCCATGGTCAGCCGCTCCCGGGCCCCCAAGGGCCGAGCCCCCGGCGCCGCCCCTTCTAACGCCTCTCCGCCGCGGCCGGCGTCGCTCGGGTTGCCTTGACAACCCGGAGGGCGGGGAGGAGGGGCCAGAAGGACGGCGAGAGGGAGGGACCAAAACCGCCCAGAAACGCGGGCGAGCGCGAGGGCCCGCGCGTCGCCGGGGGCACCGAGCGAGGGCGACGACCCGGTCGTCGGCTGGAGACTCTGCCCCTGAGGCCCGGTCGGCCGGTCGCGCCCCCCCCCCACCCCCCCTCCAGTAGTCCTCGCACCCTCGGCGGGGTCTGTGCCCGGGCCTTCGGGGCGGGGGCCTCCGGCCCCCAGTCTCCTTCCCGAGGTGTCCGTCGGTCCGTCGGTCCGTGCGTCCGGCGAGCTCGGCCTGCCCGGCTGGGAAGGGCGGCCGGGCCCGGGCCTCCCTCCCCGGACTCGGGAGCCGCCGCTGCAGGTAAAGGCCGGCCGGGCGGCGGGAGGGGCGGGTGGGCGGCCGCGGCGCACCTGTTGCGGCCGCCGGGACTCCGCGCGCCCCCCGCCGCCCCGGGGCCCCCCTGCCCGCCCGTTGGCCCCGGACGACCCCGCCCCCACTCCCGGAACCGCCCGGGTGGGGGCCGCGTCCCCGCTGCTGCCTCCCGCAGCCCGCGTGTCAGCGGCAGGAGCGAACCCTGGCACCCCAGCCCTCCTAACAGGGGCTCCTTCGGCAGCCGGGGCGTCGGCCGGGCCCGGGGAGGGTGGTCCCCCGGGGCCGCATTTATGGGAAGCGTAAAGCCAATGAGAGCCTTTTCTGTGGTCGGCGGTGGGCCAAATGTGTCCCTGGAATCATGAAACCCAGGAGAATTCCGGTGCCCCACATTGCACTGTCATCCCAAGTATCACATTTCAGGCAGTGGGCCTGGGGTTGGATCTTTCCGGTTGGATCGTGTGTGTGTGTGTGTGTGTGTGTGTGTGTGTGTGTGTGTGTGTGTGTGTGTTTTGTTTATTTCAGTCCTCCCCGTTTTCGGTTGAGCTGCGGAGTCCACATATTTTGTACCAAAACTTTAGAGGGCTGTTAAACAAACGTAACATTACCCCACACAATAGTATCCTAATAAGTGGGTTTTGAAGTCCTGGTGCCCGTTGTGCTGTTACGGAAGCTCTGAGGATCACAGGAGGTTGTGTCTGGTAGGTTGTAAAAATGCAAACAACCAGGAGAGAGAGTCAAAGATTAAGAAAAACGAGCAGCCTTAAAGAGGGAAGAAAAATGGAGGAGAGGCAGGAAAAAGATTGAGAAGGCAAGTGCGGGCGGGTGGAAACTGCATGATTGATTTCGTGCTGGTATCTGCCGATTATGGCTCCTCTGCCAGTTCCTACCGCTGCTCTAGACAGCACCGGAGGGAAATGAAGAGAGCCCTTTTTGGGTCGTGTAAGCCATTACTCATTCTTTGCCACTAGAGAGATTTCCACTCCGTAGATGACAAGGACGCCAAGGTAAATTGCTTTCCTCTTAGAAAGAGAATCGTTTAGAGGTTAATTGAACCTGAGAAGCATATATTCTATGATGGGAATGGACGTTT
The DNA here is from genome assembly GCF_046562875.1 of Panthera onca. NCBI lineage: Eukaryota > Metazoa > Chordata > Mammalia > Carnivora > Felidae > Panthera > Panthera onca. The sequence goes on from NC_138349.1 coordinate 6,594,901, forward strand.
ATTATGTTCCACCAAACTAGGCTGTTCCTCTCTCGGACTATATTGGGCCTTTTTCAGATTAATTGTCAAAGCAAGAAGGTTTATGCGTGGGTATTGACAAGCAGTGTGATCTCTACAGAACCCATAACTCATGAACTAAAATATTGAAGTAATAAATTCAGATTGGAAAGTAAACACTTCATGGCACCTTAATTACCTGTTCCCTGAAACTTAGAGACAGGGGATGCATTTTCAGACGAACGGCATCTAAGGTCAACAGCGCTTCTGGAGTACCGGTGTTTGCAAACGCTAGTTTTCAAACCATTAGCAACGTTGTGAATTGGTCTTTTCATCCAAGAAACCAACATAGCGGTGTCCATTAGTAATATCATAATCAAAGTGACAAGAGAGTCATAAAAACCTGGTCTTTATGAACACATAAAAGAGGTAGGGTTGTCTTTTCTCAAGCAGGAAAGGATTCGGTATTTGCATTTAAAAAGAACGAAGAAACAATATTGTAGATCTCCACGCTGAAGTAACAAGGACTCAAGAGTTTGGTGGTTGCGTGCAGATTTTAAGGTTGGAAAAATGGAAATGTGTGTTGGGAAAGTACTTTATGCTTAGCGGTATGGAAAAATGATTTTATCAGTGGCTACGAACTTGACCTTGAGGAAGTCTTGCATTGAAATATTTCAGGTAATAGTTGGCAACTGTGAAAAGCCACATTTGATTTTAGGGGATAGTGTGTTTAGGGAAGAAATAACTGCTTGAGGGGGTGAAAGTGGGGGAGGGAAAGGTATAAACACATCTAAAGACAACATTCATTTCTCTTTCTCCCTCCAGCACCTGGTACGGTGTCCTTGTGTTTGTCCAACGAGTGAAAAGAGCGTTTTAGAGAAATTGCTTTAGATAAAGGGATATGTTTCATTATCCTGAGGTCAGAAAGTTGCTAAGGGGATAGGGGTTGAGATGAACGGTAAAGGTATTGGTTGCCCCTTTTGGGGATTTCCGGCCACATGTTTTCTATTTCTTTCATTGGCCTGCTCAGGATGTAATTGGTGGCCAGGCGAAACACAATAAAGTCCTGATTTTTAATGAAATTGCCAAGCTCATCAAATTAGATAGAATAGTTACATTATGTTCTTTGCTGATGGCTTAACTAAACATAGCAAACCAAAGCACTGTCACCAGGGAATAAGGTGGCAGTGAAGGGACAGACATAGCCTCTCTTTTTCTTACTTCAATCTCTTAGCTGCAGCAATTCAAAGTAAACATAATTGTCATAGGAAGTTAACGTTATTTAACTCAAATAGGATGATTTTTTTTAAAAGAAAGAAAAGCAAATTACTGCTGTTTCCCAGCCTTAGTATCATAAGTCAGAGGAAGTTTTCATTTTTGTTACTGGATTTTTGTTTGTTTTTTGTTTTGCCAGAGTGAGGGTACTTTTTTCTCTTTCTCCACTTTTTTTTTTTTTGGTCTTAGTTGTTTTAACGTCTATTTATTTTTGGGAGAGAGAGACACACACACACACAGACTGCAAGCTGGGGAGGGGCAGAGAGAGAGGGAGACACAGAATGCAAAGCAGTCTCTGAGCTGTCAGCACGCAGTCTGACACAGGGCTCCAACCCACGAATCGTCTTTAGATGTGTTTATACCTTTCCCTCCCCCACTTTCACCCCCTCAGCCAGTTATTTCTCCCCTAAGCACACTATCCCCTAAAATCAACACATAATCGAGATTATGACCTGAGCCCAAGTTGGATGCTCAACCGACTGAGCTGCCCAGGCGCCCCCATCTCCACTCGTTTCTGAAACTTAACAAAAGTTCAGTCAAGGAAAACAGATTCGAGTCTGCTTGTTTCCTCTTTGTCCTTCAGACCTGTAGAGGTCTGCACTCAAATAGTTGGATTCAAGGAATGCTCTTTCAGCGTTGACTCATTCTTAGTGTAATTGGGCATCAGGCCCATGCTGCTGCCCCCTCATCTGGAAAGTCTTCCAGGATTAGGCTAATGCTCACAAAATGCACTTCTCTCTCGCCTACTGGGGGCACTAGCCAGTTTGGCACCGGGCCCTGTACTATACGCCCTTGTAGAGTATTCTGTCATTTGATGTGCCTGGGGCTGTGCCTCTGATTAAACATTTGGGGAGCTAAGTCCAGTACCCCCTTTTAGTTCATCGTGGCTTTTCAGCTCATAATTTAGGATAATAATAAAAAAGGACAAGCTTTTAGTCAGGGATGATTGCGTTAATTTTGAGCTATGCCACTTTGGAAAGTTAGGAGCCATATTTCCTTGTGGATAACTGGGGAGAATGAGATCTGCAATGATTGTCTTCACGGTCCAGTTTTGAAAATCAAAGTCAATTAAATGTGATTATAGATATGAGTGAAAATATCTCCTATATTGTAAAGAACTCCTTAAACATAAATGGTTGTCATTGCAGGAGTATAGCAAACGTTTATTGAACATCCGTAACATGTTAGGTACTTCCTGGGGATCGCCCTTCGTAAAGGGACTAGGAAATGACTGATGGATTGTGTGAGGGCTTCCTAGGCAGAGGAACAGCTTCCTAGGCAGAGGAACAGCTTCCTAGGCAGAGGAACAGCTTCCTAGGCAGAGGAACAGTCAAAGGCACAGAGGCACAGGAAAGCAACTCTAAGCAGGAGTTCATTGTGGCTGGAGCAGAGAGAACTTACTAGAAGAGCACAGAAGGAAGTGGAGCTGAGGGGCAGATAGGCATTAAATCAGAAAGAACCCAAAGAGTGAGATTTTTATCGTGAAGGTAATGAGAAGGATTTGGGTCAGTGACGTGATCACTTCTCCATTTGAAAGGGGCCACTGGCTGCATGTGAAGGACAGATTGGTGGAGAGCCAGAACTAGAGGCAGAAAAAAACAAAGTTGGAGGCTTTGTAGTAATCCCATGAAGAAATGGTCAAATCACAGTGGCGGTTGGGAGGGCCGTGAATAGGGAGAGAGGTCCGAACAGCCAGTTTGGGGCTGTAGGATGTGAAGAGGCAGAAGCCATGTGAAGAGGGATGATGCCCAGGTGATGGGGGGAATTGTTCTGCTAATTGTTGAAATCCAGAACACAAAAGAAGGAAAGAGGGCTTTTCTATTTTTAAGGAGTGTGAGAAGTGCAGACGGGATGAGTTCAGTTCCTTTGAATGCCCATCTTCTAAATGGGCTGTCCCTTAACTAGTAGTTGGACATGTAAGTCAGGACCTAAAGAAAGAAGTCTGAGATTAAGGTAGAACTTGAGATGAAGCATTCAGTCATCGAAGCAAAAATATGAACAATTTTTCCCCCGGGAGAGGACGTGGAACGAGAAGAGAGAGTCGAGGATGGAACCCTGGGGTGCACGGTTATTTGACATGCGGTGGGTGCAGTGGAAGAACCCAAGGGGACGAAAGAGGCGTGGCCAAAAAAGGAAGCTCAAAATGTGGGAGGATTAATAAAACAGAATCCCTACTCTTGAGGGGGTTCATGCATTGGCATTGCCTAGAATAATTCTCTTCTCTTCCACCTGCCATAGAATGCATGACACAGTTTATCAAACTATTATTGGTTTATTCAAGTTACTGAAAAGTGACTATCCGTTACTTTGTTAAGAAAAGACAATTTCCTGATATTTGTGGTTGTTCACAATCTCCATTTGGAATAATTCAAGCAAAACGTAGCTTCAGGAGTTAGGGTGATACCCCAAACAAATCCCGTCTTTACAAAAAGGTGGGTGTAAGTTCCTTTTGTATTTGTTGGAGGCAAAATAACAATGTTAACTTCCTAGTGAAGGCTGCAGTAACCTATTCTTAAGATTTCAGCTTTTCCTAGATCTCACCCGTTTGCTCAGATATCTAACTAGACTGCATAAATAAGCCAAATTAATATTTTAGCAGACCTTTACTCAGATATTAGTTTCTAGAGTATTATTCAGTAAAACAAAGCCATATTGAAAGCATGAAATGGCCCAGTCATTTGAGATTCTAATAAAACCCTTTCTGAATTTGCATATGAGAAGTGATAGGTTGTCATGATATGTAAGTATTGATTGCGCTTGGGAGATCTTCCTGTATATAAGTCTAAAAAAACTTAAATTACCAGTGGAACATAGGATTCTTATATTAATTGCGCAGGACTGGTTATTCAAGGTGTATTTTTTTTTTAACTTAAAAAAAAATTTTTTTTAATGTTTACTTAGTTTTGAGAGAGACAGAGACAGAGACAGAGTGCAAGCAGGGGAGGAGCAGAGAGAAAGGGAGACACAGAATCCAAAGCAGGCTCCAGGCTCCGAGCTGTCAGCACAGAGCCCGATGCGGGGCTCAAACTCACGAACAGCGAGATCATGAACCTGAGCCGAAGTCGGATGCTTCACCGACTGAGCCACCCAGGCGCCCCCAAGCAGTATTTGGAATGAACCAATAGTGAGTTAAAAGTGAATCATTTTTGAAATTTGCGTGTTTTTAAAGTCAGTTGATTTAATTTGCTTACTTAAGATCAAAACAAAGTCAACTTGTTAGAAGTCTGGCAGTAAAGTTTGTTTTGTTTGTTTTTTTTAATAAATGTTTAGCTTTTATCTCGTCCAAGAAAGGTTTCAAGTAGATGCTAGAAACCAAAGGGATGTGCTTTGGGGAGCTCCGAGCCAATTAAAACAAAAGCAAACAACGGGGTAACCTTCTAAAAGTCCTAGTAATGATATAAGCCCATTGTGTCAATTAAAGTATAACAGGCCTGGGAGATAAAGTTTACATGTTAAATATTTGTAACTCCACGTGGGTGATTACAACCATGGTTTTCAAACATCTTCAACGTTTTTCTTTCCATAAGGGAACTACACGTTTTCTGTCATATGGTATTTCTTCCAGACCACCCTGCCTGACATCCCCCATAGCGTCAAGTGTTTCTTCAGCCCACAGTGTTCCGGCGTGAGCCCGTGTTCTTGTGTGCAGTCCGGAAGCAGTGTGGCCCAACGCGGTCAGGCACCCACTCTGCACTTAACTGAGGTTAAGCTGAGATCAGACTTCCCGACTTCACGCCCCTGCTCTGCCACAGACGAGCTCTTAGAAGCCGGAGAAATTAACTAAAGCTCTGATGGCTTACATGTCCCCACTTGAAAAATGGAAATAATAAAGTGAACCCTCATGGGGTCTTTAAGAGTGTAAATGAAATAATCCATACAAAGTGTTTAAGTACCTAGAGCATCTGGCACCCAATAAGCACGCTCTATAAAGGCTAATTGATAGAATTATCGTCATTACCATTATTGTTACTGGTCCAACTTTAGTAGCAATATCGAACCGTGCTTCTCAAAGTGTGGTCTGCGAACCGGTGTCCGTCCACAGACTGTTACTGGTCTGCAGTGAGATAAGGGGCTTGTGCCAGATGTCAGTAGACTGTGGCACTAATCATACTGTTCTGCTGAGCTGACATTTTTAATAGCAAGACTTCTTCAATGAAGGAAGCAATGGGTTGATTTACATGCCGCGCAAGCTCTTTATGTTGCCACAAATAAGCATTTTGAATAGAATTGGCATGGAATGTTGGATCAGTGATCCTGTTCTCTAAAAAATAATAGCCTTTTATCCTGAAGACAGTTATTAGTCACTCGTAATGCCTCATTAACCTTCTGTGTTCTAAACATTATAATTATGGGTTACAAGGATATTGTTTATTAGTTCGGCAGATATTTATTGATCACGTCTGTACAAAGCCTTCTGTCTTACTTCACAGAATTGTAAAGAGGGCTTGGAAATGGATCTTGACTTTAGGAAGTCTGCCGTGAACCTAGAGCAAGAGGGCAAAGTGAAAATCCGAGTAAACGTGTTGAGTGCGTGTTCTGAGTGTTTGCATTAGTGTTACAGCTTGGTTCCAAAGATTCCGCATAGACAGAGGTCTCCTTTTACTACGCTGCTCCCGTAAATGGCCAGAATTAATACTTTTTATTTTTCAGCCCTTAGACTGTCATAATAGAGATCAGAGCTCACTTTATCAAGGGTAGTGTTTCTCCTAGGAGATCCCGAAATCTGGGACACTGGGGAATATCTGAGTTTGGGGATACAAATGACAAAAGCACAACTTATGAAGCTTAGTATTTATAGAAGATTCATCCTTAGGGTTTTTTTTTTTCTTTTTATGACTGGTTCTGTTTGATCCTATATGCAAATATATTAGTAATAAAACATTTACTGCTGTACAGAATACGAAGAGACATTAAATAGATACTAAACTATTTTTAAGGTTTCGATACAAACTAACACTGATTCTTCAAGAAAAATTCATGGGTCAAATAGGGTCACAACAGATTTGGGAGTCCTATAAAAAGAATAGTTTTCTGAAAGGTAAGGGGTGTGTGTGTGTGTGTGTGTGTGTGTGTGTGTTCATTCCCTTTTCTCCCACAACCCTTTTTCTAAAGAGTGGACGTGAAAGGGACTGGCTGTAAATTAGATCACACAGAACAGACTATTTTCATAGACTATGGGAAAATGATTTAAAATGCTCAAGAGATGTTATTTAGTTTTTAATCTTAAGATTTTTTTTATGTGAAAATGATTTATTGCCCTGCTTGCTAAGCCAGATCATAACCCCACTCTCTGTTCCATCCTGCCCTTTGCCTTCAACTGTTACCAGCTCTCCTACAACTTGATTCACTAATGACTTTAAGAAAATTATAATTTTTAGTATTAACAAATAGAGTAATATATCAAATTTAGGAGGAGAATTATAAAGAAAACCAGAAGTGTAAAACATAAAAGTTTGGGTTAAGAAACGACCGGGTGAGTTTGGCCCATGGCACTTAAAATAAAACACCATCTCTGTAGCACATCGAGTCTCTGGTGACGTGGCCACGTCTCCTCTGTGAGCGCAACTGTACCAGAACCTTCTCTCTCCTTTCAGGTACCAGCCACATCCTCCTTCTTTTAGTTCCTTGACCATAAGACTAAGTCCGCGTGTCCCAGACCATCCGTGTTTCACACCCTGTGCTCTGCCTCGAGGGACGGTGAGCTCCCTGAGGACGGGACCCAAACCTGCCTGTTGTCTCTGTGGCACCACTGTGTCTACAGGACAGACACTTGGTGGGTCCTCAGGTACTGGCCGAACAAGTGAACGAAAGACCAAAAATCTAGGCGTGGAGGATGAGAAAACCTGAGGACAGGGCGAACCTTTTAGATCATGAATAGTACCTGTAATGAAACAGATGTTAGTCTTAAAAGTGGAAGATCCCTGAAGAACAGAAAGCGATTCGGTCATTATCTGCTCAGCCTCTAATCGCTAACTGAGCACCCACTGTATGTGAGCTCAGACTGTGGAAATTACCCGAGAGGGTAGGTAGCGCTCCGATAACAGTCTGAGTAGAGAGACTCAAAACGTGGGGAAAGGATAATAAGCACAGATGGTTGAGTAGTTTCCTAATCCGGAAGGACGTTGCTCCCCAGAACTGGTCATCTCCGGGAGCTCTGAAGGTCAGGGGCCTGCCCCAAGCATGGTGTGCACCTCCATCACCACTCAGGGCAGCTCGGCGACTCTTCTGAAAGGCTCAAGAGAAATCCACCTTCGGTGTGGAAACAAGAGTTAACTGTGGCGTGGGTGTGTGATTCAAGGGAAAACCAAGAGCCCGTACAAACGTTTCAGTTTTGGAACCTGGGAATTCACCAGCATTTCGGGCCAGAGCCTTTAGAAACCCGGAAGCCTAGTGACAGTAGCTTGTCACCAGCATCTCGGCGTGAAATGAAGGCCCCGGCACATGGGAGGACCCAGATCCCGAGGCGCTTTGAAGGACTTTGTCCCTGACACAACGTGGGGCAACTTGGGAAGCTGAACAAAAATATCTCTGAAGTGCTAACATGATTCACTCAACCAATATTTACACAGGCTTAGCATGCGGACTCTGCCGTAGTCGGCCGTGAGCAAGAGAGACACAGCTCTGCTGAGTGGTGCTGGCCTTCCACCAGAAACGAGGTAAACAGGTACAAATACATACCTTGTTAGACGGTGGTGAGCATGAAGGGGCAAAAAACAAAGCCGGAAGAGAGGCTAGGAAGTGGGTCTGGGTCATGGGGGGGGGGGGGGGGATGGGTCAAAGTTTAGGGTGGCCAGTGAGCCCTCGCCGGGTGGGCGTGTGAGAAAACCTTCACGAAGAAAGGGTGGTAGCCGTGGGGACACCTGCGGAAAGGGCCTTTCAGAGAGGGGAGCAGCCATGACGTCCCCAGGCCCGCACACGTCAGGGTGTCCGAGGAACACCGAGGGGGCCACGGGGCTAGAAGTGGGGGGAGCGAGGGGGGCGGTCGGAGATGAGGGCGGAGCCACCGGGCCCATCAGTCCTGTTAAGTGTTTGGGGTTCTCCTTGGAGTCAGAGGAGCTGGGAAGCCGGTAGAGACTTTGAGCAGAGGAACCACGTGCTGACTTGAACGGGGTCGCCGCGACTGGGTTGAGGAGTGACAGCGGGGCTAAGGGTGCGAGCAGAAGGCCAGTCACGAGGCTGCCGTAGCGGTCCAGGTGACCAGCCGCTCACAGTGCTTGAGGCGTTTTGGAAGTAGGACTGACGTGATCAGGTCGTCGGGCAAGTGGCCGTAGTTAGTGGTAACTTACGATCTGACAGTTGTGTGGGTTACAAGTCCATCAAGGTCCTCACTGGGCTAAGGCCGAGGGACCAGCAGGGCTGTGTTCCTTTCTGGAGATTCTAGGAGACAATCCACTTCCTTGTCAGCTTTCAGAGGCCACCCACGTCACTCCTTGGCTCGTGGCCCTCCCTCCGTCTCCAAAGCCAGCAACACGGCATCCCTCTGGCCCTTCTTCCATAGTCCTGTCTCCCTCTGACTATAATTGGGAGAGGTCGTCTGATTTCAGGACTCAAGATTACACTGGACTCACCGGGACGGGCTCCCGGTCTCGAGGTCTGTAACTTCATGACGTCTTCACGAAGACGGCATGCAAAGTACAGATTTACAGGTTCCAGGGATTAGGGATTAGGATGTGCGCATCTTTGTAGGCAGGGGAATTTGAGATAAAGAGAAATCAAGAGTAACCTCAGCATTTTGGGTCTGAGCCATTGAAAGGGAGGAAGTCATCGAGAAGGGGAGGACCCGGCTTGTGGCTCTGGAGCAAACATCAGGAGCTCGGTTTAGGACGTGTTGAAATGCCTGTCAAATGTCCAAGGTGGAGGCGACCAGTCGGTGGTTGAACACAGGAGACTGAAGTTTAAGAGCCAGGATTAACAGGACCTATAAGTGAGAGTCCCCCACGTGTGGGTGGCATTGAAGCCATGAGACCGGATGAGACCACACTGGCCCTTTTAGATCTCCGTGAAGTCCTGAAGTTGTACATTTGAGAATTTGATCGGTGTGAGGAATAGATATTTATAGTAAATCGAACACGGAGAAAAATGCAGAAGAGGACCATTGAACTGTGAAACCTAAACCAGAGTTTCTCCGGACAGGTTTCACGACCTTGTTTTTACTTAGCCCCTTGCAAACTTTATCTTTCCGTTTCTGTGAACTGTGTTTCTAGAATGACTGCGCCAGAGCCGAGCATCTGAGTGACTAAGATGTCGCTCCTCTTACATCGACTTCTGATTCTTTGTTGTTGAGGTGGTTTCGTGTTACGTTAGGTCTGTAGTATTTTAATAAGTACTCGTTTAAAAGTTGTGATAGACTCACTTCAAAGGGCGGCCCTTGACAAATCATGCAGTCCCCAGTTTATAGGTAAGATAGCTTTGAAAAGGAGCCAATTACCAATCTTTCCGATTCTTTGGAGTGCAACATAGTTTCTGCTGGCAACAGAACAATTTTTACTAAATTTTATTTTGAGTGGCACGTAACCTACAATATTTGTTTTCCCTTACTTAGGATGGTATTATTAAATTTGCCGAAGGCCGAAACATGGATCTCTTGTATGTGTATTTGATTATATCCCAGAAAATATTGACACGGCTCATGTCAGTTGCAGGATAAATGCAGGGAGGACTCAGCCACTGCCCCGTCGAAATCCCGAACTCCGAACTATAGAGCGGCAAGAAGTGCATCTGAGTAGTGAAAATAGATGTCACAGGCTTCATAGCTTTGCTCAGACTTACTGGAGTCAATATAGAACCCTTTGAGGACTCGACCTTCCAGGTCTTCCTGTCAAACAAGCCTAACTGGTTTCTAACATGCCAGGTAGGAGAGCAGGTTAGAGAAGCAGAAGGGGGGCCTCACGGGGCAAGCTCACTGACCAAAGTGGGACCTGGGGACTGAATCTCTGCAGAAAAGCGGCTCTTCAGACCAGTAGTCTGGCCTTTGACCCGTGGACGCTTAAGGGAAGTCTGAGGACATCGTTCTGTTTAGGAACTGACGTAATGGTGACCCTGAGGCATGAAGAGAAAGTTAGATCATTTTAGTAGGCAGAGCTTTGGTTATCTGTTGCTGCAAGACGACAAACTACCCTGGAACGTAGTAGCTTCCAGGAGCGGTGGGTGACCCTGAGTTCCCTCTCACAATTCTTCGGGGTTGACTGGGTTCCTGTGGGTGTTGCTGTTGCTGGCTGGTGTGTTGGCTGGGCCCGTGGGCATCTGGAGACCTGACTGGGCTGGAGCGCTATCCGTGGCTTACCCACATGACACGCCCGTGCTTTCTGTCAGCAGAAGCCCAGTTTTGGTCTCTTCCCAGTGGCCTTTTCACGTGGCTTGGGCGTCTCACCCAATAACAGCCGGCTCCCACGGGGGTGATTCAGGCATGTGAATATCTTGGAAGCGGTTCAGCATCACTTGACTGCCTTCTTTGATGGCAGAGATTCACAGGGCCAGCTCAGAGTAAAGGGAGAGGAAATAGAGTCCGCCTCTCCAGGGGAGCAGGGGCAGAGCATCTGCCGCCATCTTGAATCCACCATGACAGAGAAATGGGTGATACAGCTGTACAGTGTATGTGTGGTGAAGGGGCGAGGGGAGCCTGAGGGCTCTAGAAAGATGACTCTTCAGAAAACTTGACTGTTCCCTGGGGGTTCAAAGTGCTCGAGCCTTTATAAATGTTACTTTCAGTACAGGATAATTTCATCTTTAAGGAGTATTGTAAAACTAAGAGAAGCATTTCAGGGGTGTATATTTGGTAAAAATAATAGCTGTGCTTTTTTTCTTTTTTGAAGTAAAACAGTTCAGAAATAGTACCTCCAACAATCATCAGTCATGGCAACAATTTAACTTACCTGTCAAATGAGAACCCCCTAGAAGGGATTCTAATCAGAATAAAGCAAAAGTTGAACATAAAACTAAATGTTAACTTCTCTTAAGCATTGGGATTTTCTGATTCTTGGATGCCTTCTCAACGTTAGCTTGTCCTGTGATCTCAAGCCATCGTGTTTCTTGGCTCTATTCTGTGCCACCCATAGGGGGGTGGCAAAGAGCTGGGCCGTTAATCCATATTACATTTGTGTTATTACATCGTTGTAACTCCAGTTTAATTTGGAAACAGTGGCTTCCAGAATGAATTTTGAAGAACTCTACCTTTGAGGAGCTCCAACATCCTTCCCCTCCCCGCCCCCCCCCCACCTCTGGTTATTAGTTTCTCCCTCTTTTGGCCTATTTTTGTGTGAGTTCTAAAACTCTTGGTCCTGACCCCAAAAGTATCCTTATGTGTGTGTCTCATGGCTGGTTTATTAATGGAGGCCCTGAGAAGGCACTCAGCAGGGGCTTCTGGAGTGTTTGTTTCCCTGGAGCCTGGCTTGACCAGTGGGGAAGCCTTTTTTATTATGTAGGTTGAGGAGTTAGCCCTTTGAGCCCCAACAGTCTAAAGCAATAGTTACGGTAAATGGAGTGGTGTAAAAAGAGTAATTTCACTGACAGTATCATGAATGGCATTTTATGCTCTGCTCTTTTTTTACTTGAGTTTTTCTGACTTTTTCGTGTGTTCACCTGCTTAATGTGAAAAGACGCTTACTTTCAGCAATGTTGATTTGGATTTTTTAAAAATCACTCCTGACTGGAAGATCACTTACCTGACAGGTAGGGAATACGTTACTGGTGTAAAAAAAATCCACCTCCCTTGCCTGACATTGTCAACTGGCACAGGCAAATGGAAAATGAAGTTTTAAAAAAAATACTCTCTTTTAAACTAGAGGGTTTCTTAATTAAAAAAAAAAAAAATAGAGACTGTCTGGTAACCAGTGTTAGGGGAACACCCCCTGGGCCCTGACAGTCTTCCCTGTTACAGGGCCCAGCATCTCCCGTAGTGGCGTTAGAGACCCTGTGGTGGGGCCTAACAGCCACCGCATCCCCTGGTTGCTGCTTTTGCTGTCAGGACCTGCGATCGAGGTCAGGCCGAGAGCACGAGGTCCAGCGTGGAACCGTCTCCAGGCCGGCGGGGAGGAAACCGCAGCTGCCCCAACTTGAAGAGCGAGCCTTGAATTATTCCTCGGCTTTCAAATAGGCCACAGAAATGACAGACAGTAGCCAGTTCCCAGGAAAGAAGAACAAAAAACCAGTTAACGCCTTTGTTTTGAACACCTGTGCTTTTTCTCCTGAACACCTTGTATCTGATTTTCCTTCTTTGTCTGTCTGTTGGTAGCGTGGTTTACTGACCGTCATTTAACGTGCTCAAGAGTGCTTCGCGAGCCGGGACCGTAGGGGACCCAGCGGAGGCGACCAGATGCAGACTTGAGGCACTCAACTTGCCCAGACCGCGGACTGAAGTCTTGGCAGTTAGGACACCGGAGTCTGCGTCCGTGGACTTTCAACCCTGTTGGCGGTGGGTGATTGTCGGAGGAACCCGATGTAGGATGCCGGCTGCTTGAGCTCCCTCTCGGACGAGATGGAAGAAGAAGAGCTGGAAGGTCCCAACTCTGCGTCCGAGAAGCGCTATTTCCCAGAATCCCTTGATTCCAGCGATGGGGATGAGGAGGGGATTTTGGCCTGCGAGGACTTGGAACTTAACCCTTTTGATGGATTGCCTTATTCGTCACGTTATTACAAACTTCTAAAAGAAAGAGAGGATCTTCCAATATGGAAAGAAAAATACTCCTTTATGGAGAACCTGCTTCAAAATCAAATTGTGATCGTTTCAGGAGATGCTAAATGCGGCAAGAGCTCTCAGGTGAGTAGCCGCTAGGAAATACCATTTGCTTTATGTGGTGCTTTTGTGTCACTTAAGTAATTATAGTGTCACAGCACGGTGTTCAGTTTTAATAATAATCTGGTCATCTAGGCATTTGTCCATTTCTTCCAGGTTGTCCAGTTTGTTGACATACAGTTTTTCACAGTATCCTCTGATAATTGCTCGGAGTTCTGAGGGATTGGTCGTGACAAATCCGTTTTCATTTGAGATTTGATCTATTTGTGATTTCTCTATTCTATCTGTTTCCTCTCTCTTTTCTTTTTGAGAAGCCTGGCTAGAGGCTTATCAATTTTGTTTCTTTTTTCAAAAAACCAACTCTTAGTTTCATTGATCTCCTGCTCTTGTGAATTCTATATTGTTAATTTCTGCTCTGATCTTCATTATTTCTCTTCTTCTGCCAGGTTTGGGGTTTCTTTGTTGCTCTGCTCCTAGTTCCTGTAGGTGTGCTGTTAGATTTTGTATTTGGGATTTTTCTTGTTTCTTGAGATAGGCCTGGATTGCAATGTAAACAAAACAAAACAAAGCATTAGCAATTCAGACACAGCAGTTGTGACTTACCTAGTTTTATTTATTAAAGCCAGCTGAATAACAGTTAATTCTATGTACATGGGTGTTGATTGTGTTTAGGGTACCACAACATTTTCTCTAGAATGGTAGATAAAAATCCATTCAAATTATTTCATTACATATTTTTTTTAAAAATTTTTTTTAACGTTTATTTATTTTTGAGACAGAGAGAGACAGAGCATGAACGGGGGAGGGGCAGAGAGAGAGGGAGACACAGAATCCGAAACAGGCTCCAGGCTCCGAGCCGTCAGCACAGAGTCCAACGTGGGGCTCGAACTCACGGACCGCGAGATCGTGACCTGAGCCGAAGTCGGACGCTTAACCGACCGAGCCACCCAGGCGCCCCTCATCACATATTTTAAAAGATGTGATCAATGTTATTTGCTTGTCATAGACTTGGGGGTTAATTGCTCTGTTTACATGTCCAGCAGTCTGATGATTGAGGCATTTGGACATGCTTGTTGGTGAAGCTGGTTAAGCTCCAGAAATCCAACAGCACAAGAAAATTTTTATGTTCCAGACTATGAGAAATAAGGAAGTGGTCACATATCATCCTGGCCTGAGGTCATACATTTCGGGATCTATTAGGGTAAATAGTTCATGAAAAATGTATATTGTCCAGGCCGCTGTTCTGCTTGAACTTCTAGATTTGATTTTATCTATCTATATCTATCTATATTTTACCTTTAAATTATAAAGCAAGCAGTATTTCTGTTATAAAATTCATGCATGGATTCTTATGAAAAATGAGAATTAAAATAGACCATAAAGATGATCTGACAGTGGCCCAGAGGGATTGGATAATTTGTCTAACTAATGTCACATACTTTTCTGAGTTGGAATTATAAGAGGACTTTCTACGATACATTGCCACATTCAGGTTGTTTGTTACCTTTGGGGCTTACTTGTTCTAACTTGGAGGGAGGAAGGCTGGACAATAGGTGGTTTTTCTTTAACTCGGCTGCCAATGTCAAGGGTTTGCTATGAACTGTTACTCGTTAGGGTGAGTTGTTGTTACAATGAATGCTTTTGGCGTGTTGGCAAGAAGCTCCTGCTGAAAACTGAGTGGGTGTAATATTCCTGGTTACTGTGGACAAAGGGCAAGTTGAACATTATTTAAAATCGGGGGCACCTGGGTGGCACAGTTGGTTAAGCGGCTGACTCTTGGTTTCGGCTCAGGTCATGATCTCACAGTTCTCAGGGTGAGTTCGAGCCCCGCCTCGGGCTCTGCACAGAGCCTGCTTCTGATCCTCTGTCTCCCTCTTTCTCTCTTTCTCTCTCTCTCTCAAAAATAAATAAACATTAAAAAAATTGAAAAGTGATTTAAAGTTGTTATTTTGCAATAATTCAGATTTTTAGAATAAGTTTGCAAAAATAGGACGAGGATTTTCCCCATGTTGTTTCCCTAGCTTCCCCGGATGTTAATATTTCACCACATTTGCTTTTCCATTCTCTCTCTTCCCGTACACACCCACACCTACACACACCCTCACACACACATACACACCTACAGACACGCACAGTTTTTATTCTGAACCCTTCAAACGTTGATGATACGAGGCCCTTTGCCTCCAAATCTTTCAGCAAATATTTAGCACAAACAGAGCACAGCCGCACTGTAATGATCCAAGTCAGGAATGTAACATTGACATTTCATGATTCTCTAGTTTACAGACTTTCAAATCTCATCGATTTTCCCACTAATGTCCTTTATTTTTATTTGTTTATTTTTTTAAATATGAAATTTATTGTCAAGTTGGTTTCCATACAACACCCAGTGCTCATCCCAACAGGTGCCCTCCTCCATGCCCATCACCCGCCCTCCCCTCCCTCCCACCCCCCATCAACCCTCAGTTTGTTCTCAGTTTTTAAGAGTCTCTCATGGCTTGGCTCCCTCCCTCTCTCACCTCCATTTTTTTATGTCCTTTATAAAAAAAAAAACAAAACATTTTTCCGGTCTAGAATCCAAAGTACGTTGTGCTCAACGGTCATTCCTCTTTAACCACCTATAGTCTGAAAGGGCTCAGGTTTTCCTTGTCCTTCCTGACCTTGACATTTTGGAAGAGTGTCTTGTAGGACATCCCTCAGCCGGCGTCTGTCTGATGTTTCCTTAGGATTAAATTCCAGTTGTGCGTTTGTGGCAAGAAGACCGTGGAGGTGCTGTGGCAGCCTCCTCGGTGCAGCCTCTGCGGAGGCATAACGGTTCTGTCCCTGATGCTATAATTAAGTTTGGTGCCTCGGTAAGGTGGTGGCTGTCTTGTGCTTCACTGTAAAGTCACCATCGTTCCCCATCATTGAGGAGGTGGGGAGATGCGGGGCGCCTGGGGGGCTCTGTCGGTTGAGCGTCTGACTGGAGCTCAGGTCGTGGTCTCACAGTTGGTGAGTTTGAGCCCCGCATCGAGCTCTCTGCTGTCAGCACGGAGCCTGCTTCCAATCCTCTGTCCTCCGCTCTCTCTGCCCCTCCCCTGCTTGCTCGCTCTCTCAAAAATAAATAAAACAGAAAAAAAAAGAGCTGTGAGGAGGTTCTCGTACCCACTGCCTAATTGAAGAAGTAAAACACCGTCGTTCTCAGAGGCTGCCTTCCCCATATTTTACCCTCTTTCCTCCACGGAGTAACTTGGATTCATTATTTCTTGCTTTTCTTTTTATACATTTACCATATTTTTTGGTTGTGAGCCCTGTTATTCTGGTTAGCCAGTTTTCACTTTTTTTTAGGTTTATTTATTTTTGAAAGAGACAGAGCACAGGTGGGGGAGGGGCAGAGAGAGAGAGGGAGACACAGAATCCGAAGCAGGGTCCAGGCTCCGAGCTGTCAGCATAGAGCCCGACGCGGGGCTCGAACTCACGAACCGCGAGATCATGACCTGAGCTGAAGTCGGACGCTTAACCGACTGAGCCACCCAGGTGTCCCCAGTTTTCACTTGTAAAGGGACATATTATTGTGCTCTGACACCAGCCCGTCCTGCCCAGGTGTCACTGACATTCATCCACAACAGTGGCTCTCTAACTTGAGCCTATCAGACTCACCTGGAGGCTTCCTAAAACCCACCTGCCATTTCCCACCCTCCTGCCCGGCCTCAGTTTCTAGTCCAATAGGTGTGGGGAGGGGAGCTGGCATGGTTAACAAACCTGCGGGTGATGCTGACGGTCTCGAAACCGAGCTTTGAGAACCACAAATGATCCTGATGCTTTATGGCTGGGCTTCATTTGGTTTTCCCTTTGATGGTAGCCCCTTGCCTGAATCTACCGCAGTTTATATATCCTTTCTCCTGATGATGGGCATTTGGGTTGCTTCCGGGGTTTTGCTTTTCCCAAGTGTTGTGACGAGCATTTTGCATAAGTCTTCTGTGAGATATTTTCAAGAGTTTTTACACAATGGAATTTTTAAAAAGTGAGTGTTTCACTTAAAAAAGTGAAAGTGGGGCGCCTGGGTGGCTCAGTCGGTTGGGCGTCCGACTTCGGCTCAGGTCATGATCTCACGGTCCGTGGGTTCGAGCCCCGCATCGGGCTCTGTGCTGACAGCTCGGAGCCCGGAGCCCGCTTCGGATTCTGTGTCTCCCTCTCTCTCTGCCCCTCCCCTGCTCATGCTCTGTCTCTCTCTGTCTCAAAAATAAATAAAAACATTAAGAAAAATGGAAGTAAAAGATACAGAAGGTAATTTGAGACCATGTAAAGTACGCTTCTCGTCACACGTGCACCTGCTGGTGTTACTATCCTCAGATCACTGTTTGACATTAGGACACTGGTGCCAGGTGCCAACCGAAGTGGTGACTTTTCTAACTCTGACATTCCTTCTACGTTTAGTATTCGGAATTCCGCTGTAAAGCTGAACTTCCTCTTCGGTGTTTATTTGCTCATTTATTCGTTTCAATGTGGGCTCATAAATTCTTTCCTTATTCAGTACCGAGCCCATTTATTTTGTTGCGCGGATTGTCCCCGACGTGGCCTGCGGGATGACTTCTGCGTCCTTCTGACGGTCCCCGTCATTCTTGGCGCGTTTCTTTGCTCTCTGGCCCCGTAGCACGTGACAGGCCCATCTAGTGTGTTCCCTGTTCCAGTCTTAGAAATAGCCATTTTCGGGGCGCCTGGGTGGCTCTGTCGGTTAAGCGTCCGACTTCAGCTCAGGTCACGATCTCACGGTCCGCGAGTTCGAGCCCCGCGTCGGGCTCTGTGCCGACGGCTCGGAGCCCGGAGCCCGCTTCGGATTCTATGTTTCCCTCTCTCTCTGTCTCTCCCCCACTCATGCTCTGTCTCTGTCTCAAAAATAAATAAACATTGGGGCGCCTGGGTGGCTCAGTCGGTTAAGCGTCCGACTTCGGCTCAGGTCACGATCTCGCGGTCCGCGGGTTCGAGCCCCGCGTCGGGCTCTGGGCTGATGGCTCAGAGCCTGGAGCCTGCTTCCGATTCTGTGTTTCCCTCTCTCTCTGCCCCTCCCCTGTTCATGCTGTGTCTCTCTCTGTCTAAAGAATAAATAAACGTTAAAAAATTAAAAAAAAAAAAATAAATAAATAAATAAATAAACATTAATTAAAAAAAAAAAAAAAGAAACAGCCGTTTTCCTCAGGCAGCCCTGGTCCCTTTAGGTGGAGAACTGTACTTAGAAATCAAGATCTGGGCACCAAGCGGCATTGCCATCAGCTCGTCGTGGCTTCCAGGCCCCGTCAGGTAACAGAGCTGGGAGGCAGGTGTGTGGGTATGTGTGCTACCTCTCCGTCTCCCCCTGTAACTGTTTCTCTGTCTGTAGCTCTATTTCTCTGCATTTCTCTCTATTTCCGTCTTTATTTCTGTCTCTCTGAGTCTCCAAAACCATGAATTCGTGCTGGTGCCTCTGATGCCAGTTCCACAGCACAGGGCTCGCTGTGGCCCGTCTTGCTGCCTCTGAATAACTCCCTTCTCTAACCGTGAGGAACCTGACACGTGATCACGATACGTGGTATCGTTACTTGTTCAGTCCTGGAATGCACGCTCCGTGTAGTTTCAGAATTGCTTTAGCCCGCTCTTTTGGTTAGGAAAACACCAAATATGTACCCTCTGAGTTTTCTTTTAGAATTTGCGACCGCTAAAGCCAAGACTTGTCACCCCACACCGTGGAATACGGTACGTTGATAGCTAGCAATGGTCTCTCGTGCTGTCTTCGACTTCTCAACCGTTTTCACAAATAATGCTTGTTTTCTGTTCATCGGGAAGTCGGTGTGTATCTTCGGGGTGAGAGAAATCTAAGTAGCATGGGAAATCTAAAGAGATGGGAAAGTGGGCCTGTTCTAAACCAAATTAAGTATCGGGAGCATCGGTTGTTTTCTCGGTTCTGGAAACAGCCCGGTTATTTTTGTTAGCTTCCGAGATGATTTTCTGGTTCCTCAGAGTTTCAGCCTTTCAAACAAGAGTTTGTCTTTAGACCCAAGCCTTCTAAAGAGGACCACAGACATTTTGCAGGGTCCAAAAAATTCCATCTCTCTCCGGTGCGGCTGGCGTTTTGTGACTGCCCGAGGGAAAATAGGACAACCTTTCATACATTTATAGGACCTTTTCCTATTGCCTTTTCTGGGGGCAGCTTTATGAAAAAGCCCGACAGAGAACGAAATATTTTTAGAACTGTCTCTTCTCTTTGCTTCTCGCTTTCTGGCTTTTGTCCTGAAATTTCCCAGGAAGTGGACGAGTTAGTGAGGGGAGTAAGCGTGATGTACCTGAGATTTAACCTCAATTCAGAAACTCTATGGTATAGAACATCTCCACCCCAGTAACTGAGCAAACTTGTCCACCATTTTCTGCTGGTACATTCTACCTGTGTTGACTCACTGTCGAGATTCATACAAATTATGGCATCCAGGGGCGTGTGGCATTTAATTCCGCGGGGGACCACTCCTTAGTAGTGTGTCCCGACATGGTGGGTCCCCTAGGGTGGCCTTAGGAGCGTGCTCAGGGGTGGTCACTTTGCGGGAATGTTTCTGTAGGGACGCATACCTTGGGGTGAATCGGAGGTCCTCTAGGTGCCTTTCAACTCTGGGTCCCTATGATTCTGGCACTGGAATAAGAGTGAGCGATCAGAGCCATGGCTCTGGCTGCGCCTTCTGTGGTCCTACGGAGCAGAAGGGGAACCAGGCTGTCGCTGACAGGTGAGTGACATAACCTGAGGGCTCGGAGGCCTTCGGGACTAGGCTATATTAACAGGGGTAGAGCCGTGTCTGGCTCACTTCACTTCTGCATGTGTCCATTCGATGAGGTGAGACCATCTCTGCCAGTGGGTGGAAGGACAGGAAGTGCTCCACGGATGTAACTCACGTGGCTGTCTTCTCGCCACAGTGGCAGCCGTGGGCCCGCACACGGATGCCGCTGCCGCTGCCGTCCTGGGCCTGCCGGATCGGGCCCCCCGAGGACCCCGGGTCCCGGCTCTCCCAGGTCACAGCCACCGGCCTCCGTGCCTGCTGCCTGGAGAACAGAGTGTCTTTTCTTCCCTTTGTGACTTTGTACAGCGTAGAAGTCCAGCTACTAACTTGCGTTGATGGAGCCTCGAGGTAGATTAGACTCTGGTTACTCAGAGGACTCCTTTCGCCTAGTCTCGTGCCGCACACGGGCCAGCGTCCCGGGGATGTCCTTGCAGGCAGGAGACGAGAGCGGGGGACACACGTTCTCACCGCGCACTGCGGCACTGATGGCCCACCGCGCCCGGCCCAGAGGCGGCCCAGCCGGGCTCTGGGACAGAACGGAGACGTGCTTCCCGGCTCGGGCTTTCACACATGTGGCGCGTCACGCAGTCCGGGCAATGGCATTCAAAACCTGGGTTGAGGGAGTTTGAAACGGTTGTCCGGTGAGTTCAGAATGAAACTATTTGCAGTCGTAATTTCTAGTAGGGCGAGTTTCTAGACCAAATACGTGAATTTGGGTGTTGTCTACTGCCCACACTCCCAGATCAAAATGTAGATGGGTTTATTTTATTTTCTTCTATTCATGTGTCAGAGGGGCAGGTTCCTATTTTGTTCACCAGGTTGCACAGCTTATGCCAAGTTCTAAAAGGATACTTAAGGCACACAGTGGCCTAGAACTCAGTGTTTCTCTCTGGAAGGAGTAAAGCCAAATGATGGATGGAAGGGTGCAGGTACTTAAGTGCTCCAAGTTCTGGCATTTGCAACTTAGATACATTCTTAATACTGGGCCGGGGGTGGGGCGGGGGAGGGGGACTCTCTCCCACAGAGAAACAGTGGAAGAGAGAAATGAAATCTCGAACAGGTGCATACTTCGCTGGTAAGAGGCTAAGGTATATTAGGACAAAGCCAAAGCCACTTCCTGAGGATCAGAATCCGGGCAGGAACGGCACGGGGTTTATTGTAGGTGCGGGCGGCGGGCGGGCGTGCCCTGTGAAGCTGTATTCTTGCCTTGAAATCATGAAATGTCCACAATTTGCTAAGGCATCAAACCTATCGATGAGCCCTAGCTGGCTTGGAGTGATCCAGAAGGTGTGTAGGACCAGAGAAATTGTACACAACGGGCCAGATGATTCCCTGTTTCCTTTCCCTCGGCGTGTCTGTCGCTCACTGCTGCTCCCTGCGTGTGGCTGTTCCCGAGGGGGCTGTGCGTGGTCTGCAGTCAGAGCCACGTTTGAGGGGGTTCCCTGCAATTAGCCACGACTTGTGCTCATCTAGTCACTGGGCCGTGTCCGCAAACGTCCTTACATTAAGCACAGTGTGTGTGTGGTCAGTCTTGCACTCTTTTTTATTGTTTTTTTTTTTTTTAATTTTGTAACATTTATTTATTATGGAGAGACAGAGCATGAGCAGGGGAGGGGCAGAGAGAGAGGGAGACACAGAATCCGAAGCAGTCCAGGCTATCAGCACAGAGCCCGACGCGGGGCTCGAACTCATGAACCGTGAGATCACGACCTGAGCCGAAGTCGGACGCTTCACCGACTGAGCCACCCAGGCTCCCCGGATATTTGTTTCTTCTTATGCAGTTCGTCTGCTAGTGAGTACGGCTCAAGCTTCCTTTGCAGTTAACGTCCCTTGGTTTTATTACTTCTCTCCCATGCTGAGTTCTGAGTCCAGGACTTTTCCCGTCCTTCTATTATGATGATACCCTTAACTAGCCATCCATCCAAATATTTATTATGTCTGTTATGTGTCAGGTCCTCTGCTAAGTATTGGGGAAATTGTGAACCACACATGTCCAGCTTAAGGATTCTCCGTCTAGTGGAGAGACAAAAATTCAAACAACTGGTTTTAATACAGTTTTCACAAGAATGCTGTGTAGAGTCTCAGCTAGCGACCTGGAGAGTGGATCCCGACATGAAGGCAATCAGGTTTAAAAAAGTAAGGGTTTGGTAAGGATTTAAAAATTATGTGCTGGGGAATGAGGGAGACAGAAAATTTTATGTGAATTCCCTTTTAGGTGACCTGGGATGGTGAAGCAGTTCAAGGTAGAGTATACAGAACCGTGGGCTTTTGAAGTATTTCGGGGGCGCCTGGGTGGCTCAGTCATTTAAGCATCCGACTCGTGATTTCAGCTCAGGTCACCATCTCACGGTTCATGGGATGGAGCCCCACCTCGGGCTCTGTGATGACAGCGCAGAGCCAGCTTGGGGTTCTCTCTCCTTGTCTCTCTCTGCCCCTGCCCCCCTCGCCTTCTCTCTATTTCAAAAAAAAAAAAAAATTTTTTTAATAAATAAAAATAAAATATTTTTGGAAAGTATAAGGAATTTGTTTATTCATCAAAAATTTATTGAGTAAAATGACTTGCAATTATTTGGTGACCAAGAGAGACAGCCTGTGGTCTCCCAGGGCTGGCTCATGGTCTAGTGGGGTGGGCGGACACCAGAACAGCCCAGGAGCTGCAGGACGTGTGAGCCATGTGTGGTCTTGGGTAGCACCCTAGGGGGTCTTCTGCCTCTGGGGGGGGGGGGGGGGGCGCGCGGGCACAGTAAGCATTGTGGAGAAACGTCCCAGGAGCTTAGACTTGAAGGGTAATTCCTCTGTGCAACCCATTTTATGGAGAGGAAACTGAAGCTTAGAGAAATTGTGATTTACAACTAACCAACTAGCTGGGGCACCTGGATGGCTCAGTTAGAAGAGTACACGATGCCCGATGCTGAGGTCGTGAGTTTGAGCCCCACGCTGGGTTGTAGAGGTTACAAAACAAAAACAGAACAAACTAGTAACAAACCAGACCTGGAATGCTGGCCTTTGGCCCCTGTAGTGCCTTGTTTCCTCGTGTGCCTTGATTCTAGATTTCCTGAGGTGGTACCTTAAACATTCATCTTCCACAGGACAGAGTGGGCACTGAACCCATTAATTACTGATTAGTTTTCGACCTGTTAACAAGGCTGACCCCTATCTTAAATGGAGGAAGTACACTTGCAGTGTTGACGGTTAGGGATTTGCAGTGCGCAGCAGCGGCTCATTTTGGAGTTACCGATGATTTCTGGCCAAGTGTCAAATTACAGTGAGGATTACAATCTAAGAGTTCTATGACGGGTCTAGTAAATAGCAAACCTCAAAATAATTAAACATGTGAAAACCTCTAAAGATCTTAGATCTATTTAAGAGCACTCTCAGAGTGGCGCCTGGGTGACGGTCAGTTGAGCGTCCGACTTCGGCTCGGGTCACGATCTCGCGGTCCGTGAGTTCGAGCCCCGCGTCGGGCTCTGTGCTGACAGCTCAGAGCCTGGAGCCTGTTTCAGATTCTGTGTCTCCCTCTCTCTGCCCCTCCCCTGCTCATGCTCCGTCTCTCTCTCTGTCTCAAAACTAAATAAATGTTAAAAAAAAAAAAAAAAAATTAAAAACACTCTTAGAATGATCTGTTTTAAAAACACATGTCATGGGGCACCTGGTTGGCTCAGTCGGTGAAGCATCCAACTCTTGATTTTCAGCTCAGGTAGTGATCTCATGGTTCAGAAGTTTTGAGCCCCACATTATTTCTGTGCTGACAGTGGGGAATCTGCCTGGGATTCTCTCTCCGCCCTTCCCCCTGCTGGTGCTCCCTTGCTCTCAAAGAGATAAACATTAAAAAGAAGAAAAAAACATGTAACAAAGTATTATTTATTGATAGCATCTCAGGTTATAGTGTACAGATGAAACAGGTACTTGCTTTTTTATAAATTTTTTTTTAATGTTTATTATTTTTGACGGGGGGAGAGAGAGACAGAGACAGAGACAGAGACAGAGCATGAGTGGGGGAGGGGCAGAGAGAGAGAGGGAGACACAGAATCCGAAGCAGGCTCCAGGCTCCGAGCTGTCAGCACAGAGCCCGACGTGGGGCTCGAGCTCACGGACCGCGAGATCATGAGCTGAGCCGAAGTCGGATGCTCAACTGACTGAGCCCCCCAGGCGCCCCGAAACAGGTACTTTCTAGTATACTAATTCTCGCACAAACGAACTTGATACAGTAAATGGTTTTTTAGTGTAAATGACTCAGCAGCAGCGTCGGAATCGACTCTTTCCAAACCTAGCTCCCCGGGCTCATTTTACATTGTGTATGATAAATGCTAGTGTACCTTAGCTTCTCTTACCAGGGATGTGTTGAGGCTTATTTGGTTATTTTGTTACAGCCATTTAGGCTTAAATGTAAATGCTTTAATTTGGAGTCACAGAGGTGCTATTTAATATTTCCATTGCTTAAGACACAGTAGTCGATACCAGAAGCCATAGGTCTCATGGATCTTTCTTGCAACTGGAAGAAAATGACCGTCTGTAAATCCATTAGTCTTTTCAGAAACACAGCTGAGGTTAAAAATGTGTTTGTTTTTTTTTAACTCTGCCTTTTATTTTTATCTGTTTTTTTTTTCTTCTCCCCCCATCTGGAAGTGGTCAGACTCTCACAGCCCCTGCAACCTCGTGTTTGGTCCTAACTCTATTCAGTGATTTTCCAGGAATCACCCTGTGCCTCAGCACGGATCGCTCAGTGTCCCTAACCCGGGTGCGTTGCAGCCCCGCCGCACGACCAGCGGTTTCCCTGGCGGAGGAGGGAGCGAGTTCCTTCCGGAGGAGGCTGATCCCGTGTCCTCTTTCCCCGCTGAAGGTTCCCCAGTGGTGCGCCGAGTACTGCCTGTCCGTCCGCTACCAGCACGGGGGCGTGGTGTGCACGCAGGTCCGCCCCCAGAGCGCCGTGCAGCTCGCCCTGCGGGTGGCAGACGAGATGGACGTCAACATCGGGCACGAAGTCGGCTACGTGATCCCCTTTGAAAACTGCTGCGCCAGCGAGACCATCCTGAGGTCGGTGTCGGGGTGGGGGGTGGGGGGTTGCCCTGCTGTGCCCCCGCCTCCACTCCTCCCATGTCGCCCTGTAACCCGCGGGGGACGGCCACGACCTTGTTAGTTTGGACCCAGAGACCGTCCGGCGTATGCTTCTCGAGTTCCTCCCCGGGACGGGTCGGTACCAGTTACCTGGGTTGACCTAGTCCGTGTGGTTCTCTGTGTGCCCACGAGCCCTGCGCTTGGCATGCCCACGCCTCTTCCGGGCGGGGCGGATTCCCTCCAGCCGCGAAGGGTCACCTCCTCCAGGAAGGCTTCCCTCCCGCTCCTGGAGTGTCAGTTAGAAAGCTCGGTGCTTGCCGGACTCTCCTCGATTCCAGCCTTCCTCGTGGCAGGTTCGACCGGCGTTTTCCGGGCCGCACTTGTCGGAGCCTCCCCGGTTCCAGAGAGTCTTCTCAGCAGCCACCACAAGTTGCGAGAGGGGGACCTCTTCTTATCTCTACTTATCGGGAGATATCCTCTGCCCCGGGGGCTCCAAGGGCTTGGCACACAGAGGAAAAGGGACAAGAGACAGGATAAGTGGGGGGAGAGCCCTCCCCTGAGGCAGCGTTGCTCAAGGAGCTTTGCATCACAGCCCACGTGGAAAGTAGTTAGCAGCACCTCAAGGACATGGTCAAGGCTGCTTGGCCATCCCGTGGGCTTCGGCCGAGCCAGGCGCGGCCTGGACGCCCCGAGGGCCGGGGAGACCAGTGTGTTGGGAACAGCGTATCTGCACACCTGTAACTCCTTTGTGGGGCCCACCGTGGGGGAAGATCTGCCCCAGCAGGGAGGGTGCACACGCGGTGCTCCGTGCCGTGCCATGGTATGGGACAGCGGTCCCGGCGTGCTCCTCCTCGGACTCCCCAGCATCTCACATCAGCAAGTTTGCCAGCGGAAGGAAGGAGCGGTGCCCTCCCCGAGCCAGCCAGAGGGCCCTGATCCTCCAGTGCAAGAGTCTGGGGTCTTCTCCGGTTCAGAAAGCCCGTGTGACTCATTTGCGTGGTACTGAGCCGCTTCCCCTCAAGTGTTTATCTTCAAAAACAGGAGACGCAGGGCATCAGGCTGGTGTTAAACCAGGAGGGATCTTTCCGTCAACAGCGCTATGACTTGAACTTCTCGAAGATAGGCTCGTCACCTTCTGCTTTGATAGCCAGGGCCTCAAATTAGTACCTAGGTATAAACTCTATTATGCAAAGGGTCTGTAAACGATACAGATGAAATAGGTAAAAACCTCCCTGCCGGTGGCGGACAGGGCAGGACCTACGTCCCCCAAAAGAGTAAAGGGTCCCTAACTTTGACAGATTGATTCTTTACCCTTCACATTTTGAAGTGGCCTTTCACATGCTCGCGGTAGTAATTAAAGGACAGCTCTGACTATATTCTAAAGTTAATGTATGTATTTTTATATCTTTAATGCCATCTGGAAACGTTTTGGCAGGGACTCTCGGTTACAGTTACTTCCAAAATGAAGTATTACAGTATTTTTATCTTTTATGGATCAAGTGTAAATTTAATTAAGTTTTTTTTTGTTTTTTGTTTTTTTTTTTTTTAGAAAGCCATGGAGATAAATAATTTTGGAGAAATCGAACAATGTTGTCAGAGCAGGTGGAAGACCCATCTCCCCGTTTAAACGTCTATTATGTGTTGGGACGTAGCTTCTAGGGGATTATTTTATGGCAGAGCCCCCGCCCCCCAAGCATTCAATCCTGGCGGCCGCACGAAGAACTACAACTTATGTTGACATTTGTTTCGTTCTTACGTGCATGTAGCATTCTTTCTGGAAAGTAGCTCTCGGCTGCAGGGGGGCTGAACTGCAGGTGTATCCCGGAGGTGGATGGGAGTTGGGGTCCCGCTTTGGCCCCCTTTTGCTGCCTTTGCTGGGGGGCCCGGCCCTCACATTGCCTTTTTATCCTCACTTGGCAGTTTTTCTTGTTGCTGGGAGACTGCTCTTTCTTTCCCACCCTGACGACCGCCACCCCCCCCCCCCCGCCCCCTGCCCCCAGCTGGTGCGGTGTCAGCAGATACTCTGATTTGTGGCTAACAGAGCGGGAGTGGCAGCAAAGAGGCCACAGCTACTGCAAAGCCCCCTCTGATCAAAGAAAGCAATCCCCCATTTTCCCCCTCGGTTTTCCGCGCTCTGAAAAGGAGGCGACGTGGCTGTCAAATGCGTGTCTCTGCCACTTGCTCACCAGAGCCCCGCACAAGCCCCCGAACCTCTCTGTGCTTACGCTTCCCTGTCCGTGAGATGGGGTGCCCGCTCTCCCTGTTCGCAGGGGGGCTGCGGGGGCAAGACGAGCTCACGCGTGTGACCGACACGCGTAAGCCCCTTGTCCGTGTTCGCGGCTTTCTCGTTACAAAGGTAAATTGGAACCAGATTCATTTCCTTGGACATCTAATTCTAGCCATAATTTTTAATAAGCTCGGAGTGAATGGCTGTTTGAATGAGAGGGTTTAAGGTTAACTACCGATTATGGAAGGCAAGGTCCTGTATTTGGTATGGTCTTTTCCACTTTCTTTGTAACCCCTTAGTATCTAATCTTTTAGGTAGGTAATAGACACTTAGTAAATACAATCTTTATGCCTACCACTGTCTTCCCCCCCCCAACCCCACGTTATATGTAACAATTTAGTTCTTCTTTAGGCTTTTTTGGTGGCCCTTTTTGAAACCGTAGATATACCTAAATATTATATACCTAGAATAGTCTTTCTGAACTATGTATGAAGATGTTCTGTAGAATGACACATAAATTTCAAATATGGACCCTCTAGAACACAGGTTGTAGAAGAATTACTCAGATTTTCATTCAAGGTCAAATTCAATATATTTCATTTCAGAAACTAATAAAACTTTTCTAGATTTCATTTTTAGCCTTCAGGAGTTTTGTATTAGGAATTTAAATATAAACTGCATTTGATGAAACTTTAACAGTGTCCAAATATATATTTTTACATAGTCATCAGAACAGTGCTTTTTTAAGCACTGTATATGCGATCTTATGAACACAAGGTAGGAAGTAGATCTCTGTGCTATAGGGAAAATCGAAGGTCCGTATACCTTTAGGATTGAGCCTTAGTGTTCCTTTAGCATTATATAATCTGGAAGGCCAGGCTTTGCTGAGTCCAGTGGAGTTTTAAATAAATCCCCATCCTCCCCTTTTTATTTAAGCCTCGATATTATTTACAAAACCCACACACTGCCTCCTCCTGGCCGGGAACATTTCTTCCTAGAAGATCGGTGCTTAGAGGAGGGAGTTTGCTGAGAAGGGGATAATTCATCTGACATGACGGGAGAGGCATAGATTTAAATAACTTGCTTTTAGACGAGAGTCAGTAGTAACTCGTGATTCTATCACACGAACTCCTGAGTGAGTTAGGGGACGGCAAAGGCGTTTGTGGTGGCGGCAGGAGTCGTCGTCTGGTGTCTCCCAAGAGCCGCTCACTTGACCGCCTCTTCTTTGTAGGTACTGCACCGATGGCATGTTGCAGAGGGAGATGATGTCCAGTCCGTTTCTGGGTAGCTACGGGGTCATCATCTTAGACGACGTCCACGAAAGAAGCATTGCCACGGATGTGTTACTTGGCCTTCTTAAGGACGTTTTAATGGCGAGACCCGAACTGAAGCTTATAATTAACTCCTCCCCTCACCTGATCAGCAAACTCATTTCTTACTACGGAAACGTGCCTCTCATAGAAGTGAAGAAGCAGCACCCCGTGGAGGTTGTGTACCTGAGCGGGGCCCAGAAGGAGTCTTTTGAGTCCATTTTACGCCTTATCTTTGAAATTCACCAGTCCGGTGAGAAGGGAGACATTGTGGTCTTTCTGGCCTGTGAACAAGTAAGTAATATTCTGACCCCACGGCGGAGCTGGGTTACTTAGGGGGGAGCCTCTTGACCCTGTGGCGAGGCTGTTAATAATGAACGTCCGGGTTTCAGTTTGCTGAGTCGCCGTTGAAACGCTTGCTTGTTTTATTAAATACTTGAGAAGACGCGCAGGCAGGGCAAACAAAACGTGTTCTGGAAGGAGAGCACAGAAGTGCTTCTGCAGTCCCAGGCGGTGAGGACGGAGGGCCCGGGGGGCGGCTTGGGGGCCTCCAGCCCGTGGTCCCCAGAGCTGACCCGCTGACACCAGGCTCGGGCCGAGTGTCCGCCTGCCTCAGAGGGTCTCGGGAGGGAAGATGCACGCCGACTCCCGTCATGCTCTCACTGTCTCCCGTGTGACCGGGGGCGTGTGCCGGAGAGGAGGCCTCTACCCATCCCACGGATGTCCCTCCAGTCGTCACCGCAGTGTTAGCGGGAAAGTATAATGCCTAGCACACCCAGAGGACTCTCTCCCTGCACTGGGGTCCTTTTAAAAAAGGATGAGGGGGCGCCTGGGTGGCGCAGTCGGTTAAGCGGCCGACTTCAGCTCAGGTCACGATCTCGCGGTCCGTGAGTTCGAGCCCCGCGTCAGGCTCTGGGCTGATGGCTCGGAGCCTGGAGCCTGCTTCCGATTCTGTGTCTCCCTCTCTCTCTGCCCCTCCCCCGTTCATGCTCTGTCTCTCTCTGTCCCAAAAATAAATAAAAAACGTTGAAAAAAAAAATTTTTAAAAAGGATGAGAAAGATCTCACATGGATTCTGGAAAATGTGATTTCAAAAGAGTAATTAGAAATGTATCACTGAGGGGCGCCTGCTTGGCTCAGTCCATGAAGGTCCAACTCTTCGTTTCGGATCAAGTTTTGATCTCACGGTTTTTTGAGTGCGACTCCCACGTGGGGCTCTGTGCTGCTTGGGATTCTCTCTCTCTCCTTCTCTCTCTGCCCCTCCCCTACTCATGCTGCCTCTCTCTCAAATAAACTTTATTACTTAAAAAAATTTTTTTTTAACGCTTATTTAGTTTTGAGAAAGAGACAGAGCTTGAGTAGGGGAGGAGCAGAGAGAGAGAGGGACACACAGAATCGGAAGCAGGCTCCAGGCTCTGAGCTGTCGGCCCAGAGCCCGATGACGGGCTCAAACTCACAGACTGCAAACTCATGACCTGAGCTGAAGTCGGACGCTTAACTGACTGTGCCACCCAGGTGCCCCAAATAAATAAACCATTAAAAAAAAAAAGAAAAAGAAAAAGAAATGTGTAACTTTGCTACACATCTTTGCTACTGCTTTTATATGGTCAAGGTGCCATCAGGCTTGCAGTGGATTTGGGTTTCGTTTTTATTTGTGGCTATGCCCCGACCCTACTTGCCCTGTAGTATTCTGTTGGCTGAACCTAGAAGCCCCCAGAATCTCAAGGATTATCTCTTTCTTCTTAGGGACTAATTTCCTGGTCTTTTTTTCCTGCTCATCATCTTACTCAGTAAAAGTGCTACTTTTTAGCTGGCCATGACCCAAGTACGTAGTGATTCCAGTGATTAAGCAGAAACCACAAAGGGAAAGGGAGATTGTTTGATGTTGGCCGAGGTACCAGCTGAGCAAAGACAAGTGTCTCAGCTCTCCCTCAGAGCCTTAAGTACTCACATCTTTCAAAAATACTTGCAAAGTATTTACGCGGCTTGATGTTTAAAGCATAAAGGACGACGGGCCCTCCCGGCTTCGGGAACTTCAGACAGCCTTCTCACAACGTAGATTTTACCTGCTTCCATAAAGAAAGTAATTCAGAATCTCAAATATATAACTACCATAGATTTAGCGATTTCTCATGTATGGACCATACAGTTTCTTCAGTAGGAGGTCTTCTCCCTATTATAGCGATTTATTCTGTGATCATTTCCTAAGCCTGCATGATTCAAGAAAGTCCTGAGGAAAGTGGTAAGATGAACAGGCGGCCAGGGGAAGGATCCATGAGGACGATGACAGGTTCTCAGTTTAACCGGGCGAAGCCTGAGGAAGGGAAGATTGGCGGAATGAATGGTCAGTCACCAGGTGAAAAAGAAGACATAAGTTTCTGGGCGGGAGGGAGGAAGGATAATTAAGACTGATAGAATGAGTAGTCTTTCAAGTCAGAGTAGACAAAAATTCCAAAATGGATTTTTGGAAAAAAACTTCTCGCGTGCAGATCTTACGGTTCCGAGCCTCTGGGAGCGAGGCCACGATGGTGGGCAGGTGCCGCGGGTCTGACCTGGGGCCAGCCCTGGAACCCGTGAGCCAGGCTCCTCTTGGTGCACCGGCTCACGGCGGGTCTGGGTCGCCAGCGTCCCGCTGGCTTCAGCAAACCTCTGCCGGGACCAGCTTTCTCTCCCAGTCCAGCTCCGCCTTCCACAGCTGGCATCGGGCTCGCTTGTCCCCGTGTCCCACCTAACAGGCTGGACGCAGTTCAGTCTCCTGCCGGACTTTTCCCTTTTCTTCTTTACCACTTCTGCCAGGATTACCATTAAGGTACGCCTCTCCCTCTCCTGTGGTCTCGCAGTTTCTCTCTTGGACAAATGTGCCTTGCTCTGAAATCCATGTTAGCCGCTGTTGGTCACACCCCCACCCCCCATACTATTTGAAACTTTCTTGATTTCCATATAAAATGTTAAAACCTGCCACAGCAGTCAAATGTCCCGTGAGAGCAAATCCAAGCAGTTTAGTACATTAACAGAAATGCACTGTCATTTTTTAAGAGATACATTTTTTTTATTTTAAAAATCTTTGAATGTTTATTTTGAGAGAGAGTGCAAGCAGGGGAGGGGCAGAGAGAGGGGGGAGAGAGAGAGAGAGAGAGAGAGAGAGAGAGAATCCCAAGCAGGATCTGTGCTGTCAGCACAGCGCCCCACACAGGGCTTGATCCTACAAACTGTGAAATCATGACCTGAGCCAAAATCAAGAATCAGACACTTAACCAACTGAGCCCTCCAGGTGCCCTTTAAGAGATACATTTTATTTTATTTTATTTTATTTTATTTTATTTTATTTTATTTTATTTTATTTTGTTTTATTTTGTTTTGTTTTATTTTGTTTTGTTTTGTTTTGTTTTGTTTATTTTGTTTTATTTTGTTTTACTTTGTTTTATTTTTATTTTGTTTTATTTTTATTTTGTTTTATTTTGTTTTTCATTTTTTTTAATGTTTATTTTTGAGACAGAGACAGAGCATGAACAGGGGAGGGTCAGAGAGAGAGGGAGACACAGAATCCAAAACAAGCTCCAGGTTCTGAGCTGTCATCACAGAGCCTGGCACGGGGCTTGAACCCACGAACTGTGAGATCATGACCTGAGCCGAAGTTGGACACTTAACTGACTGAGCCCCCAGGCGCCCCTTAAGAGATACAGTGGAAATTGTAGAAATGCCCTCACACATTTTGGGTTGGTGAGCACTGGGTACCTCCCGTTGTCTATAACCGTTCGCTCAGCACCTCAACCTGCTGTGAATTAATCCCCATCATCACAGGCCGTCCTGTGTTTTGACACTCAGTTGAGACTTTGAGCCCTCAGTGTTTATAGTTCCTTATCCTTTAACTTTTAACCTGAAAAAAAAAAAAGTGAAATACGTGAAGTAGAAAATGAAGTTGGGATTTATGGTGCCAGCAGCCAGATGGCTGTGCTGCTTTAAACAGGACGGCATTGTCGCCTGGAAGGTTTTCTGGGAAATGCCCTGCGTATTTGCGTCACTCTGGGCCTTTTCATCTTGGGGCCGGGGATCTCCCTGCATGTGTCACCGTGCTTTCCGTGGCTTTGCAGGTGACTTAGGAAGGCCCCACGTGGGTAAGTGCACAGACACATTGAGTAAGAAGGAAATGAATAAACAGTATTTTGGGGCGCTGGGTGGCTCAGTCGGTGGAGCGTCCGACTTCAGCTCAGGTCATGATCTCGCGGTTCGTGGGTTCGAACCCCACTTTGGGCTCTGTGCTGACCGCTCGGAGCCTGGAGCCTGCTTCGGATTCTGTGTCTCTCTGTCCCTCCCCTGCT
Organism: Panthera onca; assembly: GCF_046562875.1. Classification (NCBI taxonomy): domain Eukaryota; kingdom Metazoa; phylum Chordata; class Mammalia; order Carnivora; family Felidae; genus Panthera; species Panthera onca. The sequence goes on from NC_138349.1 coordinate 6,627,590, forward strand.
CGCACTCTGTCTCTCTCTCTCTCAAAAATAAAAATTAAAAAAAAAAAAGTGAACAGTATTTTAAGCTTTCTTTTTCCTTCAAATTCTGAAGGTTATGGCCTCAAATCCTTTGTTAGCTGAGCCTGAAGCGCCTACACTATGCACACTGTCAGTGTCTATTTTGCTCTGCTTTTTTTTTTCCTTTTGAAGAGTTCTTTTCTTCTTTTTTTCGTTCTCCATTCAGAACAAAACTCAACCTTAGAACCCACCTACAACCACAAAGCTTTAGCAATGGGAAGCAAATAAAAACTGAGTGGCCCAAATCACTTTTTAAAGAGTATCCGAAGAGAATAAGAAATGTTTGAGTGCAGTTGGAAGGTTTATTTTGAAAAATAATTGCCCACAAGCGGGCTGCTGGAATCAGCCTCCTTTTCCAGCTCCAGGAACGCCTGTGGCAGCCTGTTCAGGAGCGGCGGGGCGGGGAGGGGGGGGTCATCCGGGAGGGATGGAATGGGGCCTGTCCTGGGGGGCCGAGCAGCAGCCAGGGACAGGAGACACAGCCCACATCTCTGTCCTCCTCCTGGTAATTTCTAATAGGCTGTCCGCATGTGGAATGGTGATGTGATCAGAATTAGAAATATGGAGAAATTATTTTGTTCTGAGTGTTCCAACTGGCAAGTTTTCATTTATTATGATCAGCAGGTACTCTCTTGGCTTGGTAGAAATCTGCCCCAAGGACGCCACCTCTGTGCGGAAGAAGGGGGTCTACACGGGAGGGTGTCCCTGACAGCTGCTCCCGTGGAAGCCTCTGCCCTGCTTCCTGGGGCCTCCTGGAGGCCCGGGAGTCACTTTCAAACAGCTCTCCCCAGGCCTTAGAGACCTGTGATGCCATTTTTCTAGGCAGATGTGTCCCCTACAAAACCCTGAGTCAACTCAACCCTCTTCTATAGATGAAGGGAAGGAAGGAGAACGAGCTGGACACTGGAAAATGGAATAGGTCTTAGGTCTTCAAAACTCTTCGTGGTCACGAGAAGTCATCTTTTTCATGTAGATTTTTAGTGCAATCTGATGAACGAAATGAGACTTCTTCCATTCGGTAGTTTGTTAGCTGGGCCCTGAAGAAAGTAGAAAACTTCAGAAACATAAATTCCAAAGGTTTAAGAGTTACATTAAATGACACCTCTTTTATTTGAGGTCCTAAAAATCTAGTTGTATTTGAGAAATGGAAAAATACTATCTGGGGCGCCTGGGTGGCTCAGTCAGTTGAGCATCTGACTTCGGCTCAGGTCATGATCTTGCACTCCGTGAGTTTGAGCCCCGCGTCGGGTTCTGTGCAGACAGCTCGAAGCCTGGAGTCTGTTTTGGATTCTGTGTCTCTGCCCCTCCCCTGCTCATACTCTGTCTCTCTCACTCTCAAAAATGAATAAATGTTAAAAAAAAGAAAAGAAAAAGAAAAATAGTATCTAAAGTGCCTTGCCTTTGGAGCATTTTGCCCCCTTACTTATGCGTAGTTTTAGGGGCAATAACTTACTTTTTCTTCCCCCAATACATTTGTCAGTGAAACAATTTAAAAGGATATTTCTACATGCTTGAATTATGCCACAGTGTGTAAATCAGCAGTGACTGTCTCCTGCCGACTTCATTCCATTTACACTATCTTAAAGGCTAATGGGTCAGAGTGACCCAGAAACCCTGGTTACAGAATGGGTGTGTATATGCTTTTATTACAGACCCAGAGATTGTTTTAGAATTCTTAGTTGTTCCACCATTAAAGCACAGTGATGCGTCACCATCAATATGAGGATAGCTTCTGTTTACCTGTCATTGTTAATGGATATGAGAAATTGCATCAATCTAGAAAAATAAGATAAATGCATAAAAAGGCACGGGCAGTACATTTCCCAAGAGGAAGACCATTTTGGACGAAAAGCAATGAAATTGTTTATAAGTTGTATTTAACTTCCCCAAAGAAATGTACTCGTCTAGTCAGGTCTTCTTTTCATGTAATGATTCACAGAGACAACAACACAGGTATTTCTTTCCCTGCATACATTATGTACCTTTTGCCTGTAGTTTTATTTAACTTAGACATCTTTTTTTAAAGTGATGAAGTTGTAACATATTTTATTCTCATGGATGATGTTATTTTTTTTACTTTAGGATATTGAAAAGGCCTATGAAGTTGTCTGTCAAGAAGGATCTAACTTGAACCCAGATCTAGGGGAGCTGGTGGTGGTTCCTCTGTACCCAGAAGAGAAATGTGCATTGTTCAAGCCAAATGAGGAAACAGAAAAAAGATGCCAAGTTTATCAGAGGAGAGTGGTGCTAACCACTAGCTCCGGAGAGTCTTTGATCTGGAGTAACACAGTCAAATTTGTCATCGACGTGGGTGTGGAAAGGAGAAAGGTAAATTCTTGTCACGTGCGTAAATAGCCTGCTGGTGAGCATCGAGAATCCATTTCTTGGGTTCCTGCCATCATATCGAGCAGGAAGTGAGGATGAACTCTGTGATCTGATGAGTCTCTGAGTTGCCCATGCGCACACAGGAGGATTATCGCGGCCGGTGACCAGTCTTGCCTACCCACTACTGCCTTTCGTTAGCTTGTCGGTAATCCCCACGCTAATTGAGGTGCCAGAGGAAAACGTTTTGAGAAAAGACACAGCTACTAAAGCAGAAAGGTGATGGCTCTTCTTGTCAGTGGTTTTTCTTTAGCTAAGGTGCTAGCAAGGCAAAGGATCCGACTCCTGAACCAGTCTTTTCCTACGTACATCCTCTGAGTGTCTTGGGGGGACCCCCTTTCTCAAAGTAATTAGCATCTTCTCTTGGTGATTTACCAGAATTTGGTTTCGAGTACACTGGCTTTAATTTTATCAGATTTTGGGTTTAATGTTGACAGGATGAAATCCTATCCTAAATTTTTAAGAATACTTTTATAACTACCTTTAAGTAAAAAAAAAAATTAGGAAAATGGAAGTAGGCTATCTCAAGCTCTCAAAGACACTGGAACTTAAGGAATCATAGCATTTAAGAACTTGAAAAGAAACGTACCAGGGTATTGATCCATTTCGCATCATTAGAGGTTTACGTACCTTTTACCCCTTTAGGAAACTGGGTCCCCGCAGTATGTTACTGTGACAGAGCAATTCCAGCCGTTCTGAAGGCTCCCTGGGAACCAGTTTGGGCTCTTACTGAATTAGTCCACCATTCAGAGAACCCAGGGCTGTCACTTTCCCCCTCAAACCACCCGTAGGAAAAATCCCGCTTGGTGCCATATGCCGTTTTTGTCTGAGCCCCTAGCACTGGGAGGGCTCAGCATATGTTGTCAAGGTCAGACCGCTGAGATCACAACTTGAATGGAACCTTGAAGAGACACAGCACCGGCGGGTGATCATCCTTTCCTCTGTGTGGCGTGTGACGATCCGTCATCGTTCACAGGGTCGTGCTTTGAGAAGCGACACCACCAGCATTTCGGGAGATGGTGCAGAGGCCCTGTGTTTATTGAACCTACATTGAAAGCAGACAGTCTCTAAATCCATTTATCAAGCCACTAGCAGTTTCGCTCTCAGGGCAAGCGAAACAATAACAAATGTCATCCCGAGAAAATGAGTCTGTAGTTGGGCAAAACGCCCTGGACCACGCAGTCCCCTCTGGTCCGGCGAGCCTGCGACATCTTGAGCGCTGTGACACTAAAAATGCTGTCTTTCCATTCACAGGTGTACAACCCTAGAATCAGAGCGAACTCACTCGTCACGCAGCCCATCAGCCAAAGCCAAGCGGAGATACGCAAGCAGATTGTCGGTTCGTCTTCTCCAGGTAGCACCACGGCCACGAACACGGCCGCAAATTCCCAGAGGCAGGCAACTGAGAGCCATCGTAACCACGTCCCTTGGTTTCTTCCAGGAAAACTCTTCCGTCTGTACTCTGAGGAGTTCGCCTCCAAAGACATGCGGCCGCTCAAGCCAGCCGAGATGCAGGAGGCGAACCTGACCAGCATGGTGCTGTTCGTGAAGAGAATAGACATCGCGGGCTTAGGCCACTGTGACTTCATCAACAGACCAGGTAGCTGTGTGCTCGAGTGTTTTTGGGGCGCGTGGCGGAGACGTGGCGGCGACGTGTGCCCCTGCCCGGGCCTGAGAGCAGGTGGCACTCAATGGCACAGGCAGGCGCGCGGGGATTTGGTCGTACAAGCATTGTCCCCGTTGGAGGCACATGTCCTCTGAAGTCATTTTTCGACAAACCTGTAGGAACTTCTTGCCCTGACACTGGAGAATGATCTGGACCCTGGAGCCCGGGCAGCTGGGCAGGGGTGGCCAGTCCCGGCCCGAGAGAGGTCTCTTCCACAGGCAGCCCCTTCCCACTGCCCCTGCCTGCGTCCAGGTGTCTTTACCTTGGGAACCGCTGCTTTGTTCTCGGACCAGCAGCTTGACCTCACCAAAACAGAGTGGGTACGTGAGTCCCCCATGGAGGGTCCTGACTGAAAGGATTGGTTGCCCTTCACTGATAACTTAGTTCACTTGTGCTTTGATAAAAAGAACGTCCTTAATTTTTTTCACACTTTAGGCCAGTGGTTGAAATTTTTAGTATGTGTATCAGACGGTGGCAGGTGGGGGGCGGGGGGGGGGGGGGGGGCGGTGGATGACAACCTACTGATCCGGGTTCTGTATCACATGCACACGAGAGAGTCACAAAAGACCATGTAAGCAGAGAGCATAGTTGGAAACAGTGGAATTTCTTCTTTGTTTGGGATGTTTTCTCTCTGTTCCTGTTTTTCTGTCATTTTGCCCAGCAGTGCTGGTAGGATTTACAAGCACTTGAGAAGTACATTATTTAAAATTATTTTTTAACGTTTATTTATTACTGAGAGACAGAGACAGAGCATGAGCAGGGGAGGGGCAGAGAGAGAGGGAGACACAGAATCCGAAGCAGGCTCCGGGCTCCGAGCTGTCAGCGCAGAGCCTGACATGGGGCTCGAACCCACAAACCACGAGATCATGACCTGAGCCAAAGTTGGATGCTCAACTGACTGAGCCACCCAGGCACCCCGAGAAGTACGTTATTTTAGAGTAACTCTTTCTCAAACATTTCCGAAAATGATTGGTAGAATTTGGACTGGGTTAAGAGGAAGGTGCTCTAAAGGTGACAGGTGCAAAGTCGACAGTGGAGACAGCTTGTCCTTCTAAGTGGCGCGGCCCTGTGCGGAGGGTGCAAGAAGTCGGCGTGGGCGGGACCAGCGGCACCTGCCGCCTCAGGGCGCCCCAGGAGCATCGCCAGAAGTTTCCTCACCCTGAGGGCCCGGCAGGTGCACCTTGCTCTGCACCAGTGTTGCGTCCTTCCCTGGAGCCTTTCAGAGTTTTACAACAAAAGTCTCCCAGTAAACACCGTGAAAAATCAATTACTCTGGGGAACCCTTTGGGGTCTTAGATTTTCAGCGCAGACTTTCCCACCTAAGGAGCAGGGGGATCTCCAGGAGGGAGAGGGACCCGAGCTGCCCCTTCCGAAATCCATCTACTTCCTCTGCAGCCATTTCCTCCCGGGAGCTCTCTGTCCTTCCAGAAGAAGGACTGCGGACAGCTCTTCTGCAGTGTCCATGCCCCCCTACCCCATCTGCCCACTGTGCCAAGTCTGCAGGACCATGTGCGGGGCCCCTGGAAGCCACCATGACCTGGGGGGGGCACGGAGCCCCCGGAGAGGCTGTCCTTGGGTGGGAGACTGGCTTCCCTAAGGGCCTAGAGGATGCAGGTGTCAGAGCACAGGGCAGCGGGAAGACCTTCTCCAGGGTGAGCAGCAGAGGAGCCGAGACGCAGACAGGACAGAGAAGAAGCCGGAGTAGGATGTGCGTCGAGGAGATGTACCTGGGAAAATGGGCTCGCACCTGGGTGGCGGCCACGCGGCGCCACCTTCCCGCGGGCCTCGGGGGACGTGAGCCGATTTTGCTTGGCTCCCGGCCTCCCTGCCTGAGAAGAGCGTTCCTGGGGCCCGGCTCCTGGGTCACCGGCCGAAGCGAGGAATGCGTGTCTGCTGGGTGCACCGACCTAGGCAGGAGGAGCTCTGGGGACGTAAGGTTGTAGTGTGTGTGTGGCGACCTCGGCTCGGCGCATTTGCCTTACTGGACAGTGTGGGGTCACGGGAATCGTGGGGAGTCCGACGGGGCCGGGGGACAATATCCCGGTAGCCTCCACCCCGGGGCTGTCAAACGGCCACCCATCCTTCTCCCGGCTTTTCCTCTGGCTGCTGAGGAAGCAAGCGAGGGTCTGGGCCACGCGCCCCCGTTTCTCAGGTTTCTCACGGTGACCTCAGCTTCAGACGGCTCGGCTTCTGTCAGAGCCCGTCGGCCACAGTGAGCCCTGCCGAGAGCTTCTGGGGACCGAGCTCTGCAGAGACGTGCTTCGTTTCTGAAAACCACTCTTCCAGTTGTGCCGCTCATCGCTCCGGCCCCAGAGTCACCACGTGTCGGGTCCCCGGGTATCTTCCCGTTCCAGACGGTAGGTGTCTGGTGGCCTTGCCAGGAAGGGAGAAGAAAAGCAGGCTTTGTAACGTCAAAGATTCCAAAGAGCAGACGGCAAACCGCAGCAGACCCCGCTTCCTCCCGCCAGCCTCCCGCTGCGCTGCCTGTAGCTGAGAACTGGGGACAGAGGGTTAGGGGGGCAGCTCCTTTTTGTCTCCTGACAGCGTGCACACACCCGTGTTCTGCTGTGTTCGAGGAAAAGAGAACTGTGGACTAAGTCTGACTCATCGTTTTAGAAGGAAATAAAGATGACGCTTGCAGCTGCTGCATTAATTCAGCTGCTAATTGAAATACGCAAATGCAGCAAACGTGTTACCCTTTTCAGGGTTCATGAGCCATGTGAAAATGAATCTGGCATAACTAGGCTACAGGCTATTCACTGAACTCCCTTGATACTGATCTCTTAAAAAAGAAAAAAAAGAACCAGTTGTTTTTCCTGCCTAGTGCTGACTGTTGGCCTCCATCATGAGCGACGCCATCACTGGCAGTCTGCACCGGGAGGCGTCGGACCGACGGACCACGTCTCCTCCTCCGGGAAGGTGATGGCACCCGCACAGCAACTGGAGACAAACTAGCTGCGGTGCGCTGGGCTACATCAGAGGTCATCTGTGTATCAGGAGGCAGAACCCATTTTGGGGGTGGCCAGGCCACTGGCTTCAGAACGATCTAGGAGAGATGAACCCCTACACACAGACTTGCCAGACATCATGTGCAGGATGAGAGCTCAAGAAAACGGGAGAGAACGCAGGGACAGAATAAAGTCGGGGCTGCAGAGGCCAGCATCGGTGTGGGCAGAAAGAGGGATTGAAGATGCTGCAGTGGGTTGATCTGCGGTGAGGAGTCAGGCGTCAAGAAATCAGGATCTTCTGGAACTCTGGCCGCCACGGTAGAGCCGTTCGTGCGCCCACTGGAGAAGCACGCGTGCAGGTCTCTATGTCCCTGGACACATGATATTTTGCTTTGGGGTTCACAGAAGGGTCTTTACACATTACAGTCTGTACTGAGAGGAGAACAGAGGGAGTGTGGGCTGCAGACTCCATGCTCACAGTGGCACTCACAGCCTCGCCAAAGACGCTTCCGTCCGCTGCCCGCCGCCCCCAGACAGCCCCAGAGGTGAGCAGGTGGTCTGGCCATTCCGGCAGGAAGGCCCAGCGTGGGTTTCTGAATGAGTGTCTGAGGCCACGCGGAGTTTATTGCAGTATTCAGGTGGCCGGGTGGAAATGGGAAAAAGAGGCACAGATAAAGTAGAACAACCCAGGGGCGGCTGGCTGAATGAGGATCTTGGAAGATGCTGGAAGCAACAAAGTAATTTTTCAGAAAGCGAAGCTGAGAACGGGAGAGATTGTATAAGGCGCAGAATGGAAGGAAGCATTTTCAGCTCTTGATCCGCATCAGGCTCTTCATAGGTCCTGTGAGCAAGTGACTTGTTAGCCAGGCCAGGGCGTTTGAGGGTGAAAGGGGCATTCGAGGGTGCATGATTAAGCTGGGACCAGACATGGGAGCGGGCCGTCCCTGGGGAGCCAGGGCAGAGGGACACTGAAAGCTCAGGCTCCTGAGCAGACTGCCAGGGCTCCAGTCCCGCCCCCCTGGCTCTCTGTGTCACATCCAGCATTATGTCACTTTGTCAGGGTCTGTTTCTTCATCTGAATGGGAGTGTAATCAGAGTAATTGGTTCATAGAATTGTCAAGATGAATTAGTTACCATGCGTGGGGCCCTTAGAAATATGGGCACACGGGCACCTGGGTGGGTCGGTTAAGCGTCCGACTTGGGCTCAGGTCATGATTTCACAGGTTGTGGGTTCAAGCCCCACATCAGGCTCTGTGCTGACAGCTCAGAGCCCGGAACCTGCTTTAGATTCTGTGTCTCCCTCTCTCTCTGCCCATGAGCTCTGTCCCTGCTCTGTCTCTCTCAAAAATAAGCGTTAAAAAAAATTTAAAGAAACGCACAGGCACACGGTAAATACTATGTCTGTCACCACCTGCATGACTCCTACCCCCACTCTGCGACAGGCACGTGGGCCCTGAGCTGCGGACGGGCGCACACAACGCGGTTTCCATGGTGGGAAAAGCAGATACCAGACCACAGGCATTGGGAGGCAGCAGCAGGCTGCCTCTGAGGAATCGCGGTGGGTCACAGCAGAGCTTGGACGCGGAGCCAGGAGGCGTGCTGCAGGTGCAGGGGCCTGGGCTCACATCCTCGTTTCGCCGAGCTGGGCCGCTCAGGCCTCTGCCTTTGGCAGGTCACTTACCTTTTCCTCATCTGTAGCATGAGGATACAGTGTCTGCCCTCTTGTGTCAGGGGGTTACAAAGAGGTTCAAATGAGGGGGCGCCTGGGTGGCTCAGTCGGTTAAGTGTCTGACTCTTGATCTGGGCTGAGGTCATGATCTCACGGTTCGCGGGTCTGAGCCCTGCATCAGCGTCCGCCCTGGTGGTGTGGAGCCTGCTTGGGGTTCTCCCCCCCCCCACCCTATTTGTGTGCTCTCGCTCTGTCTCAAAATAAATGAACTTGGGGAAAAGAGATTTAAATAAGATTATGCAAAAGTGCCGTGTATAGGGGGTAGGAAGTAGGCAAATGCCAGGCTTTATGAGCATGTCCTTTTAAACTCAGGGAAGCAGAAGCGTTTCCTTCCTATTTTCAGAATCAAACTCTTAACCTAAAAGTCCTGACTTGAGAGTCTATGGTGTGAACCCAGAGCCATCTGATTGCTCAGTCTCTTCCTTCTGTGGACTTTGCAGCATACGCAATGCCCAAGTCCCAGTCCTAAAACCACTTGGGACCAGAAGCTACAGTTTTAAAAAACGTTTACTTGTTTCTTTTATTTTGAGGGAGAAACAATGCAAGCAGGGAAGGGGCCGAGAGAGGGAGGGACAGAGAGAGAGGGAGGGAAGGAGGGAGAGAGCCCCAAGCAGGCTCCACACTTCCGCGCAGAGCCCAACATGGCTCCCGTGAACCATATCCTTCTCTCTCGGTTCTTCTCCTTTGCTCTCTCTTTTCAGTCCACATGGCAGAAAGTTGGCCGTGTTCTGCCTTGAGCCTTAGGATGTCCCGAGTCAGCCCTTGGAAATCCTGGTTTCTCTGGGTCCAGACTCCTAAGACTCCCACCATAGAGTCATCGGCTCTGTTTGAGAAGGGGCCCACCCTGAACCAGTCAGCCCTGTGTGGAGGTTGGTGGCAGTGTAGGAGGCGGTCACACGGTACAGCTCACATGCTTCTCTGGGAGTGGAGGCACACTCCTAGGTAAAACCACATTCCCAGCACATTGGAAAGGGATTGTTGGGTTCTGTGTCGATGTCCCTCCTCAGACCGCCAGTTCTGAAGGCCACGATTGAGCCCGTCCACGTGTGTACCTGCCCCCAGGGCCTTGCAAGTGCCAGCAGCACAAGAAGCCATGAGTGGCTTAGGAGGAAGCGAGTGAATGAGTTGAGTGTCATCCTTATAAGGGACTAAGTCAATCAGCAAACAGCCAACAGAGCAGCCTCGGCTCCTTTCTTCCCCTCGTGGTCGCTCCCTAGGCTTGTGCCGGGGTGGCAGTGACGGAGGTGCCCGTGGCTGTCTGGTCTGGGTCTCCTTCCACGGCACGGTCAGGGGCAGAGGGGGCGTGTGAGAAGTCTGAGCGCACAGCTAGGTCAGCTTGGAGGGGCCGGGCCGCCCCCGCCTCGTGCTGCAGACGGTGCCAGGCGGGCACTGCCGTTGCCCAAAAGCCCCGGCCACAGCAAGGCTGGGTACAGAGGACTTCGGCTCCTGCCAGAAAGGAGTGGGTGTGGCATTGAAAATGGGTCTCTTCCGTTTACCAGTGGAGGCCACCCTGTCTCGAAAATCCTTCTGAATTCTAATGACTCCGATTGAACTTTGATGCTATATCCTTACCGGATAGAAAGCAGGGTAAGGAGTATGGTGGGAGGAGAGGGACCAGCTCTGGCTTTGGGGACCGCTTACCGGGAGAGGCTCCTTGCCCTGTTCTGCCCGAGACATCTGTTAGCAGTATTTCCCATGGATCACACTTAAGCGACACTGCCATAAAGAGCCTCTTCTAAGCCTGGTCTTTAGCTAAGACAATTTTAGGAGCCACACTGGGGTCAGGTCTTAAAGTGTGGAATGCAATATCGGCAAATTCTATTCAGTTCATTATTAGTTCCTTCACCTGTAAAATCTACATTCATTAACTTGTTGCTTCTAATATGATCAAGCCTCAGGAACACCCTCTCTTTTTCTGGTGTGAGGGTGGGAGCAGAATTAAGAAGTCATTTCTGCCGGTAATCCTGTGTGCAGCCTCCACCGCAGGGCATAAAAACGGGGACGAGCAGTGCCCTTTGGGAACAGAGCCTGGTCATGAAGCCAGATGCTTACAGGGACAGTTGCTGAAGGTCCTGTAACGTACAACGCACCAGTGTCGCTGATTTATAGAAACTGTTCCTACACCGTTTTCTGTAAGTGAGCTCCTCACGCCTCCAGCTGCATTTAATCTGCGAGGCTTGTTTCCCTTCCCGCTTCTCGTACCTTCTCCGGCAAGTCAGCTGTTCCTCCATCTCATGGCTCACTGACAGAACCCTCGGACTTGTTCCTTCAACAGCCCATCTGTTTCCTTCCCGGGACCGTCTTCTCGAGGTCTCCTCTTTGCCTGGGGGTCCCCAAGAACGGATGAGGAGCACGCCAGGGCTCCGTGCGGCACCCAGGCGTGACCGAGGCGTCAGGGCCCGGGGAGGGCGGGGGACCTCCTGGGCAGCCCTGCTGTGCTCCGTGTTCAGTCTCAGTGACGGAGTTCAATACCAACAGGGAAGTTCAACTTCTCTTCTCCCAGCTGGGAATGAAAACTGTGCTCCAACCTGTGTCAGGTCCGGGCACGTTCGCTGGGGCCACTGCTTTTGCCTGCGGCCCGGGTGGCACAGGCCGAGAGCAGGCCCGTCACCTGCTCTGCTCTGCAGTGAAAGGACTGGAGACGCGCTGAACCATGGGCAGCCGCAGCGAACTGTTTGCCAACCCACAGTAGTGTCGCCCGGTGTTTTCAGTGTGTCTTGTTAGGAAAGAGGGGACGTTATCAAATCCGAGTTGGTGACGGACTGGCTTTTGAGTCACGCGAGTTGCCTGAAATTCTGACAAGTAGCTTAGCAGTGTCTGAATAGCAAATAAGGAAATTTTTACTGTCTGTTACCTCGAACTCCCTGATCCGGTAGGTTAAAGTTGCCTCTCAGGTCCCCATGGTCTGTCTCCTGCTCAGCGGGCACATGCTGGAGTTCAGACAAAGGAAAGCTATCCAGTCGTGCTCAAAAATCCTTCCATTTTGGGGACAGAACAGGATAGCAGCTTAATACTGTGTGATTTGCTTCTTTCTGCGGCTTTTATTGCTTTGTCACCTACTAGACAGGTGAAAAACACGTGTATTTTTTATTAATATAATCTTATTCTACAAGGGCAAGAATACCTTGTTTTGAATAGGTGGATTATCTTTTTCGGTGGAGATTAAGCATATATAATGAACACACCATTACTGACGTTATATAAACTTAAAGGGGAAACATAGATACAGAGAAAAATCAGCCTTCTGTCCTTCTGTGCACTGGCAAATAGCTCTTAACATTCCTTGTCTACTATTTCTGTCATCCGAGTCCTGGGTCAGTTTCATTTGGTTAATTTTTCTCTTTATTATGGGACTGGATCTTCCTGTTCTTCATGCCTCATAATTTTTTATCGGACGCTAGACATTGTGCACTTTGCTGTGTTGGGTATTGGATATTTTGTATTCCTATAAGTATGCCTGACCTTTATCCTGGCTGCAGGATGATCCTTCCAGATCCTGGTTTTGTTTGTTTGGCGGAGTGGAGCGGTGCACGTCCAGGGGGGTAGTTTGTCCCTTCCGTGTCTCCTGCCCAGGGCCCCTGAGTTGTGAGGTTTCCCAGCCCAGTGGGTAGAAGTGGACAGTATCCTAGATCCCGTGTGAGCATCAGGCACCATCCGTCTAATCGTCTGGATGGTTCTTGTTGCGGCCTGATGTAGTTTCTTACACGTGCTCTGCCGATGCATCGAGGGGACCTTTCAGAGATCTTCTGAGTCCTGTCTATGGCTCTCTGCTGTCAGGTGTTCCCCCACCTGCAGGCCCCGGCCGCCTTTGTCTCCCCACACGCTCAGCACCATCTTTATAACTCAGGGAGTCTGGCAGGCCCCACCTGGGTCCCCGCTGGCACTGCAGGCGGGAAACTCTCCCCAGGCCTTAAGCTGGGCAGCCACGGGGCTCACTTCATTAGCGTCCCCCTCTCAGGAATCACTGTCCTTCACTGCCTGACGTCCGTTGTCTCGTAAACGGTTGTGTCACATATTTTGCCCCGTAGGGTTGTTTGGTGCGGGAAGGGAGGTCCAGTACGTTACGCCCTCTTGGCTGTAGATGACGTAAGCTGCTGCTGCCTTTTTCTTTGCTAGCGCCGGAAAGTCTGATGCAGGCTCTGGAAGACTTGGACTACCTGGCGGCGCTGGACAACGACGGGAATCTCTCGGAGTTTGGGATCATCATGTCGGAGTTTCCTCTTGACCCCCAACTCTCAAAGTCGATCTTAGCGTCCTGTGAATTCGACTGCGTAGAGGAGATGCTGACGATCGCCGCCATGGTGACAGGTACCCCTGAAGGGCTGTTCTTCCGCGTTGTGAGGCTGTCCCGGGGACAGAGTTAAACGAGGTCCGTTTGAAGTATTTTATGAAGTACCTAACGGAGGCAGTAATCCACTTCACCTTTTGAAGTGATAATGAAGTATTTTGCTAGACTTGAAAGGTAGAAAGTTATAAGGATTATCTTGATATGAAAAAATCAATCAAACCCCAGTGAATTTCTTAATCAGACATTGAAGTAAAAATGCATTGCTGGGACTGTTCTCCTCCAAAGAATTAGGTGTTTCTTTTATTTCCTACCACCTTCATTCTTCTTGGTTTATATGTTTTAGTTCGTTCTTCTACTGGCAGAACAGGCCATAGGCCGTGCCGCGTTAGACCTCAAAGTTCCCATCCTGTTCTAGCCACTGCCCTCGAAGCGTCTCGGTTGCCCCTGCTCTGATGGTAATACCAGCAGGCTGTTAACTCTGCTGACCAGACCTGCGGGAAACAAACGTGAAAAGGGAGAGACACGTTCATGAGAACTCACCCTACATCCCCTTGACTTCTAAGTAAGCAAGAATAACCTTTATTCAGGGGATCGGACAGGAGCTGTTCTGCACACAGTGGCGAGCCCCTCCCTCTGCGTTGTGCTAAGGTCATGAAGCGGCTCCAGGGTTGCTGACCTTGTGACCTCTTGTGTCTTAAAGCTCCCAATTGCTTTTCTAATCTGCCGCGTGGAGCTGAGGAGGCTGCCTTGACTTGTTGGAAGACATTTTTACATCCTGAAGGAGATCACTTTACCCTCATCAACATTTACAAGGCCTACCAGGACACGGCTCTGAATTCCACCAGTGAACGTAAGTGAACGCTTACGATTCTGAGAAACCTACTCATTTCCACCCTTCCCTCCCCAGATAAAACCGAGCTGGTAACTCACCCTTCTCCAGCCCTGCTGGTCACCTAGCGGATGGCGCCCGAGTCCCTAAACGCACTGGCTGCTGTGCCTGGGCACGATGACGTGGGGACCCAGAGTCTTGCACAGCACAGCTCCCGTCCTCCAGGGCGCAGGGAGGGGAGAAGGGCACTGCCATCTCTCAGCGCCCTTGGGTCAGAGCTGTGCTTGCTGCGTTCCCTGACTCGCACACTCACTAGACGGAGGGAGAACACAGACATGGAGAACAAAGCCGAACAGATCCCCGCTCCAGATAACAGGAAGAGTAGACAGGTGTGCCGCAGGAGGCCGGAGAAGAGAACCAGGCCACAGGTCGGTCAAGGAGGGAGGGGAGTTGTGCAAAGAGCAGAAGGGCGCGTGTGAAAGCGGAGGCAGAAGTCCTGATGTGAAAGGACGAGTGTGTGGGTTTCCAGGAGAGGGACCCAGCGGAAAGGGAACTGGAAACACGTACGTGGGCGACTCCAGTGCTCAGCATTAATAAAGACGGGAAGAGGAGCCCGAGGGGCCGGCAGGCCAGGGCGGTGTGGTGAAGGCTGGGCCCCCGAAGGCAGCCGGTGAGTTCCCTTCCTGCAAGGGGACCTTCGTTTTCCATGAAGCGTCCTATACCTCCTTTGCTCCGATAGGATGGGAAGTGAACTGGAAGACAGGACAGCCGCTTGAATGGCAGAATTCTGTAGAGCGGGGGACTCATTTTTCACAGCTGACAAGGAAAAGTTGTCAGTGGAGCCAGAAAAGATACGGGGAGTTTGGTGGCCTCTTTTGAGAGCAAGGGGGGGTGGGTGGCCGTCGTCTGCCCAAGTACGTGCTCCTGTCGCGCTGAGTGGGCCCGAGTGCACCGCCGGGCTCTTCTGCCCACTGTGCCAAGGCCGGGGGCACCACCAGGGCACAAGGCAGAACGCCGGATCCACCCTAAGTGACTGCAGGTGGCACCAAAGAACTTCACGCTGAACCAGGTGGCTGAACTGCAATACAAATTTGCAGCTAGGGCAGGAAGGTGAGCTTCCCACGATTTCCAGCTCGGCCCAGTAGTGATCCTTTTCTTATAAACATGCAGAGAGCGTTTCACGGCTCAGGGGACTTCTACCGTATGCTTTTCTCCTTAGTTGGATCAAACGTTGGGGCCTCGTTCGTCCTTGCCGTGTACGCAAGACGGGTGTCAGTCGGGGCCAGCCTCCTGCGCCCCTTCAGAGCTGCAGACGAAGGGTGACCCACTCGCTGGTCAGTGCCAGCAGCATGCTGTTCGTGGAGCTCGCCGGGGTCCCGGAACCACCGCAGCCTCCCTCCCAGTCACTTAGGTGACCGCCTCTTTAGGGGAGGAGTCCAGAGGACACAGAGATCATGCCTTGTTCCTGGCCTGGGCTCTTACCGCTTATGGCAAGTCATTTCTTTTACTCCTCTTTCCCTCCCAGACTGTGTTGAAAAGTGGTGTCACGATCACTTCCTCAACTGCTGCGCACTCAGGATGGCGGACGTCATCCGAGCTGAACTCTTAGAAATTGTCAAGCGAATCGAGCTTCCCTGCGCAGAACCTGCTTTTGGCTCCGAGGAAAACGCTCTGAACATAAAGAAAGCTCTTCTGTCCGGCTACTTCATGCAGGTGAGAACGGGGAGGGCCGTCTTCGGGGTGGGTCTTTACCAAATCTCCCATGATTCTGTTAGGAATCTCTCACTTAGGATGATTCTTTGATTGACGTTAACTTTAAAACCGAAAACCAGGGCACCTGGGTGGCTCAGTCAGTTAAGCATACTGGTCTTGAGTTGGAGGTCGTGATCTCACCATTCGTGGGTTCAGCGCTGGGGTCTATACTAACAGCACACAGCCTGCTTGGGATTCTCTCTCCCTCCCTTTGCCCCTCCCCCACACACATGCGTGTAGGCTCTCTCTCTCAAATAAAATTTTATTTAAAAAAGTAAAATAGAGGCACCTGCATGGCTCAGTCGGCTGAGCGTCCGACTTTGGCTCAGGTCATGATCTCGCGGTCTGTTGAGTTCGAGCCCCATGTCGTGCTCTGTGCTGCCAGCTCAGAGCCTGGAGCCTGTTTCCGATTCTGCGTCTCCCTCTCTCTCTGCCCCTCCCCCATTCATGCTGCGTCTCTGTCTCACAAATAAACATTAAAAAAAAAAAAAGTAAAATAAAACCGAGAAGCCTCTAGGTTACTAAAGATTTAATATTTAAATATACATTTTCTCGAGGGAACTTAAGGACCAAGACAGAATATGTTCACTTCGTCCAAAAGGACAAAAGGTCTTTCTTCATTACAGAGGGGAAGTTATTAAAACACTTTTTGGCTGAACATCAGACACAGTCCCTCACTTCACCGGTTTGCAAATTATTTCATATTTTATTTTTGACGTTTATTCATTTTTTGACAGAGCGTGAGCGGGGGAGGGGCAGAGAGCGAGGGAGACACAGAATGGGAAGCGGGCTCCAGGCACAGAGCTGTTAGCACAGAGCCCGACGTGGGGCTTGAACTCACAAACCATGAGATCATGACCTGAGCCAAAGTCAGACCCTTCACCGACTGAGCCACCAGGCGCCCCACAAATTAGTTCATATTTAACGGGGGATACTAATACCCAACAAAGAAATAAAGATAACATCTCATTTCTTTCTTTTCCAAAATGAAGGCTGCCGAATGTAGCTCCCCTAAATTACAGCACGTTACAGGTGTAAGCATGCTCTTCCCATCATAGTAAGAGAAATACTGGGGTATTTCCACTCAAACTCTAGTCTTCATAAAGAAAAAAAAACACGGCACTTCAACATGGATTTCCTCACCTGTGTGGGAAAAGGCCCTACATCAGCGTTACTGTGTCAGATGAGCTAGAACATCCGGCACAAAACACCTGACGTTTGAGTACATTGCCCGTCACGTGGCAAGGTTACTCCTTGACCCAAACATTTAACATTTGTAGCACTGCTGTCTTTCACCTACTGCCCTGCCCATACTAAAGTTAGTATCGTCACTGTCTCAAAGTTTTGGGCAAAACACAGTTTTGGCTTATTTTTTAGATCTGAAAAGAGGAAACTTGGGTGGCAGATTTGTAGTTTTCACTGTTTTATATGAAAGACTTTGGAATTTTTTTACATAAAGATTTTTTTAAGTTTATTTTGAAGGGGAGAAAGTAAGTGGAGGAGGGGCAGAGAGGGAGAGAAGAGGAAGGCGGGGAGGCAGAGACAGAGAGAGAGAGAGAGAGAGAGAGAGAATGAATCCCAAGCAGGCTCCATGCTGTCAGCACAGAGCCAATATGGGACTTGAACTCATGAACCCTGAGACCATGACCTGAGCTGAAACCAAGAGTCAGATGCTCAACCGACCGAGTCACCCAGGCGCCCCAAAATAGTCAGGACTCTTTAAAAGAAAACATTTTTGTCCGTCAATCTCCATATTAACACAAAGTCTTTGTTCTTAAAACCTTTGCCTTGTAGATTGCTCGGGATGTGGACGGATCGGGTAACTACCTGATGCTGACCCACAAGCAGGTTGCCCAGCTGCACCCCCGGTCCGGTTACTCCATCACCAAGAAGATGCCCGAGTGGGTTCTCTTCCACAAGTTCAGCATAGCAGAGAACAACTACATCAGGATTACCTCAGAAATCTCTCCCGAACTGTAAGTTTAACGGACAAAAAAGGGGTTCTTTTGAACTCCTACTTGAGTAAATGACAAATTTAGTTTTTATTACATTTTCAGGTAGAAGTTTATGCTGGCACCAATCTGAATTTCCATGGAGAGTACTTATTAATGGCAGGTCTCTGTGGATGATTATCTAAACGTTCCTGCCTTTGAGAACACAGCATAAACTATGCAGCGCAGAGGGGCGCCTGGCTGGCTCCGTGGTGGAGTGTGCAGCTCTCGATCTCGGGGTCATGAGTTTGAGCCCCATGTTCGGTGTGGAGATTACTTTAAAAAAAATTTTTTTGTTAAAGAATACAGTGTAGAAGTACAAAACAAAGTATAAAGTATCTTAAGAGGAACAAAAAGCTGCAGAGAAGTAGCGTTTGCAGGCAGAAACCTGAGGAGGAACGGCTGAGCCAAGACTGGAGCGAGTGGGGAAGGAAGGGGTGAAGGGGGGAGGTGGAAGACGGGCAGGTACCCAGAGGTGGAGGGCTTCCGGGCCACACGAGAGTTTGGAATTTATCCTAAGTGCAGTAGGAACCGACTAGAGAGTTTTAAGCAGGAGTAGCATCCTCTCCCAGGTGCTACTGCAGACGCTGGGTCCGCCTGAACGTACACTTGGACCCGGACACAGTGACGTCGAGGCAGGAACCCAAAGTAGCCAGTGGCTGGGTGCGGAGCGGCATCAGTTAATAAGAGGAAGAGGCAAAGATACTCCCTCTCTTTCTCACCAGAGTGCTCCCCAAACAGCTGATGTGACGTGTTGTGACGATGGGCCTTAGGGCGAGTACGGGTTTCCCCTGGTGGTTGGCGGTGGGCGTCTTCCACTGTGTGGCATAACCCTAGAGAAGAGATTCTAGAAATGCAGCTGGACTGGTTCCCTGCATACCACAGGAAGTATCTACTCTCCAAAAGCAGACTGAGACTGAGGAGTTCAAATTAAATAGCAGTTCCACAAGTAGATTCTCCGGGGGTGGGAAGGACCCACTCGTAACGTTTGGTATCTGGAGTCTCATCTCTTTGTTTTCCACAGATTTATGCAACTGGCACCACAATACTATTTCAGTAACCTGCCTCCCAGTGAGAGTAAGGATATTCTACACCAGGTGATGGATCACCTATCACCCATGTCAACAATGAAGAAGGAACAGAACGTGTGTGAGAAGTGCCCGGAAACCGCGGAGCAAAGGTGCGCCTTGCAGTGACTCATCTGCACCTTCCCCTTAGAGCGTGCTGTGCAGCCAGTACCCCAGCCGGGCCGCACGGCTGATCCACGGGAGCAAGGTGAGGACCTTCAACTTGAATACGGACATCATACCCCACACAAGAGAGTCTCGAAAAGAGTTACACTTTGTACATTATTTAAAAATAAAAAATGGAAGTTTTTATTGAGTTCTTTAAATTACTACTCCCCGTTTTCCTTCTTACTGGAAAAGCTCTTCATCAACCATTCGTAATTCGACCAGATTTTTTTTTTAAAAAAAGCTATTTTGTAAATGTGTCACAGACACAGGTGACAGAACCCTACTTTTTTGTAGAGGACCTTAATCTGAATAAAGTGATGAGTTTTTCAGTAATCTGAGCTGTTTTCTGGTAATTTTACAAAAACGAAAACCAGCCCCCTGCTGCCCATGGGAAATGGCTCAGAGAGAGAGATGCTCTTTCAGTTTACCCATGATTTCGTCCATCTTGTCACCTGGAATCAACATCACAGTTCGCAAGGGCTTCATCGGGACGTCGTCAAAGGACCACCTGCCTCCCAGACAGGTGTCGCTCTCTTCCTGCACCGAGTAGTTGAACTTCAAGATTGCCTTCTAAAGCAAATATATCAAGTTAAAAATTCAGCCAACCTAAAGGCAAAACTCATTTACGTGGCAGCCAGGAATAGTATTTGGTACATGTTTAAGAATGACGGCGAACAGAAGCAGAACACAGAAACAGCTCAGACAGGGCAGTCAGGAGGAGCGAGGAGAGTGGTGCCCCATCGCGATGAGGGGAACGGCAGCTAAGTGAGAGTACTGCCACCATCATTTATCAGTATTTATAATTCTGCTCGTATTCATGATCTCATTTGATTCTCAAAATAATCTTGCAACAGCAAAGTGAAAGAAAGACTCCTAACATCTGACAATTAATGAGCATGGTCTTCAGACACTGGTCTCTCCTCACTGTCCTGGCTGCTCCCTTGGCATAAAGCTGTCGTGTGACGACAGGGAAATCTGCATAACCAGGCCATCTTAAACCAACCATACATACATACTTCCCTGAAACAATCTGTCTAAGGTGCTGCTTAGGCCTAAACATTTTCACTATTTATTCCTGAAAAACCAGGGCAGTGCTGAATCTGGTAGTGTGTTAGTATTTAGTGGGCGTCTTTTTAATAGCGATGGATATCCTCTAATCCAGGAAAGTAAGTTAGCCCTCAGATTCAACATTGAGACGAGGTCAGGGTGAGAAAGCACGTTCTCTGGTGTCTGGTGGTCCATCGTAGCACAATATACCTTTACAGGAAGAAAGTGCCAGAAAGCCCAAAAGCGGGAGGACGTCCAGGACTGAGGGCAGGGAGAAGCGTGTGAGCCATCATGGCGGAGAATGGGCCTGCCCTAGCTTCCACATCAACCAGCTGCGTGACTCAGATAATGGCTCCCATCTCCCTCGGACTCCACGTCCCCATCTGTAAACCAGGACTAACGTCTACCTCACGGAGTGGTTCTAGAACTAAACATCTTCTAGTCAGCATATTGTAAGTGCCTGACCACCACCGAGCGTTCATAGCTTTTTTCCTCCCCAGGCTCGTCACCAACGGGGCCGGGGGGAGCTGGCGACTTAACCTGTTGAGAACCTACTAGGTGTAGGCCCTGTGTTAGCTGCCAGCTGCTGCCAGTATGGAGGAAGAGTGGCCATACTCAAAGGACTTTGACATAAATGGGAGAGCAACAAATCCTGCTTATTGTCAAGATCCTTACTGACATCTAAACGAATAGGTGAAAACGGGCCAGTCTTACCTCATAGAAAAATTCTTCCTCTGCATTTGCAAACATTAACTCATCTTTTTCTTGGCTGCTCCGTTTCTTTCTGGGATTGTTTTTTCCAGCTTCCACAAACGTCTTGCTAATCAGAAGGTAGAAGGAACACTCTCCACACGGCTTGTTCGTTCTGTGTGCCTCTGCCAGTTCTTTCCTAAAAGGTGTAACACAGAGGTCTGCCTGCTGAGTCAGGTGAAATGCATGAAATCCACGAACCAGAGCACAGAGAAAAGCAGTGAGGCCTCTTCGGTGGGTTCTGTCGTGTCTGACACAGGCTTAATGAACCGACATTAGGTCTGGACGCTTCTAAAGCACCGAGTGTTATTTCTGTAGTCCACTGCACTTTCGATTAATTACAGCAGTGTTTTATAGTAAGTAGTCTGAGGAGTCAGATGATGCTGAGTTGTGGATACGCGGTAAATAACGAGTCGCAAATTCACTCGACATCGACATGTAAGAAGGTGCATTTTTAAGGACAGATATTTAACAAAAAGCCACAAAGGCACAAGCCACAGAGCCATAACCAAAGCCCTCGGAGCAGGTGACTACTAGGCTCCCGGCACTAGAGTCTGGAACTCACTCCTGACCTGCTGCACAAAGGGCACGGTAGGACACAGGTGCCCTAAATTCTAGAGTAGTCTGTGGAGCGGCAATGCAGCCTAAATCTTTTTTCCTTCTGGAAACTCCACAATGTCCCTCTGCATCTGGCTGAACAAAGACGGAAAGCCTCTGGCTTTCCTTAACAGAGGATCAGGAGGGAGATCACCCTCCCGTGAAACCAAACAAACACGAGCTCCAGCGGATCAGAAAAAAGGCGAAGCGCAGCAAAGGACACGCGGCAGAAGCCCGCCGCACGGCAGCCGGGGGTCCTCGTGGCCGGCAGTTCCCTTCCCACCAAGCGCCGCCGGGAGCGCGCGAGCGCCGTGGCCCCGGAGCAGGGGCGTCTGCGCGGCACGGGGGCCGGTCTGTATTTCCGCCCCGCTCTACCTCAAGGTCCAGTCAATCCCGAGCCTGAGCCCTGCTTACAGTTAAAATGGTGGAAACCTAACCCCCCCCCACCCCCCCCATAATATAAAAAACATGACATCAACAAACCCTGAGAAGCCAGACACACAGTGTCAGGACCGCTTCCTTAGTTACAAAACGTCCCTGTGGAATCTAGGAATTGTACCCAGTTTTCGTCACTGGCGTATCGCTTGGCACCTCATCCATGCTACAGAAATCTGGGAAGAGGGGGGAAACCTTAGTCCAACGGGTAAGAGGCCACATGAGCTGTTCCTGTACCCCCGTCAATCTTGTAAGGCCGTTCGGACTACGGCCACAAGCAATCAAGGGCTCGCGGGACACGGCCTCCCCTCTGGCCACTCCAGCTGCCCCCCGCCCCACACACACGGTTGGCATCGCTCTGCCGAACCCACCGGGGAAAAACCGTGCGGAGGCGCGTGGCCCGGTCTCTTACCGGAGCTGCTGGTGCATGGGCAGCGCGATCTGAGGAGGAACGTTAATGAACCTCTCGCTGAGGAGAAAGCCCACGGGCTTGGAGGCGTCGTTGAAAAGCGCGTCCAGCTGGTCAACCGAGCTCTTCCCACAGCTCTTCTCACAGGAGCTCAGGATCAACTCTTTAATTTGTTCAGCACACCGCGTACCCTGCAAAGCAAAGACGAGGCGACGTGACAGAGCTGTGACTTCTGTCTCACGGCAAAGGCGGTTTCCCGCCACGTCCTCGGTTTCCCACACTTCCTCAGTGCTGACTGCGGAAGCATCGCCACCCGGGTTGTGTACCGGCCGTGAGCAGCAGTGAGAGAGGGTCACACGGACACGCACACTGGCATGGCAACTCCAGTCCATCTAAAACCTGAAGGTGAAGTGTAACCTGCACCTGATTCCGTAAACAGCCGGTTTTCCCTTTTTGGCCAGAACTCCCGTCAACAAAGATATGGATGGAAACCCAAGCGAAGGTGACGAAGAGCCCTCCGTGGCAGGAAGCAACGAAGCCTCACAGTCAAAGCAAGGGCCGCAGGGACAGCAGCGCCATTGGCTCCCGTGTCGGTACAGACACCAGGCCACCAGTGCCCGATGGTTCTCTACGCCACAGGGACTCAAGGCCCTGAACGGCATAGATTACTCGTAACACACACACTTTCGTATTAAAACAAGATTACAGTGAGATTTCACAAGGGCACATACCCTTATAGCATCGCTATCTGATATAAAAAACTATCATCGTGTGTTAAATACAAGCAGATTTCGGTCTAATGAACAGTCATCCAGTGAAACTAACCTTTCTTTCCGTTAAATTTAAAAGACTTATGAATCCAAAAATCTCATCTTCGTCCACATCGTCATCACTGTCTTCTGAAACATCCGTTTGCTGTTTGAAAAAGAAATGAGAGTTGTATGTTTGGGAAGAAGCAGAATACGAAGTCCTCTTTCGGTTTTCACAAACTTTCCTCGGCTGTCGTCACCGTAGGGAAGCATCGCACGCTAAGCACCGTGTGGCCGTGGCCCTACCGGCTCACCTCCCTCGATTCTGTTCCCCTGTTTTACACCGTGGATGATCCCTTCCTGCTCCAGGTTTCTTCATGCTAGATACGGTGGCTCAGTAGGTTAAGTGTCTGACTTTTGACTTCAGCTCAGGGCATGGTCTCACAGTTCATGAGATCAAGCCCCGCATCAGGCTCTGGGCTGACGGCACAGAGGCCTGCTTGGGATTCTCTCTCTCTCTCCCTCTCTCTCTGCCCCTTCCCCATCCCCCCCAAAATAAACGTTAAAAAAAAGAAAAAAAAAAACCTCAGAACAATTAAAGCCTCTTAAAAGAAGCCACTCTGTCTTCCAAGCAATCCGGCTGCAGCCAGCCCTAGTGACACTGGCTCACCTACAGCCACACTCCAGAGCCCCAGTGAAGGAGGACAAGGCGCGAGTGCCACTTACGCCTACCACACGCGCGGGAGAGGAAGGGCCAGAAGGGAAATGAATTAAGAACTGAGAACCAAGAATGAAATGCCGGCCTCTACCCTGCACTTCCCGGCTCGATGACGGCCCTTGCCCTGCCGGCCTCAGCGCGCCCTCCACACGGACTGCCTCACGCTGCTTGTTTGTTGAAGCTGCGAACTCTCCGCGCATCCCCAGTACCGAGCGCGGGGTCCGGCACGGACTGAGTCCTTGGGGAACCACGTGCTGAACAAAATGAGAAGGAGGCTGCTGCTCTCCCCCAGAAGGACAGCAGGGACCCACAGCTGCCCGCTGTCCTGGAAACCGTCCCGTGGGAAGGGGCTTACAGGGCTCTGCCACCCGCTTCAGCATGACCAGTTCATGGAGGGCAGGCCGAGGGAGCAGACGCACCGCCGGTGGCAGGGTGCCGCCGGGCGAGAGTGGAGAACAGCAGGACCTGCCTCTGTGGGCACCGGAAGTCACACCTCAGTGACTGAAAGGGGCCCGGCCACGCTGAGCGGGGCGGAGGAGACGGGCAAAGGGGCCACCAGGCTTTAAGGCCCGCATGCCTGCGGACCCGGGCTGTAAATGACCACCGGTTTCTTCCTGCGGGAACAAGGAAGGGGGTGGTGGCTCAGGTAAGGCCTCGAAGGCCTAGGAAATAAAACTATATGCCAAGGTGAGACATGTTTCAGGTAATCACGTGGATACACTAATGGAGACTGAGAAGGTAACTCAGGGCACTAACAGCCGGCCATGTCTGGTCAGGAAGGAGAGAGGGAAAGAAAGAAAAGAGTATGCATGCCAGCCTTGGTCCCTTAAGATCAACCCGAGACCGTTTTTCAAGGTCTCCCAGCTACCGTGGCAAAACACGCAGTACCGACCAACGGAACGCCGGGGGACGAAAAAGGAACCTTCGGTGTCAAATCCTAAGAAATCCTCAAAACGGGGGCACCTGGATGGCACAGTTGGAGGAGGATGCAACTCTTGACCTCGGGGTCATGAGTTCAAGCCCCAGACTGAGCACAAAAATTACTTTAAAAAAAAAAACAACCTC
This sequence comes from Panthera onca, assembly GCF_046562875.1. Lineage (NCBI taxonomy): Eukaryota > Metazoa > Chordata > Mammalia > Carnivora > Felidae > Panthera > Panthera onca. The sequence goes on from NC_138349.1 coordinate 6,652,237, forward strand.
CAAATGGTCACTGGGCTCATAAGCAGTCAGCATTCCCCGGAGCACGCTCAATGTTCCTCCCTGACAGGCCGTCAACCATCAACGTCACACGGGGGTGCCTCTCGTGGGGCTGGAGTCCCAATCCCATTCGGTCTCCTCCACATGCCCCCCCCCCCCCCAGCAAGAACCCCCCGTCTGCATGGCCCACTCACAGCTCCCCCCCCATGCCTCCCCTCACCCCTGAAGCCTCCTGGTTCAAAACAATTCTCAGCACCTAAGTCCTGAGCAACTCCACCACAAGTGGAGCCTCTCTACACAACCCACGAGTGCAGTTCATGGCCCTCCGCCGCCACCGCCCTTTTCCCTCCACAGCCCAACAGACGGACCGTCTTCTCTAGAAGAGTCTAAATCAACTCCCCCGTCCCAGAGGCTCCAGTGAAAGTTCTGGGCAGTCCTCTCCTCAGGACACAAACCTCTGTCCCTGGGACACCTCAAGTACCTCCGCGGAAGCCATGGGGCTGTTTGGGAAATCATCCAAGAGAGGGCTGAATCCCGTCACCGACAGTAAGCGGTGTCAAGGATAAAAGCGACTGCTTGTTGGAAGGTCACAGGACAGGGTCAGAAGGTAGAGGAGGGTCGGTAACGTATCCCCCAGACTGAAAAGGCACACGAGACGGAAAACCGAAGCAAGCCACTCCACACCACTTACAGAGTCTTGCTCTGGGTAACTTCCTGTCCGAGGGATCAGGTGAACAAACGATCTCACGCGGTGAAGCCATTCTCCACAAAGCCCGGACCTTACCCTACAGCTTGTCCGGCGCCCGGGGCACAGAGGGGAGGTCACACGGCGGTCACCTAAAGCGGGGCCTTCAGCGCGCACCTTGACGGAAGACCAGAAGGCCTCACGCACTCCGGCCAGGGGGCACGTTAACCTCCACGGGGCCCAGACCGCGCAGCCCCAAAGGTCACTGTGCAGGCGCAAACAAGGCAGAGGACCAAAGACGGAGGCAGCGTCGTCAGCACGCCTACAGACCGCCCTCGGCTGGGGGACACGTGGGTGGGAGTCTCCTTTCCCACCGCTCTAATAAAAGGAAGCTACTGGACGTGCTGTCCTTTCACTTCCTTTACGCTCGGTGCCGTGAGGGTTAGTGACGGAGATGCTGGCGATCCTACCCGACAGTTCCAGAACGTCAGTGGAGCACTGGTGGTAAAGGCCAGACCGGGGTGCTTGGGAGGAGAGGAAGTAGAGGCTGTGGGTGCCAACTTTTTCGAGAGCCTTGGCTTTGAAAACAAAGGGAGATGTCGAAAGGTGAGGTGGTCAGGGGTACCTCAGACTCAGGTGGCCGCTTTTTCACCATAACCCAGACGGTAAAGAGTCGGCGACCGTGACGGCTGACGTTCCAGCACTTGCCACACGCCACTGCCGCTTTCTCACCACCGTCCCAAGGAGGGACCGGCACCATCCTCGTTTTCAGAGATGGACATGGAAACGGGCTAAGGTCACTGTAACGATTATGTTTCCCACCAACGGCCACGTCTCCACTCCCATAGGGCCCGCCCTGGAGAGGAAGGGAGGCCCCTGGCCCACCGTCCCAGCCGGGCTCCCAGTGGACAGCCGGCACTAACCCGCGAGTCGTGTGAGTGGGCCATCCTGAAAGGGAGCCCTCCAGCCCCCGCTGACCCTCTCGGGCTAGTGCGACACGGAGCAGGCGTGTCCTGTCCTCACTGAACTCTGTCCAAACGGGTGACACAGACGACCTACTATTCTAAGACACTAAACTGCGGACGCTTCACTTAGGCAGCTACAGGTAACCGAAGGCACCGCCAGGGGCTGGGCGCACAGGCGGGATTCACCCTCCCGCTGCGCGTCCCCCAAATGCTCCCTCCCGGGCCACCCCCGCCCCCACCGGAGGCGCCTCCGCGGGCTCTGCCAGTTGCTCCGGAGTAACGGCGGCATCAGCAGGGTCTGCCCGCGCCCTCCCGGGCAAGCGCCCATCTGCTAAGAGGGCCCAAGTCTTCTCAGGCTCACACCTCATGTGCGTGTGTCACAGGCAGACCTAACACGACAGGTGCACTCCCAAGCTCGCGTTCCCTCCCGACCTGCTCCTCCTCCATGTTTGCAATCTCGGTCACTCGAGCTGGACACTTGGGAGCCACCCTCGACTCCTTTCCCGCCACTCACGAAACCCCATCACATCTCATCTCCCAAACACCCTCCGAATCACCCCCTTCTCTCACCGTCTGTTGCCACTCCTGGGTACCTGCATTCAATACTCTTGGAAATTACTAGAATGGCTTCTAACCAGTCTCTCTTCCTGAAGTTACACCTCTTTCCAGTTTGAGCCCCTGGCCTGCCAACTAAACACCAGGAGGATCTTAACAGGCCAAAGAACTAATTTGATAAGAACAAACAACTGTCCCGCTTACCTTAATCACACTCCCGATGTGGTTTTGTTGAATTAAGAGATCAGTTAGTTCTGCAATGTTCACAGGAGCCTTCAGGAAAAGCTAAAAGGAGAAAAATACTTACTTTAAATGAAAATCAAAGCAAAAATTTTAATAAAACTTTTAATATCCACGTTCAAATAATGCAATATCCACGATGTGACCACAAAGACAACCCAGGAGGAAAGGAAAAGCCCAGGAGCATCCAAGCCAAAAGCACTGAAATGTAAGAGGCAGTGGTAATACGGGAGGTGTGGGAGAGAAGAAGCCAAAAGAGGGGAAAAGAGAGAGGAGGAGGAGGACCTAAGGCCAAAGAATGTGACTAGGACACTGGAGCCACCTTAAACGGGGTAAGGGAGACTAGAAGCAGAAGCAAGCATGGATTTTGTAGCACCAGCTGGTGCACTCGGGACAGACTCTTCCGCAAGAATTCTTCCGCCCCGGGGAGCCTGGGTGGGTCAGCTGGTTAAGCGTCCTACTTCAGCTCAGGTCACGATCTCGAGGTTCAGGAGTTTTAGTCTCGCATCAGGCTCTCTGCTCTCAGCGTGGAGCCTGCTAGGATTCCCTCCCTCCCTCCCTCTCGGCCCCTCCCCTGCTCTAGTCTCTTAGTCTCTCTCAAAAATAAACAAACTTAAAAAAACAAAACAAAACAAAACTTCTACCCCACCAAGTTTGGATGTGAATTAGAGAAAAACAGAAGAGTTGTTCAAGTAATTAGCACATGAAAAGGAAAAGATTTTACGACAACAGATACTTAATAACATATTAATGAGGCAAAAAACAGGGTATGTTAGCCTTGGAAAAGAAGGGAAACCATTCTTCCTTCTCTGCAGGGTCCAGAGAATAGGAACGGAATTCTAAAATAAAGGATGGAATTTGACCTAGTTGGCGTTGCTTGAATGGCCTGGATTTTCTCAGAAGAGCAAAGTTCTGTGTAGAGTCAGAGACCATACCTGCTGCAGTAACTTCTTAATTCCGTCATAATCATTATCTGAGATGGAATACGCTTCAAATTCAACGTTCACTTCCTGTAAATAACACACAAAATAGGTCATCACACGTAACTTCCTAAGACAATTCAGGCATTATTTTCTACTTGGCAGATTTTTCTTCTCCTGCTCCCTCCATTCTTTTGGGCTCTATGTCTATCTACAGAACATGCCAGAAAAAGGACGCAAAGAAAATGTTATCACTGCCTGAGCTTTAAGGAGGCAAGAAAAGTGCCAAGACTGCCATCTGCACAGGTTACAAAGCACCTTCACACTATCTCCTCATTTGACACAAAAGCCTGAGAAACAAAAAACTGAGTGATCTAGTTTCAAAGCAGAGCAAGTCGGCCCCACAGAAAACCACCACAGCAGCCGCCAAGGAGAAATTATGTACCTGACTGCAAGGGCGAACGAAGAGCACAACCACTTCAAAAGTCCCTGGCAGGACCTACAGTTTGGTTCAGCCCACGGCTCCGAGGCTACGCTTCATTTCCTTGGCAGGTACTGACCGAGTGCCACACGTACCAAGCACCGTGCCAGGCACTCACGATGGAGAGGTAAGCAAAGCAAGCAGGAATGGTCCCGCCCTCGTGGAGGGTACGGTTTAGGGGGGAATACAGACTTGAAGAAAACATTAATGCAAATAAATGTGAGGTTGCAGCTATACGTGCTATAAAACACAGGTGCACGGTGCCGTAACAGCTTGGAAAACAGGTAACAAAGTCTTCCCTTAGAGAAGGGACGCTCGACCGACTTCGGCTCAGGTCACGATCTCACGGTTCGTGGGTTCGAGCCCCGCGTCGGGCTCTGTGCGGACAGCTCAGAGCCTGGAGCCTGTTTCGGATTCTGTGTCTCCCTTGCTCTCTGCCCCTCCCCCACTCGCACTCTGTCTCTCTCTGTCTCAAAAATACATAAACATTAAAAAAAAAAAAAAAAAAAAAAAAAAAAAAAAAAAAAAAAAAAAAAGAAGGGATGCTTGAGCTGGGCATGAGGATAAGAGATCCTGGCACCAAGAACTGCACACACCAAGGCCCCAAGGCAGGAGGAAACCGGTGAGTGAGTGCAAGAGACTAAAGGAAGCTGTGTGTGGCTGGGCTCCTTGATCCTCTGCAAAACAATGACATCAGGCCTGGTTTTTAGTGAGAAGGCTTAGACTTAAAACTGCCACAAGGTCAGTCCTGTGTCATACCTTGCCTGCTAAGTGACACACTTATTTGGGGGCTCTGATGAAATAGTGTTTTCCCACATACTTCCAAGTTTAGCAGGTTCTGGAATTTGGACCTTAGCCAGAGAAGGCCGCGGAGGAAAATCACACGTGCCTTTGCCTAGTCACCCTGCCTGTGCGTATATTTAAGCATTCCCTTGGCTGTTCAAATTTGCCAAGGGCTGGATATCAAGGTCAGTTTATAAACGTCAAATCCCGACCCTCGGAGGTAGGTTCGGCCAGATGTGAGCGGCAAAACCCGGAGGGAAGGAGGGTGTTCCAAACAAAACCACGAAACAATTCATCACTAGTCAGGTATTCCTTATAAAGGAATAACTTCTCTAAACAATACCCTTCCGGTGTTGTTTTTTTTCTCGTCTGGACAGAAGCCTCAGACATCTGTCCCAGGCTATTACTGGCCGCCCCACTGCTACAGATACCCGATAGATTATGTGCCCAGCACCGCTTTCCCTGGGAACGGCCTCCCCAACCGCCATGTTTCAGGGCAAGCGGCCATCTTTGTAAAACAGAGCCCTGCCACTCACTCCCAAGTGACAGGATTTAGAATTAAGACGAAATACGACAAATCTCAGAAGCTGTTGATTTTCTGTTCTCTGCTATATGGAGTAGGAACAGAAAAAGAACCAAATATCTTGAATGCAACAAAGAGCAGTGAAGCAAAGACAAACGTGAAAGACTTTTCGTGTTCTCCACGGCATCCCAGGCTCCCCAGCCGGTCCCAGAAGCCCAGCTACTTCCTGCCCTTGGAGGTCTACGATGCCCTTGCACCTGTACCACAAACTCCCCTTTCTGCTGAAGCTACCCTCTGAGGGTCTCGAATAAGCACGAACAAGAGCCCCAACCACACGGCCGGGAGCACGGAACGTGCCTAGCACTCTTCTTCTCATCTTTTCAGGACCCCCACCCCATTCCTGAAGTTCGCATACCCACTTTCTATCTCTGCCAGCTGCCTCAAAGCCAATCACTCTGCTTTTTAAATCGGGCTTACTGCCCACGAGTGTGCGCGCGCACGCACACACACACAAACACACTTCCTTCCTTTTAAACAGATCTAAGGCAGATTTTGAATTTCCAAAATAATTCCCATGGATTTCTTTATCACAGTAATGAGCTGTGGATAGTGAACATCTCAGAAACTAAAAGCCCCCCCCCCCCTTCAAATAAAGGACTCTGTCCACTAAGTGTGCGGAACTGCCCTGAAAGCCTTACCATTTCTTCAGTCAAAAAAGTGATACAGATCATTGGTAAACACTACAAAGACCACAGAGATTAGGGCTTGAACTCTTATTACCCACCCCCCAACTCCTACTCTTGAGAAGTTACTACCAATAGTAAGTTAATCTTTCAGGAAGTTTTCAACACATCACCAAATTTATTTCCTGTTTCTTCTTTCCCCTACATAGACTGCACTACACGTGCAGTCTTAAACTTTCTGTGTGTCCTCAGTCTTAAATGGTGACAATTTCCAACTTCAGAGAGTTGACATAAACGTTAAATGAGTTAATACAACATATACAGATCCTGGAACAGCATGTATTATCATTATTATCAGAAGATAAATTCTTACAAGTAGAATTACTGAATCAGGGAATACATACAATTTTAAACTTTGATAGATACTGTCAAATTGTCTTCCAAAGACACTGCAACAAATTATACTCCAATGGTATATGTAAAATGCCTATTTTCTTATGCTACTATGTCAATGACGATTACCACACTGATGATTTTAACCACCAGAGTGCAACAGATTATCCATGTTAATGCAAGAGGCACTGATTTCTGCAACCCAAAGTTAGCAAAATAGCCAATTAAAGCTCTAAGTGAAAAAAGGTGAGACCACACTCAAGGCAAGGGGCCAAAGAGCTAATTCATAAGAGAAGGCTCTGTTCACTCAAGATTTATCATATACCCACGCCAGTCTCAGCCCTAACCCTGAATCCACCCTTCTGACTCATGTTTATCTCTGACTTGATTTCCCATCACTCTTGATTATTCTGTTGTGGCCACTCAAGCTGCCTTTCTGATTTTCTCATTCATGAAATGGAAAGTCACTGGAATATTCGGAACAAGGAAGAGGGAATAGACCTACATTTAAAAAAGATCTCCCTGGGTGTGCTTGGCTGGCTCAATTGGAAAAGCGTGTGACTCTTGATCTCAGGGTGGTTAAGTTTGAGCCCCGTGGCCTTAGAGATTACTAAAAAAAAAAAAAAAAAAAAAAAAAAAAAAAAAGACAAACTTCAAAATACGGTACTTAGCATTCCTAGGATCTTGTAAAAAAAAAATAAATAAAAGATCTCTCCTGCTTCAGGTGTAGAGAGAGACGGTTCAGGAACAAGAATGGAAAAAAGCTACTGAAGGAGTCCAGGCAGGCGGTGAAGTGTGCACTAACATGCTGGAGAATCAATGATGAAAAGCGTCTGGAGACAAAGATAAAGCTAACAGGATCTACTGATAGACTGGATGCAGGATGACAAAAGGGAGGAATTAAACTACTGGGTTTGAGCAACTGGCGAATATGGGGGCCATTTATAGAAAGTGGGCAAAGGTTAGAAGCCGGAGCATGAAATGCAAATTCTGCTTTGGGCGTTACTAAGTTTTAGGCACCCATCGGGCATTCAGTGCTCTTAAGGATCATTCAATCCTAACTACTCATTCAACAGATATTAAGTACCTATAATGTCCAGCAGCACGGCAGGAGCTATTCTGAAACACAGGAACCCAGTTCTAGGAGAACCCATCACCCGGACTTGGTGAACGGGACAAGGTCAGGCGCCCCGGAGGCAGCAACACTGTTTAGAGGAGATCTAAACAAGGATGGAAAACACTGCAGGATGAAGACCAGCCTCTGATACGGGTCTTGGTAGAAAGGACAGAAGGCCTTCAAGGAAAAGAAGGCCGCTGTGAGTGAGCCACGGAACAAGAGCCGGGCGGAGTGACCGCAGGGTGGGCAGAGAAAAAAACTGCAGGCCCTTGTTGGTCTACTGCGGGTTTGGGGCTTTAGCTTTGGAACTAAATTTTTAAAAAAGCCACTGAGAAGTGTTGCGGCGGGTTTTCTCCGAGAGGTGGGGGGGGGGGGGGGCGACCCGGCAGAGTAGGACGTCTGAAAATAATTTCCGTGTCTGCCATGTGCAAAAAGACTTAGTTTATCATCTCCAGTTTCTGCTTAGAGACCCTCAGGTACTGGAGGTCGCTACTCCGAGCAGCTCACAGTCACAAGGCTTTGGCGGCCAGAAAGTTTGAACCCAGCCTTAAACCAAGCTGGGGTCGACTGTGGTTCTCACCTCGTCGACGCTCTCGTCGTCTTCATCCTCTTCTTCGTCACTATCTTCATCGTCTTCGTCCTCGTCCTGCACTTCATCTTCTTCTTCTTCTTCCTCGTCTCGCGGGACCGGAACACCTGGAACCCGCGGAGCCCCACCACCCAAAGCACGCCGCTTGGCCCTGGACGCCATGATACCAGCCTCACTGCGCCTGCGCAACTCCCTCCAACCCGCCCTACCGGACCCACCCATGCAAGCCGAGGGGGTGAGAGATCACGAAGAACCTCGGCGCTGAGTCGGTGTCAACCTCAGAGCCCCTGCTGGATTCCACGGCCCTGATACCTAGGAGTCAAGTCCAGTGCGGGTCCTATTTTGGCATTTCCTTCCCCCGCCTCCATCCTCCCTTACTCCCTACAACGCTCCCCACCCCCTTCGCTCAGTGGTTCGACCCTTCTCGGCCCCACCTTCCCGGGCCTGGGCGTCGGTGCGCATGCGCGAACTCCAGCTGTGCGCTGCTCTGGCTCCCAGACCCCGGCCGCGCCGCTGGTGCCTCGCGGCCGCGCGCAGGCCGTTTCCATGGCAGCAGAGGCCACGCGGTGAGGGGGCCTCCCACCCGGCTCCCAGCTCCCACAGCTGCATCTCCGGCTCCTTGGCACCGCGAGATACCGCCTCCGACGGGGCGCCCGCCGAGCGCCCCAGCCCCTAGCCTTTCGGGCCTCTGCAGCCCGGCGAGGTAGGTGTCGCCGCCCACGGTGCCGACGATGACACCGAGGCCTAGCGGGAGCGTGACGAGTAGCGAGCGGAGCTCCGAGGCCGCTGCTGGCTTGGGCGGGGGTCCCTGGCCTCCGGGGCAGCGGTCGCCCCGAACGGAAGGTCGCCGGATGCGTACAGATGCCCGCGCGCCAGGCTCAGGCCCGGCCCCGAGGGGGCACCCCAACACCGTCAGTGGCATAACCATGTCAGCGACTGAACGAATCCCCCCCTAAGCCCTGCCCCTAGCCGACGCTCTTGAAGCGCATTTCTGGACCCGAAAGTGTCTTTAACCTTCAATGCTTCGGGTCCAGTGGGGAAATCTGAATTACAGACCAGAGCCTACTTTGAGAGAATAGAGAGTGGAGGGGACTATGGTGCTGCTGCAGCCGGTTGTGGCCCAGTCGACCTCCCCGCCCAGTGCTGTCAGATCTTTACGTGGCAAGAGCCCCCGGGGTTCTGGAGTTTTACAAGGTCCATCCTGATTGTTAGCACCTGTGCCAAATAAAATTCAGCTCCTGATCAGATTTCTCACCTGGACCACCAGTATGCAGCCATTGTAAAGATGACTGGAAAGAAGGTCCTTGAAGAAGACATCAGCTTTCTGAGCAGAAGGTCTATGGTTTAAGCATTCTCTCCTCTGTAAAATGAGGAAAGTGGGTTGGAGAACTGTGACCCTAAAAATGGAAGGCACTGCCCCTAGTAGTGAGGTGGCTACTGCCCAGAGGGTTAAGCAGACCCTTTCTCAGTGATCTTTCGGCAGCAGGAAATGGAGTCAGGGTGACGTAAGGGTTGCCAGAGCCCAAGTCCCCATGACTGTTTTCTGTAAGTTTCATCTTTCCTGAGCGTCTCCGCTACCAGGCCACCATATGGATGTTGGCAGACCCGCGTATCAGGAATTCACATCTGATGGGGTAGCTTAAAATGACCCCTTTGGGCCCCACAACTGTGCAAAAACATCTTCCTGTAACGTACAAGACAGGAAGCTGTAGGGGGGAAAAAAAACACCTATCACAAGGCTCAAATTAGAAAAAAGACTCGGAAGGCATGGTGCCAGTGTATGAACAGAGTTGCGCTCAGACAGCACGGGTAATTTTTAAGTATACGGTTGAGTGGCACGAGGTATATCCGCATTATTGTGCAACAGTCACCACCATCCATCCCCAGACCTTCTTTATCTTGCAAAAACCAAACTCTGTGTCCATTAAACTGTAATTCCTCAGTTCCTACCCTCTGCACAACGGGCCCCGGAAACCCCCACTTTGTTCTCTGCCTTTATGAATTTGGGCTATTGTATTGGAATCATATAATGTGTATTCTTCTGTGGCAGCTCATTTCACTGAGTGTAAAGTCCTCAGCGTTCATCCATGTTGTAGCAGGTGTCAGAATTTCCTTTTTTTTTTTTTAGGGTTGACTAATACTCCATTGTACGTATATGTCGCATTTTGTTTATGCATTTGACCATTGGTGGGCACGTGGGTTGCCACCACCTTTTGACTCTTGTGAATAATGCTGTGAACTTGGACGTAAAAATACCTGTTGAAGTCCCTGCTGTTAAATTTTGGGGTGTATATGCCCAGAAGTGGAACTGTTGGATCATATGATAATTCTACGTTTACTGTTTTTTGAAGACCTATACTTTTTGGTATTTTGCAAAGTTTCCAGGCATGGCTTTGACAAGAGATCGGGGGAAAAGCCTTACTTGCACCCTCAGACTAGCTCCCAGGTTGAGGTCATGGTCAGGGTGTAGAGTATCTTAAAAGAGCCTAGATGGTAGGCCTGGATTAAATTCCACCGCTGCCACTCGCTGTGCTGTGTGACTATGGGTACATTGCTCAGTCCTTCAGAGTTTTGGTTTCCTCTTCGGTGAAATAAGGATAATAATACCTACCTTGCTGGTCTAAATGGGGGTGGAGATCCTGCCATGTAAAATGCTTGGCCCCTTAAATAACACAGAGTAAGCGCTTAATAAAAGGGCAGCTGTTGTTACTGTTGAGAGAGCAGCAGGACACAGCTAGAAAGTGTGCGTTCGAGAACCTGGCTCTTTCTTACCAGCAAAGTGGTCTTGATCAATCGTTTCTCTGTTTGTGTAAGGAAAAGAGATCATTTCCCCTGCTCCGGAGATGCTGGGTAAATCTGAAGTGTTGTTTTCCCTCAGTGTGAACTAATATTTACCGAGCATCCCCTGTGGGGAAGGAAGTCCGTCAAACAGCCAGCAGTCCAGAGGGTCCCGTCCACTGCACGATCGCAGGGCCTGAGACCAAGAGCAGAGCAGCCTAGACCAGAACACAGGCCTCCGCCCCCCAGCGCAAACCCCTTCCCCTCCCCCGAGCCTCTTCCCAAAGTCCAGAGCGGCTCAGGTACAATCCTCCTTATTTAAAAGCCTGGGAGGGGCGCCTGGGTGGCGCAGTCGGTTAAGCATCCGACTTCAGCCAGGTCACGATCTCACGGTCCGTGAGTTCGAGCCCCGCGTCGGGCTCTGGGCTGATGGCTCGGAGCCTGGAGCCTGTTTCCGATTCTGTGTCTCCCTCTCTCTCTGCCCCTCCCCCGTTCATGCTCTGTCTCTCTCTGTCCCAAAAATAAATAAAAAAAAAAAAAAAAACGTTGAAAAGCCTGGGAATAGCCCCGCTTGTTTCCTGTTCCTGGTTCCCTCCTATTCCTGCTGCGAGGCAGGTTAGCAGGAGTTTCTTCAAGCAGGGAGCTTTCAACTTGGTCCGGGACAAATGCAGGGATAATAGAATTCCTGAGGCTCTACTGGCTCCCCAGGCTGCCGTGTCCAAGTGCCACAAACTGGGCAGTGTATACAGTGGAAATATATTGTCTCAGTCAGTGGTAGACACTAGAATTCTACGACCAAGATGTCATTAGGGTTGGTTCCTTCTGAGGGCCGTCAGGAGACATCTGCTCTGTGCCTCTCCCCCCGCCCCGTTCTGGTAGCTTTCTGGCCATCTGACATCCCTCGGCTTGTCAGTACCTCGCCCCGATCTCAGCCTTATCTTCACAGGTCTTTCCCCCAGTGCGTGCATGTGTGTGTGTGTGTGTGTGTGTGTGTGTCTGCCTCTCCCCTTGTCATCGGATACCAGCCCTATTGGATTAGGGCCCGCCCTAATGACCTCATTTTAACTTGACTACATGGCAAGGACCCTGTTTCCAAATAAGGTCACATTCTGAGGGATGAGGGTTAGGACTTCAACACATAAATCTTGGATTCAAAGCCTAACAGCCCAAGTGCAGGGATTTACCATTTCACTGCTAGCTCTCCACAGCAAGCGACCGGATGACGGGTATGTGAACTTCTTGATGGGAACAACTGAAGGAGCCTGTGTGGAGATGCACGTCGCCGAGAAGGGCATCGTTCATTTTTTGAGAACGCCCCCACCTCGCCGCCCCAATCCCTAGAATACTCCAGGCTCTAGTCAACAAAAGCATCTCAGCTGGCTTTACCCGTCTCCAACCTGTTCGGCACGAATCCGCTGCTGGACTCCTGTTTTAATGTCACCAGACCTTCCATACAAAGTAGCTGGAATGTGCACACATCATCCTAAGGCATCGGCCACAGCAGAGTATGAATTCTGAATCAGAGGAGCCCTGGGCCCCGATGCAGACTTTTAAAGCCTTTCTTCTGAGTGCTGGCAGTTTGCAGTAGGCAGTAGGCAGTACTTCTGTGTGTGTGTCTGTCTCTCTCAGTCTCTCTCTCTCTCTCTCTCTCTGTCAACACTTAGCTCACAGTTCTGTGGTTGTCAGTCTCCCCCCACCAGCCTTGGAGCATCTTGAGAGTGGGTGTTAAGTGTTATTTGTCCCTTAACCAGCACCCAGTTCCCAGCATCACACAGAAGAGATTCAGTGTATCTTGGGTAAACGAAAGTAGGATTGCAGAGCCCCTCCCTGTCTCGTTGAGAGCCACGTTTCTGGCCTGGAAGGCCCGCCGGTCCTTTCTTAGTTCCCCTTGTTGGTAAAATCCAGGAGCTTCTGCAAGGTGAGCAAGGCAGAATGCGGCACACCAGGAACTCCAAAGAGTAAGTCCTGCCAAAGAACCGGGCTCAGCTGCTCCCCAAGCGCATCGCATGGTTCTCTTTGACTTGCCCATCATCCGGAACTGCCCGCTCGGTGCCTGGTATCTCCCATATGTGTGCGTTGGGGTGGGGAGGTACCCCTGCAACGACTCTCCACCCCACTGCCTGCCTTGCCAGTGATGGCCTCGTTTCTCCTCTTCAGAGCAAGACTGAGTCGTCTTCCCTTCCTGTACCTACGTCTTTACCTGTACTTTATTCTGGCACTTGCTCTATTATGGACTGAATTGTGCCGCCCCCCCCCCCCCCCCACCAATTCATATGTTCCAGCCCTAATCCCCAATGTGACTTTACTTGGATATAGGGCCTTTAAAGAGGTATTGAAGAGGGGCACCTGGCTGGCTCAGTCGGTCTAGCATGTGACTCTTGATCTCAGGGTCATGAGTTCAAGCCCCATTTTGGGCATGGAACCTATTCAAAAAAGGAAAAAAAAAAAAAAAAGCAGTAATGATTAGATGAGGTCACTGGGAGGTCAAGCTCTAATACAATAGCCACCAGATGGAGGCCTAATCCTGTGGGTCCGGTGTCCTTTACCAGAAAAGGAGACACCAGCGGTCTCTCTCTGTGCACAGAGGAAAGACCACGTGAGCACGGCCAGGAGGCACTCGCCCCTAAGCCGGGAAGAGAGCTCTCACCAGGAACCAACCGTGAGAACACCTTGATCTTGGACTCCCAGCCTCCAGAACTGTGAGCAAATAAATGTCTGCTGTTTAGCCCCCCGAGTCTTTGGAATTCTGGTATCGATGGGATTCCACTCTGCAGAGGTGTCTTCCTTCTCCTTTGCTAGGGTCTCCCCTGCCCACTGCCCAACTTGACCTGGCATTGCCTGGGTGCTGGAGGGCTCTGACCTGGGCCTCCTTCCCCTGTCACCCAGGTCCCGGGACTTCAGAAGACTCCCTCTACACACTGACACCGCCCAAATCCCTGTCCTTTGACCCGACTCCCCCCGGAGCCCAAATTGCCTACCCAGTTTCTCCATTTGGGCATTTGGTGCCAGGACTGTCCCGACTCATTTACCACTGCAGCGGACCTAGTAAATGCTGTAACATTCGTACAGCACGTCGTGGTAAACAGATGAGGTATACAGTTCCCAGGTAAAGGCAGCCGGCCCTGGCTGGGGCTGCCGTGGTTCTGGCTGCCCTGGGCCCCACCAGCTGCCCCAGGGGCCGAGAGGACCAAGCCCGCAGGCATGCCTGTAAGCCGTTCACAGCACACGAACGAATAGGCTGAGGCGCACGGGTGTGGAACAGGCATCTTCAAACATGGTCCGTCCCAAACGAATCTTTGTCCCCATCCCTTCGCATGCCCCGGCAGGGCTCCCATCCTCCGGCTGTTCAGGTTATAAACCCAACTCCTCTTTCCTCCACCTGCACCAGTCCCAGTAAATGCTGTTGGCCCCACCTTCAGAACACATCCGAGGGGACGCCTCCCCACTTCGCCTGCCAACCCCTACCCAGGCCCTGCGGGTAGGAGTTGGCACAAGAAGCCCTGAGGAGGGCGAGCCTGAGAGACAGAAGTCTGGGGCGGCCGGAGTGCAGAGGCGGGAGTGGAGACCCCGGGGCTGGACCCTGCCGGGCCTCGTTGGGTCGTATCAGGGAGTTTGGATCTGATCTCGACAGGAGTGGGAAGGTTCTTATTGACGGGTTTACTTCTCCCGGCCCTTTCTCATTTCTGCTTGCCCTTTCCTCCTGCAGGGTAACAGGAGGCGGGAAGTGTGGTATCACAGAGCAGGTGCAGGACTGAGGGGCAAGGGATCTGACGCTGCTTTACCGCCCATGATGTGATCTTGTTTCTCCTCTGTTAAGTGGGGCAAACCTCTGCGTTACCAAGCTGTCGGGGTGCCAAGTGACTCAGAGGACATAACAATGACCACTGACACGTTTACTGAGCACCTACCATACACCAAAGACTGGCTGAATGCTTCAGTTGTATGAAAACGATGAGGTCGGCCCGTTTTATGGGTGAGGAAGCTGCCGTAGAGAGGACAGAACTCCTCCAGAGTCCCTGAGCTGATACGTGGCAGAGCCGGGTGGCATTCACAGACAGGCGGGCTGGCTCTCAAGGCTGTGCTCCCAACGCCTAGGCTGTGCTGCCTCTCCTATCCTTTGCAGACCCCACCCAGGGTTTGGGAGAACAGAAAATAAAAAGTATCACTCTGGTACAGAGTGCTTAGATTAATAACGCAGACACGCGAAAGCAAAGCCCATCTACCCACCGCAAATAGAGAAAATACTTCTTCTGGGTTCTTCCCTGTGGTTGTCTTAGGTAATAAAATTGATGGCTCTGGGATAATAACCATTAAGGGATTCCGTGAGCTGTGCTACTGGCCTTGAGAACTAAAAATCAGATTATTACCCTTATTCCTTCTCTGCCCGTGCTCACAGCACCTCTAATGCAACATTCAGACAAACCACCACTGATGATTCTGTGCCCGGGTAGCGCCCCATGTCATCAAGTTCAGTGAGAAACCCATCACCTGATAAGTGCACAGAGATAGTCCTGCTAACACATCACTCATTTTCTTAGTCATTTAAGAATTAAAGTTGATCATGTTTTGAGACTAGATTCCCCACTAACTGACTAGTACCATTCACTGTATATTAAGCACATTCGGCCCAGGGCAGAATCCCAGGGCTCAGAGAAAGGTCTACAGGGCGTGGGGGTGGGGGGAGTGGACAGGGGGAGTCCCAAAAAGTCCTGCAGAGCCAAAGGATCTGCCCCAAAGGCCTGGGGACTGGGTGACAGACACTGCCCTTAGCAGAGGAAATGGTCACCAGGGGGAGGCCTGGCTCACGGGGCAGCTGAGGTGCACGTGTTTCCACAGGCATTCATGTGCATGGCGTCAGCTGCCCTACACGTGGGGGATGACTTCTGTGCCTGGAATGGCTTCTGTCCAAATGGCTTTCTTTCTCCCATCATCAGGGTTTAGAGAATGGCATTACTGCAACTTCTCCCAGACCAAGGAAAGGTCCAGAACATTCCCATCCACATTCCAGCCGGCAGGGAGGCAGGGGGAGAGAGTAGGGGCGTGGCACTTCCCGCTAAGGGCAGGACCCACATTTTTATCCTCCGGTAAAGATGAGGCAGGAATCGTACTGTATCCCCAGTGCCTAGTGCACAGTAACTGTTTAGAAATAGTTGTTGCCTCATTGATAGGACTACACTGAACACACCTCGAGCTTAGGTGGGATTCAAAGAAGAAAGACATTTTCGCCTAGCGGCAACCATCAGGCCACGGACCGATGGTTTCACCCTGAATTATGTCACTGCGTCCTGTTAACTCTGTCTTCACTGTGAATCCCGATCCAGCCGCTTCCTAACGGCGCCACTGCCCAGTGTCCACGGAAGCCAGAGACCCTTCAAAAGCGCGAACCAGTGTCATCGCTTCTGGTCCTGCTGCAGCCCGTCTGTGGACCCATTTCTCGTGGGGCCCAAGTCCACCTTGTGCTTTGCACTGGAGCCACGCTTACCCTTCTCTCCTGGGGACATGCCCGG
The DNA here is from genome assembly GCF_046562875.1 of Panthera onca. Classification (NCBI taxonomy): domain Eukaryota; kingdom Metazoa; phylum Chordata; class Mammalia; order Carnivora; family Felidae; genus Panthera; species Panthera onca. The sequence goes on from NC_138349.1 coordinate 6,668,453, forward strand.
CCCCTTCCTGACACTGGAACAGGTTTCCCCACTGCCATTGTCATTCTGATCTCAACTAAGACGCCATCTCAGAGGTGGCCCTGGGGAGGCGACCAGCTATCGGCACCCGGTCACCTCTCCTACATCACCTTACAGCACTTGGTAGTACTTGAACTTGTCCCCCCTTCCCCAGTAAATAATGCAGACCTAATGCCCCTGAGGCAGATTCCAGGCGTCACTGCCTGAGAACAATATAGAAACATTTTTGTGAGAGACTGGCTCCTCGAATCTGAAAGCAACACTAACATATCCTTTGAAAACTTGGGGTTCCATATCCCAGAGCCTACAACTGTGGCGGGGATGGGCTGGGGCTGAGGTCAGTGGCCCAGAACGGCTTCCTTCCAACAGTATTACGCCTCCATCTTTTAAGCCCCTCAATCGTTGCTCGTTCTGTGTGCCTGAAAACACGTATGCAGCAACAGAAAATGCTCAGTTTTACCTGCCACTCAGTGACCTACAGATTCCTGGAGCCCCAGAAGGGGCTATCGGCATCAGTCAGGGTTCAAGCAGAGAAACAGAACTGGTGGGGGATATGGATTAGGATTACCGCAAGCAACTGCCTCATGCAAGTGTGAGACCCAGGGCGCAAGCCTCCGAGAAGGGCAGGCCGGCCCAGGCAGAGCTGAAGCTGTGTCCACAGGTGGAATTTCTTCCTCAGGGAAGCCTGGGTTCTGCCCTTACGGCCTTCCACCGACCGGAGGAGGCCCTCCCAGGTTATCTAGGATAATCTCCCTGGCTAAAAGCCACCTGATGATAGACTTTATTGTGTCTCCAAAATACCTAGGTCAGCGCTCGTGAATAAATGGGGACTAGATCCTAGCCGGGCTGACACGTGAGCATGACCATCTCAGAAAGGCGGGTTCCCGGTTTCCCAAAAGACAGACACATTCCCAACGACCTCAGGAAACAATAGAAACAATACTGCCTACTTCCTCAGTCTCTGTAGCTAACAGCTCAGTGGCAGCAGTAATTAGAACTTGATTTCATAATTATTATTTGTTCACCCAGGGTTGGTTGCTTAGATACAAAGCAATTCATTTTGAGCCAGATTTTCCTTAAGACGCCCCGCAGATATTATAATGTTCCAGAGCCTATTCAGTAATAACAAGTAATGGCTCTCAAACTTAACACATTTCTGCTCGAAACAATATGTGCTGTTTGACTGTTACCAACCACTTGCATAGTAGTTAGTAAGTAACTGGTGGGCCTCATGCTACTCACAGGATAGTAATCCACATTTCAGGCAGGATTTATTCCACAGTTCTCCAGCAGCATTTATTTTGAGGCCTTTGGGGTAGTCATATTAAATTCCACCCCCACCCTACGCCTGGATACAAAAGAATTTAATGTCTATTGTAAAAAAAAAAAAAATGTGGATAATACAGAAAGAGGTGAACAAGAAAACAATCACCCTAACCTGCCCCCCAAGAATAATTATTAGTAGTATTTTGATGCATATTCTTTCATATATATGTATATATAAGATCAATAAAGTCACACTATTCATGCATCCTATTTTTTTAACATTATTTGGTGATCCAGGTAATTAAGTTATTAATGACTCTTCTAATGATTTCATCTAATGATGTACCATTCCCTCAACGTTGGACATTTACTTTGTTTCCCGTTGTTAATACTAGGATACAATCTTACCACTAGAAGAGGAGTAAGTCCTGGAGACCTAATGGACAACATGGTGATTATAGTCAACAATACTGTATTATAAACCTCAGAGTTCCCGGGAGAGTTCACCTCAACTGTTCTCACCACAAAAAAGAGATAATTAGGAGGCATGGTAAAGCCACTACTGTAGTCATCACACTGCAGTATAGAAATGTATCAAATGAACAGCTAACTACCTGACAGTTACAAATTTACACAGTGTCCTATGTCAATTATATCTCAAAAAAAAAAAAAAAAAAAAAAAAAAAAAGAATACCAGGATGGACATCTTCATGTTAGTTTTTGCACACATTTATGAGTAGTGCCTTCGTATTTGTTCTTAGAAGCGAAATTATAGGAAGAAAGAGTATGAAATATACAAGGCTCTTGATACGTATCAACGAATTCTTTTCCAGGTGGTTAGATGACTTTCGAAAGTTTCTCATAATATTTGACAACATTTATAACCCATCATTTGAAAAGTAGAAAGGTCAATAGAATTATTTCCTAAAGAGCTTATGAACTATTTAGTATGTTTACCCTGAAACAGAAGTAATTGTTTATTTCCTTAAAATAATTTCTCTATTATTGACAATACAACCCCAAATTTGCATCGCTTCTCTTTATGAGCCTTAAATGTGTGGCCCGGACACTGGCTTTCCCTAATGGCTTTCATCTGCCTTTCCGAGTGATATCAAGTGCCAGCATGCTGTCCCTTGGCCTTATCAGTGACAGGGTCTTCAGAAGGAACAAGCACGTGAACGCTAAGTCATTGTGGGCGAGGGACAGGTCCCCTCAGCCAGCAGTTGATTACCTTCTTCCCCTGCTTCTGTCCCATCGATAACTGCTCAGGAAGAGTCCTTGAGCTCTAATTAGGATCCATCTGTCTCCCTGCTCTGTCACAGCACCCTGTAAGGATTGCCAGGCGATAATGAAGGTTCTTTTACTAAAAGACCCTAAGGAGGATGACTGTGGCCAAGATCCATATATCAGGGTAAGTGCCTGAGGCTCCTGGTCCCGCGAGGCCTAACAATGTCTTACTACGAGGGTGAGGGGTGGTGGTGGGGTATCTGCTAACCCTCTACGGGGCCGACACCAAGTAAGTCGTGACTGTGACCCTTTCCTTATTTTCCACACAACCCTGGCCAATGCAGAACTATATTCTTGTATTTGCAGGAACTAGGATTATATGGACTTGAAGCCACTCTGATCCCTGTTTTATCATTTGAGTTTTTGTCTCTTTCCAGTTTTTCTGAGAAGGTAAGGTCTGTCAGTGTCCGAGTACCATAATTTCTGAGTCTCTGTAGAATCGTTGCCCACCCAAACCGGAAGGATTTCTTCACCATCCCCTCATTTCACTAGCAAACTTGAAACAGGGGTGGCCCAGCCTCACCTGGCCCCAGGGGAGATGGCTCTTGGACCGCCCGTGAGTCCCCACCAGCTCCCCCAGAAAGCCTCCCTGTCCCAGAGGTGGGGTCTGTGGGGGCCGGGAGAGCAGGTTGCAGGGGGCTCTCAGCAGTGGGGCCCTTCCAGTGTGCCCTCCCACTCACCTGCCCGCCCTGACCACGCGCCGCATGGGTGTTACCATCCCATTTTAGAGCCAGGCCCCAGGTTGGGCCACTCAGCCGAGGCCCCAGCAAGTAAGAAGGCTGCTGCGCAGGGCGTCCACTCTGCTGCCGGTGATGCCATTGTAGATCCTGCTGGACAAAGCCTCAGGAAAGACTCGCAAACATTTCAGATCAAAGACTCAGTGCTCAGGCCACCTCATCAGTGTGCAACCGGCCTCAGGGGCGGAGCGCCTTCGGGGCGCCTCCCCCGGAGCTCCTTTCTGGACACGCGGGCCCACAGCCAGGGTGGTTCCATGGGACTGGGGTGCCCAGCCCTGCTCCCGGGCCCCACACCTGTGTGAGCGCCAGGGTCACCCCTCCTGCTGTGCACAGCACAACCCTGCCAGCAGCTCTGTACAGAAGCATGTTTCTTCCTTTTGATTTGGGCCGAATACTGCATTATTCATTCAGTAATTTACCCGGCAGACATCCATCTGGCATCTGTTCCGTCCAAGGCACTGGGCTGAGTGCTGAGGGAACCATGTAGGCGGGGCCCCAAGAGGCACGCCCTTCCATAAGCAGCCCTGAAAGGCACCAAAGACCTCATCGCTTGAGATCACGTCTTAGACTCGTGCTCATACAGATACCAGAGTTTCCACACAGTCATCTCCCATCTCCACCAGCCAGCGTGCTCCCTGGGGGCCTTCCGGAGCCCTCATGAAGAACCCTACAGAACGAGGAGGGGCACGGGCATGTCCTTGAGCCCTGGCCCTGCCACTCACGTTGGGCCAGCTCCTTAGGCTTTGTCTTCATCTATGAGATGACAATAACCCCACCCATCTCACATGGTACTTTCACAGATTTTAGGGAGACACTAGGTAAAAACGGCAATGTTGAGTAGATTTTATCATATTATCTTTGAAAATCAGTGCTTCGGCATGGAGATTGCCCCTTGAAGATTCCAGTTTTATTACAGACGCAGGTCCAATCTTCCCTCCTGCCTGCACCCCACCCAAGCCCAGGCTGGGTCAGATTGTCCCTCTCTGCACCTGTCATACCTGCCACCCTACAGTCCTCTTTCCTGTCCCTCCCCTAGACCGTGAGCTGCTCAAGGGAAATGCCATGAACAGTGAATTCACCTGCATTCGCCTGAGTGCATGAATGGTGAATTCACATGAATGGTGCACAGTTCCAGGCATTTAGTAAGCTTCCAATAGGTGCTGAGTGGACCGGTGGGTGGGTGGATGGATGGATGGATGGATGGAATTTATTCTTGTAAAACATTGGAATTCTGGGAAATGTTGAACTTGATCTTTATGTAAAACGCCTTTGTTACTGTTTGGTGTGCAGCTGTCTCATCCTGAAGGCTATGGGGGCCTCATTTTTACCAGCCCCAGAGCAGTGGAAGCAGTGGAACTGTGTTTGGAGAAAGACAATAAAACTGAAGGTAAGTGGGGGTGGGGGGAGGGCGGGTACCTGGGTGGTTCGGTCAGTTAAGCACCTGACTCTTGATTTTGGCTCAGGTCGTGGGATCAAGTCCTGCATGGGCCTCCAGCGCTGAGTGTGGAGTCTGCTTAGGATTCTCTCTCTCCTTCTCTGTCCCCCCTCCCCTGCTAGCATTCTCACTCTCAAAAAAAAAAAAAAAAAAAAAAACAAAAAAAAAAAAAAAAAACCCAAAACCTGAAGGTAGGGGAGACACTGTTGTGAATTCCACTGGAATTTACTCCGATTCTTCCCACTGGGGATATCAGATTCCAGAAATAGCTGCCCTTCAGGTTGGAAAAATCTCAGTGACTTTTAGTTCAAAAAAGTATTCAGGTACCAAGTCACTTCACGTTCGTGTAAACTTTGGAGGAAGCAGAAAATGACCTTTCTCCTTATAAGCTGACTCTTCATGTCCCACACAAAGTGACACATTAACCCGGTAGCCTTCTACCACTACGCCTAGTGGTGCCGTGTCACAGATACTGCTTTGGGACACAGGTGACAGGGCTGGCTCCTGAAGTCCCCAGTCCCTGGGTAGTTCACCTGCCAGGTGATCCTCTCTGTCCTCAGCATATACTGGTTGCAGTCTCTTTCCTCAAGGGGATGATGAAAAGACCCAACAACTTTGAGAAAATGGTCCGTGCACTTAATGACAGGACCATCCCTTAAACCCTTCTTCCTACCTCCTTCTCTCGCCATCAGAACATGTGAACAGGGCCCAGGTTTCAAACTGAACAGCCACGTTAGTCTTTGCAGTCAGACCACTTTGTGGCTAACATTTATGGAGTGCCTAATGTGTACCAGGCCCTGTTAAATACTTTCCGTTTGTTACCTCATTTATCACTAGACTGCTGGCCAGAGGCATATGTACGGTGGTCCTGTTTTACAGATGACAAAGCTGAGGCTGGGGAAGCGCTTGTCCAAGGCCATGGAACCAGTCGGTGCACAGCCAGGCTTCAGACCCAGGCGTGACCAGCCCTAGTTATTCTAAGCAGTGGAGGCAGCAGTCAGGGGTCATTACAGAATGGCTTTGCGGCAGGTTAGGCCTGGGTTCAGATGGCCACTCTGACCTTGGCGAGTTCCTTGACCTCACTGAGCCTTGCTTTCCTTGTCTGTAAAGTGGGCATAATAAATAATCCTTCCATCCCAGGATCATCACTTCTTTTTTTTTTTAATTTTTTAACGTTTTGTTTTTATTTTTTGAGAGACAGAGAGAGAGAGAGCATGAGCAGGGGAGGGGCAGAGAGAGAGGGAGACACAGAATCCAAAGTAGGCTCCAGGCTCCAAGCTGTCTGCACAGAGCTTGATGCGGGGTTTGAACCCATGAATGCAAGATCATGACCTGAGCTGAAGTCAAATGCTCAACTGACTGAGCCACCCAGGTGCCCCCAGGATCATCACTTCTAACTACTAGCTAGCTAAACTTACCAAGTGCCTTCTCTGTGCCAGACCCCATACTAAATGCTTTACCCCGGAGGTAGATATGACTCACCAGAGCTTGAAGAGCAGAGGGTGTGAAACTTGCCAAGACCACAGGGTCTGTAAGTTGTAGACTGGTGATTCCAGCTACCAGTCTGAGTCCCAAAAAGAAGCATTCAGGATGTTCCCTGGCACATGGCAGGCTAGTGGGGAATAAGTGGCAGTGGTGAATGGTTATTGTCTCTCTACAGTTAATTAGGCTTCCGTTATAAGCTAAAAAATCACCTTCTTGATGGTGTATACACATTCACCTCCTGCTAAAGAGAAATATCAGCTACGAGGCTCGGAGAATGGTTTGCTCACATGCGATAGGTAATTTTCAGATAAACATTATTTACATGGGTCGGGGAGGAAAGAAGGTGAAACTCAATCTCCGGTTACTTTTTCAAAAGAAATTACCCCCAGGGCACCTGGCCAGCTCAGTCGGTAGAGCATCCAACAGCCCCATGCTGGGTGTAGAGATTACTTAAAAAAAATAAAAATCTTTAAAAAGAGGTAAATAAAAGAAAAGGAGATTTCCAATGGGAGTGCAAAGGGTTGTGTCACACTTAAATATAAGGGAGAGTTCTGCTCATAACTGGATTCTAAGAAGGGAGAGCGCATATTTCCTTGTCTTCTAAAAAAAGTGTTCAATACTGAACACTGCTCAATATTGAACCCCCAGTGGCCTGATGTATTCGTACAACCCATTTTCTCTTTGTAGTTCTTTAATCCACATTTAGAGATGTTTCTTTTTGTCGTAAAATGGTAGTGTTCTCCATTAAAGTGTGTCTGCTATGAACTTGAAATTTATTATCTTTCTTTGACCTAATGGAAACATGAGTCCTCTCCTCGGAGATCACAGCTTCTTGACTGCTTCTAGATTTATGTCCCAAATAAAACCAGTTGGATTGCTTTATTAGATATTAAGTTGCCACCTTTCAATGACCAGTGACTTTTTCTTTAAAAGTCTAAATTTTTAGGGGCTGGTTCATTCAGAAGAGCATGCGACTCTTGATCTCAAGGTCATGAGTTTGAGCCCCAAGTTGGGTGTAGATGTGACTAAAAAAAATTTTTTTTATTAAGTCTAGATTTTTACATTAAAAATTTTTTTTATTAGAGATAAAAAGAGAGAATCTGTGAGTAAGGGAGAAGAAGGAGGGAAAGAGAGCATCCCACGACCCTGGGATCATGACCTGAGCCAAAATCAAGAGTCAGACACCCAACCTACCCAGCTATCCAGGCACCCCTAGATTTTAAATTTTTAATGTCACCCTTCAAATCAATTCTTCGAGTCATATTTGTTCTCTGGTACACACTAAAAATGCTTCTAGTGCCAACTGTGGAAACGAGTTAATATTTTACTCACGGCATACTGAAACATTTACCAAGGTGATTTTTAAAAATTTGCCTGCTGAATACGAACAGAATAAAAATGGAATTTTAGTTTGAGGTGCTTCTCTTTATATTTGGTCATTAATAGTTTGCCTTGTTCACAGGCGTCTTAGGATGAACAGGCAGCCTCGGGCAACAGTGCAAATGGCCACCATGATATCTGCAACTCACATATCATTCCATGTTTTACAGTCTGGAAACACTCTCTGAAAGAAAAGTGGAATGCTAAGTCAGTGTACGTGGTTGGAAGTGCTACCTCTTCTCTAGGTAAGCAATCTAGGTAAAGGTAAAACGCCACAGAATTATTGCGATATTATGTATTTGTTGGTCTTTGTCCCAGTACCTGGCACAAAGCTCCTTGAGGAGGTTTTAACCCTTGGTATTTGCTAAGTGATAAGAAAGATGAAGTTATTCATAACAGACCTCTTTCAGTTACACCTGAGTTTATATTAATGAGGTGGCTTTTGGAAAACTGCAAAGGATGGGGGGGGCTGGTTGCCAGGGGAACCAACCTTGGGATTAGAGAGGGTGGTCTCCTGTCTCCCCCACCTCCAAGGAGGAGAGTGGGGCTGGAGGTTGAGTTAATCATCAGCGACCAGTGATGTAATTCATCGTGCCTGTGTAATGAAACCTTCATAAAACCCAAAAGGATGGTGCCCCAGACAGGTGCTGGGAGGGTGGTGCACCTGGAGGGGGTGTGGAAGCACTCTGCACCCGCCCCCCTTGCTCTGCGCATCTCTTCCATTTGTGTCCTTTGAAATATCCTTTGTAATAAGTAGGCAATAGTTAGCAAACCATTTGCCTGAGTTCTGTGAGCAAATGATCCAACCCAACCCACATTCGCTAACCAGAGTACCAAAGCATGACTATGGTAGTAGCAGAGAGTACAGGAGAGAAAACCAAGGGTTTTTCATTCCGCAATGACTTAGCCTTGTTTATTTAAAAAAACAAAAACAAAAACAAAAACAAAAAAAACACAAAAAAACACTGTAGTTCAAAATACGATTTTTTGCTTATTAAATTTACAAATAACTAGTTAAGTATAGAATGCCGCTGGTAAGGGTACAGTGAAACAAATATATTCAAATATTGCTAAGTAGCATTAAGAATTGGTTCATATGTTTTCAGAAATACTTGATCAGTATGTATCAAAAGCTCTATTACACTGGCACCTGGCTGGCTCAGTAGGTAGAGCATGGGACACTTGATCTCAGGGTTGTAAGTTCAAGCCCCATGTTGGGCATAGAGCTTACTTAAAAAAAATGAAGTAAAATGTTTTTTTTTTCCACTTATTAAATATTTATTCAATGTAGTTCTTAAGTTCTATTACAATGGAAATTTTGAATTTTTCATTGGTGCCTAAGTTATTGGCTTAAGAGGCATGGTACCCTGGCTCCAGAAAACTCTGACTAGGCTTATGTAGTGGGTCCAGGGCAGGACCCTATAAACTCACACAGCGTTCTACATTGGGTTTGTCCCCATATTGAAATTCATTTTTTTTTCAATTAAACTAAATTTCTTTTTTTTAATTTAAACCCAAGTTACTTAACATACAATGCAATTTTTTCAGGAATAGAATTTAGTGATTTATCACTTACATATAACACCCAGTGCTCATCCCAGCAAGTTTAATGCCCATCACCTATTTAGCCCATCCCCCCACCCATAAAATAAAATCTTTAAAAAATAAGAAAAAATTTTAAAAGCTCTATTACAAGGTTTGTACCCTTTGGCCCACTAATCCCTTTTCTGATAAATCTAGACAAAGGTAATAATCCAAAATAGGGGAAATTAAGTGTTTTTATTATTATTATTATTTTTTTTAATGTTTATTTTTGACGGAGAGAGAGACAGAGCATGAGTGTGGGAGGGGCAGAGAGAGAGGGAGACACAGAATCTGAAGCAGGCTCCAGGCTCCGAGCTGTCAGCACGGAAACCAACGCGGAGCTCGAACTCATGAGCTGTGAGATCATGACCTGAGCTGAAGTCGGACGCTCAACCGACTGAGCCACCCAGGTACCCTTGAAGTGGTTTTGATGTGAGACTATATCCTAGCATTAGTTATAGTCATGAAAAAAGGAAAGCCCCCAATAGGGAAACAGTAATCATCTATGTGATGATTATGTAGCTTCTTCTTTTACATACTTTTTATTTGGAAGGAAATTTATAGAAAACTTACAATACAAAGAACTCAGTCTTTCCTGGACTCCTGGAGAGTAAGTTGCCAACATGATGCCCCCATCGCCTGCAAATATTTGAGTGTAGATTCCCCACAAAGACATTTCTATAGCCACAACCATCAAATTTAAGAAATCCACACACATATATTGGTACCTCCTAATTCTCACTAACATCTCTCATAGCTGAAGGGTTAAGTTCAGAATCACGTCATACATCTCGTCAGGTCTTGTTAGTTTCCTGCAGGTTGAAACGATGCCTCCATCTGTCTTTGGCTTTGTGACCTTGACACTTTCAGAGTACAGACCATTTGTTTTGTAGACGGTCCCCCAATTCAGGTTTGTCTGATATTTTTCTCATCATTACATTCATTCAGGTTATATATGTCTGGCAGGAATATCACAAGCAATGCTGTTTTTCTCCTTGACGCTTACCCATCATTCCAATTTGCTCTCTTACTGGGAATGTCCTTTGTCATCCCTTGATTTAGGTGATGTGAGGCTTCTCCACTGTGAAGCTACTGTTTTTCCCCTTGAAATTAATAAGTGCTTTGTGGGGAGGTACTTTGAGAATATATGATAATGTATTCTTTCTTTTTTTCTTGAGTAGTCTCTACACCCAATGTGGGGCTTGGGCTCACAACTCCAAGATGAAGAGCCACATGTTGTACCTATTGAGCCGGTCAGGTGCCCCTGATTAATTGTCATCACACTGTCAATGTATTCAATTACTTATTTATATCAGTATGGATTCGTGGTTTCCTCGTTTAAAGATTACAAGCCATTACTAAGTCTATTTATTTTATTGCTCAAATTATCCCTGATGTGGCCATTGGGAACCCCTTTAAGGTGACTTCTGTGTCCTTTTGGCATGTCCCATCATTCTCTGAGTACTTCCTCCTTTGCTGGTGCAAAAGGATGTTCCCGGTATGTTCTGTCTTTCCTGTCACAGCCCTGAAATCAAGCATTTTCCCTAAGAACCAGGGTTCCTATCAGCGGAGAGGGGTATTTAGCAGCCGTCATGTGGCTGCTCGGTGTATTCATCACCCTTGGACTTCACTGCTCACAGTCATTTTCAGCACACAGAGACAGGGAATACATAATTTTACACACACACACACCCCAGTGTTCACATATCCTCATTTATAGTGGAAACCATGCGTTTATTCCACCACCTCCAATTACAGTCCGACACCACGGGGCTTATTCTGGGTCTTTCACTTTTATATTTGTGGCCCCCATCTCTGACAGGGAGAAACCTCATACATTTACCTATTTGACCAGTGTCCCTGTAAGGAATCAGTCTCCCCTGGCCCCACCCTCACAGGGTTTCTGGCCTCACATCGGTCACTCCTCCACAATGACACTCCCGTTACTCTGCCCCACCTGAGGGCCTTCGGACCGAAACGTTCAAAAGGAGGGGGGGGGGGGGGGGAGCAGAGAGGCTAGGGGGTCTTTTTAAATGATTTTGAAGGATTTTTATAGCATAGGAAAGATACAATATATAACACTAAGGAAAAAGCAGGAGGCAATACAGATAGATATCTGATATAATTTCACTTTAATCAAAAAATGCAGGGACTGTACTATACCAGAGAGTCCTCTCTATCCTCCAAGGAGCCTGAAAGGAGCAGGGCCTCACGGAGATACTTGCCGGAGTATGTAATGTTCGTAACCAAATCAGTCACAACAGGCAAAAGGTGGGAACAACCCAAATATCCACTGACAGATAAATGGAGAGATAAAATGTGGCATATGCAGGCCACAGAACATCATGCAGACATAAAAAGCAAGGAAGGGTGCCTGGGTGGTTCTGTTGGTTAAATGTCTGGCATTGGCTCAGGTTGTGATCATGGTTCATGAGTTTGAGCCCCACACTGTGGCTTTGGGTCCTCTGTCTCCCTCTCTTCCTGCCACTCTCTTTTTCGAGCTCTCTCTCTCTCTCTCTCTCTCTCTCAAAAATAAACATTAAAAAAAAAAAAAAAAAAAAGGAAGGAAACTCTGACATCTGCTACAATATGGAAGAACCTTGAAAACATTGCACTAAGTGAAATGAGCCAGATGCAAAAAGATAATGATGCCGTATGATTCCACTTATATGAGGCTCATAGAGCAGTCAAACTCAAACAGACCAAAGGTACAGTAGAGGTTTGCAAGGCCTGAGTCAGGGGAAGTAGGAAATTATTGTTTAATTTGGTGTAGAGTTTCTATTTGGGAGGATGAAAAAGTTCTGTAAGTGGATACTGGTGGTGGTTATGGATGTACTTAATGCCGCTGAGTTATACACTTACAAATGGTTAAAATGGTAAATTTTATGTTATGTATTTTTACTACCGTAAGAATAAAACCTGAAAGGAAATAGCCAAACACTAAAGGTATTTATCTCCAGATGGTGGTATTACAATAGTTTTTATCATTTTTAAAATACTTTCAACCTTACCCAAATAGTCTTGAAATTGTTATTTAAAAAAAATTTTTAATGTTTATTTTTGAAGGAGAGAGACACAGAGTGTGAGTGGGGGAGGGGCAGAGAGAGAGGGAGACACAGAATCTGAAATCGGCTCCAGGCTGCGAGCTGTCAGCACGGAGCCCGACGCAGGGCTCGAACTCACGAGTCTTGAGATCATGACTGAGCCGCCCAGGTACCCCATATGTTATTTTTAAAGCACAGAGGTAAACAGTGAATCATTAAAAGTCAACCTTACAAATGAACATAAAAATTCAGCATTTGGGGCACCTGGGTGGCTCCTTCGGTTAAGCATACATCTTCGGCCCAGGTCATGATTTCATTGTCGAGAGTTTGAGCCCCACATTAGGCTCTGTGCTGACAGCTCGGAGCCTAGAGCCTGCTTCGGATTCTGTGTCTCCCTCTCTCTCTGTCTGTCTGTCTCTCTCTCAAAAATAAATACACGTTAAAAAAACTTTTTTTAAACTAAGCATTAGGGGTGCCCGGGTGGCTCAGTTGGTTAAGTGACCAACTTCAGCTCAGGTCATGATCTCACGGTTCGTGAGATCGAGCCCCGTGTCAGGCTCTGTGCTGACAGCTCAGAGCCTGGAGCCTGCTTCGGATTCTGCATCTCCCTCTCTCTCTCTGCCCCTCCCCTGCTCATGCTCTGTGTCTTTCTGTCTCTCAATAATAAATAAACGTTTAAAAAAAATTTTTTTTTAAAAGTAAGCATTAAACAATGCTTAGCAATTATGAGTAAATCAATGTACAGCTTTGTTGCAAAACAGTTCAGTTTGTCCAAATGAATTTTGAAACACTGGGGGAAGTTGCGGCATGAGTGAAAGTAGTTTAAAAATGAAAAGCCCTCTTTCCAGAGAACAAAATGACGTAAGGCAGACACCAGCTGCGAGCTGCCTGTCTAATTAAGAGCTGATGCTTAGCTTTTCAGTACAGTGCGACCTGCGCCTGGGAGCCCTGCAGATCAGCAGGGGGGGGAATCAGGCCTTGGTTGCCAAGGAAACCGTCCCCACTCCCCCCCCCCCCCAAATCAGTTAAGACTTTGCTTGCACCTTCTTTCGCTGTTTTCTGAAGTAGAAGAGGGAAGCAAATCATAGAGGCAATTTCCGACCATCAAAGACAGTGTGTTTGTAAATTGTTCCATTTTGATTCTTGTGCTGCCTTCAGTCTGGTCTCGTGCTTTGCATCTCACTGTTGTGTCAAGTGAGAAGAAAACCCCACAGCGGAAGCGGTGACACGGGAAGAGAAAGCTGAGACGGAGCTGGCATCCCGTGTGGCCCAGGCGGCAGGGCCCGGTCCGATGGGGACCCACTGGCCCCGGCCTGCTCCCTGTTCATTCAGCTGTGAAGGAAAAGGGCGCGTTCTAAATGCTAGAAACATTATGACCAGAGGAGAGATGTAATTCGAATTTCGCAGCTGTAAAAAAATCTCCTGGGAGAGGAGACCCTGGCCGGCTCTGTTGGGCCCCACACTGGGCGCAGAGATTACTTTGAAAGAGAAGGAAAAAAAAATCTCTTTGGAGAAACCAATCGGTCTTAACATGGAAGTCAATCACCCAACTTTGGAACCTTCTTAGTTCACTTTGCAGACACGATGGGCACAAGGAGCTCTCTCTGGCAGGTGCAGGGAAGAGGACTTCCTTGAACGCCTGGACGTTTCTGTTGATCCTGAGGCTCAGCCAAGAGACTGGAGAGTTAGAGGACGGTAAACACTGACAGCCAGAGGAATCCAGGCCCGTGTCTTAGTCATCATCTGCTGCGTAACCCACTGCCCCAAAACGTAGTGGCTAGAAACAACAGGCATCTAATTGCTCACGGTTTCCTTGAGGCAGAAATCTGGGAATGGCTTAGTTGGGTCCCTCCGGCTCAGGGTCTGTCACCAGGCCACAGACACCTCGAGGCTTGACTCGGGGGCTCTGCTTCCAAGACCCTGCACGTGGATCCACCCCCCAGCCCTCACGTGGTCCTCTCTAAAGGGCCACCTCCCGGCCCTGCTGTGAGACAGTCCAAGAGCCAGCTAGAAAGAGAGCATCCAAGCCAGAAGCCAGTCTTTCCATAATCAGGCTTGCAAGTGACACCATCTCCGTCTGCCATCTTCCTTTTGTGTGAATGGAGTCAGTCCAGCCCACACCCAAGGGGAGGGGATGCCACAGGGGTGTGAGCACCGAGGTGACTGGGAGCCTTTTCACAGGAGCCCCTCTGGCTCCCCCAGAAGCTGGGGATCAGGGCCGGAGACGGAAAGGTAGGGATGTGTCTCACAGTGGAAATGGAAACCGGGTCCGGTGAGCAGCAAGCAGTCAAGGTCCATCAAGGAAACGTGTCTGTGTCTCTTCATAAATACTGACTCGACTCACAGTCCTGTAGATATTATTAACTACTAATAGATGGAGACTATTTTGTAAGTCTGTTGTTGGTCTGCATAAAATCTCTGAGAATGTCATTTTGGTTGGAAAGTTCTGCTTAATAAGATTTCCATTTGTATCGAAAAAGCAGCGTTGGTTGGCTGCGGGCTGATCCCCTGCGGCTCAGCCGGCCTCCCTGGGGGGAAGCCGCCTCCCTGGCCGCCCAGAAGTGGGGTCCCCTAGCTCCCCCATCTGACTGCCAGTCTGGTACCTGGGAGCCACTGAGTGGCACTCATTACTTGGCCTTGTCGACCCGGAACAATTCCTCCGTGGAACACAGCTTAGCACTGAACAACTCAGGACTCGGACAGACGCTGTGTAAGGTAACTTCACTCTGAGGTGTGTATGTGCACCGTTGGAATGAATTACCGTCTACACCTACTCGTGTAAGTCCTACTGCCATTTCTGCGTCCCCGTCACACGTCAGGCACTGTGCCGTGCACTTTATGTATGTCTTTTCACAAGGAAGGTCTTATTAAGCCCATTTTCCTGACTTAAAAAAACCAAGCCTAAGAGAGGAGGTGTGATTTACCAGTCACACGCCTCCAAAGTGGTACAGATGGGGTGCCTGGGTGGCCCGGTTGATGAAGCATCTGACTCTTGATCTCGGCTCAGGTCACATTCTCGTGGTTCGTGGGACCGAGCCCCGCATCGGGCTCTTGGCTACCAGTGCGGAGCCTGCTTGGGATTCTCTGTCTCCCTCTCTGCCTCTTCTCCACTCATGCTCTCTCTCTCTCTCAAAATAAATAAATAAACTTTAAAAACAAACGTGTAAAAAGAAAAGCAAGTGGTACAAACATCGTTCAAATCCCTGACTGCATTTTCCAAAGCCACCATGACCCACTGGCCTAAGCACGCAGATGTCCTTCCACTTTTAAACCCTATCCGTTTTTTTAGTATTTTTCATTGCTTTGTTTCCCCACTCATTCTGGGAGAATACTGAGGTCTTCTTATCCCTAACCTTGTTAAAATGTCTTCAAAGCCCATTTGCTGACTCTTACGGATGTGCTTTCGCACTAAGAATTGTCTTACCTTCACATAACCACACGGTACCTTTCGCCATAGGCCTCTGCCAGCGGGGGGGGGGGGGGGGGGGGGGCTCACCCCCTGGTTTAGAAGAGCCCCCCCCCCCCCCCCCCCGGACTGGATGCGCTGTGGCCGTCCTTGCCTCAACCTCCTAAATGTAAAGAACATGATGGCAGGTCTGTCCGGGATCAAACTGGCTTGTTCCACCCCTGCTGTGAATAAGCTTAAGCTGCCCTGTCCCTGTCACCTGGGGAGGCCCTGAAGGTGGCCTTGCCTGGCCTGGGTGCTGGCTGAAATGCTCGTACCCCTGACAGCTGAGCCGGCCCTGCCGCCTCAGGGGTTGAGACCTTCTGGCAAACATTCATTCCCCTAATCTTTTTTTTTTTTTTTTTTTAGTTTATTTTGAGAGAGGGAAAGAGAGCATGGGAGGGGCAGAGAGAGAGAGGGAGAGAGACAATTCCAAGTAGGTTCCACACTGTCAGCACAGAGGCCGATGTGGGGCTCAATCTCACGAACCCACGAACCGTGAGATCATGACCTGAGTCGAAATCGGGAGTTGGACACTTAACCGACTGAGCCACCGAGGCGCCTCCCCACCCAATCTTTACTGAGAGCCCCTGTGGGCTGCAGGCAGGCCGCACAGCCCAGTCCCTGTGCTCGCAGAGACAGAGAGGACAGGCGCTGGACAGCTCAGGGTCCCAGCCGCCTCCTCTCGGGACCAGACGTCCCCGGGTTGTGCGGGGACGAAATGCGTCAGGCCTCGCTCCGCACAGCCAGGCGGCAATGGGAGAGGCCAGGTTCTGGGTCTGGTTCCTCTTGTCTAGTTAATTCAGGAAGAAAGCGTATGAATGTCGACACTAAGTACTTATGTCCCGGTTCATTTCCTGGGAGGTTTTCAGGGTTTTTGGTGAACTGAGACCTCCCCAGTTCAATCAGAGGAGGCGGCCCAGCCTGGGCTGGCCGTGCAGCATTCAGAGGGGCTCTGTTCCTGAACAGAGTTCACAGCTGCATGTGACTTTTGTCCCCCGGACTCAGGACACTTGAAGTGACCTGTAAATTAAAAGCTGCTGGTGCTCACGTTAAAGCTGTGGTCCGTGGCCTAAATGGAAGGCCCACACCCTGTGAACAGGTAGTGGGAGCTGACAGAGGTGTGCCCTTGGCCCTTCCTGCATCAGCATCCTCCACAGTGGCCAGTGTTCCCCGCGTGGCAAAGGGCAGGGGAGCCTGGGTGTCTGCTTCTGCTCCCTTCGTGACAGCGGTCTCTCAAAGCAGCTGGGATGCCCCTCACCCCAGATGACCCGCATTCGCGGTGCCGTGGGTCCCCGTCGGCGGGTCACTATGAAACCTCTCCCGCCGTCCCTTCCATTTCAGTCTGGCCACGTCGGCCCGCGACACCTTTCTGGACGGGGGGCCGGCCTTGTCTCCCTAACAACAGGAGGGCTGTCTCTGCCCTGTGAGAAGTAATAAACCCCAGATGCTCACCACCTGCTTACTGGCTGATGAGAAAGGCCTTAGGTGGCCGCGGTCTGCTCCCCCCGTCTCCTGGATTCCTTAAAGCAGGTCCCACGTGGCTGGCGTCTTGTGTTGTAGGTGAGCTCAGTGGGGTGCAGAGGAATGGGGGCGTGACCCAAAGTCACACGTCCAGGAAAGGTGGGGCCAGAACCCAGCACCCTCACCTCTGACAGTGCCCGTGGGCCTCTGGTACCAGCCTTCAGGAGAGACTTTCTCTGTGATTCGTAAAGCACGTGCCTTTGTATTCGCACATTAACAACACGGGAACAGAGGTCTTCGATAGCCATGTGAAAAGGTGCGTTTCTTGGTTGTTTTCCAGTGAATAAAATTGGCCTGGACACAGAAGGAGAGAGCTGTGGAAATGCAGAAAAGCTCGCAGAATACATTTGTTCCAGTAAGTAGAAAAGGCTCACCCCCAAGTGAAGGCCATTTATTCACGTTGGCTTCTTGGCCTCACGACCGTCGCCCCGGGAAGGGCCCGTCTCCCCCGTGCATCCTCCGTGGTGACGGGGGTCGGTCTGCCGTGTGCAAGCCGCTCCTGGGACCCCAGGCTCCTGGTCCCGATGTGTGTCTCTGCTTGCCTGAGATTCGAGTCTCTCCGCCCCCTCCACCAAAGGACTCGGGACAATGCGAACGTTACACAAAACAAAATGGCGACAAGTACAGGGAGACCATCTGTGGTGATTCTAGAGGGAGTGGAGGCGGGCAGGCGCCGCCGGACACCGTCCCTGTGTCTGTCTCCTCCTCTCTCCTAGGGGCTGCTTCCTGCTCTGAATTCCCCTCCTCAGAGCGGCCCCCACCCCCACGAGCGCGTCCCCGGACGGCGTGTGGCCACCGTTTGTAGGTGTCGCTGGTTGCAGGCATGTTGCGTTTCCGTGAGGGGTTCACCCTTGATGGAAGTAAAGCTTCTGGGGAACTTGGAGCGAGAGGGGCGGGAAGGTTAAGGGGTGCCCGCAGAGCAGTCCTCCCCGCCATCTCCCCCGCCCCCCAGCCTAACCCAGCTGCAGACACTTGCCCTCGCGCCCTCGTCGCCCCCTCCCCATCGGTAAAAGCGGGTCGAATAAGCACCCCACGTCACGGGCCCAGCACGACGACGTATTAGGTACGCAGAGACAACATGTGCCAGATGCCAGCGTGGTGGCCCCCCGGGGGCCAGGGAGCAGGGCAGCACGACCGAGGGTGCTCCCTTCCTCTCCGGTCGCAGCCACCCCAGCCCTGCTCTTCCCTTTAGTTCGGTGAGGTCTAAGTTTGGAGAAACGCTCTTCTTACTAAAGGAGTGTGTTTCCCAGACACTCCCAAAAGCCCCGGGGACAGTGGACGTGACCCTAAGCCAGTGACCCTTTGGGCCCAAGCCTGGTCGAAGCAGGTGCTGGCCTGGGCCGGGGAGGAGGACCGGGCACCCAGCACGGTGTTCCTGTCCCAGGGCAGCACCTCTGGGCCTCCTGCCTCGGGTCTGGGATCCACCATGCCCCCCGAACCGCGGTGCCTCGGGGGCTCTCAGACACGACAGTCGAGGGCCCACGACTCTAGTGGCCGGTCCCATGGCTGCTCCCGACACGTCGTCCCGTCCAGCCTCCTGCACAACCCTCCCACCTCTGCCTGTCCCCCCCTCCCCCGACGGTGCTGCCCGCGGACGTCCCGTCCCTCGTGTATTCCTGTTAAGCACAGCCCCTCACAACAGGGCTGCCATAGGCTGTGCTCCTTCTACACATTACTGTCCCAAAGACCCCCGGCCCTCGTTCGGGCACCCGCTCACTGTACACATGCCGTTAGTATCTCCTCTGTCGTTTAACCCGCTCCGGCCTTGTGAGAGTCACTGGTCTGTGTCGCCTCCTCCCTGGTGCCCCCCCAGCCCCGCAAAGGGCCCGGCACACAGGTGTTCCCACGCGGCGTTTGCCGAATGCTGTCGGACTGTTCCAGCTCGACGGGAGGGCATGTGGAGGGCGAGGCAGGGGAGGGCTTGGCCAATGCCGGCCGGCCTGTCGGGGCTGAGAAGCCCTTTAGCATCAGCATGGGAGTGCCTCTGCCCACCTCTGCCCACCGCTGCCCAGCCAGGTGTTGAAACAGCAGCGGGAATTATGCCAGGGGTCCAAGGGTGAGCACGGTCCCGGGCACCTCGGGGTCCTCAGGCCCATGGCACTGTTTCGAGGGTCACTGAGCCTCATCTCTTCTGGGGCGAGAAGAATGTCACGATTGGGTTCTTCCCCCAGCCGTTCATAGTGTGGGTGCATATGTTCCAGAAGGATCCAACTCCAGGCTTTTTATTTCTGATGTTTTCAGGGGATAATGGTCACCATTAAGTGGTAACCGAGCCCTTCTAATGTCTTCATGTAGAAATCACTGTGACCGGTAGCTCTTGGCATTCCCCGTGGAATCAAGTGCCTTGGTTAAGAAGACTCATGATGGGTTCTGTGGGTGGCACGACAATTACTCCTTAATGGAACAGGTGGCTGCCGCCTGCTCCCAGGGCAGACGATCTGGCCGTCCTCACAGCTGATGCACTAGTTCTGGAAAGAGACGGAGGGAAATTGAGTCATTCTTCATCATCAGGTGCAAAGCCATCAAGCTGGTGTTCCTTGCTCTGCATACACAAGGCAGGAAGGATCCGTGTCACTTCTGAGATATCACACTGGTGTTTCAATTAACTGCCTCACGGCGTGAGGGTAGATAGGAGCCTACTCTGCCCTTATCTCGGCAGACACGGGTCCACACTCTTTGCAAAGCCTTTGTGACTTCTCATTCATTACCGGCATGCCTGTGTGTCCTAATAAATTTTTAATGCGCAATTAGAATACCACATAAGAATCCTTCTTGACTGCTAATACTTTAACCTTGGTTTTACCAAGGCATTAATGATTTCCTTCCCCAGTAAGATCTGAAGCTTGATTTGAAAAGCTAAGAATCTACTTCCAGTATTTAGAGTGAACAGGCCAGTTCATAGTTATTGCTTACTTTAGCTGACACTTTTACTCTGTGACAGACGCCACTGTGAGCACTTAAAGCTATGAAGTCATTTCATCTGTTGTGTGTGGGTTTTTTTTTTTTGAGAGATGGAGAGGAAGGGGCAGGGAGAGGGGGGCGCAGAGAATCCCGCCCTGAGAGTGGAGAGCCCCGATGTGGGGCTTGAACCCAGGAACCATGAGATCATGCCCTGAGCCAAAACCACAGGTCCGACGCTTAACCAACTGAGCCACCTACGCGTACCAGATAGCTCACTGTTACCATGGAAAACTCTGCCCTCCCAGGGCATCTCCTCTAATGGAAGAGAGAGCAGCAGTTAAAATGGTAAAAGGGGGAAGACAGTTGCAACATTCTGCAGGAGAGAAGGTCCGCCTGAGTCAGAGGCTGGCAGGCAGATGGCTCGCGCAGCCTCGCAGACTTGCTCGGCTCTTCCTCCCCTCGCCATCAGCCTCACTGTCCGGGTTCCACACCACGAGCATCTCTGCCCGCACGGCCTGCTTCTCGCAGCAGCGCCTAGGAGGCTGAAATCCCTGCTCACCTCGCAACTGTTGAGCTTTATAGTCACGCGTGTGTCCTCCGGTGAAATGGCATTTGTAAAAAATCAGTCTTGTTACCTTAATCACTACAGCGACTACTTACAGAGTCCCCTGTCCCACCGTACAACCCTCTCCTGGGATTTCCAGCACCCTTGCTGTCCTCAGCCCCCACAGCCCCGCAGTCCGGCCTCCTTCCTGTTAAAGGGATGGACAGCCTCGGAGCCGTGTGAGTCCCCATTCTGTGTCTTCTGTGTCGGGTGAGACCCCTGCCAGGCCCCATCTCTCCTTATCGCCCCAGGAAACACGTCACGCCTCTGCGGAATCAGACAGCTTCGGCGTTAACCTACTTAGCGTTGGCCTATTTGTGTTAAAACTCTGCAGGCAATAAACTTATCCCCCGAAAAGAATGAGTTCTTTGCCGCTGGCTCGAAGGGGGTTAGGTCCCAGGAAGGATCGTTGTGGTAGATCTCCGCTCAGCAGCAGGAGAGGATTCAACCAGGACAGTGGTGGTCTTCCTCCCTGGATAATGGTGCCTCAGATTTTCATGAAGGCAGCTGGGCTGACTGGGCCTGTGCAGCCTGGCCCTCCAGACCCTGGTGGTGCAGTGAGGAAAGACAGGCGTCTGTCCTCTTCTAGGACACATATGCTAAGCTCCCATCTCCCTTGTTAGTGGCCAAGAATCAGAGAATAAGCATATGAGCAGCTCAATACTCTGCTACTTTCAGAAGAGATGCTTCAAAGGGCAGATTCTGGAATCTTCCGAAGGCCCCTTGCACACTGCTAGGGCTGGGCTTGCTGACAAGGCGGGCCCGTGGTTTCCCTGCTGGATTCTCAAAGCCGCCCAGAACAGGTGGTTGGGGTCTGTGGGAAAGCTTTGGCCCCTGGAATCCTGCCCCAGCACCTAACACCCACAGAGATACCGACGCTGGAGGGATGCCTGGGCTCTGGTTAAGAAAATAGCACCTGAACGTGGCTTTAAAAATATGCCTTTATGGATCTCACGTGTCATGCATGTAACATTTCTTCACACTGGAAAAAAGAAATCAGTGGGCGTTTATCATCTACATTTAAAATTTTCCCCATTCCTTATGTTCTTTTATATCAGTGCTGATATTTACAGAACAGTTCAAAGAAAACATTCACCAATATATAATTATTTAATAACTCAGAAGTCTACAGTTATTCCTGTTGTTTAACTGGGTGTCCATGGAGATGGTGCTAGATGGAAAGAACTTGCTTTGCTCCCTCCTGTAATTGCAGTCTCCAAAGAGGTGTTCAGGGAGGTCTATGGGTATAGAAGTGTGCGTAAGCAACAGCCATTAAAACCTCTTCCAATTGATGGCTGGATGGATAGAAGGATAGATGATGGCTGGATAGATGATGGCTGGCTGGATGGATGATGGATGGATGGCTGGATATGGGGGGAAATGGTTAGTTCTATGAAAATGTTCACATTTGGGGAGGATTCTAACATGTGACAACCTACTGGTTTCTTGGCTGGTATTGTCTCGAGTTGGCGTTTGGATTTCACGCCATCTTCACGATTCTGCAGAGAGCTTAGGACTGAACACACCCTTAGGTCTTCCTGGAGCGGAGATGGGGAGTGGAGGTGAGAGGCACGGCCATTCTCAGCAGACGGGGCCCCTACATGGCCGCCCAGGGGCCCCTCGGGCCCCTGGCCGGGTGGCCGCCGTCCTGACGGGGACAGTAGACGTGCAGCTTGTCTCTGTTTGGGGGTGCGTGCCGGGCCGTGGGTGGCTGCCCTAACCCTGCCACCTCGGGGGCATGAGCCCTGGCTGCAGCCACCTCTGTCGCCTCCACGGCTCCTCCCGAGTTGGGGGGCGTCTGCAGTGCCGACACCACCCAGCCTCTGGCCTTCTGACTCCAGTGACAGGCAGAGCTCATGCCTGATGCTCAGGCGCCCCGTCAGCACCAGGGGGGCCGGAGGGGCCTGGGGGGGGAGGGGGTGGCTCCCGGCTTGTGGGGACGCCCGTTTTCTGAGCGCCTCGGCCAAACGTCCTGTGATCTTCCTACGGCAAGGTCAGCGCTTCTTCCCACTCAGATGCCGGGTGGCCCGGAGCGGCTCCTCCCCACCCCTGTGCAGACGCACCCCCTTCTCAAAAGCGTTCACAAAGTCCGGTTATTTATCTGCAGGGGAGTCACCAGCATTGCCTCTCCTGTTTCCCTGTGGAACCGTCAAAGGGGAAATCCTGCCGAAGATGCTCAAGGACAAAGGTGATGGGAATGCACTGGGGCTCGTGGTCACCTCCTCCCTTGTCCGCCTCCTCGGGTCTACCGGGAGCCTTCGTGGTCAGTGTTTGTGGTCAGCCCTGTAGAGCCCCCTGGGGAGAGGAGGCCGCGGCAGGGGTGGGGGGCAGGGGCGGGCTGCCCCTCAGGAGCCCACAGAGTGTCACTGAGCCTTCGCCACTCCACTGGCACGGTCTAGAGACCAGCCCTCTGCCCCGGCGGCACGTCAGCCCCAGCCACTCAAGTGCTGGGGCAGCTGGGGGGCAGGGGAGAGGGGGTGTGGCCCTGGGGGGCAGGGGAGAGGGGGTGTGGCCCGCACACCTTCTGTCACGGGCAGGTCTGAGAGCAGAGGGTCATCGGCAGGTTGGAGTGCAGACTTCAGGAGAGACTAAGCCAGGTTTGAACTCTCCCTCTGCTGTTCATTAGCTGTGTGAGCAAGGGCAGGTCACACGAGGTATATGCGTCCACATCCCCGCCTGCGGAATGGGCACAACCACAAAGCCTGCTGCCCAGGGCCATTGTGACGCTAGGTGGCACCAGGCCCGGCTCTCCAAAGGCAAGAAACTCGCGGAGCCGCGGCTCTCCTCTTCCCGCCCTCTGTCCTCGATCTCCAGTGACCCACGTAAAGAATATTCCCCAGGAGGATCTTAGACCCAGTAACGATCCCCCTTGCGTTAAAGCAGAGATCGTGTGTCTTTGGTGTTGTCCTCTGTCTCCTGAACGCTACCGGGAATAATGGCAGAGGACGTTAGGCCGCGGGGTCAGGATCACGGGCTGCCGAGGGCCGGCCGGGCGCCCGGGCGGGTCTGCACCTCAGCTCCCGGCTGCTTGTTCGGGAGAGTTGTGCTGCGCTGTCCCGTCTGCACGGACCGCCCTGCAGAGCAGGGACCCCGCTGCCTTCCTCGTGTAATAAAGCCCGTTTCCTGGTTCTGCTCGTGTCCAGGGATTCCCATGGAAAGCATCATCGTCTATCAGAAGGTCCCACACCCGGGAATCCAGGTGAACCTCCACAGCTACTATTCTCAGCAGGTGCGTGGTGCTCCCCGGGAGACCTCCAGCGGGGCGGGCACCTGCGCGTCGTTCCCCCATCCCCAGCAGTGTGACTTCATCTCCACCTCTGTGAAATGGGACCGGACCGCTCTCTCAAGGTTTTTGTAAGGATTAAAGGAGATAATTCACACGAAGCCATATGCATGGCATCCCAGACATAGTAAGCCTGGGCAGCTGGGGGCCTTGATGTCGTGCAGGGGGCTGGCGGAGCTATAGGGGCAGAGGCTGGGCCCATACTGGGAAGGCCCCCAAAGCCCTCGGAGGGGTCTACGTTGAATTTGGGAGGTCACAGGGACCTTTGGAGGCTTCAGACAGGAGAGTGGGCGGAGCCTGTTTGAGTCAAGGTTTTCTACTCCTGTTTTCAGTAAGACCTCCCGTCCCTCTCCTAGGACAGGCTTCTAGATGCCTTGCTGGTTCTGGATGTCCCCTTAGTGCAAACCAAAAGGCCACGCAGCTAGCCTGTCTTCTGCGTCCTCAGAAGGGGCGCAGAGCGGACAGGGAGCCGGGCTGGACTGCTGCCGTATTGATCAGTGCCACTTTGACCACATGAGCAGAGGCACACTGTCCACTGGGCCGGGCATGTGGGTCCATAGTGCCCCTGTCCTCCGGCCGGCAGCACCATGAGGAGCAGCGCCCAGCCTCCCCAATGGCACCCTGCTCTCTACACAGCGCCTCCCGTGAACTCGGCCTCCAGGGAGCAGAGAAGGCCACGTCCCCCAGGGACCCTCCTGCTGTGGATCCTCGGGTCTGCCTCATGTGGCCCGAGGGCCCAGCTACGGCACTAGGGGAACATTCTCTCCCCTTGGCCTACAACAACAGACTGATCTTTCCTCCCTGCAGGGCATCCCAGCGAGCATCACGTTTTTCAGCCCCTCTGGCCTCACCCACAGCCTCAAGCATATTCAAGAGTTATCTGGTGACAACATTGGTCGAATCAAGGTGAGGTATTCAGTGGGCTTTTGGTCTTTTCAGATTTTTAAAAATTTTTACTAATTATCCTAGAGCTTCCGTGTAAAGTCAGAGCACTCCTGACCCAGGAGACACCCTGATGCCAGCTCTGGAGCACTGGAAAGGCAGGGTTCTAGAATTCCCAAGCACCGCTTCCTGGCTGGTGCTCCTGGACAAGTTACTTAACCTCTCAGAGCCTGTTTCCTCATTTGTAACATGATGCTTATCTCTGTGGCCTGTACAGATGTATACAGTAGTCCCCACCCGCCGTGGGGGGTACGTTCCAGAACCCTCAAGCAGATGTCTGAAACTGCGGTCAGTACCGAACCCTAATATACTAGATTTTGTTCTATCACAGACATCCCTGTGGTAAAGTTTAATTTCTAAATTAGGCACAGTAAGAGATTAACAACAATAACTAACAATAAAAGTTTAACAATACAGTGTAATAAAAGTTACATTGGCGTGGTCTCTCAAAATATCTTCCTCTACCACACCCTTCTTGTGACGACGAGAGAGGAGAAAAGGCCTACGTGCTGAGCAGAGGGGGGTGAATGACGGAGGCGTGAGGTTACTCCGGACCTGACCACACGGGACACGGAAGGTCATCTGGTCCTGGACTGCGGCTGACCGTGTGTAACTGAAACCACAGAAAGCAAAACCCCGAGTAAGGGGTTTTCCTGATGGATTAGTCTCAGGATTCGATGAGAAAATTCAAGTCAGTCCTTAGCCAGAGCCTGGCACGCACGTGAGCATCCTTTCCCATTTTCCCATCTAAGCATCTTGGAATTCATCCTGGAATCTATTCAAAAAGCCATTCCCCTTTTTCGTGTCTTTTAACTCAAAGGATGAAAGTCCCACTTTCTAGGGACTCTGTTTGTCAGGAGTCTACACGTATCACCAGGCCTAGGGGGCCGGTAATGGGAATGCTCTCGAGCCAGCTGCAGAGGGACCGAGGAGAGGGCGGAGGTGACCTGGAGCCCCGGGACAGGCCGCCAGCACTGTCCCAACTCACGCGGAGTGAGGGCTCTTCCCTTTTATCACAGGATGTCTCGTAGCACACCTGCGGGGCCGGCACCGTTTCCCAAGTTCGCAGCCGGAGTTAGGCTCAGAGTTGTGCGCCTCGCCCTTGGTCTCCCAGGAAGAAGGGAGAGCCGCAGTTTGAACCGAGGGAGCCTGAGTCCACGTTGTTGGCCTCGGTGATACGTGAGCCACGGCCCGTTGACGGAACGTTTCTAGGCAAGATCTCGTAGGATGTTCACACCGTTCCAGGGGTAGAAATCAAGCAGAATCAGGACTTTTGTCCTTATTACAGGCGAGGAAACTGAGGCCCAGAGAAGTTAAATGACTTGCCAAAGTCATATGGTGAGTTACGGGGAGGCCCAGGACTTGCATTTAGGTCTCTGGGGAAAGAGAACGTTGTCTGACTCTTGGGGACAGAAGATTAAAAAGATTAGACCCTCAAGCGCTCAGTGTTAGCGGCTGGCACGGGTGAGCGGGTACCGTTTTAGAGGCTGGGATAAGCAGGGGTGCCGGGCCGCCCCAGTTCTCGTCCCCCTGCACCACACCGCCCCCCCCCCGGACGTGGTAGCCGTGCCTGGGCGGCCCGGCAGCCAGTAGCCGACTTCCTGTCTCTACGGACTTGCCTGTTGTGGGATTTCAGGACCGGCTTCTTTCACTTAGCGTCGCGGCTTCACAGCTCACCCGGCATCCCGACAGGCTCATGCCGTCGGACTTTCTGGTCTGGAACACCAGGGTTCCCGGCAGCCGCTGGCGGTCACTGAGCACTTCTGGTGCCGGGAGCCAGTGGTTACACACACTGCCCCACGTGACCCTCACGGCAGCCGAGGAAGCCTGTTCACCTTGCTGTTTCACAAACGAAGAGACAGAGGCCCAGAGAGGGAGGGTCACTTGCTACGGCCACGATCTTGCGGAGCTGGGATGGGAACCTGCCCCTCTGGCTCCAGGGCCTGGTCTCTCGACTGCTCCATTTTCCTGGGGGCGTCCCCGTCAGGGCCCCCGAGTGCCCAGGGTGCCTTCCAGACTTTGTGCTCCACTGGGCCCCACCCAGGCGTGCGGAGGTGTGGCCAAGGCGGCGGGCACTAGTGCCGGGGTCTGGCACCCCGGCCCCGCACCGGAGCCGCAGGCTGGCGGGGAGGCTGTAAGGAGGTTGTGCAGGCCAGGCATTGCACGGGTGTGGGGCTGGATTCCCATCGGGAGGCGTGAGCACACACGTTAGGAGCTCACGCGTGAGCAGTGACGTCCGGACAGGCCACAGGCCCTGCCCCACCGCCCTCCCGCTCCCGGCCCGGCCTGCAGGTGCACTGAGGTCCCTTCTCTCTCCCCCTGCAGTTCGCCGCCATCGGCCCCAGCACCGCCCGTGCGCTGGCCGCCCAAGGCCTGCCTGTGAGCTGCACGGCCGAGAGCCCCACGCCACCAGCCCTGGCCAAGGGCCTCAGGTTGGCGCTTCAGGCCCCCGGCTGCTGAGTCACTGGCACTTCCGGCCGCGCGGCTGTCCCGGACCCAGGCGATGCACCACCGCCGCTGTGGGGAAGCCAGGCATCGGCGGGCGCCCCGGACTTCTGCCTCGTGCCTCCACGGACCCGCGGGGACACCGGGAGCGGGGTGGGCCCCGGGGCCGGCGTCGGGCTTGGCAGGCGCCCCCGGCTCCCAGGCCCGGACGGGACTCCTCCGGCAGCAGGAAGGAAACCAAATAAAGCACCGGCTCCCCGAGCTGACTGCGTTGTCACTTGCTGCCTGTTGTTTTCACGCAAAGCCGTGTTCGCCGAGGAAACCGATGTGCCCGCGTCCTGAGATCCGCCAGCCCTGGTGGGAATGATGAAATCTGCTGCGTAGGAAGTAGTTTCATTCATCTTCTAAAAAGGACCCTCAGGCTCCTGCTGTGTGCGCTGTGGACACTTGCGGTCCGCGTACGGGGAGAGGTTCTTTCCCTCGGAAACCAGACGCAGCGTAGGTCAGGCCGGGCATCTGACAGGCGGGGGGCGTTCAGTTTACTTAGAAGGGGTTTGTCCACGGGCGCCTGGGGGGCTCAGTCGGTGAAGCGTCCGGCCTCGGCTCAGGTCATGATCTCTCAGTCATGGGTCCGAGCCCCGCGTCGGGCTCTGTGCCGACAGCTCGGAGCCTGGAGCCTGCTTGGGATCCTGTGTCTCCCTCTCTCTCTGCCCCTCCCCACCCCCCCCACCTCAAAAATAAACAAAAAAAAAATTTAAGAAGGGTTCATCTGCAGGCACAGTGCCCCGCAGAGAGGCTTCAGAAGTCTACCCCCAACTTTATTTCTGCTTTTAAAATCTTGGCCGGGAACTTGGGCGGGGTTGAATGAAACCTCCGTCTGTCTTTCAGTAATGGGAGCCGGTGCAGGAAAGAAGACTGCGTTACCCGCACGTTGTCTCTTTGGAGGGCGTGCGATAGTGAGCGGTTCCCGCGTGCCACAGCCCCGCACACGGGGCTCTGCCCCTCGTCCCCGTTCCTCTTGATGCCCTGAGGAGCCGACACCACTATTATTCCCATTTCTCCGAGGAAGGAACGGAGGCTCAGGGCATCGTAGGACTTGCTCAGGGTCACACGGCTGGCGTGCGACTGGCGGATGAAGGGGACTCGTGTACGTAAGCACGCAGGCCCAGACGAGCCGCGTTCATAAGCCACCTCACATCAGAGCCACCTTAGCAGAAGAGTATGAACCCGGGAATACCTAGTTCTCTAAGTCTTGGCGTGACCTGAACAAGAATCCTGCAGGTGCCGCGCTGACCCCGTAGTTCTCCTCTGTAGTCATTTCTCTGAAAACAGGCCAGAATCCGTCCCACCGCTTCTCTCTGATGAGAAAGTCAAATCTGGAGTCAGGAGTTCGGAATCCCTGCCATTCTCAAGGAGCCCGGCCCCAGGCAGCGCGGTGGTGCCCTCCGGGAGCCCCTGTGGCCAAGGAGCCCCGAGGCCCGCCTACTGAGCCTCCCTGAGGTCTCTGCCCCGGCCGTGCGGGCGCCCGCAGCTGCCAGGAAGCTGTGCCAACCACGCCGGGCTTGCCGGGGCAACGTCCTGAGGCCAGCCTCGGACGGAACGCCACCCCCTGGACCGAGCTGGCTAAACCCGCCTTAACTGGAGGGCACGGCTTGTGCCACACCGGGCTGTCGTGCGGGCTGGGCGAGGCGGCCCCCTGACCGTGCGCTCGGAGGTCACAGCCACGCCAGATTGCTGCACGATACACCAGAAAATGACGTCACCGCCTCTGACCCACCTGCTGCCCTGCCCCCTTGTCCCATGTGCACATGGCCCCTGACCCCATGCCCCCCACATTCCTACAAAGTTGCCACATAGGAGCCCCCACTCAGGTAGGGTGTCCGGGTGAGGACAGGAACCAGCCCTTCCACGATGGACCGTGCCTGGCCTTCTTTGCGGGGACAGGGAGCAAGTTAACAGTCCCAAGGGTCCAGGAAGCTTGGGGTGGGGGGAGCATGGCACCCGGCGGGGGGCGGGGGCGGAGTGACCCTCTCGGAGCCCCATCTCCCTGTCACCCGTGTACTGCCTGACACCTCCTGAGACTCACTCGTGCCTTCTGGGCTGCAATTCCCCAGCTGTCGGGAGAGGGTGAGCTCCCGCCTCCCCGGCCGTGTCCCCCGCAGCTCGGAAAACTGCTCTGGAACCCCGTGGAGCTCCCTCGAGAGCTGACGGTGGTGGTGGATAAGCAGCGTGTCACATATTCTCATAAATAAGATAATACCGCTCAGCACTTACTGCCACGTCTGAGTTTAGAGGCGTATCCGGTAGGAAGCGGTGCCGGGATGGCAGACGCGATCGTCTGGTCACGGGCCCGACACCTGAGTCCCAGGTGCCTGGGGATCAGAGACGGCACGGCTGCCTGCAGACCCCTCGAAAGAACAGAGTCAGAGGCACCCGAGCTCAACACAGACAGCCTGTATTTCACACAACGGGGCTGGGGCCGGGAGACGCGGGCCAGGCCACCTCTCCGGACCACTGCCATAGGACCGCTCTCTGAGGCTCTGTCGCTGGGAGCCGGACAGTAGGGAGCTGGGTGACAGCCGAGTCCCCGGATGGCCTTCTCCAAGTCACCTGCCTTTTGTGCCGATGCCACTGTCGTATTTCCCTTCGGAGATTTTATGATAAACGGGAGATTAGGTGTCTTTTTTTTTTTTTAAAGCCCGTTTCTTACAACTGGAGGCCGTCAGCAGGGCACATCACACCACCGAGTACACATACCTCTCTGCCCTTCCGCCTCTCCCACTCACTCCAGCGATCTGGACACTTTGCAGCAAGACAGAGGAAACAGCACATCAGCACCCAGGCGGCCATCAGTAAGCAGACGCCGATGGCGATCATCATCTCCAAATCAATAGCCATCACGATCTCGGAGCATCTCACACCCACCTGGGCAGAGAAGCGCAGGCAAGCAGTGAACGTGGCTTCCCTCCCACGCGACCATCTAGCAACCTCAGCACGCCCCCTTCGGCCGGGGAACCACGAGCCCCAAGCCGCAGAGCCCTCCATGCGTTTAAGACATGCGTGAACTTGGCGGGGCTGTCGCGCACGTTTTAAGACCTGACATTCCGATGCCCCGTCTCCGGCCGGAGCTTGCTGGGTGAACAGTCACCGATGGGTCTCTCTGACCCCGCAGAACCCAGGCTGTGTGACATCAGCTCTCGGGACACCCGCACTCACTCATCCACAGAGTTCTCCATTCTGTCCCATGTTCAGAATGTCAGCCTCCCGGGAAACGCGTAATATTTAGAAACATTTTGCTCTAAATCTTGTACCTTCAGAGGTTTTTGTTTCCCGAAGAGAAAACATTTAGGATTTATCTTCTAATGAAAACACAATTTGAGATTTCAATTAAAAAAAAAAAAACAAAACAGAAAAGAACCCCAATCACGTGGGAAGGTGAACAGTGCCCTTACACTTGGTTTTGGCCACACGGGCAACACTGTGTAGCCATTTATTCAGATGTGTGTTCACCGTCCACCATATATGGACACGTGAACTATTTTGATAAATATGAGGGACACGTGTAAATGGACACGTGATTGACGTGTCACGGTTACACGCAGCGAAACCTTGATTTGCGAGCCTAGTTTGTTCCGGAAACCTGCTTGTAATCCAAAGCACTTGTATATCAAAGCGAATTTCCCCAGCAGAAATAAAGGAAACTCGGATGATTCGTTCCACAACCCCAAAATATTCAGGTAAAAAGGACTGCGATACCGTAATACAAAATAATAAAGAAGACACAAAATATAAAGAAAAGTAAATTAACCTGCACTTCCCTTTGAAAACCTTCGTGGCTGGTGTGAGAGGGCAAGAGAGAGGAGGGTTATTGTGTGGGACGACTTTCACTCTAACGGAATCACTGCCGTCTGTTGGCTCAATGGGTTCTTTTTGTTTTCGTGCAACTTTAACAGGGAGCCTGTCCGATGACCTAGAGTGAAGCAAAGCGTGCCTCAGCTCACTCTGGTCTGGAAAAGCAAAGGACCGTCCATAGGTGCTTTGAAGTGACAAAAAGATACACTAACGCCAGTTGTGGGCACCTTCCAATGTTCCGAAAAATCACCGATTTCTGCCAAAAGCCGTAGCCTGAGACCGAGCATCTGAGCGTGGGAGATGATCACCCATAATCCCACAGCGAGCGAGCAAGAGAGAGAGAACCACCACCGGCCCAGTTGTGATCATGGGACTCCTACTGCAAGACCTCGCTCGTTTATCAAGGTAAAATCGATTCGAAACGTCTGCTCGTCTTGCGGACACAGGTGCCGAACAAGTGCCTCGCAACCCACGGGTTTGCTGTATGTGCTTATATACGTTCTACACACGCCCGCACGTAACTGACAAAAACTCTGGCAGGCGGGACAGCGCGCAGTGAGAAGCCACCGGAGTGGGGCGCCGGCGCCGGCAGGGGTCCTGATGGCGGGAAACGGAGCGCCTGCCAGGCCAGGTCTAGTTAGGCGAGGGGAGAGGAGCTTCACGGGGCCCGTCGTGGGAATCACGCACCGGAGCAGAGCGGACCTCGTGGGCGCGGCCGTGGGGACCGGCAGCCGCCCGGCTCCGCCCCGTCCCCCCCGGGCGCCGCAGTCAACGTGGGAAGGGCAAAGGGCCTGCGTGCCGCCTGGCGTCATTTCGAGCCTGCCTTTCACCCTCCTCGCTTTTTACAGAAGCGTTCGGATGGGCCTTCGGCTCGGAAGGCCACTTAGAAGTTAAGAGAGAACGAGGCCAGCGTTGAAACCGTGAAGGCTGCCCGGGGAAATGTGATAACAGAGGGTTGTCGCCCCGTCTTAAGGCAGGATGATGCTTGGCTTTGCTTCCCAACGGGTCTATCTTGTGCAGACCCCCAGTAGGATCTTCACGCACAGAATTATACAGGGTGCCTGGGGCTTGCTTCCGAGTGTGCGAAGTGGGGGTGAGGGTAATGAGAAATTCCACACCCTGAACCACACTTGTCTCCTGACTGCGGACCCGGGCTTCCCTCCCCTCCGCCAGGCTCCTCCCAGAGGGGTGACCGCGAGTCCTCTCACCCCAGTGGTGCCGGTTCAGGGAGCTGGGAGATCACGTCGGTAGGAGACGGGGAGAGGGCTTTAGTCGGGGGTGGGGGGGGTGGGGAGGGGGATCTGTGGACACAGCTGACGGTAAGCCGCCCTTAGTGACCAGAAGGGCCCTGCTGGAGAAGGTCATCTAAAAGACGTGACTGCCGACTGACCCGCGAGCGGGACCAGGCACCCGGAGGCCCCTCACCCCCTCCCAGTCCCCGGAACGTGGGTTCTGTTCCTCTTGCCTTTCCCGTTCCCGGCGGCTGCTCTGAGGACACAGCCTTGAAAGGTGACGTGGGGTTGAAAACACCCACAGGGTATGCGGGACTCGGCCCAGGTAGAGCCTCTTGATAAGCTTTCAAGATCCAGCGGGCAGGTGCAGGGATCCATTAGTCCCGCCCGCTGCCCAGGACGAACCTGGAATGTACGTTCCCTTCGCTTATTAAAACTGCCACCTCCCGACCCGGAGGGGCCTCCTTCTTCCGTCTCTCCCCGTCACCCTCCCTCGGTGGGTCTCCGATTACACCCGGGAAGCCCTGGGAGGGTTTCTAATCACGTCCCCCCCCCCCCCCAACCCTGCTCGCTCTTGTGTCCCCACCTGGTGCGTGGCCGGCCCCAGAGGTCTCCGAGCTGACCGGAGCTGACTGAGCACAACACCCTGATGTCACAGGTGCTGGCCTCGCCGCCGCAGCCCCCGTGTGAGGCCAAACACCCTTTCCTGGGACCTCACTAGGAACGGATCCCGCTGGGTCACAGCCTAGTACTGTGCCCTGCCTCGGAACGCCAGTGTCCCGGAGCCCCGTGACAGGTCTCGGGCTGCAGGGCCATCAGACAGACCAACCTAGCACAGAAGGGCTGCTGGGGCGGGGAACACCCAGGAAGGAGTGCCAGGCCAGCCGGTGCCGTCTACACCTGCCTCTGGGCTGCACCCCTTTTTATCTACCTTCCATAGAGCAACTGGAAGGATTTCAGTTTATTTATTTAAGTAATCTCTACACCCAACATGAGGTTCGAACTGAACCCTGAGATCAAGAATCGCCTGGTCCTCTGGGCCAACCAGGCACCC
Source organism: Panthera onca (assembly GCF_046562875.1). Lineage (NCBI taxonomy): Eukaryota > Metazoa > Chordata > Mammalia > Carnivora > Felidae > Panthera > Panthera onca. Next base: position 6,701,971 of record NC_138349.1, read on the forward strand.
CGGGAGGATTCTTTAAATAACGAATCAATAAAGCCACTCTCCTGCTCAAAAGATCTCCACTGAACTTAGGGTAGAATCCAATTTACCCGACCTCCACGTCCCTCGTCATCTTCCCATCCACCCTCTCTTTTCCGTCCTCACCTCCCCCTCCCCCTTCCCCTTCCCCCTCATTGACCCTCCATCGGCCCTCTGCTACTCCGCCGGATCCTGCCTCAGGGCCTTTGCACTTGTCCTTTCCTTCGCCCACACCACACATGAATCCCCAGTCACACGTGACAGTGTCTCTCTTTTCTTCCACTGCTTCCATTTCATCTTTACAAGAGGTCTCTCCCGCCCATCTTAATATGGACTCCCCACCTCCAAAGCATTCGCTTTTCTGATTTACACCGTTAGCCCCTGTCACTGTTTGAACTTTTCATTCATTGTGTGGTTTATTGTCTGTCTCCTCCACTTAGAATAGAAGTTCCGTGGGGGCGCCTGGGTGGCTCAGTCGGTTAAGTGTCTGACGTCCGACTTCGGCTCAGGTCACGATCTCATGGTTCCTGAGTTTGAGTCCCGCGTCGGGCTCTGTGCTGACAGCTCGGAGCCCGGAGCCTGCTTCGGATTCTGTGTCTCCCTCTCTCTCTGCCCCTCCCCTGCTCGTGCTGTCTTTCAAGAATAAATGAGCATTAAAAAAATATATATTAAAAAAAAAAAAAAGTTCCCTGATGGCAAAGAATGGGTCCACCCCGTTTATTTCCAGGTTCCCTGTCCCTAGAACGGTCATGAGGATTTGATGAAGGAGTCGCTAAGGGCCAGCCCCACACCTGCACACTTGCTGTTTTCAGACCTTTGACACTGACATTCGAAGCTCTCACCTGCAGCCAAGTGCCTGGAGGGCCTCACTCACTTCTCCCAGCCTCGCCAGACGTGACTAGTTACAAGGTCCACGCAGCTGAGCCTGGCCCTGCGTAATATTTTCTTCTCCACCCTCCACCCCCTCCCTTCTCCTCCTTCAAAAGACTCCTTTGTGAGGGTGAACTGAGAGGGGCCAGTTCTAGAACCTCCAGGGATCCTAGTTTACCCTCGTATAAAAATCCCTGACCCACAGACTAGGACACCACACAGCCATTGACTAGGAAGACAAACGCCTACGTTCACGAACACCGAAGCTGCCCGTGACATTCGAACCACCGAGTTTTAGCTAATAGAGAACACGGTTTACGTAAAACTATACACACGTACTTCCCCGTGAACGTACGCAATACGTGTACCTGCAAGAATGTTCACCAAATGTTCACCCTCTGAATCACTGGATTTCCTCCTTGATTCTCAGCACTTTTTAATTTTACGTTTTCCCATACTGATGAAGCATCCTTTGTACGAAAAGGAACAAGAAGAGATCCGGGAAACAAGATCTGCAACCCGGGCCCTCCAAGAAAAGAAAGGACCCACGCTGTGAGCAAACTGATGATCAGGTAGTCAGGCCGCAGGTGCAGTGAGCGACAGCAGGTGGTTGGCGGCCAGGTTTTGCACTTCTACCGACAGGACCCCCGGACTTCGCGAACATTCCACTGCTCACCGGGGCAGCCAGCCGGCCCGGGAGCGCGTCACCACAGAAACGGAATCCACACGAGGCTGCCAGGGCAGGATGTAATTACCTGAGGACGGGGCAAACATTCTCACCCCAACGAGAAGGGCACTCCTGGGGTCTTCAAAGGGCGGCAGGGCCAGGGCCTCCCGGCGGGCACACTTCAGACCTGGCTGCGAAGGCCTCGGACACGCACGGCTCCCCAGAGCGGAAGTGCTGCTTATAAAAGCATCCCCGGGGGCCCGGGCCGCAGGAGGGAGACGGGAGGGAAGCCGGAGGGCAGCGCGCAGACCGGGCCATGCTGGCCGCCTCCATCCTCCGTCGGAGCCTGCTGCTCTGCTGGCTCGCTGCCCCCCGGGCCGCCGGGCCGGAGCCGCTGTTCCACAGCCGGGACCGCTCGGACCTGGAGCCGCCCCCGCTGCGCCGGGCCCAGCCCATCGCGGACGCCCTCGCCGCGCAGGTAGGAGGAGCCCCGGCACCAGCCGCACGCACGTGCACACGTGCACGGTGAACCCTCGCACACGCAGGCAGGTGCGCACGGGGGCACGCGCACAGGTGAACCCTAGCACACGCAGGCACGTGCACACACCGGCAGGTGCACACGGGGGCGCGTGCGCAGGCGGACCCGTGCACGTGCAAGCCTGCGCACACGCAGGCACGTGCAGACTAGGACACGTGCAGAGCTGGGCACATGCATGCGCGGGCACACCCACGCCGCCTCAGGTCGGGGGCGGGGGGCCTCCCGCAAACGACCCATAACCACGGGCTGGCCGTGCCGCGCGACACGGGTGACCACGCCCCGTGGCTGCAGACACGCGTAGCGACACACAGCCCCCCCCCCCCCCCCCATTCCGTAAACCCCACACACCCGCGCCCCACCGCTCGCCGCCTCTCTCCGCAGCGCTTCCTGTCCAAGTACGGCTGGGCCGACGCGCCCCCCGGGCCCGGCTCCCGGACCCCCGGCCCCGCCACGCCGCCCGCGGGACCCCGGGCCGCCGCCCTGGCCGAGGCCGTGCGCAGGTTCCAGAAGGTCAACGCGCTGCCTGCGAGCGGGCGGCTGGACGCGGCCACGCTGGCGGCCATGAACAGGCCGCGCTGCGGCGTCCCCGACACGCGGCCGCCGGCGTCCCCGCCGCCCCGGGTGCGGCCCAAGCGCTTCGCGCGGCCGCTACCGCCACGGAGCCCGCGGCCCGAGGACGCCGCGCCCCGCGGGGACACCCGGGCCTTCGCCAAGAGGACGCTGACGTGGCGGCTGCTGGGGGAGGGCGCCAGCGGCCAGCTGTCCGTGGACGAGCAGCGGCACATCCTCAGCCTGGCCTTCAGGATGTGGAGCGAGGTGACGCCGCTGGACTTCCGGGAGGACCTCACCGCCCCCGGGGCCGCGGTGGACATAAAACTGGGGTTCGGACGAGGTGAGAAGGGCGAAGACGGCGAGCCAACCCTGGGCTCCCGGGCACCGGCCCCCACGGCCGCAGGCAGGGCCCGGTTAGCATAGGGAGCCCCGCCCTGGTCACCTGTCCAGCGGTGCCACGACCGCTGCCTCCCGGGGTGTCCCGAGACGGCCCCTGGCGGCGGCGTGGTCATGTCGTAAACCCTGTGTTGGCGCTTCAGTACAGCTCACCGGGAAGGGTGCGGGCACGCCACCCTGCACAGGACGGGGGGCGGGGGGGAGTCACATAGGGACATCAGTGAAGGCCCCTCACTGCTGGTCTTGGAGCAGGTCAGCCCAGTGAGCATTGCTGCAGGGAGCGAGCTCAGCAGGGTACGAGCCAGGGCACTGACCCCTCCTAGCCAGATGGGTTTGGACAAAGTAACTTCTCTGCAGGCGCCCCTGCTGGGATCGAGGGGTGCTAGGGGCTGCCCTGCTGACTCCCTTGACTCCCTGCTGTGAGAAGTCCCCAGCGTTCGTGCAAGGGGACGTGATCATTGGGCTGCACCTTCTTCCTGTCCTGACCCGTCAGCTGTTAGGATCCAACTCGGATCTTGCCTTTTGATAGCACCCCCATGCCCCGCACCCTTCTCTGGGCTCCCACAGAGTCTGCGTGTTTAGTGTTTAGACTTCAAAACGCTGTGGCGCAGGCGAGTTGTGGCTTCCGCTCCTGGACTACAAGCTCCTCGAGGCCGTGACCGTTTTGGGGAACGTGTCTGTGCTCCCTGTCCCCTTGCCAGGCCGGCACCTGGGCTGTCCCCGGGTTTTTGATGGCAGCGGGCAGGAGTTTGCACATGCCTGGCGCCTGGGCGACATCCACTTTGACGATGATGAGCACTTCACACCTCCCAGCAGTGATGCGGGCATCAGCCTTCTCAAAGTAAGTGGTCTCGGGCCACGGGGAGTGACCGGGCAGAGGGCGGTGCAGGGTGGGCTGGAGTTCAGGGAAGAGCGGACAGCCTTCTGGGAAGGTTCCCCGATTTTCACCATCGTCCCCCTTCCCCTTGGCGAGGCCCGCCGCTGGCAGGCGCTCGGACGCCCACGGTCGGCACTGCACCCGTGGTTTGTGTCCCCTTCTAGGTGGCCGTCCATGAAATCGGCCACGTACTCGGCCTGCCTCACACGTACAGGACAGGATCCATAATGCGGCCGAATTATACTCCCCAGGAGCCTGCGTTTGAGCTGGACTGGTCGGACAGAAAAGCCATTCAGAAGCTGTACGGTAAGACTGTTCTGGGAGATCATCCTCAGACCTCCCAGAGGACACTCAACAGGACCCCGCTCCCTATCGGGAGGCCGGGCCCCCCAAGAGCACGGAACAGTACGACTCCAAGAGCAGCCAGCAGTAGCTGCCTTCTAGCTCTGGGATGCAGGTGGCCACCGGCAAGGATATTCCCTCCTGTGGCCTCTGCTTCACGTGCTACATCACATCTCTGGGAGGAAGGAGCAGGGCTTGGCGGTTTTCCAAACAGCACTGGCCGCCCAAGGGGTGGCCTCCCCCCTCCCCCCGGAGCTACAGATCCCGGAAGCCCCAGGGAGAAGGTGCCCCAGGGAGAAGGTTCCCGCCGTCCCAAAGCAAAGAGCAGGGAGGATCAACTTCCATCTCTAATTGTTCAGGCTAAGGTGTGAATGGTTAGTTAACTGAAGTGACTAATGGCTTAGCCTGGAGGCTGAAGGGAAAGCGAGCTGCCCTCCCCTTTTCCACCGAACACAGAGACCACCCCCTTCTGTTCCACTCGGACCCTATGTTCTTGGCCCTGGGCCTCCGGGGAGAGTAAGCGGTGCCAGGACGGCACGTGTTTCCCTCAGAGCCAGTCTTACTCTGGTGTGTGCCCAGAACCAAGCTTCTTGCCTCTAATGAGGTCAGGCCAGCCGTCAGGAGGCATCAGCTGTGGTGAAGGTGATCACATGACCAGCATCCGCATGGAGACACTTAGAGGCCCGGGAGCGCCTCTAAGAGAACCTCTGAGAGAACCAAGATGAGCCGGAACGGCCCACGGGAGCCAGCAGTGCTGCAGGCCCCCCTCCCCCCCGCCTCCGGGCAGGCCTACTTCCAGCCTTGTGTGGCGTCTGGCTTTAAGACCGCTGAAGAGACGGGCGCTTGGTTGGCTCAGTCAGTCAAGCGTCCAGCGTCAGCTCAGATCACGATCCCGCGGTTTGTGGGTTCGAGCCCCGCGTCGGGCTCTGTGCTGACAGCTCGGAGCCTGGAGCCTGCTTCCCGTTCTGTGTCTCCGGCTCTCTCTGCTCCTCCCCCTCTCGCGCTCTTTCTCTCTGAAAAATAAACGCTAAAAAAAAAAAAAAGTTTAATCGAAAACTCCAGCTTTGTAATGATCTCTATTTGAATCACACGTGAAAGTAGCAACAGTTGGTTTTTGCCACAGGTGACAAGGGACTTTTTTTTTTTTTTTCGAAGGTTCATGTGAAGGATCGTTTGATACCGCATTTGACTGGATTCGCAAAGAGAGAAACCAATACGGAGCAGTGATGATGAGGTTTAGCACGTATTTCTTCCGCAACGCCTGGTACTGGCTTTACGAAAATCGAAACAGCCGGACACGCTACGGGGATCCCATCCAAATCCTCAGTGGCTGGCGCGGAATCCCAACACAAAACATAGACGCTTTTGTCCACCTCTGGACGTGGAGAAGAGACGAACGCTATTTCTTTAAAGGTAGAGGTTCTCCCGGGTGGCTCGATTTCTTGTATCACACAGGCGCACTCGGAACGAGGGCTTCGAGCCCCATGCCAGGGAATCTTCTAGTGCTCTTGCAATGACTCACCTGACTGGCTTGTCCCACCGGACTGTAAGCTCTGAGCACAGGGTATGAAGGCGCCGAATGCGTCACATGAACAAATGAATGAGTGAACCGGCTATGCCAGGCAGAGGTGGTGGCCCGAGACCTGTAAGAAAGGGCCCCCCCGACAGCAGTTTTAGCTAACTCTTCCTCCGGAGAGGAGGAGCCTTAGAAGCCCCCCGCTAGAAGCCTGTGGTGAAGGAGAGCAGATAAGGTGACCACGGCCGCCTGGAACCAGAGGCTGGAGCCACCCAGAAGTCAGGGCTTTTGACCCAGACCCGGAGGCCATGTGGGACCCCGGGAGCCCCGCCGGGACAGTGGGGGTGTGATGGGGGAAGTGTGGACGGGGGTGGGGGGTGGGGGGTAAGACACAGGAAGGGGAAGCAAGGCTTTAGAGGGAGGGGAAAAGATGTCAGCTGAACCCGCGGGGTTCAGGGGCAGGGCACTCACACGGGACGAGATTAGGTTGGAAAGACAGGGTCAGCCTGAGCCCCGAGAGCCTCGAGCACCGTGGCCGGGGGCTGGACTTCAGCCAGCAGGCAGTGAGGCGTCGGTGGCAGTTTCTGAGCAGGGGGATCAGTGTGTTGCTGGGAGGCAGAGACCGAGGCGGGGGTCTGGGGTCAGCAGATGCGCAGAGAAGACAGGCCAGGACCGCCTTGCCCGGGGGCCTCTGCCCGTGTCACGGAGGCTGGCTCTTTGCAAACCAAATGCCCGGAGTCTAAGCACAAACAAGATTCTGTGGCTGCTTTTTCTTTCCCTTCCCCGAACTGCCCCAGAGGTAAGCTGTGTGCCCTCGGTCTGCCTGAGCCCTGGCAATAGGACCCTCTGGCCTTAAATGGCTCAGGAGTCAGAGAGGCAAGAGCCAAACCCAAAGGAAGCTGCGTGCGGATTTTGCCGCAAGAAACCAGTGCATGAATCTGGCCTTAATTTTCTTTACATCGCACAAAGGAAGAATGGAGTGCAGTTACAGAAACAAATTGCCCAGGGCGGACTTGTCTAGTTCAGGGCTCTCAGAGTTGGAAGCACATCTCTCAGGGTCCTAAGAAGTCCTGGACGAGAGCTTCCACGGGCAACAAAGACTCTTCGTTACAGAATTAGGTCATCGTGGGGGACTGCTGTAATAACATGTGTATTTCAGTCTCGGAGCTGTAAAAAACCTCTTAACTGGCCGAGAATACTTTAAATTCAAATATTCCAGTTAGAGTGAACTGCGCCATTGGCTGGACAAACGTCACTGTTTTCTCTCAAAGGCAAACCTTTTGGGGACGGGGGTAGAAGCAGGGGCCGAGGGCGAGAGGGAGCTCGCGTGGGCGGCTGCTACGGAACGGAACTGACTGTGATGTGACGTAGGTTGTGAACACAAAAACCTCTAGCTCAGTGGATTTATTCTATTTTATGCTGACCATATGCCAGGGTTCAGGATGAGCAACTAACAACGAGAGTCCAGAAGAGTCCTGTGCTGTTTCAGAGCACGAAATAGGCATCTGGATCGTGAACTGAAACAGAGCAACATTACGAGCTGTGCCTTCACAGGACAGCGGGTTGAGTCGCCGGGGTGGAATAAGGGAGTCTCGGGCCGCACCGGTCCCACCTGGGCCGTGAATCCGGATGAAGTGCTTCAGGGCTTCTCGGGTTTCCTCATCTGTACAACCGAGTTGGTAGTCGAACCGCAGAATTCTACAACCCTGACAAAAAGCTGGGGTGCCTGGCTGGCTTAGTTGGTAGAGCATGTGACTCTTGATCTCGGGGTTGAGTTTAATCCCCCCCCTGGGTGTAGAGATTACTTAAATAAAATCTTTAAAAGACCTGATCATAAGCATCGAGATTGTTTTCTGTAAAAAGAGGGCTTATATTTATTATGGTGGGAAAACGATTCACGGCCACCCCTGGGATCCTAACACGTAAAAGGAAGATCATGAGACTACATAGGAAGAAGGGGAAAAAAAAAAAAAGATGATGCTTATGTGAAAAAGACCGTACGATTTGTCATTTTGTTTTTGCTTTTGATGAGCACCAGGGGGCTGGCGTGCCCTGCAAAAGGCAACCAACATCTTAATAGCGGCAATGATTGTCAGAACCGATCTAGAAGTAATTCAAGACCTGGAGAATCATTCACTTGAGTGGAGGCTTCACTCAGATGCTGAGGTCCTGCCTTCTTCTGGGGTCATGGCGAAACATCACGGTTGGCAGAGCCCTAGACTGAAAGTGGGCCTCTTTGTCGTCGTCCATAATTAAATGGTAATAAGCCATATAAGCATGTTTTGTTTGGCTCTCAGGAAATCAGTACTGGAGATATGACAGCGACAAGGATCAGGCCTACACAGAGGATGAACAAGGGAGAAGCTACCCCAGACTGATTTCGGAAGGATTTCCTGGCATTCCAAGTCCTCTGGACACTGCCTTTTATGACCGAAGAAAACAGTTAATTTACTTCTTCAAAGAGTCCCTCGTGAGTAGAGGCTTTCCAGCTTGGTGTGGCTTCTACCACCCCCCGGGGTTTGTCAGAGGGCCAAGTTGTTAAAAGCTGTTCTCAATTGCCTCGGCCCTGTATGACCATGGCGGGTCCCGTCATGTGGAAAATTAAGAAATTCAAGCCCAGAGAATTTGGTGCAAAGCTACAGATTTACTTAGCTCATTCCTAAAATTAATCTAAAAATCAATGGTTTTCAGAAATGCCGGTCTCACTTTCTTACTTGCTTTGCAGGTGTTTGCATTTGATGTCAACAGAAATCAAGTACTTGATTCTTATCCAATGAAGATTACGGAGGTATTTCCAGGAATAGAGCCACAAAACCATCCTTTCAGAAATATAGATTCAGCCTATTACTCCTACGCACACAACTCCGTTTTCTTGCTCAAAGGCAATGCGTACTGGAAAGTGGTTAATGCCAAGGACAAACAGCACCAGCCTTGGCTTCCTTCAAATGGCTTATTTCCAAAGCAGCCCATCTCAGGGAGGTGGTTTGACATTTGTGACGTCCATGCCTCCACCCTGAACATGTAAGGAGAAAAACAGGCAAGTGGAGAAAGGGATTTCTCTTCTGAGAGAAAGTCGGGTCTTTTACAAAGAAAATAAACCAGATCTTTAGTAACCGAAACAAACAGGGCTAAAACCCAGTGGAAGAAGCTATTACCTTAACTTTTCAAATACTTGGTTTAGAAGTCCGTTTTACAGGCCCCCCAAAAAAAAAATAAAAAATTACCAAATGATTTTAGGACATTTTTAGGAAAGGTTAAAAAAAAAAAAAAAAAATCCTGACACATCCCTGTCCTCCTGCCACCCGTCACCCCCGTACCGATTTCATGGCTGGATGGGGACGTAGCCGTGGCCAAAGGATCCAATCACGGAAGGAGATCCGGCTCCCTGAACACAGGAGCGGTGTTACTGCCCTGAAAACTTAGGGATTCAGCGGAAAAGCTCCACTACTGCGCTCCACACTTGCTGGCGTGGTAACTTACGTTTCCCTCACGGACAGCATCTGGAAGGTTTCCCCACGCATTTCTCTCCATCTTCACAACTCCGTGGGAGTGCCAAGGCCCACACTACTTTGCACATTTCTAGTCCTAGAAACTGAAGCTCACCGTTGTGTCCTTCCCAGCAGGGTCAACGCGGCGGCTGCCGGCGACCCCTGCCTCTGACTCCAGCCCCGGGGCCCTGGCACCTTCTCTCCATCCCTGCACTGAAATTAACTGAAAGGCAAGTCGTCTCAACAACCAGGCCACAAATAGCACGATTCTGCCCACCTACCAGCCAAGGCTCAAGCACTTGAAGAAGCACTCATTTAAAATCGGCAAATTACAACATTTAGCCAGACTTTTTTTCTCCCCCTGTAGGGAACGTTCATATTATTGTTTCGACAAGTGAAGACGGCTAGAATTGCCATCTTCTTGCTTAGAGACGAATATTCCTCGACTAAAAGGCTGTTCAGCCAAGGAGAGGCCAGGAGACAAGACCGGGAACGCGACATCCTGATGCCAGCTTACTTCAAAACTGGATCTTCTCAGGGGAAGTGTGCGGGCTGGACCAGTGAGGACAGCACTCGCCGCAGGGGAAGCGGAGGGACAGCTGTCCCGACGGACGATGTCTGCTTTTGTACATCTGTTTCACGACTTAGTTAAAACTTTAAATGCCTTCAGTGGTTTTTGAGAACGGATGCACATCTGTCCCAAGGAAACGCAAACCAGATAACAAAGAAGTAGACAAAGGACAGGGCCAGCGACGGTCCCGTCAAGCTGGGACAGGTGTCAACTCACCGCCAAGGAAAACACCTGAAAAGCTCGGCGCGCTTTCGAGAAAGCACCTCGTAAAGGGCCAGCTTTATTCCAGACAACTTTCCGGTACGGTTCAGATTCCTCCAGAGGGCACGGCCACTGAGTGGAGGGGCTACTGACCAAGGCGCAGGGGCTGCGGGAGGCGCTGAAGGTCGGGGGTGAGCCTGCACTCGGGGCCGAGCCCACACTCGGGGCCAGCCGGACGGACGTGGCGGCAGAGCGGGCTCCCGTCTACACGTCCCTGCCGTCAACCCGACGGGAGACAGCCTGCCCGATTTCTGTTTCTTTGAAACGGAGGCTGTGGTGCCAGGGCAGGTAGGCAGCGCGAGGTGGGCACGGAGAAAGCAGAGCTCGCGCGGGCGCCCAGACGAGAGCCGTGCGGGACAGGTGTAAGCAGCGTCCCGTTCTGTGACGATGCGGTGAATGGCAGAGATTTTTAATGTTTTAATCTTCACTTTGGAAGATTGATTAAACCAGTTCAAATCAAAACTCAAAGTGCAGAATGTGAAATTCAGGAAAAATAACAGACATTTTAAATAAATAATTTATTTATTCAAAATAGTTTTCTTACCTTATTCACAGTTTCCAGTTTACAATGAAAGAAAGAGGGAGCAGTACCTATCCTCGATCGGCTGTCCTAGCCAGTCAGAGAGAAGCGGGCGCTCTCAGAGCGCGCCCCGAACTCAACACCGCGCAGCCCGCGACACGGGGGGAGGGCGGGCCGCCTTCCGTGCGACCGGAAAGCGCCGTAGACGCGGGATGTTTCTTGAACCCACCTGAACCACTAAAGGCATCTGGATCCAAGTTCCCCTGACCACGGTAACATCATCCAAAATAATTCTATCTTAAACCCATGGAGCCCAACAGACTTGAAACCTGTTTACAAGTGCAGCTGCATCACAGCAAGGGTGTGAACACGGAGGCACCACGTATGTCTCTGAAAAACCAACGCCGGGGGCTTTCAGTCTGGTTCTGCCTTCACTTCAAATGAAGCAAAGAACTCAACCGCGATGTGTCCGCGACGGGAAAAGAGAACTGTGTTTCCACTGCTGTGCCTGTCTTTAGGGACAGGAGAGGCTTTCCCTCCTATTTAATGACACGAAGCACCGAATGGACAAACCGGCCCCCAAGAGCAGAAGGCACTGACAGCGTCTCTGCGGACGGAGCTTCAGGCCGAGTCACTGGCCGCCACTGCCGCCGCGAGCAAGCTGATCCAGCAACTGGATGAGGACGTCGATCCTTTCCAGAAGAGTGGAGTTTCTGTTAGCGGTAGCTCTCAAAAGCTGGGAGTAAATCTGCTTGTTGGTTTTGAGGACTACATCCTCTTCAGTATTACTGCCGCATTAAAACAAAAACAAAACAGAAGTGCACAGTGAGGTCCACCGACGATCCAGAAAGAAACCCAAATAAGCAGTCCCCGACCGTCACTGCCCACAGGGAAGCGGGTGGTCCGTTAAGGCCTATTCCGTGCTTACCTTCTCGCAGTCACTGTTCCCAGGCCCGTTTTTAGATATTTACTTCAATACGTCAATTAAAACCAAGGTTCATTCTCTTCACAAATATCTGAGTGCCTACTATGTACTGGGAACTGCTCGTGGCCGTGAACAAGACCCACCAAGCAGAGTCCCCGTGCTCATGGCATCTTCGGTCTACTGAGGTAGCAGTGGGGGGGGGGGGGGGGCGCGGAGGGGGGAGTGCATTAAACAAGAAGAAAACAGCATGTCCGATGATACGCTACGACGAAAATCCAGCCTGGGGCAGCCTGGGGCCTGGAAAGCTACCCAGGATTTCCTCCCTCCTCCGTGCTGAGCCTGACACCCCTCAGCCCTGTTAACGAGCACACATCTAACGCGACTGTGGGGAGGTCTTCCCTGGAGAACCCTCTGTAGAACCTCATTTCTCTTCTCCCTCTTATTCCAACTTCTTTAATCGGGAAAATCTCTCTTCCTCTCAAAACCACCCATGGCACAGTAAAGCGACTGTTTAAAATGCATTCACTATGTACAGTCTGGGCCTAAGATGGCTAGGTTTTAGTTCTGGGCTGGGGTTGACATTTGCAAAACCTCTGATAATCTTACAAGAAATTTAAACTCCTTTCTGGGGGCGCCTGGGTGGCTCAGTTGGTTAAGCGTCCGACTTCGGGTCAGGTCATGATCTCGCAGTCCATGAGTTCGAGCCCCTCGTCGGGCTCTGTGCTGACGGCTCGGAGCCTGGGGCCTGCTTCCGATTCTGTGTCTCCCTCTCTATGCCCCTCCCCTGCTCATGCTCTCTCTCAAATATAAAACATTAAAAACAAAATTTTAACTCTTTTCTGACAAATCAAGGCAACAGTACTTAATCAGAACCAGTGCTCCAAAAATTAATTCTTCATGGACAATGATGCCACACTTTAGCTGAGTGCCTAAAGATAATAGATGGCTGCTGGGATCATATATTTAAAACCCTCTGAGATTTGTTCTGATCCTAATTCTGAATCTTAAATCATCATCCAATTTCTACAAATGATTCCCATCCTTAATCAACTCTCATCAATAGTCTCACTGAACCATGAACTCTGACAAGAAGGGCCCCAACATTTCAAAAGCTTATCTTTCTTCCAAAGGCAGCTAACATCTCTGTTTTCCTTTTTAATAATTTTAACAAATACATATGCATATATATTATTTGCATATATACATATATATATATATATGCCATTTTTAAAAAAGTTTTCAGTTATTCATTTTGAGACAGTATATGCATGCATGCAAGTAAGGGAGGGGCAGAGAGAGAGAATCCCGAGCAGGCTCTTCACTATCAGTGCAGAACCCAATGCAGAGCTCGAACCCATGAACTGTGAGATCATGATCTGAGTTGAAACCAAGAATCGAACCCTTAACCGACTGGGCCACCCAGGTGCCCCTAATATTAACAAAATATAAAATGTACATACCTGGCCAGGCACAGCCCATAAATCTAAAAGATCTGCCCTCTGCACCATGGTCAAGAGCTTCCCAAACCCTCAAAGATTAATTTTTCATAGTTTTCAATTCTAGGAAACCCCAAAGCCACCAAAAGGTCAAGAGGCTCCAATCTGCTAAAGTAATGAGTATTAAAACTACAGTACAAGGGTAAATAAGTTCTTAATCCAAAAAGAAAAAGCACAACCCAATACACAAAACAAGCATTTCTATAGGGGCACCTGGGTGGCTCAGTTAAGCGTCCAACTTCAGTTCAGGTCGTGATCTGGAGTTTCGTGAGTTTGAGCCGGTGTCAGGCTCTGTGCCGACAGCTCACAGCCTGGAGCCTGCTTCAGATTCTGTGTCTCCCTCTCTGCCCCACCCCCACTCACATAAACGCTCTCTCTCAAACATAAAAAAAAAAAAAAAAAGCATTTTTATTGTTTTTTTTTTTTTAACGCATAATTTTTGAGAGACTGAGAGAGAACATGAGCAGGGGAGGGGTAGAGAGAGAAGGAGACAGAGAATCCGAAGCAGGCTCCAGGATCTGAGCTGCCAGCACAGAGCTCCGTGCAGGGCTCAAACCCACGAACTATGAGATCATGACCTGAGCCAAAGTCGGACGCTTAACCGACTGAGCCACCCAGGCCCCAGCCCCACTCCCCCCACCAAAAAAGCATTTCTAACAGAACCACATGGTTGTCATAAGAGGAAATTGTCATAAGAGGATTCAAAGAAAATTAAAATTTTTTATTTAAAAAGTTTTTTAAATTTATTTTGAGAGAGAGATACAGTGCAAGTGAGGGAGGGGCAGAGAGAAAGGGAGAGAATCTTGAGCAGGCTCTGTGCTGCCCGCGTATAGCCAATGTGGGGCCAACGTGGGGCATGAAACCACGAGATCATGACCCGAGCCGAAACCAAGAGTCGACGCTTAACCAACTGAGCCACCCAGACACCCAAAAAAATTAAGATTTTTAACTGCTAAGCTCAGTTTTTCTTTTTCTTTTTTAAAGCACAGGTGGGGTGGGTAGAAAAAAAATCAACAAAACAGAAACCTACTAGCATTTCCTTTCTTTTCAAGTCTAGCTCTGATCTCCTTTTACTCCAGACAGAAACGCTCCTGGACTCCTGGTGAGGTAGCAGGGCCACAGCACAGGTCTCCCTCCTAGCGACAAAGTCACGTGTATCTCCTGTGCCGGCCAGTGACACACAAGAGACACACGGACTCAGGAACCAGTCTGTTTTGGAGCCCTATCAACATATTAACTGTATGCACACGAATACCACATTTAACAGTCTTCGATACATTTTGAAAAAATTAACACAAGTTAGCACAAGAGGACTTCATGCATCCTACCCAAAAACTTTAAGCGTTTTTTTTTGACAGGATATTAATAACCTGAGAAGACGGGTCAGAAGACCCTCCACTAAAATAAAACTACTTAGGCCACACACAGAGGAGAGGACAGGTATGTTTACAAAAGGTACCATAGGACGGAACTGTCACCCGTTGGGCCAATTACTCAGACCACCAATCTGCGAAAACCCACAAAGAGCTGGTGGTTCTCACACATATTTATGTCGCCACCTTGTGGAAACCAATAAAACATTTCAAAATTTCCACTGCCGTTAAACAGGAAAAGCGCTAACTTTTTCAACTGCGTGTGTCCCCACATGCACGGTCCCCTCCGCCTTCTCCCTCTCTGGTTCTTCAGAAGGTGGGGTGTCTGCCAACCGCTGCCCGGACCACCACCCCCTGCTGAGAAGCAGGGACAGGGCGGAGAAGGTGCCCGACGCTGAGTGCTCCGCCCCACAAACGCTCTCCTTAAGGCCGCAGAGGATCGTTCGAAAGCATTTACTGGAGGGGTTTCTGCTCAGAACGGAGACAGCTAGAGCATCATTCCCACCCTTAGGACAAACCCAACAGCACAGAGCAGGACAAAGTACCACTTCAGGAGTTCGGGACTGCTGGAATCTATCAAAGGGTTGGGGTTGCTGGGCCACCGAGGCTGCAGACTAAGGACAGACAGGGAGAGGGAGAAGTACTTCCTGGCCTGCGGCAGACTCTGAAACTGCTAAGGATTTAGCTACAACAGCGAACGAGCCGGGAGAGGCCGAGTGAGGGAGCGTGGGGCCCCTGGGGCCCCTGGGAGCTGCAGGTATAGGATGAGGTCACCTGGCCTTATAGGCTTTTCTTCAAGGACCCCACCAGATGCTCACATAAAAAACCTGGTGAGAGTCCTAAAAATGGCCCTTCGTGTGGGTTGGGCAACGGGACCAGCTACAGCTACAAGAGGGGCAGGCAACCCCACCCAGATCCTCCTCTCCAGGGAATGGCCAATCTTTATAGCAGCACTCCCAACAATAGCCAAATTATGGAAAGAGCCCAAATGCCCATCAACTGACGAATGGAGAGAGAAGATGTGGTTTATATATACAACGGAATACTACTTGGCAATGAGAAAGAATGAAACCTGGCCATTTGTAGCAACATGGAGGGACCTGGAGGGTATTATGCTAAGTGAAATAAGTCAGGCAGAGAAAGACAGATACCATATGTTTTCACTCATATATGGATCCTGAGAAAATTAAGAGAAGACCATGGGGGAGGGGAAGGGGAAAAAAAAAAGTTACAGAGAGGGAGGGAGGCAAACCATAAGAGACTCTTAAATACAGAGAACAAACAGGGTTGATGGGGGATGGGGGAGAGGGGAAAATGGGTGATGGGCATTGAGGAGGTCACTTGTTGGGATGAGCACTGGGTGTTGTATGGAAACCAATCTGATAATAAATTGTATTAAAAAAATAAAAATAGGGGCGCCTGGGTGGCTCAGTCGGTTAAGCGGCTGACTCAGCTCAGGTCACGATCTCGCGGTCCGTGAGTTCGAGCCCCGCGTCGGGCTCTGTGCTGACCGCTCAGAGCCTGGAGCCTGTTTCAGATTCTGTGTCTCCCTCTCTCTCTGACCCTCCCCCGTTCATGCTCTGTCTCAAAAATAAAGAAACGTTAAAAAATTTAAAAAAATAAAATAAAATCAAGTTGCAAAAAAAAAAAAAAAAAAAAGCAAGCCTTAATCTGCAGGGTGGAGTCGGAGCGGGTAGGAGGGAGAGGAGGGCAACAAGGCATGTCAGCCTTCGGGCACTGGTGAGAGTCGATGCAGACAGAGCAGTGAATGGGTGGGGGGGGGGGTGGGCACACTCTTCCCCTGGGGCAGGGGCACTGTGAGGCCCAACGCGGAGACTCAGAGACCCAGTTTTTGCCTAAGAGAGGTTTACCCAAACTAAAGGAGAAGGCCTGGCCAACGCCCTTCCCGCCACAACAGACTAGACGCACCGAAGGACAAGTAGGAACGGAACAAGGACTCCGGACTAGAGCTAAGAGGGTGCAGACAGAGCCTCTCTGAAGTGCCACACACCTTCCTCATGAAAATGCTAAAGCGAAAGGTGGAGTAGATGGTAAGATAGATGTCAGGAGACCCGCTCCACACTAAGCCCAGGCACTGCTCGAGAACTTGAAGCCTGTGATTCGTGAAAAAGTAACCGCAGTGACAAAAAAATATCTCAATCACAGCTCAGCTCCAGACTAGGAAACTGAACTCAACCCCCCTTCCTAAAGGTGTAAAAACTCCTGAGAGATGAAAATGATGCCCCTCAGTCTGAGATGTCCAGTTTCCCACAATCAAGAGATGTAGAAAGGTAAGGAAACCACACGTGTAAGACAGCAGAACCAGACTCAGATGACACGGATGCTGGAGCTCTCCGACAGGGGATTTAGAAGGACAGGGATCACTGTGTCAAAAGGCTCAAATGGAAAACATGGACAATACGTAAGAACAGACTGGCTAGCTTCAGCAGAGAGGTGGAACCCACACAAAGAACCCAGTAAGAATAGCAGAAATGAGCACAGTAAACAGAATGCCTTCAACAAGTTCAACTGTAAGTGACTAAAATCAAGAATCAGCGAACCTGAAGATAGGTTAATAGAAATCACACTGAACCCTTGCTGCCCCGAAAAAGGGTGCAAAGGCAAGGGAACTCATAACAGCTATGCAGAAGATCAGTCTAGCACAGGAACAGCTGGGACCATGGAGAAACAGGAGACAATGGAGCAGGAGAAATAAAAACACCGAAGAGGGAAGAAACCATCACAAGGCACCCAGGAACAACAGGTTCAAACTGCTGGGGGAGGGGCGCCTGGGTGGCTCAGTCAGTTGAGCGTCCAACTTCGGCTCAGGTCATGATCTCACAGTCTGTGAGTTTGAGCCCGGCATTGGGCTGTGTGCTGACAGCTCAGAGCCTGGAGCCTGCTTCTGTTTCTGTGTCTCCCTCTCCCTCTGCCCCTCCCCCTCTCATGCTCTGTCAAAAATAAACAAACATTAGAAAAAAATTAAAAAAAAAAAAAATCAATACAACCAATGAATTCCTAACCAAACTGACCAAGGGGGGGGAAAAAAAAAGATCAAAGTTGCCAATATCAGGAATGAAAAAAAGCTACCACTACAAACACCTTTAGACATTAGCAGGATAGTAAGTGAATACTGTGAACCTATACATCTGACAACAGACAAAAAGACTTTCATTCACTCAGAAAATTTTATCTATGAAAAGAAGCTAAACTCTTTGTGAAAAATTTTCAATAAAGCCAACTCTAGGTTAAGATCCTTTCACTGGTAAATTCTAACAAAGCTTTAGGGAAGAAATAGTTCTACACTTCTAAAAATCAGATGAGGACACACGGGCACACTGATTTCATGAGGCCAGCAGGCTCTACTCCCAAAAGCAGACAAAACCACTAACAGGAGAGAATCGTCCCCACAAACACACACAAAAATCAAGTATTAGTACACGAAACCCCAGGGATATTAAGAAGAATGATAAATCCCAACAAAGTGTAGTGTATATCAGGGATGCAAAGCTGCTTTAACCTTAAAAAAAAAAAAAAAACAAAAAAACACCTCTCAATGAGCCCCACATTAACACACTGAAGAAGGAACACAATGTGGTCATTTCAATGCTTAGACCAGAAGCATCTAACAAAAATTCAACATCCACTAATGATAAAAGTTAGGAACAGAGAGGAACATTCTCAACTTAAAAAAAATTTTTTTAAGTTTATTTGAGACAGAGACAGTGTGAGTGGGGGAGGGGCAAAGGGCGGGGTGGGGGGCAGTGAGACAGAATCCCAAGCAGGCTCCGTGCCACCAGCTAGAGCAGAGCCCGACACGGGGCTCAAACTCACAAAACTGTGAGATCACATGACCTGAGCTGAAACCAAGGGTCAGACGCTTAATTCATTGAACCATCCAGGCACCCCAGAACATTTGCAACCTGATTAAGGGCATTTATAAAAAACCCACAGCTGATGCTACACTTAATGGTAAAAGACAGCACGCTTTCTCCCTGAAATCCTGGGGCCGACCACAAAGAGGCAGCAAAAGAGAATTCTTGAAGTGACAGAGCGGTTCCGGATGGTGATTTTGGCAGGAGACACAGTTCTCTAAGTGTTTGTTAAAGCCTGAAGAACTGTATGCCACAAAAAAGTAAATTTTACTATGTATAAATTAAAACAAATATAGATGGGCTCTGTGCTGACAGCTCAGAGCCTGGAGTCTGCTTCAGATTCTCTGTCTCTCTTTCTCCCTGCCCCTCCCCCGTTCACCTGCTGCCTCTCTCTCAAAGACAAATAAACATTAAAAAAATAATAAAAAAATATAGAGACAAAAATTACCTGTATCTGAAGATTATAAATTGGTAAAACATGCATGGGATAACTGACAACGTATGTGTTAAGATGAATGATTTTTTCCCCTTATTTTCCAAATTTTGTAATATGGCCAGATTGTACGTATATTTTAAAAGGAAAGACGTTATCGGGGCGCCTGAGTGGCTCAGTCGGTTACGTGTCCGACATCGGCTCAGGTCATGATCTCACGGTCCGGTCTGTGGATTTCAGCCCCGCGTCGGGGCTCCATGCTGACAGCTCAGAGCCTGGAGCCTGGAGCCTGCTTTGGGTTCTGTGTCTCCCTCTCTGCCCCTCCCCTGCTCGTACTCTCTCTCACTCAAAAGTAGATGAACGTTAAAAAAAAATTAATAAACAAAGACATTATTTATGTTACCTTCCTGATCCAGTACTCACTGCTAGAATTCCAAGTTAAACTAAAACGCCAATATAAGAAGTCTGGCAAAACAACAGAATTGTATAAGCTGATACAGGTGTAGAAGAACATTTTTTGCCAAGACGTTCACTCTTTTCACCAAGTTCTTGGGCATTACACGGATTCTGACATTCTGTCATCTGCTTCCTTTCTATCGGTGCACTTGGTGCCAGGTATCCAAACTGTAGTCCTGGCTTCCCACTTAACGACAATGCTCAGAAGGGTTATTAGAAACAGTCGAGGTCTTCATTCCAGGGTCATTCATCTCTCTCAGGGCAAATATTAAAACCAACAGGGTATTTACTCTTAGAAGCAAGATCCGTTTCTACAGTTTCGCTGTATCATAGGCCACACTGCGAGGAGTCTCATCTGGTTTAACAGGTCACAGCACCACTTAAATCCCTGGTCGCCACATACAAAACAAGAACAAATACAACCTATCCTTTCCCGGGGTCAGTAGAAATTACCTTTCTACAAAGTAAGGTGCTAGAGAAGAAATTTCCAGAGAACAATTCCATTTACCTCGTTTTCTTCTTAGTTGAAGACAGCAGTTTGATGGACTGAAGGAGAAGGAATGACAACCGAGATTCAAATATACTGAGGAGCTTGATCACTTCTTCTCGACTGAGACCAGGCGAAGGATCAGCGGCTGGAGCGCTCTCGTCACTCTTCGGCTACCAACGACAAAAGGTCACTTCGCCTCAGCTAGCGGACGATTACGGCTCCGCACCCAGGGATGGGGCTGCGGTGCTGTCCACCCCGTAAACGTTTGAGCCAAAAAACAAAACAAACCAAAAGCAGACCCGAGGTCATTTTCCCCCAGGCACAGCCCGTCGGTGGCAGGGGCCCTGACGAGCCCCTCATCCTGGAGATCGTCCGACAGACTAAAAGCCGAGAAAAATGTCTCACACCTAACAGGCACTTATGTAGGAATTAATCCTGAATGGAAACCTACTTCCCCCGAGTGCACACTGACAGAGCAGGAGGAAAACGGATGCTCGACGGGGCGTGACAGAGCGGGGCTGGACAGGCTGGCGTGCGATGGGGACTCGGGGAAGCTTTTCGCCCCAGCGGAAGGTGGCATGAATGCTGGAAAGCCAGGCAAACCAGAGATGCTTTCCAAGGAGCTTGCTGAAGCCCATTCATCGTTCAACTGCTCCCTGGCAGTTTACCGGAAGTTATACAAGAGCTACGTGCCTCTTTCTTAAAAACAAACACAACAGGGGCGCCTGGGCGGCTCAGTCGGTTCAGTGTCGGACTCTTGACTTGGACTCACACGATCTCACGGTTTGTGAGTTCGAGCCTCGCATCGGGATGCTCTGAATTCACTCTCTCCCTGCCCCTCTGGCACTTGCTCTCTCTCTCAAAAAAAACTTAAAAAAAACCCAACAACCAGTCACTTCCTTTAAAAAAACAAAACAAAACCAGAACAATGATAAAAAAGACACACACACACACACACACACACACAAAAACCATAAAAGAAAACAGAGACGTTACACTATCAGAGCCTTACTAAGGTCTACGTGGTTAAAGAAAAAAGTATTTAACACAAAGTATAGTTCCAACTTAAAGAGTTTAATAATTCCACCAAGAAAATATAATACATCACTGTTAATGTGTTTTTACGCAAAGCACATATATATATGCATACATTTACATATGCATATACACACACAATATACATACCTCACCCCCACCATACGCCCACTATATACATTCACCATTTAGCTTAAGGCACACAAAAACCAAAGATAAATATTTCTCCATTTACCTGGTCAAATTCCTCTACAAGCTCCTTTCTGATGAGCTGGAATGCGTGTTTAGTTCTCACCATTATATCAAGAGCCCCAGATAGTGTTTTCAATTTTCCAACGTTGCTATTCTGACCTACAGTATGAAGCACAAAATGATCATCCCTTTCAATATAAATCTAGAAACCATTCCAATGTCAATGTATTACTGAACATTGATTTTCGAATCCCGTAAAGGTAGCTCATGAGAATCTCAACAGGTTTTCTCAATCCAGCTTTCAGTAATTATCCCTAGACAAAGCAAAAATCACAACGTCTCCCTGCTGCACCATTTGGTTCTGTGAGGGTGACAACCCAACCTCCCTGAAAGACCTGAGTGTTAAGGCAAAGAAACCAGCTGGAAGCAAATGTTTCTATTCTATTCTCTCTCTCTCGCTCTCGCTCTCTCTCTCACTCTATATATATATATATATATATATTTTTTTTTTTTTTGGTACTCAATTTTTAAAGGGAAATTAACCATACTTATCCTATCTCAGCAAATTTGTTCCCACTATCTACTGTTTTTATGAAAATGATGCCTGCTCTCTCGAAGGAATTCAAACATGGCAGAAAATTCAAAGATGTAAATCAAGAAAGGTCACCCAAAACCCGCTCCCAGAGAGTGTGGCGGTTAATCCTGCCGTAGGATGGCAAAATGTTAACAGACGTACTCTCAGTAAACAGGATTTTTAAAACCGGCTTTGGACAGGCCATGCTTTCACAGATGCGCCAAGTCTAAATCAGAGCCGGGTGAGAGACTTCCTCCCGGCCACCCGCGCCCCGCCCGCAGTGCCGCGACTTCCTTGTGCATCCTTCGGGGGACACTCCCCTGGAAGAGTCCTCCACGTGGGTAAGTAGCACGTTTGTTTTAATTTTATACAAGAAAACAACTGAAAGAAAACCAAATGAGCAGCCATACTTCAAATGAACGTGGGTCTCTACCGCACGAGAGCTAGGTCTCCAGGGACCCCTCTGCACAAGGGAGCAGGTGGGCGCGAGTGAGAGAACGCGGGCAAACACCCTCTGTGTGCGGCAGCAGCTTGCTCCCTGCTGTGGCTGAGCCCGGACAGAGCGGGCACGCTCGCTTTCGTCCAGCCCTTCCCTTCCCACGGATCTGTGCCCTGCGCGGGCCTACGGTTCTGCTGCCACAATCCACCGCTGCCCGTACCCACCGTGTTTCAAGGGGTTCACCGCTCCGTTACCACCGCTTCTCCCTTCCTAAGTCGTTCGTGATGATTTAATCTCTGATGGTCTCAACTGACTTGCCCCATTTTTTCAAATAAGGGAGCGGGGGCTACGTTTCACTATTTCTATGAAATAAATAGGTCACTGAACGTAATCAAACCTATTTTCTAAACTTCAAAAAGTGTAGAGACTTCTGGCCCCTACCCGAAGTCATCAACTATGGCAAATTAAAAAGAAAACGTTATTTATAATCAAGAGAGATCTCCGGGTCTGCCTCACTCTAAGAGGATCCCACACTAAGTCGATGCCCACAAACATGAGAAATGAAAACGTAAGACTTACTGGTCATCTGAAACTCCGCAAACGCCACTCTTTCTAACTGCACTCTAAGGAGTTCACAAGGAGCATCTTTCAGAAGCTGAAAAAGCTTAACAGCTTTGCTATAATGAAGATCTGCGAGCACCCGGTGCTGCTTCCTAAGATGTTCATCACCAACCTAGAATCAAAAACAAATCCTAAGCCTTGAGTTATTTCACAGTATTTCAGTTATTTCACAATAACTACTTAACTAAGTCTCTGGATCACTAAACGTTAGTGTTGTTTCTCTAGAAGTCTTCAACAGTGTTAGCTCTTACGTTTAGGTGTTTAATTCCCTTTTGGTTTATTTTTGTATATGATGTGAGGTAGGAGTCCAAGTGCATTCTTCTGGCATGTGGACATCCAGCTGTGCTAGCACCATGTGCTGAAAAGAAAATTCTTTCCCCATCGCACGGTCTTGGAACGCTAAGGCTTGCTTCTGCCTTGGGGATATCAGGCCACCTGGACACGCCTGAATTTTGATTAGGACCTCCCGGGGCAAGGGCTAGAGAGTCCAGGGGCAGTGGAACATGAAGAGAAATCCTCTGTGGTTAAGCTGGACCTCAAAAGGACAATATTCTCAGGCTGAGGGTACCCAGAACACAGCCTATGCCCAAGGGACTGCAAGACAAATTATCTTGGTCCTGAGCAAAAAAACCAAAACAAACAAATTTACAAATTTTAAAAAGGCGGGGGGGGGGGGGGGGGGAACAACCAAACAAAAAACATCCCTGAGAATCTTCCAACACAAGATTCCTGGTAGAAGCCACACAACCTCTCTGGAGGAATGCACCATCAACCTGGGCTGCAAC
Organism: Panthera onca; assembly: GCF_046562875.1. Classification (NCBI taxonomy): domain Eukaryota; kingdom Metazoa; phylum Chordata; class Mammalia; order Carnivora; family Felidae; genus Panthera; species Panthera onca. Next base: position 6,725,278 of record NC_138349.1, read on the forward strand.
GGATTCTTAAGACACACATGCATCTGAGTACCGGGATTCATGTACCAGGCTGTTCACAGCTTTCAATAATTAATGAAAAATAATAAATAATTAACAATCACAGATTATTCCTAATAGCCTCAAACTGAAAGGCCCCAAAAGTTCAGGAATCACAGAGAGGATAAACAAACTGTGGTACGGTCATTAAATGAGCGCTACTGGGGCGCCTGGGTGGCGCAGTCGGTTAAGCGTCCGACTTCAGCCAGGTCACGATCTCGCGGTCCGTGAGTTCGAGCCCCGCGTCGGGCTCTGGGCTGATGGCTCGGAGCCTGGAGCCTGTTTCCGATTCTGTGTCTCCCTCTCTCTCTGCCCCTCCCCGGTTCATGCTCTGTCTCTCTCTGTCCCAAAAATAAATAAAAAAAAAAAAGTTGAAAAAAAAAAAAATAAATAAATAAATGAGCGCTACTGAACTAGAAAATGCACTGACCGGGAGGAATGTCACTAACACGATGTCCAGGGAAAGGCAAATAAACCACAGAAGACTGTGTACGGTATGATCTGATCTATAAAGTTCACAACCAGGTAAAACGTAAACACACTGTTCTAAGTGGTCCAACAGGGTACATAACGAAAAAGTCCAGGACGGCAGTTACTCTGGGTGGGTGTGGAGGGAGACTCAGCAGGGAGGGGGAGCACACGGAGGGGACCTAACTGGGTCAACTAATACCCACTCAACTTGTAAGAGGAAAAAACGCGGCGCAGGCGAGAGGGAAAAATCACCTACGCTCCAAATTATTCGAAAGCAGCTAACCGAACACGCGGCATTACAAACACACACTGAGACGGAAGACCAACAGCCAGAACGCTTCTAAATGGACTTGGCATCGAACGGAGGTCGCAAAGGCAGTACCTGGTTTCTCAGACAACTGTGGTACATGGACGCCAGCCTGTGATGGATGGTCGCAGCTCGATACTGACAAAGAGGCTGTCGAGCAGACACCGAGTCCACATCACAGTGTTTCAGGGACTTCATCATAGCCTCACTGACTTCTTTTTCAATCTGGGTTTTTTTTAAGGGGGAGGAGAAAACGATGACAAGCCTATAATCTTAAAAGTATTTAAATACTGCTTGTTAAGGAAAATACGTCCAGGATCTGTTAAAGGCTGAAAGTTGCAGACTCCTTTTCTAGCCCAGCAAATATTATTACCTGCTCTTGAGCTTTTCTAGATAATGGCGCATAGTCTTGCTGCAGAGTTGCCATAGTAAAGTAAGTAGTGGACAGTTCCCAATTCACTGAATCCCAAACGGCTGGGTGTATGTCTCGCGTTCCCAGGGACCTTAGAGCTTTCAAATAGTAATCAACAGCCTGTGCGGGGAGGGAAAGACACAGTTCTCACTCAGTTTAAATCTATGCCAACAGCATACTAAAAATAAAACATCCTTGGGGCGCCTGGGTGGCTCAGTCGGTGAAGCGTCCGACTTCGGCTCAGGTCACGATCTCGCGGTCCGTGAGTTCGAGCCCCGCGTCGGGCTCGGTGCTGACGGCTCGGGGCCTGGAGCCTGTTTCAGATTCTGTGTCTCCCTCTCTCTGACCCTCCCCCATTCGTGCTCTCTCTCGGTCTCAAAAATAAATAAGCGTTAAAAAAAAAAAAATTTAAAAAATTAAATCAAACAAAACATCCTTTTAAGTCACCCAGATGTTGATTTGATCTGGGGACAATTTACAGAAGGGCAATATTATGAAAGGAACAAACGATCTATGAAACGGTTTCACTGAAGAAAAGCTACTTAAAGTGGCTGACCGCACGCCAGTCCACGTTTCCATGGCAAGTCCCTAAGCCTTGGTGCTTTCTGACTTCTGCTCATGCATGAGGATGCATTTTCTTCCTTTGGTTTTTCTTTTTTTTTTTATAGTTTTTTTTTTTTTAAACATTTGTGTATTTTCGAGACAGAAAGAGAGAGAGAGACAGAGCATGAGCAGGGGAGGGGCAGAGAGGGGGAGACACAAAACCGGAAGCAGGCTCCAGGCTCTGAGCTGTCAGCACAGGGCCCGACGGGGCTCGAACTCCCGAACCAAGAGATTATGACCTGAGCTGAAGTCGGACGCTCAACCGGCTAAGCCACCCAGGTGCCCCTCGTTTTTCTCCTTCTTAAACGAAAATTTGTTTGTATAACTAGTAAACGAGAAAAAAAATAACTAGAAGAGTCTAAGGATAAAAAAATCGCTGCTACCTGACTATAAAAAAGCAACCCCCCACGCCCCCTGCCTGAAAGGCATGCCCATTACATTTAAGCAAATAAAATCACATTTAATTCCACCGCCCGGCAATAATTTCTACATGTCTTGTAACTATCTACTCTCTGTGTATCTGTAAAGTGGGAAAAACCCCCTGAAACACAGTCACTTTCCCTTTACAACCTCGCATGCCGTGACCATGCTTCACTAGCATGCTCCGAGAGCTCTGAAGTACTTGTTAAGGGAGCGCGCCTGTTCCTTCCCCCTCTCCTACGCTGCAGGTAATTTGATAGACAAAAGAAACTCAATTTTTAAATTTCATAAAAATGTAAAATTTGAAATTTCTTACATCTTAACCATTTTTTTTTAACGTGCACCAATTTTTTGTTCAAGATTATTTGCCTTTTTTTCTATTGGGGCCGTTTATTCTCAATGATTATCTTATTTTTGAAGTAAGTACCATGCCCAATGTGGGGCTCGAACTCACAGCCCCAACATCGAGAGTAGCGTGCTTTACCGACTTAGCCGATCAGGCGCCCCTATTTTCGACGGTTTTTAACTCTTCCCTATATATGAAGGGTTTATTAACCTCTGACCTGTCATAGGTTACAAATATTTTCACGAGACTGTGGTGTGCTTTTCAATTTTGCTTTCTGTTATACATTTAAAAACCATTCTTTTTACATGTTTACACATGTCCATCGTTTACTCTGTTTCCTACTTATTGTATCGTGCGAGGCAAGTCCCGTCCCGTCCCATCCCAAAGGCTCTTCCTTCATCTTCTCCTGGCACTTTCCCAGTTTCCCTTCATGTCAGCCTTTACCCCGCCTGCCCCCTGATGTCTTCTCTGGTTATGCCAACACAACCCACTGATCGTCTTTTCAACACGCCAGCTTCTATACTCAATTCTCCACATCCTAGGGTCGGTTTCTAAGCCTTGTAACTGTCTCGTCACACACCATCGCCACAGCTCTCATTAGATGTATGGTATTTTCCTGGAGCCACGGCAAAGCTGAGGGCCGATTCGGCAGAAGTGGATGACGTCCGACATGGAAGCAGGTGTGTTACCTTATTATAATACAAGCCTTCTTCCGGTGAAAACTCCCGCTTAAATTCATCACCGGCACCACAGTGCGCCTGCGCACAAATTCGCATGAGTCTCCCCGTGTTACACAACAAAAGGGCAGCGTTTGTAGCATCATCGATTGACTCAAAGTTGTGGATTCCTTTTTCAAAACAAGAAAAGCTTTTTTTCCACAGCTGCTGCTCCGCAGTAGACACACTCTTGCTCACTTCACACAAAAAAGAAAAAACCACACGTAAGCGGACATCAGTGTAAACCCCGTGTGTCCCAGGGAAGGACGAGGGGAGGAGGGGAGGAGGGAGGGAGGGAGGGGGGGAGGGGAGGGAGGGAGGGAGGGGGGGAGGGGAGGAGGGGAGGAGGGGAGGAGGGCAGGGACAGGACGGCTAAGGAAGCGGCCAAGCGGAGTCACCACGGCGAGCTGCTGAGCTGCTATCATTGTCCTCACTCGCCTCAAATTCACGGTGAGGCCCTACCCCCAGTGTGGCTGTATTGGGAGATGGGGCCTTTAAAGAGGCAACTACAGCTCGAGGAGGATAGGATGGGCCCTAATCCAACATGACTGGTGGTTTTCGAGGAGACACAGACACCAGGGCTTGCACAGAGAGACCAACTAAGGACATGGCTAAAAGGTGGCCATCTGCAGGCCACAGAGAGGGGCCTCAGAAAAACCCAACCTTGCTGGCACCTTGATAATGAACTTCCAGCTTCCAGCTTGTGAGAAATACAATTTCTGTTGTTTAAGCCACCCAATCTATGCTATTTTGTTATGGCAGCCTGAGCAGACTAATACAATATGAAAACGTGGCCCTTCTTCACTCTTAACTAATAAAACAAGCCAATAAAATTATCTGACAAAGCACGATGTTATGAAGATTCAAAACACATGGTCCCATGGAGTTATGAGAGGTGGAATCTGTGTTGTATCCAACCCTCCTAGGTTTCTATCGCTTTGATGCTCCTTCACCACCAACGTCCTCCTCCAAACGCACCTTAAAAGCACAGGTTCTTACTTCTCAATCAAAAATACGCATGTGGGTTCCTGGGTGGCTCGATCAGTTAAGGCTGCTGATTTCGGCTCAGGTCATGATCTTACGGCTCCCGGGACAAGCCCTGTGTCAGCTCTGCACGGACAGCCGGGAGCCCACTTAGGATTCTCTTTCCCTCTCTCTCTGCCCCTCTCCCCCTGCTAGCTCTCTCTCAAAATAAACATTCAAAAATATATATATAATAACATTTTCTTTTTAAAATTTTAAAGTTATTTTACAAGTGCAAGTCGGTGGGGGGGGGGGGGAAATCCCAAACAGACTCCGCACTAACAGCGACACAGGGCTTGAACTCATGAACCGTGAGGTCATGACCTGAGCTGAAATCAAGAGTTGGACGCTTAACCAACTGAGCCACCCAAACCTCCCAATACGGCAACACTGTAGAAAGCGCGGACCCTCCGTATCTCTCGTGCCAAGCACAGGCCACAGACCACCGCACGCACGCGCGCACACACACACACTCTCTCTCGCTCTCAGATTACCTGCTGTCCTCATTCCTCTCAGCTCTTCGCCTCCTCACACCGGGTCCAGTCTTTACATTGCCATCATTCTCATGGCTCCAACTATCCCCCCACCTTCCATCCGAGCGATTCCCCAACCTGCGCCTTGCTATCCCAAATAGCTCTAAGTCCAGGTTCCTAACCAACAACTGAGCGAGACCTTCTGCTCACATGTCCGCTGGTATCTCAAACTCGGTGTGGGCCCAGCTGAATCCACTAGCCTGTGCCTGAATCACACAAGGCCCCCGCGTTACTCTCACCACCCACTGGACCGCGCCACCTCTGGCTCCTTCTCTAGGCTGCCTACTCAGTGTGGACAGCACCCCCTTTCCCGTATCTGCCTGCCGACATCCTGTGTATCACGTACCAACCTGCTCGAACCACCTTCTCCCCAAAAGCCCTCCAAGAACCTCACACCTTCAACGAACCTCTGTCCCCACTCTTCTGGACTGCACTTGTGCTCATGGCATTTTCCAAAGATTTACATTTCTATCTGGCTTCCTGACACGGAAGAGAAACTAGGTTTCAGCTGCATACCCAGGGGAGAGCCTAGCACCGGCTGGTTGTGCGCTTCACTTTTGAACGGATCAGATGCAGAAAGGAGGACATGGAAATGAGGACTCTCAAAGGGCAATGGCTTTTTATTTCTCAAGAACTTAAGAATAAAAGATTCTTTAAGAGAGCACCCCTTTATACACAAAATCAAATGCCACAAGTCTTTGCCGAAACCACAAAACCAGCATGATTTTCTACCAGAATAGGCAATAAAGGGACTCCAAAGAGATACTCACCTACTCTCTCACTCTGCAGTGCAGCTGCCTGATTCATGTAAAACACACCGATTTCATTTCTGATATTACCCATTCTCTTCAATACTTGTACATAGTGTTCTGGGTTTTGGCTTTTTAAGTCACTAAATTGCAAGATTTCATTAGCAGCTTCATAACACTTACAACTAACTGAAAGCTGACTCTCTAAGTCTGTAGACAAATCAGTTGCCCATGCAAATCCTTAAAAAAAAAAAAAAAAAAAAAAAAAAAAAAAAATCACCGTGAGTCACATGAACCCTTCTTCCTTAGTATCTACATAATCTCACATTTTTAAGACCACAAAATAAATCTAATACTGTATAAACCTAAGATTCAATCAATGCAACTAAAATTAAGTTTCAAAGGAAAGATCCTTTATTTAAAAAACCATATTTTCCTGGGATATTAATGTTTGAATAAGAAATATTTTCCTAAAAATACCAAAAACTTCCCAAGACCTGGATTTTACCAAGTACACCTGCTTACTGGTACAAGCCTAAAGTTGTTTGTGGATACAGAGTAAATCTTTTTTTTTTTCTTTTTAATCAATGGAAATAGTTCTTGAAATAAAGCTCTGATTGCTACCAGAGGCTATTTAAGTACATTATGGCTTGCGATGTAAGTTTAACTCATTGAAGAAGCTACTACCTTAAAGACTTGAGCTCAAAGACTTAAACATGCTATGGAGTGGGAATGGAATAGACTTAAGTGCAGGGCTCAACATTCAAGAAGGGAAAAGGGAGTGCTACTGCCGTTAACACTGGAACATGAGAGAATGCCACGCTCACAAACAAGTGTTTTCAATGAAATTAATTTGATGGGAGTGGTAAAAACACACTGAAGGTTTTCTCACTGTGTCTATGAAAATAAAATGATCATTTGAGAAACTCAGAAGGAAAGAAGGGGAAGAGAGAGGGCAAAAAAATGAAATACTACATTTCTCCCCAGTGTACTTCTCTAGATATTACATGTCCAAAAGTTTTTGGGAGGTGGGTATCAGGTAATAAACATCTCAGGAGCAAAAGAAGACAATTCCATGGTAAGTAAAAGGACTGATCTCTTGGCTCACTTACTGCCCTAACTGCAGTGTGCTGACGACTGTACCGAAAGAGGCAGGGATACAGCCGCTAGGAATAATACTCCGATTTCAGAGCTTTAATATCTCACAACTCCAGAAGAAATATATATATATCTTCCCTAAGATAGTCAGCTATGAACGAAGTTTAAAAAATGATCTCTGTATCTGAGCCCCTGGAAATCATTCAGAAGGTAATTCATTCACTTTTTCCAACTGTTAATTCCTTTTCAAAAGAAAATCACGGCTTGGTTAGTGGACTGCAAGGTCACCTAGAAAAACCTGGATGGAAAGAGGAGTAAAAGGTCAACACAGCTGACTTAGAGCTTATTTTATCGTTATTTGAGAATTTCTAATTTTACAACTAGAACGATTTCGAAACCACTTTACGCACAAATACACACGGAATCACACTCGATTTTAAAGTTAAGAGAGCAGAACAACAGAACTGCAATATTGGAACGCTAACGTTCCCGCCACTTCTCCGGACACACCCCGGTCGGTGCGCGTCACAGGCCTGGCCGACGCACCTTGACACGGGGACTCCCTGTGGAGGCTGTGCAGGATCTCCTGGTCTTCTTTTGTTTGATAATTAAACTCCTCAAGATGTGCGGCTCTGTTGTTTGCGTTCTGGGCCAGCATTAGTTGGATATCACCGCAGAGCGTCAAATATTGAGAAAGAAACAGCAGCACTTCAGAAAGCATATTGGTGCAGAGGCAGCAGTAAGTATCTAGGCAGAAAGGACGGCAAAGAGAAAAGACACTGGTGCGTGAAAAATTAACATAATGATTATTAAGAAAATCTGTTACTAGCTGAGAGCTTCGTACCACTGTACCGAAGTTTCTTACGTTACATATGGCTTCCTAGGTGTCAAAAGGAAGGGATAATTAACCACTCAGAGCAGAAAATAAAATACTGAGTAACAGACTCAAGAACAGAAAGTTATTTCAAAATTAAGTTTTACAACAGAAACAGGAGTGAAATTCCATTGTGATTCAGATGCCTTTTCTGTTCTCCCTCCCGATGCCTATTAAACATATTAATTTACAGTGACTTACCGTGGCTCTGCAAAGCTAATTTAATGTATCGTAACGCTCTTCCGTATTTCTGAAGACTCATGGCAGCATCAGACAAAACATAATAGGCCTTTGATGACTTGAGAATCAGCTGGAGTTTCATTTTATGTTGCCAAGAACCAGGGATCATTCCAGATTGGCTGGAATAATTACCCTTCTGAAGGGAGCCCACTATGACAGGAGAGGGGGAGAGAAGGCAACACGTTTTATTTGAACCTAAGTCTCACCATAAAAAAATAATTTGTTTCTTGCCAGAAACAGTCCAGGTTTAGGTAGCATAACTACAACAAGACCGGTAACTACTGTGCTTTACTACTTAACAACAGAGTATAATGGCAGCGTTTCAATGGACCCTCATTGGGATTTCTGAAGGCTTTCTGCTCCCTGCAGCCGTTAACTCTGTCATTCTCTTTCAGGGTCACATGTAACTAAACTCATGACTGGCCCGTCCTTTCTCCAGTCTACATGCCAACCGGCCAGAAAGTTTACCCTTCTAAAACAAACTTTAATTGCGGTGGAACCCCTGTTCTAGAACACTGAAATGGTTTCTCACCTCTTACTAAATCCTGTCTATGCGCCTTAGCCCCACTTCCTACAGGACGTTTTTGTCTTCCTCCGCGGTATTCCACCCCTACTACCCATCAGCCAAAGTCAAGTTACTGCTTGTTGCCTACACAGAGGCCTATTTTTTCCACACACCCCCCCCCCCCGCAGTGGACTATTTCCTCTCCCAGGAACACTCTTTACTTAAAGTCCAGCCTATTACTATCTTCTTCATCTAACAAATGGTCATTTTTTGTGCCAAGCACTGTCCTAGGCACCAGAAACAGTGACATGCTGTTGTATGGCCTCCTTCCTTGAAGATCTCCCAGAGCAGAGGTGCAGACGGGCTGCTAACATAAACCACAGCAAAATCGATTAAGTGCAAGTACAGAGATGAAAACAAAATGGCTGCAGGAACCCTCCCTCCCCAGTCTCTCAGCCTCAAGATTCTCTTTTTTCGATCAGCAACGACACAAGTCTTTCAAAGCAATGAAGGCACAATCTCTATTATGGTTTCTTTTAATGCATGGATTTCTTTTCCCTCTGCTACCGCATGAACTTTCTGCACCTGAGGTATTGCGAGAACACCAGAGATGAAGAAGACACAATTTTCGCTCACAACCATATTGGTGTGCGCGCAGAAAACCATTCGGCACAACTAACTATAGCAGAAGACAAAATTAAGTGCTCAAGGACAAAGTGGTTAAGAGAATCAATTCTGACTAGACGGGAGCATAAAGATCTTGAACATACATCAACGGGATTTTCAACAGCTGAGTTGGGGAGAAAGGAAGGAAGAAAAGGCATTTCAAAAAAAAAAAAAAAATACCATAAAAAAGGCAGCGATGTCTCAAGTCCTGGTGTTCTCACTGCAGAGGGGCTCAAGCCTGGCACACAGCAAGCACTACATCAACGCCAGGGAAATAAATTTACTTCCCCACCTACAACTTATGTTCATGAAGAGAAGAAAAGTCAGGAAAGCATTTGGTATTTCATACACACAGGCTTCCAAAACATTTTTTAAACAAGACAGACTTTTCAAAAGTCCACATGCTCTTCATGAAGTGACTTTCCTGAGGAACCAACCAGACAACGTATAAGTGACCTTTCTGGTTTATTCAAGAACCACGGGGTAACAACAGCCAACAACTCTATGGGGCTCACGTGTGCCGCGACTCTAAGCACTTGACATGCATTAATTCATTTGATCCATATAAAACCCTTTAAAACAGGCACCACTGTCTCCAGTTGGAGAGAAAACAAGGCTCAAAGAAGTGGAACTTGCCCTAGCAAAGCCAAGATTTGAAGCGAGGCAGTTTGGTTCCTAAGTCTGCTCTTCAACACTCAGCTGCTTTAACTGAAGTCATTTCTTAGGAGAACCCTACTGGGCCGAAGGCATCAGCTCTTTGCTGCAGGGGGAAGGAGAACTTATTAGGAGTAGCTATAAAGGATCAAAATTATCCTCTGTTTCATACTTTGAATGAAACGGTATTTCCCCCTACTTTCCATTCACATGGCATCCTTTTCCTGAATTCCTTTCAATGAATGCCTTAATTGACAGAAGTCTGCCACCGATAAAGGACTAGTACACCATTCTATAGAAGAGTCCTTATTTGCACATCAATCCAACTTACTTTTGTCCAAAAACAAGGCCATCTGCTTCTCCAGACCCTCAGGACCCCCCCTTGTGGATTCATCTTCATATTTTAATGGGATCGGGGTGTTGGGGTCAGCTGCAGGAAGATCGCTTTCTTTTTTAATGCTGCTATCCACAGATTTTAGCCCCTTTAAGCAAGGAGAAACAGTTATCACACACATAACGGAAGGTCAACTGTAAACGAGATACAAGGCACTGAACACATGTAGGAAAATTTACACTCTGAAAATAGACTTTAGTCACCAACAAACAAGTGCCATGTGCATACCAAGTGCAAGTTCACCGAAACAGTGAAGACTGAACGAAGGCCTACCTCCAGAACATAGCTGAGCACAAGTCTACAGCGCTCCTCGGTGTCATGGCAAACCGGAAAGGTGCAACTGGGCTTCAGAAACAGACATTTCAAGTGATTAGTAGGCCGCCCCCATGACAAATTCCACAGCTCTCGGCTCATGGGAATTACTAAAACTCCACACGTCAATAACTTCAACATTTGCTTACGCATTCAGCTTCGTGAGGTAACGTACCGCCTTAACCGCACATTAAATTGATACAAGCATCAACAAAAATCTTGCCTGATGAAAAGATCTTCCCAAGTGTATGTGACTTTCAATTCTTAAAGTTTTAAACATAATTCTGTTACGACACAGCAAGAACGTAATGTTTTAGGTAAACGCGTACCCCATCTCAGAGGGCAATGTGGCCCCCGGTCGGCACGGCTACTTGGCAACACGCAGTTAACAGTACCCCAATTTGGCAATAAGTTAACGAGGATCGCCAGTGGTCTCGGCGTATAATTTATGTGCTTAAGTAGGAGCAGAACCAGTTAACGCCCTACATCTACTAAGTGATAGTATGTGTAGGGGCCTCTGTGAGGCAGGTCACTTTTGGGGACTCCTGCAAGGCTGGAATCACTGTTCTCATTTTACAGCGAGCACAGATGTGAAGTAATCTGTCCACAGACACAGGAGGCTGAAACGGAGGTGTGGAAGCCATGCTGACTGTACTTCAAACAGTATGTTTTATAAGGCAAGGCTCACTAAAGACCCATTTACAGGAATACCATGACTGTATTTTTGAGTGCCTCGGATAGCAATAAAAATCACGGTCTATGTATAAAAAAAAAAAGTCAACTAACATATCACTACGTCTTTAATTATCACCTACTTAAAATCTTTTAATTAAAAGACCCATAAATCCAGGGTCTTTACAACGCAGTTCCCCAAATACATTAAATTATTGATTGCAGAAGTTCTGTTTACAATCAGAGAAAACAGTTTTTTCAACTCTACTGTGGAGTTCAAGCTGAAAGTGCACGAAAACTCGGATGGACAGTAACTTTTCCCACAGTCATTTAATCAAGTATTTACGGAGCACCTACTATGTGTTCTAGACACAGGAGACACAAGAAGGTCCATACCTACGGGGAGCTTCTGTTTTAGTGAAAGGAAAACAAACACAAACCTCAGGGACAGATCACTACCTCCATGAAGGACAGAAAAATACAGCATGGTTTTAGCCAGAGTGGTCTAGGTCTCTGAAAGGAGCGACACTTTCATGAGGATTTAAGGCTTAGAGAAAGGCAACCACGCAAACTTCCGGGACGTGCTGAGCACAAGCAACGGCAGATGCCTCCACTGGGCATGATCCTGACGAGCTCGAGGCAGGAAAAAAGGCGGTGAGGGGAAGGTAAAGGAGAGGGAGAGTGCAGGAAGTCAAAAAGCTAGGCAATGTTTTATGGGGACAGCGAGGTCCTCTAAAAGCTTCCCCGGATATAAAGTTTCCACCTGAAAGTTTAAACTCTGAGCTTACGTTAAGAGATGATTTGTAAATAGGACCATAACTCAGTTCAGCGAATAGCCAGTGTCTTTTAAGGCTGACTTGGATTTGATCACAGGGTGGACTGGAAGGTAGTTATGATTCAGAAAGAGAAACTTCATTCTAATGTCTGGAGAAAGACTGACGGTAGAAGAATAGTCAATGCAATCCACATCACCAGAAATCCAAGGGTGGGAAGTTGTTAGGGTCTATCTGACCTTGACCAGGACAGAGATATGTCCAACCTAGTTGACATGGCCCAGTCACTGAGTCGACCAGACCTTGACCAGGACAGAGGTATGTCCAACCTAGTTGACATGGCCCAGTCACTGAGTCGACCAGACCTTGACCAGGACAGAGGTATGTCCAACCTAGTTGACATGGCCCAGTCACTGAGTCGACCAGACCTTGACCAGGACAGAGGTATGTCCAACCTAGTTGACATGGCCCAGTCACTGAGTCGACCAGACCTTGACCAGGACAGAGATATGTTCAATCGAGCTGACATGGTCCAGTCACTGAAAAAGTCCTGTCCTGTAGCCCTGGGATAAGGAACCAGGTTCCTCGCAAATGGACCAATGAGCCACCTCCTGTCTACTTATTCTACGTTCACCAAGCAATATATGCAGTTTCCCAGCAACCCAGAAACGGAGAAGGAAGACCCTAGTGAGGAGACAGGACTACCTGCTGGTCACTGCAAAGGAAAGTCTCCTACATAAAAATTAGTATACTGATGTGCGATTTGCACGTTGCCCGCCATCGGTCTGCATGTTGGATCAGTTACCCTGGGGCAATTACAAATTTGACCGTGGACCATAAAGGATCTCCCGAAGTAATGCCTTCTTTTGAGAGGCTAGCTGTATTCAATTAACCACTGGTAAAACTTTTAACAAAAACGCTTACTCGGATTTGATGAATGGATTTGTATTTCTCCGGAACTGACAATTCTCCAACAGACTTAATGATAGCTACTGCTTTGTTATCATCTGATGGATCAGAACCGGTGCCATAGGATCCATTTTCATCGCTGTCTGCCAGCTCTTCCTCCTCTTCACTGTAACTTTCATCAGAATTTTCATTTAAAGGAGATTCTGAACTTTCTTCTTTTTTAGGTTCATCTAATTGAAAAAGTTCTGAAAGCATGTAATTGGCTGAAGCAATAATCTTACAAAAAGAAAAAAAAAAGAAATATGTGTGATTATCATCAGAACTGAGCATTCTAAAGCAGAATGAATGTTACTACTGTACTAATAGATTTCTGGAGGTCTGCAACAGGCTTTTTCCACCAGACCGTTACACTCAGAAAGAACTGGTCCCAAGTCAAAGGTCTGCCATAAAATCTTCCTGGGTTGGTATGTTTATTTCCCGAAATTATTCCATCCCCAGCCCACCGTCTTAAAAAAGGGGGCAACTGGTGACAAAAGTTTTCACATGTGTAGTGTTTTAACTGAAGTATTAGCAAGAGAACACTCCATATTAACTGAGAAACCAGAATTTCTCTTTATAAGCTATGAATTAATAAGGGTTTTAATAAGCAACTAATACATGTTACAGGATCCTTGGTTCTAGGGGGAAAAAAACCTCCACTAGCTTAATGAAGGAAAAGTCCATCCGGGCATCTTGTAAAATTAGTGTTTATGTATTACCATTATTATTCCACTCTATTATTTGTTATTAATTCTTGATCACATTCAATAATTTTAACACCAGTTTCCAACTTTCACATAAACTATCCAATTTCCACAAAATATCACCACCTCCATCAATTAAATATTTAAGTCAGAAATTATTTTGCCACTTTTCTTCAAAAAAAGTTTTCTCTTGGTTTAGTCTCTAGGATAAACTGTTATAGTCAAACTGGATGTGGCGACAATTAACTTGGGCCTTTAAAAAAAAGTGCACATGTGACACAACTTTTTCTAATGTAAATGGGATACAACTAGCAGTAAACCACAAAGCCGCTGTCGGATTCAGACACCTGAGGGTAAGGAGAATGGGAAATCGTGGGGCACGCGGCTCAAGGATTGTTTTGAGAGAGGCTGTGTACATTTAAGTATGGAGTGCGAACCTAATTTACACAACAAAGTGATAACAAGGTCCACGTGTGTAAATGGATCTTTTAAAAGATACTGTAGATACCGTAAAATAGTTTCTCTGCCTTCTAGACGCGGTAAGACAAAAGGAAAAACACAGCACTACTCAGTTAAAATTACGGGAGTCCTAAATTTAGAGAAGAGGGCTATCCAAGAGAAATGTAATGGAAGCCAGCCACATAGGAAATTTTAAATTTCTAGTGCCTAAATTATAAAAAATAAAATCTGGGGAAATTAATGTTAATGTATTTGTTCCACTGCACAAGACATGATCATTTCAACATGCGACGTGTACACACAACATGCGGAATTCAATGTGTATTTTACACTTAAGACACATCCCAATTCAGATGAAGCACATTTTCAGTGCTCAGCAGCCACATGTGGTTACGGGCTGCCGTAATGGGGCAGTTCAGACTATGCGTTAGCAGCTTTAATGTGTAGGCAACAATTCTCTATCAGAATGCTAGGCTGTTTTTCAAGAACACGTAAATGTTAATCTTACTTGAGGATGTCTGCTTTTGTCCAACAACTTAACACAATTAAGAAGCAATGTTCTAATAGTCCCGTAGTGTTTCTTATTTTGATTCTTCTTCATCATCATGTTGCAAGCAACCCTAGAAAAATATTTGTATCATTTCACACCCATTCCTCATTCTCTGCGAGACTCAAGTATAAGCATACTCCTCCTACCTTCTAATAGTATACGAAATACAAGAAACCATTACCGTATCTTTTGAATATGGCATTCATCCCCTACAAGTGGACAGCGACAGAGTCTGTATACATATATACATACTTCGTCTCTTAACCCACAAAAACCGAAAGGGTATTTAAGAGATTTAACCTAGATAGTGTGGCCATACATCTTAAAATTTAATTCAGTTTACTTCTCCAAGCACTCACTTATATAAGAGAATAGCCACCGGCATTGTGAACGGATTTTGGTACTTGTCTTCAGTTTCTTCACAAAGAGTAGTGAGATCGTAGAGCTTCACTATATCACTCCCACTTGCTGAAAAGGAAAACAAACCTCAGTTTACTGGAGTCGCTCAATCATTATTGGTCATTCAAGAATTCGTTTACCTTTAAACAGCCAATAGGTATGTCCTTCTTTGGTACAGTTAGATTTCAGAAACGATAAAATATTCTGTGCAATGTCTTTTATGACCTTCGTAGAGAAGTTCGAGTTTTCCAAATTGGGAATCTCTTCTGTTTTTATCATTTCATACTTCTGCAAAACACAGAATACATTTTCAGGAAAACACCTAGGCGGCAACACTTCTCTTACTAAAAAGGAACCAAATGCATAGATCCTGCAGTCAGAGATCTCTGCGGCCTGGAAGAGTTTCAAGCGCTGCTTCTCAGTCTTTTTATGGCTCCAGCGTCCTGAAGGAAATGGGACCCACCTGTCGGCAATGCCGTCGCTTGCCGCAGGAGTGAGTCTCAAGCGAGAATCACCACCAATTTAGAACCACAGATTTAGGCGGGATCCTATTCCGGTCCTCACGTGCAGCAGCTCATAGCACACCCTTTCTTCTCTCTACCTAGTGGTTTTCACCTGGGAGGGTGGTAGACAAGGCGGACTTCACCCAGCAAGCTCTTCCCCCCCAGACACTGGACTCCCCTGGACAGTCTCCTCGGTAGACCGTCCTCTTCCCTGAGGCCACAGACTCTACCCCTCTGCAGACAGGGAGACAGGGCTGGGAGGCGGCAGTGAGAGCGCAGGCTGCGTGGACACGACTACCACGACTTTTAGAGGATCTCCATGTTTCTAGCTTCTCTTCTGTTCACACTTCCCTAAATGCCTCTCACCACACTTTAAGAAACTCCAAAGCCATTGGAAAATAAGACCAACAGTCTCCCAAGGTTGGTTTTCATCCCTCTCGTTCACCTAAAGCCCCAAGTTGTAACTTCCTTCCTTAAGATGCTCTTCTCCTGGATTGTATACCGTGCTACTGGGGATCTCGTTCCCTCTGAATGCCCCCTTCCCTCTCACCCACATGGGGAAAGGCTCCAACACTGGAGGTGAAGATTCCCATGGTGATGAAGTTCAACAGTATCCAAGCAGATGGCGCCTCAGATTCTCTTTCTAGCCCCACCTTCTCTAAAGCCTGCAACTTCAAAATGCTCACGGGCATTTCGATGCTTTCTTCAAGCAGAACACACGATCGCAGAGAGACCCCCTTCCTCACCTAAACCAATTCAGTGTCCCATCTCAGGCAAGGATACCACCATTACTCCAGTCCCCAGGCTCTGGGATTCCCTCTGACGCACCTCCCCCTCCTGCCCCAGCCTCTCCTTAAAGGCTGCCATTTAGGATAATGGTACAGTGTTTCCCAACCCAGGGTGCAGATCAGAATCATATACAACCTTGCTTTCCTTTTTTTTTTTTTAACGTTTATTCATTTTTGAGAGAGAGAGAGAGAGAGACAGAGCATGAGCAGGGAAGGGGCAGAGAGAGGGAGACACAGAATCTGAAGCAGGCTCCAGGCTCCAAGCTGTCAGCATAGAGCCCGAGGCAGGGCTCGAACTCACAAACTGTGAGATCATGACCTAAGCCAAAGTCAGACGCTGAACCGACTAGGCCACCCAGGCGCCCCCTTTCTTTTCCTTTCTTTGACAGATACACAGATCCCACCTATCCCGATACACTAAGGGACCCAAGCAAGTGTGTTAACAGGCCCCTGGGTTGGAGCACAATGGTTAAAAGGATGGCCTCAGCCAGACACAGGTTCAAATACTGGCACCACCACTTACTAGCAACGTGGCCCTGGGCGACTCATTTGAGCGCCCTGATCCTCAAGTCTCCCTCTTCATCAAGAGGGAATAATGGTATTTGAGCACCGAAGATCAAATGAGCAATGCAGGTAAAGCATTTAACAAGGTATCTGGAACAAAACAAGTACTCAGTAAATGCTGGCCATTCTTGTTGTCACTTCTTAGTATTCCCTCTGTAGTAGAAGTCCATCCTGCTGCTCGCGATAACGCGAGGCTCCCCAGTCTTGTCTCCAAGTCCTCTGTGTCTGTTTCTCGTGCCTTCTCCAAATTATGATTCCAACACAACGAATTTCACCTCCCAGACACAAAGCCTTCACAGATTCCAGATTATTAAGTGAACCGAGCCCACACTTCTTAACTCAGAATCCGGGACTCTCCGTCATTTGACCCCAGCTTTTCTAATCTATTCGCCATTCTGCTACGTGAATCCTGTGTCCCCCAGCTGTATTTATCATCAATCCCTTCATTTACTTACACCTTACATTAGTCTTTTAGAACATTCATCTCTTGTTTTCCGAGACGCTATCGTTCAAGACCCAGTTGAGAGGCCACTTCTTCCAGGAAGTCTTTCTTTTAGACCAAAACAGAAGTGATCTCACCTTCCCCGATCACCCAGACTTCTGTGTGTGTACTGCACTTCGAACACATAATCGATGGTCTCCTATCTTTTTCTTTGCACCCTGCTATTTCCCATTAGTATTTTACCTTTCTGGGTAGTGGTTTTCCCCCAACATTTGCAATGGGGATAAAGTGCCTCATAATACCACCAGCTCCATAACAATCTGCTATATAAGCAATTGATTTTACACGCTATTGCTGGAGTCTTTCCTTAAAACTCCACGTATACGGAGTAGATAGCTGTTCAGTGTACAAATATCTCCACTGTACAGACACTTTTAGGTAATTAACTACTATGAGTGCCTGGCGTTAACATCAGAGATCTAGGATTACAAATGTAGGTTTCCACGTATTATGACCTTCCCACAAATTACCTGTAAAATTATACTCCTGTAATGTCTGGAATTCTGTTATCACCCAAATGTGAAAACGCTCATTCATTTATTTACAGCCATCTTCCTTGCTGAAAAGACAGCCTGGCATTTAAGGGCCTCGGGAAATTTGGCGAGGTACTCTCCACACCCATTTGCATTTGAGAGAAAATTAGAAAAGTCACACTGTGTCTTACTTACCTGTACAATTCCATTTACATGGAAACACATCACAAGCTCTGGTACGTTGCAGATCAAGTTGTCCAACCAATAGTCAATTCCAGTTAGCACATTAATCGGCTTGTTGTTGTCCCTAGAAATGCACAATTCCGATTATTCAGTTTGAGATGTTCCATAACAAAACCATCGGAGACTGACTTCCACCACTTCTCCCCAGATGAAAAATGCCACATACGCTTTCTTTTCTGATGAGACACACACATGTAGCTCACGTGGCGTATTAACATCTTTCCATAAGCTTCGCTTGAGTTTCTAACAGGAATCCGTACAAGTTTTCATTAAGAGTAGAAGTAAATACGATAGCAGAGGACTGTGAGCCTACAGCATGCTCCTCATACAACCTGAGGTGAAAGACTAACCACCCGTGTGTAATAATGCCCAAGTTATAATTCACACTGGCCGAAATATCTCCGGAGTACTAACTCAAGTGTTCACAATCAGTTAGTAGGAAGCTGGTAAACTATCCCCCTAACTAATGATAGCCTATTCTTACAAGTTATACATTCAGACAGAAGACTAAGCCTGTGCAACAGATCTCCAACTCCACTCATTAAGGACTGGAATGAAAACCCAGCTACAGGGCTTTCAGCATTTGCTGATGATAGCACCCCTCTTCCTTACCGTGCCCATCTCAATTCATGGGGCCCAGGAGGAAGGTAAAAAACCCAGAGAAAGGTGATAATGCCCAAAGAGATTTAGTGAAAGCAGATGAAACACAGACTCTAAAGGAATATCCTTTTGGTTTACCTGAGACGTAGGCTGACTGCTGGGTATCTGCCTCCTCCAAATATAGGCATGTTGGAGCCAACTAACATGTGTATATCTTCAAATGTCCATAAGATGTTCCGGACGAAATCGTTTTTAAGACCCTTTGATTTAAAACAAAATGGGAAAGACTATTACATAGTAAACAAGAGATCCATAATTTCCCCCCATGAGTCACAGAAAGACTCGAAAAAGATAAAGAAGACAAAGTAAATTAAAGTCACAGAGCTAGAAGATCACAGAATGTTTAGAAAGCAATTTTCAGGATCGAGTGGATTTTTCCCCCTACAAATTCCAATTCAGACCAGTTTTTAAATGGCAAAGTAGACTGGGGATTAGGTGTCTCGATTCGGACACCATGGAAAGCATACCTGACTGTTCTCCCCGTCATTGAATAAAGTAGTCAGGTTTTGTTCTTTGGGTGCTGAGGCCACATGCCCCACTATGTATGAGGGTTCAAGAGGCTCACTTCCCTGTGAAAAGTGCAAGGATAGGAGTGACTCCGCTGCCATCATTTCTTACAAACGGCCTAAAGAGTATTACCTAAACATTCAAAACATAAACCTCAAATCTATTTTTGTGAATTAAAGCTACTACAAATCATTAACTCTCACCACTGGGTGGCTTGCTTCAGCTCTTAAGTATTACAGCTATTCTAATAAGCCAATCACACTTAGATCTCAAATAAAGATTAAAGATTGTTTGCAGCTTTCAAAGGTTTAACATTTTTCTCTTTTTTGGATAAATTTGAATACCACTGCTCTTTCAGCCCACCCCATCTCTACTGAATTTAAAATATTTAAGAAACCTCAGCCATATGGGACGCCTGGGTGGCTCAGTTGGTTAAGCATCTGACTTCGGCTCAGGTCATAAGCTCATGGTTTGTGAATTCGAGTCCTGTGTCAGGTTTGGTGCCGACAGCTCGGAGCCTAAAGCCTGCTTTGGATTCTGGGTCTTCCTCTCTTTCTGCCCCACCCTTGCTCTCACTCTGTCTCTCGAAAGTAAACAAATGTTAAAAAAAAATTAAAAAAAAAAAAAAAAAAACACCCTCAGCCATATATATATATATATATATATATATTCTTTTTCTTTTTCTTTTTTTTAAGTAATCTTTCCACCCAACATGGGGATTGAACTTACAACCCCGTGATGAAGAGTTGCATGCTCTACTGACTGAGCCAGCCAGGCGACCCTCAGCCGTATTATCCTGGAGACATCGTCATCAGAACAGCCTCTAGTTTTGCTGTCTAATGTGTGCTTCACAGAATACGAGTCCCTAGGATACTCGGTGAAGAACTTCCAGAGGATGCTTTGAAGCCTGCCGCTCACTACGGGCTTGACTTTGGAGAATACCAATGCCTATTATGTAAAAAAAAGCCTCTAAGAGATTCTGTAGTAGAAAAATCAACTTCCCCTCTATAAAACCCAATGTTCTCAAACTTCTTTAATCTCTGAATACGTTTTATTCTTAATACAATCTGTGGAATATGTTCTTAAAAAAAAAAAAAAAAATTTGAGGCAGAGGAACCTTTGGCAACTCGGTCCACCGCTCAAATTTCAACCACTGGGGACAACTGCCTCAAGCATTACCGTCAATGCCGCCACAGATCCCAAGATCGGAAAGCTTACGTGCCACGTGCACGGCTTGTTCTAGGAATTTACCTCCTGACCTACGTGTGTGCTCATCGGCTCAGCACCTGCCCGGGAAGTGCGTATACTCGACTACAAGCGCAGTGAGGTTGGGGTGGGGTGGGAGCGGGGGAGAACCTCCACTGCTTTTGCTGTGTCTTGTAATCTCTTTCAAGAGTCCCGAAAGAAGTTCAAAACTTTTTTGTTTATCCAGACAAGTTACCAACCTCTGGACCAAATCCCCAAATTGTACTCGTCAGGTGGTAGCGTTAGCGGGAGTCCGGGCTCTGGGTTCTAACGTTCTCAATCAAAGTTTGGCTCCAAGGCCACCCAGACACCTATTTAGCTCCATCCTTGCTTAACACGGGCCTCAAACTAGCAAGGTTCGTTCTGGGAACAAGAACTCACAAACAAAAATCTCTAAATTTGAAATTCAGGCAGTGTAATATTGTATCAAATGCTCTGTCAAAGAATATCTTTACGGCAGGCTGGCAGTGCTCAGGACCGTGCCGTTGCCAGGATAATCGGATAACCCTACTGCTCCCAGGGCCCTTCTAAACACGCGTGGAGCACACGGAGGCCGTGTGGGGTGCTGCCGCAAGGTTGAAGTCAGAAGTTCAGGGTTTAGATCCTCACTCAGATTTCACCAGCTGTGACCGCGGGCGAACATCCTCTTGCACAAACTTTGGTTTACTTCTTTGTAAGACGGTACCATCAACGCTTAATACACACAAAGCTCCAAGGATGGAAAAAATGTGCACGTACACACGGCACAGAGCACGCGGCGTAAAAGGCATTAAGCAGATGCCGGTTCGCTTCCTCCACACACAAGTCTGTAGATTCTCAAAAGCTTCCCTGACTTTTCACAGTGAGCCTTAAACAAGGGAAGGACAGAATGAGGAGGCTGGGAGACGAGCAGATGGGTGGCAGGTTAGGTATTTCCGTTACGTGGTCTTTTTGTAACGTGTGGGGTTTGAAGTCAAGGGACATTCGATGAGTTTTTAAAAACTCTGTCCGTGTGATACAGTCACATACAAGAAAGTGCATAAACGAAATCCGATGGCAGAAGCACTAACTCTCAGACAAAATACCCATGCAATCATTACCCAGGTCAGAACATGGGACCCTGCCGGCACGAAGCACCCAGCCCCTTCTCATGTACACAACACCCTCACCTCCTGGAGGTCAGCACCATGTGAACTTGCACGGTAATGATTTCCTTCCTTTTCATTATAGCTTGCCTGCCTTTGGAAAAAACTTAAATACGTTACATAGCTTAATTAGCTTTCTCCATCTTAAAACCTACTAAAACTCACATCAAGTTAAATCTATTTGCCTCCTGTACCCTATAGTTTGGGAGGATAGCACCAATCTGGACAAATAACGTTCAATACCTGACAGTATAGAACAAGAGAAAAAACACAATTGACCACGTTAAAAATCCCACTTTATCTTCTTCAACCTTGTCAGTACATTTTCCTAAAAACAGACATGCACAATTTACATCTCTGCAGTTACCTTATTCTTTGATAAGACACGGTAAAAAAAGACTAAACAAGAAGTAAGAAGAATCCCAGAAAATAAGACACAAAACACTCTACTCTCTCTTCCTTCTAAAAGCTTTACAACGTTAACGCAGGTTAAGTCTCAGGAACTTCCTCCAGGAAATCCTAAGGGCAGTTTGACGCTTAACAATCTACAAGTTAAGATAAGAAGGTCAGTATTCACTTACAAACAGTCCTGTGAGTCTCAATATTTGACAGGCATTTATTATAAATCTGAAGTTTAAGATATACCAGATTACATACTACTCTTAGGACTTCCAGGAGATAATTGGTGCTGATAAACATACTGGTAAGCTACTTTAAATGCTGGTAAAAATTTTGAAATCTTTTGAATTAAAAAATTTGATCTAGCCATTCATAGTATTTTTTGTAGATTCTGTTTTGAGAGTCTAAAAAAGGTATTTTTCCTAATTAACTTTAGGCCATAAACTAGAGCATTTTTTTTTTTTTTTTACTCCCATTCATCTATTTTTATTAACAAGATCACCGGTTTTGTCTTCTTAAATGAGTTTACTGAATTAACATCTAAGGACTAACTAACCTGACTGGAAGCACTGGGATCCTCAGAGACTGAAGAAGGCATTTCAAAGGGGGCGGGCCAGGAAGCCCCATCGGAGTCAGTGGCCTGATCTGAACTGGACGGTCCCTGCTGTTCCGCAGCAGAGGGGACGGGCTGAGCAGCTCCATCGCCATTGATACTGGCCAGTCGGAAAGAAAAGTATCGCACTGTTACTAAAGTTAACCTCACGGAACGGTCTACCAGCTTTTAAAACCCAAAGTCCACGATCAAGTATAAATCCCGTTACAAAAAGGAAAACAAGACATTGCAAGGTCAACAACACCCCAGTTGCAAAAGTTCAATTATTACTTTTACGAGCTTAAAATTAAATTTCGGATCAGTTTCCCCTTCCTTAAGGGAAATGCAAACAAGTCGCCAAGTACCTGTAATATAAAAACTTGGAAAGAATAGCCTTCTGATACCAGTGCTCTTTGCTCTTCTTCTTCCTCTGCCACTTCTGATCGATAAGTCTCTGATAAAACTCCTTCAGCCACGTCCAGTCACCGGTCTGAGTGACAAGAGAAAACGAGAAATACAGCAAACCTGTAGTCAAAACAACTTGTCACCCGCTACTCTTTTACAGGAAATACTCTATTTTTTGAATGCTACTTCCTAAACACATACTCAAACACTATCTTTCTAGACTCAACGTCCATCACCTCTTTTGGGAAATCTGTCTTTCTCTTCTCTGTGAGCCAGGCTAAGACAAGCGATTCTTCTTTGTAACACGTTCCTCGGTACCTGGAATAAGCCCTGGTGTGTATGCCACACTGAAATTATCTGTGTATGTGTCTGCAACACCAAAACTCTAAGCTGCCAGCAAACGACCACTGTGATTTACTGTCACGTCCCGAGAGCTTGACCAGCGGCAAGCATACACGTACAGACTGAACGGCCAACAGTCCGAGTACAGAAACGGACCGCAAGCCTTGAGAAACTGAAACATTGCTATTACGCTTTACATAAAAAGTATCCACCATCAACACATGGGGGGTTTGGAAATAGGCATTTATCAAGGTACAGTTTGAGAAGCTCTGCTTTCAGCAAACCAATTAATTCCAATAACTATGTCTTCATTGGAAGAACTTCTAACCTTTTTCACATTTCCTGGCAGTCGTGTTTCATGAGAATCTCTTCAATGGAGACATCAAAGGATCTTTCAAAAATTTTAACTATTCCCTTAAATTTCCATTTTTTTCACAACTTTCTTCACTGGGTTCCTCCCTTTTCCTTGCAAGATTCCTGGCTGTTGGTTACCAGGAAGTTTCTTCTTCGTTCACTCTCTTTTCTATTTTTTTCTTTAGTAAAGCTTCTTTACATTCTGTGCAACATCTTACTTCTTAGCTGCCGAAGTGCTGGACTGCGTGCCCACCCAAGCCTTTCTTTGGATTAAAATAATGCTTTAATGGTTGTTTTTCCACAAAAAAGTATTACCTGAGACGATCTCATAAAGAGCTCTTGGATATCTAACTCGTCTAATAAGAGAGTCCTTCCGATGCGATGTACGGCCATGCTCACATGGGATTTGCTGTAGGGAATCTTCAGGAGCTTTTTTATGTTCTTTGAAAAATTAAGAGAAGACATAGTTTAAGAAAAAGACCTTATTAGTGTGACTTGAGCTCTTTCAAATCTTCATGGTTTGAAAGCATAATAAACTTCATTCCCCTAAGGTTATACAAACTGTACTGGACACGAAGAGCTAAATACAAACATACAGAAGACAGAGCTTTACAAACACAATCACCTACACTTTACCAGTCATGCTACGTTAATGTAAATGACAAAGATTTAATTTTTACACAAAAGAATTCCCTAAAGTTAAGGGTGTAGGTCACACTTTCGCAAGGACCTAGGCTTTCAGCATATCAAATAAAACCGCCCAACTAAGGAGTGGGAGATTCTAAGTACCATTTTTAATTCTCAATTGGTAACATTATATAAATCATCCCAAACACTATAATCACCTATACTTGCTACTATAAAAATACAACCACCAATATCACTATATTGCCACTGCCAGTGTTTTGGGCGCTGCTCCTTCCTTTCTGAAAGGAGAGGTGGCCGAGCATGACTTTATTAACAAAAGAGATATTCGATAATCAGATAACTGTACCTTATTTCACCAGTAATTTTTCAAGGCTACGGAACACAGCATGCTACAAATCCCGGGCATAAACACCCCAACTACAGTCCCCAATAAAGACACTTACTTCAGAGTCAGAAACGACGTCCACATCATTTCCCACAGAATCAATAAAGTCGTACGCCATTCCAAAGCTAATGGGGGGAACAAAGGCCACAACCGTCATGCCCATGACGACATAAGTAGGAGTTTACAATACAGTATTTCATCACTCCCAGGATACACATTTTCCACATTTTACCATCTCTGAAATCAGTCTGCCTACAGCCATTAGAGTGGAGTAGCCTTTCCTTCTTAGTGGTACACAGAACAATGATATGACTTAAGAATCACATCTTAGATTTGATAGAATATAGTAATAATTGTTAGAAGCAATAGGAAACATCTAGAAAAAAATTAATTTTTTTTTTTGTAATTACAAATCCCCAAAAAACCTCCAAGCAAAAACACTTTAAGATACTATTCTTTTTCAGGTGGGGAGATAAGAAAAATATAAACAGAAACATTTATCAGGATTTTAGTCTCTAGGATTGTGTTGCTAGGGATATACAATCAAAACTACTTTTTCAAAACAACAACAACACACAAAAAAAAACAGAACCTGACACTAATTCAGCCAGAAGAAGAAAAGAAAAAAAATGTTGTGTCAGGTACCACGTGAGGCACATCGATAATCTCTAAGTCTGAACAGCAGCTGAGGTCGCCACATTTCAGTTAGTAAGCGGCAGAGGTTCAGAATACTTACCTAGGACCACCTCATTTCACATGCTGATGATTTACCATGCAGGCTGGGCAAGTACTTAACCTCTCTAAGCTTCAGTTTTTCCATTTAAAAATCAGTTAACAGAACCTAACTCAAAGGGCTGTTTTGAGAATTAAAAGAGATAAACATATAAAGTACTCAACGCACTGTTTGCACACAATCGATGTAACTAAAATTTAAATCACTTCATAATATTTAATTGTGTTGACATATAATTTATTAAGTCGTTCTCCTAGAGGAAGGTATTTGGACTACTCCCAACTTTTTGCTAGTATAAATAATGCTGCAACATTTTGCAAACATAACTTTTACCTTCTGAGGCATTAGGATGATTTCTAAACTACTAACTCATTAGGTTTTCTTTTTTCTTTTTCTTTTTTTTTTTTTTTGAGAGAGAGAGAGAGAGAGAGAGAGAGAGAGAGACTGAGACTGAAATCCAGAAGGGGGAAGGACAAAAGGGGGCGGGGGAGGGAGACAGGATCTTACACTCCCCTGGGCTGGGTGTGGAGCCAGAGCTCAATCCCATTAACCAGGGAATCATAACCTGAGCCAAAATCAGGAAGTCAGATTCTTAACTGACCGAGCCACCCAGGCGCCCCAGAACTCATTAGGTATTAATGCATTTATGGCTCTTGCTGTATGTTATATGGACATATTTTAGGTTCAATCACAGAGAGGAAAAATAAGAGAATCCTACACATTAAATAGTCTACATGTTAGTAGAGGTTTCTCTGTAAGAATCCAGGCCACTCTCTCCCTTAAATACCATCAGCAGAATTTCCAGCAACTGACTCAGCAAGTGTCAGAGTGTAGGTCACCCAACATGCTGGCTTTCTACGTCAGGCTTTTTCAGACCAAATAATCCAGCACCATTTAATGAAAACTCCCCAGGACAGATTAGGTAGTGTTAAGGGTTTTCCTCCTCAGGTGCCACCCCTGATGCTTGGTATCCACACAGTCAAAAGGTAGGCAGATTGGCTAAAAATAAAACGGCTGATTGAATTTTAGTGGCTAAAACGGAGATCTGTTCAGAACATGATGCAGACCCGAAAGAAGTATTCGCAACTGATATGTTCAGACTGGAACATAAGCTCTCTAGGAGGGGGAAGAGGACTTTGAAAGTCAAATACAACCTTTTCCTAAAGGGAAATCTCACCAAGATGACGAGCATTACAAATTAAACTGAAAAAGCAAATATTAGAGTTGGGGGGGAGGGGGGCGGTGCTGCTGGGAGACAGGTAAAAACGCCACTGATTAATATTTACCTTGAAAATGGCTTGCTTTTCTTACTATTGCCAAGAATGGTAGTTCCTGCCGGCCCTAGTTTGGCACTCTCTCGCAACCAGTTGGCAGGTGGGAGTTTCAAGTCTGTTTTCTCTTCAAGGCGTGCAAATGCTGTTCGAGGAGGGGCAGAAGAGTATTTCACCACAGCTCGGCTCTTCACTTCATTGCCTCCAAGAAATAAAGCTGATCCCTAATTAACACATTGGACGAAACTTTAATGACACTACTAGGAATTTAAAATGCCACCTTTAAAAAAAAGAAAAAGAAATCCCACCACGTCAGGCTTCACAAGACTATGTGCTACATGTTTCTAATGGCAAGAAACGCAAGCATTTACTTAGCTGTTTTTCACATAATTTCAAAGAAAAACAAAAGTCAATGAGTATAATGTTTACGGTTATCAGCTAAGACAGTGGTCAAGCAGGAACCAAGGAAGAGTCAATAGCGTTACAGTAATGAAATGTGAGATCTGATAAAATCTCTGCTCATTATTCAAGATGTATTACTTTCACTTGAATATCATTTAGAAAGTAGCTTGTTACACGGTATCTGGGGCTTTTTTGTTTTCATTTTTTTTAGGTAAGCTCTACGCCCAACGCGGGGCTTGAACTCAGGATCCAGAGATCAAGAGTCAAATGCTCTACCAACTGAGCCAGCCAGGCATCCCTGGGGCTTTGTTTGTTTGTTTTCAAGCAAACGTTTGGTAACTGAGTCGTCAGTTCATTACACACACTCTCTCAACCTTTAACTTCATAGGAAGGCGCTGGGGTTCCTCAACACTCTTCACTCGCACACCCCCAAGCAAGCTCAGTGTCCGATTTCACTAACCTTTCACGCGCTCCCTTTTCGGCCCGGCAGACACTCTGCAACCCTTCCAGGATTATCTCCTTCCCATGTCGGCGAGCTCCCCCCAGCCCCCGGCACCCTCTCTTTACCCTCCAGCTTTGCATGACTGTGTCACATTCTGGAACCACGTATTTACGGGTTCGCTCCTTGAGAGCGGAGACCGTCTCTAACTCACTTCTCGGTTACAACCGAGTGGAAAGCCAGAACTGCTTGTGATAGGAGTAACTTGCCCGCAAAGACCCGAATACCTGACGACAGACACGCGGGCTTCCACTCCGTTTGGGGGACTGCCCGGGAGGCGCGGAGAAGGCACCCGAAGCCGCCGGGAACCGTGACATCCCTCCCCGGCGAAGCGGGCCCGAAGCCCCCGGAGCCCGGCAGGTCCCGCCCCAGGGCGGACTCACCTGTGCTGAAGGTTCCTCGGATTCTCCCTGGGACAGGAGGCTGAGCCCTCCCCGAGCAGCGGCCCCGGCCGGCGGCGACTCGGCCCCAGCCTCCTTGGAGTCCCCCATCACCTCGGCCCAGAGTAGGCGAGGCAAAACGGGACCCGAGGAGCCGCGGCAGCAACCGGGCCCAGCGGCGCGGTGCCACGGCAGAGCCAGCGCCAGAGACGCCCCGCTCACTGCACTTCCGGTTCCTGACCGGAAGGAGGTGCGGTGACGCGTCCAAATCTCGCGAGCTTTATGCCAGCGGCCCGGCTCCGCCTTCTCCAGTGGCAGCCACCTTTGCGGCAGGGGCGGGAGCTGTAGTGCGCCTGCGCTTGTCGGAGCCTCTTCAGGAGACCACTTCTCGCGGTATCTGATTCTCAGGCTCCACCCCTTGCACGCTTTTCATCTTTGTTGGCCAACAGTTCTCGGGACGTGGGCATTGGGATGTCAGTTTCGCCGAGGTCGTCCTTGCGTGGGCGGGGAGATGAGGGTGGCCGTTTAACTCCGGCTCCCGTGAGATAAAGTGGCCAAGTGTTAGCACTCCCGCCTTTCCAGCCGTCAGTGACCCCTCAGCTTACAAACTGGCTGACAGCCCCAGGGAAGGAGAGCAGGTGCCCAGGCGAGGGGCAGACAGGCCCAGTGAGGGAGAGACCCGGTGCCCAGGTGAGGGGCTCGGCGTCCTGCCCCAGCATCACAATGCCGGTGTGAGTGCAGCCCCAAGTGTAGCAGCGGCGGGGCTCCGTGGGGAGGACGACCCTCCGCCTTTGCTAAAGGGATGCATTTCAAAGGCGATGGCACCTCACCAGTGTTTTGCAAGGTCCCTCGTTTG
Source organism: Panthera onca (assembly GCF_046562875.1). Lineage (NCBI taxonomy): Eukaryota > Metazoa > Chordata > Mammalia > Carnivora > Felidae > Panthera > Panthera onca. The sequence goes on from NC_138349.1 coordinate 6,754,017, forward strand.
CCTAGTGACTCGTGGAGCATCTGCGGAATGCACGCTATTTGTCAGGCCCCAGGGAGCTAGCAAAGGGCGTTCTGGGGTGATCCAAGGTTTTCTCCAGCGTTAACGTGCATAGGAAACAACTTGGGGTTCTTGTGGACACGCAGGTTCTGATTCAATAGGTCTGGGATGGGCCTGAGATTCTGCATTTCTAACGGACTAACAGGAGACGATGCCAATGCTTTGAGTAGCAAGGAGGTAGAGAAATAGCTAGGGCCCTGTGAAAAGTTGGGAGATGCTAGGCTCTTTTACGCTCAAACTCCGCATCTAATGTCCTATCAAGCGTAGTTAAATGCGGCCACATCCTTCGTAATTGCTGTAAGATACTGGAAGCTTTTTGAAAAATTAATTTCACCTGCTGGTTATTTGGCTCTCTTAACTTGTAGCTTACATTAGGCTCTGATAACCCGTTATGTGCATATTCACACGTCCTTGACTGAGGAAGCTCCACTTACAAACTGTTTTCAAATGTAAGAAAACATTCTTACAAATTATATTTAACAATGAATTAGATGTTATAGTACATTTTGTAGGCACTTCAACATGTATTGATTTGGCTATCGTTTTTTGTATTTGTAGTCCTATTTTGCAGGGTAATATGTTGTTATTTGTTACAGTAAAAAAATTGGACACAATTGGGGCGCCTGGGTGGCTCAGTTAAGCGTCCGACTTCGGCTCAGGTCATGATCTCGCAGTTCATGAGTTGGAGCCGTGCATCAGGCTCTGTGCTAACAGCTCAGAGCCTGGAACCTGCCTCAGATTCCGTGTCTCCCTGTCTCTCTGCCCCTCTCCCACTCATGCTATCTCGCTCTCTCAAAAATAAAAACATTAAAAAATTAAAATTTTTTTAATTGGATGCAATTTAACTTATCTAGCATTAGGAAGATTGGTGACTCTTTTGGTATATAATACCACTAACTTATGCTTAACTATTCTTTTTCAGGAATGTTCAAGAACATGTAAATTGTGCACGATATGGTAAATGATAACATTTTAAAAAGCAAATATGCATTATGATCCTAATTTTTAAAACATGTCTTTTTCTGTGTGTCCATAAACACATGTCTGAGAGATCAGATGAAGAGATTTAAAATTTATTCTTTAAAGTTTTATTTTCCAATTTTCTTTCTGAGTATGCATTATTTTATAAAATACCATTTTTATTAAGCTTTTAAACACATTTAGAGTTTAGCTTCCAGTAATCTTTAAATTCTGTATAATCTTTAAGTCTGTCTAATTCTTCGTAAGAAGGGATTTTTCTGAGGCAGCAGCAATTCTTTTTTCAGGACTCAAATATATTGTAGTCTTCTTGAGAAGTAGGTTCCTGAACCCTTGGTGATGTTGCTTAGTAGAAAAATGTGCTGGAAATGGCCTATGAAAAGGTAGAGAGGAATGATACAGAGAAACCCAGAAATTCGGCATAGAGAGGTCAGCTGCCAAAAGGGTCCTGGGAGCAGAAGGGGTCTTCAGGCCGTGAGGGGACCAGTGACTTTCAGCACCGTTTGTGGAGTGAAACTGGAGGAGGGACTGGATTTCCTGAGGCCCCTCCCAGGGTTAGAACCAGCCAGAAGTGGGCAGTCAGGGAGGGGGGGGACTCCTCAGGGCAGGAGAAATGGGGCCACGTGAGTTACAGAAGGTGGATCCGTTCTTCCAGCTCTGAGTGCTTGTTAATTGCTTTCTTTCCTCTGTTCAGACATCTTTAAGTGATCTGTGTGTGCGTTTGTGTTACTGTTTCTGATGTAAGTGATTGAAATTTAATGTTGTGGGTGACATGGATCATTACTTCCAGAATTTCACACTTTAAGAAGCTTATCTATATTTGGTTTTGTATTGTATCAGTGTCAGCCTTCCTCCTCCTTCCCTATCCCCCAGCTCCCAGCCCAGCTCGGGGTGCACTTCATCATCTGTGGATTGCTCTGCCTTGTCCGTATCAGTTCTTGTAACCAATCAGCACTCTCAGGTGTTTACTTGGCTCCCCAGTACCCGATGCTTTCACCACTTAGCAAGTGTTTGTTGAATGAATGAACCTCTTACAGTTGTTCAACAAGCTGTTCCAGAAGCCTGTGTTTACTGGTGCTTTTCCTCCTCTTAGAATACCTTTCCCTTCCTCACTTGGCTTATTCCTCAAGACTCATCTCAGGTATCATCCCTAAGAAGTCTCTCCTGACACCTCCTGCCTCCTGTGAGCTCCTCGGGGGCTAGTGTCCCATCTGATCATCTGTTCTTACCAACACCAGGCATAGCACCAGCACACTAAACTGTTTTCGCTTTTAGGCCACAGAGGTTACAATAACTAGTATGACAGGCTTTTAAAATGCTTATCAGAGTGTTTGAGACATTGAAATAATGTTGTTGGCTCCAGTTTTATCTTTTTTAATCTGCAAGATCAAAGCTACAAATGTTTAATGAAGTGTCTCCAAACTATTGCTGCGTCAGCCATTAATTGTTAAAGTTCATATTCACACGCAGTCTGTTCCATTCTAAGACAAATTTCAATTTGTAGGTTAGGCTGCACTTAAAATATCCTCCCAGCACACATGATGACTTCAGAGAAACGCCAATCATAAATTTGCTTAGTGACTCACGGCACACAGTATTTTCCAAAGCAAAATTAGAAATCTTGCCAGAAACGTTTACAGTTCTCTGTATGGCCGATGTGCCTAGGGCCCTCGGAGTTCCACCTGCAGAGAGGAGAACATACAGAGACCACTTCAATTTGCCACAGTCCCTCCATGACCCAGTGTCTTCCACCTACCCGCCCTCGCTCGTTTACTTTGCTTGCTGGACCTTGGAAGGCCCTGGGTTACTGACTCCTGGTCCTGGACTCTCAGAGCTGGAAGACAGATTTGAGATTATCTGAGGCCACCCCATCCCTCTGCAGATGTGAGCAGCGCAGTCTGGACAGGAGAATGGAATTGACTTGTTGCACATCAGACCAAGCCAGTTTAACAGCAAAGGCAGGATGAGTCTCCGACTCCCATGCGAACTTAGAGAAAGTTGAATTGCAGTCTCGGGCCCCTGGACCTTTAATTTGTCTCAGAATCTCCAGAGGAAATTGTGAAACGTCTCCGGCCATCTCCAGATTCAAAATCCATATTCTAGTCTAGTGCCAAGAATCTGCATTTTCAGCACGATTATAGTCTCTTGACCCCCAGGGCCTAGGACCACAGACACCCTGCTGGGGCACAGGAAGAACTGGTACGCCTTTAATCTGAAAGTAAGGGCAAAATTAAGCCTTGCTGATAGTGAATATGCAGATTGACACAGGCAGCCTTCCTTGGGCCACGTATCAGTCAGGTAAGATTGGGTCCTGCAGCCAAAACCAATGATCCCCAAGCGTAGTGACTTACAAGCAGGGTTCCCAAGCGACATGCAGGATGCTAAGTTACATGTGAATTTCAGGTAAACTGTGAAAACATTTTTAAGGGTAAGAATGTCCCAAATGTTTAGTGGGAGTGTGGCCCGTGCAGTTTGAGACCTCCTTGCACTAATCCACGTGACGTTTAGTCTTCGAGAGACCACCTCGACCCGGGGCATTGCCAGTTGAATAGTGCTACAGCATGACAAAACAAGGCCATTAGGAGAATCTTTTCAGAATTCTGTGATGAGGGGTGATCTCGAAAATCTCACGTACCAAACACAGTTCACAGATCACCTTGCAACACTTAGAAGAATTGTCAAGGGGCGCCTGGGTGGCTCAGTCGGTTGAGCGTCGGACTCCGGCTCAGGTCGTGATCTCGCGGTCCGTGAGTTCAAGGCCCACGTCGGGCTCTGTGCCGACAGCTGGGAGCCTGTTTCGGATTCTGTGTCTCCCTCTCTCTCTGACCCTCCACCGCTCATTCTCTGTCTCAAAAAAATAAATAAACGTTAAGAAAAAAAGATTAAAGAAAAAAAGAATTGTCGAGCTTAAAGAATGAGTTACAATATTTTATAAAAAGTGTCCCACATTTCCTCACCTTTTCTGTGATGGCACATAGCTGTCATTAGGATATTTTCGGAGAAAATTTCACAAAAATAAACAGACTTCATCTATTCCTCCGAGATAAAGGTGGTGTCTGAACAGCGAGTGAGAAAAGTCATTGGTTTAAAAAAAAAAAAAAAAAAAAAAAACCTTAGCATTTTTGAAAATAAATGTTTACAAATCTTTCCAACATTATGTGATTTTGTTGCTAAAACTGACCTATACTGTGTATAAAAAAACTCATTTCCACACAGTCAACTTGAGAGCTGAAATTTCTCACCTCCTTTAAAACTCTTCCAAATGGAGTTTGTTTTAAATTTATTGAGGGGGGTGCCTGGGTGGCTCAGTCGACTTCAGCTCAGGTCACAATCTCGTGGTTCACAAGGTACAGCCCTGCGTCCGGCTCTGTGCTGACAGCTTAGAGCCTGGAGCCTGCTTCAGATTCTGTCTCCCTCTCCCTGCCCCTTCCCCGCTGACTCTCTCTCTTTCCCTCCCTCTCTCTCCCTCTCTAAAAAATAGACGCTAAACATTTTTTTGAAAAGGAAACAAGTGTATTGAGGACTTCTAAGGAGGACAGTGGTTTGGATCTGTTCTACCTAAGGCGGTGTAGGACAGAAGGGAGACAGCAGAGCAGACATCATACAGAGACCGCAAGCCTGCCCTGCACACCCCGAAGGCTTGTGAAAACCCTATCCATGTGGTAATTGTTTTCTTCAATACCACTCATTGGCATTCTTAGAATGCCCAGACTGACCTCTTTGTCAGCCACCAACTGATTTGTTTACCCCAAACATGTGCCCGCAAAGTTCACTATTCCCAGCTGCCAGCAGGTGTCTTCCTCTCTGCTTTCACTTATGCATCGTGTTTTAAATTTTGCTCCTTGACAACAGTCTGTTGACCTTTCTTCCTCACCTAGGGGTAAACAAATCGCATGCAAAACAACTAACTTAATAGATCTGAATTATTCCTTGACACCATGTAATTGGTTTGCAAGAGACTGATGGACCCAAAGAAGTTGGAAGTGTAACCAAATTTTAGCTACAATGTTTGCATCGTCTATGGCTACAAGTGAAACGAGCAGTTGTACTTGGTAAGCTCTGAAACCATGTGATTCCTCCTATTTACTTGCCTTTTGAGGTATTTTAAGTAACGGCAGCCATTCCAACTGAGTTTTAAAATAAACTGAACTTAGAAGGACACTTCAGGTTGTTGTCACGAAGTTTTCCAGCAAGAGGCACAAAAATAAAATCGTGTGACCACTTTACTCTCGTTTAAAGAATATCAGTGGAACAGAACCAGTTTGAAGTCAACACGTAAAACACAAATATTTTAAACATTGTTTTCTACTTTTGTGTTTTCATGTTAATGTGCTACTGTGACTGGGACATTTACAAGTAAGTAAATACACAGACATTGAGGCTGCACGTCCAGAACATTTTTTGAACCAATAATAATGTGTGATAAGAAAGTTTATAGACAGCTGTTTTTAGAAAGACTGTTTTGGCACACCATGGTACCAAACACCACTTGCCAGCTATTCTTTAAGTCAAGAATAGTTATCAAGTTAATGATCTATGCAGTATTTTCCTTTACGCTCTAACAAGAGTAGAAGAATTTTAAAGTATAAGACAATGCAAACTTTGATGTGCAATTTACCAGCATAATATAGCAAGACCCTCTTGGTTAAAACTACACGATACCTTATTTAATTTAGGTGATAATTATTTAAGTGCTGTTCTGTAGACTAATAACATTTAGGCAAATTGTTTGAAACTCTTTGGAAACCATTTTGATGGCACTTGAAGGAGTTGGTTTTCTAGATACCGGAAGAACTCAAATTCTTTCGTAAGCTATTAGTTTTGACTTTCAGAATACAATGCAAGTGATTGTAGGGGCAGGTTGTCTCTGCTAGGTATTACCTTCACAGCAAGAACGCTCTTAGTCTTTGTGAGTTTTATCCTCCGAAGCTGATCGTCGCCCTAAATGAACCCTAGAAACAGTTTCAAAGTCACTAAACATCTGCTGTTCAGGCAACTCGGTGGCCGGAGCCCAAGTGGTGGTCCCCGCTGTGCACGTACCCTCGGCTAAGCGTGAGAAGGAAGGAATTCTCAAATGAATCTTCAAATCAATCCCTCAATCAGGCTCTGCCTGTGGGTCCCCCTCTCTGCCTTTCTAGTTAAGGTCTTGGCCTTTGCAGACCCTAATGAATCGCTGAGCTATTAAGCATTTACAAGGAGCCTTCCAGTGGAGACAACAGAAGGAAGGCATCACTTAGTGCCAAAGTGTCAGATGTCAAAGCCGCCGACGGGACAGACATTTTTACTAAACATTTCTGTATTTGTCTTCGCATGGGCATTTTACTTTCTCGGTGTCGCGCAGTCACAAGGCACCCAGTAATAGAATCCACTGCGTGTAAAGGTCGGGCTGAATGATAAACCACTGGATGAACCATGGGTGTTAGCCACATATGACAATTTTTTTTACATATTTATTTACATTTTTCCTCTCTAGGAAATGAAGCCAGAATCCACAGATGTCATTATCCATCTACATACATCTGTTTACTACCCAGAAGGCAAGGATATTGCATTTTAAAAGGGTCTGGACTTTTGTTCTTATCACAAATGACTTGAGTGGCTCTGACCATTCACGTTTACCCGGAGTGAAAGTGCCAGTGAAAGCTTTGCTTCCTGGAGAGCTTTGAGATTCTGGTACAAAAGGCATTTTATAAGCACAAAGTGGAAAAGCATCATTTATATTCATTTGCTGCTGTGGCATTTCTCTCTGGAATCTTCCTCTTGTCTGTCAACATTGTACAAAAAGACTGGCCTCATCTACATTACAAATATCATTCTTTTAATGGTCTGCAAGTAGGAAAGAGACAGCACAAGAAGGGAGGGGGCGGAGAAACTTGAGGTCTCCTGTTGGAAGATCTAGGCTTGTTTATCCCTAAAACTGGGTGGACGTCACCAGTGTGGATGCTGTGAATTGTTTCGGAAAGACTGGGGTATGGAAGTACTACGATGCTTTGTGTGCGATGAATGTTTATATGCGATTGCGGTGACTCATGGGAGGATCGCAGCCACAGGGAAAATCCTCAGAGGGGTCATTTAGAATGGAACCAATCTTTCTGGGCAGAGGGTGATCTGCATTGGCCTCCACCTGCCACAGGAAGGCTTCCGGAGCGGAGACATTTCCACTGAGATGTCTCCTGGGACCTGTGGCAAATCCTTCCTCACAGGGGACTCTACTTGGTGCGATTTAAGAAACATCAAGGACTTTATGTCCCAGAAGAGCTCAGTGTGCGGCTTATCACACACATGGGTTAGGGTTTGCCAACCGGGTTAGTTAAGTTGAGCCCAGCTCTGAGGGGCCCCCGTTGTCACCCGGGGAATGTTCTAGAACATGGGACATTACTCAAGAGGCAGGGCCTGGGATGGTGTTACTTGGGTCAAAGGTCTGAGCGTGAAGACCATGTAAATGAGTGGAGGCGAGTGTAGATTCGGGGGGACAAGAGCTTGGAGGACAGACGCGCAGCCACAGCGAAGGATGATACCCGGAGGAAGAGAGACCTGTATCCCAATCCTGTCTCTCATACCTGTGCCTGGGGCCTCCTCTGGGTCTGCAAGCCAGCTGCTGCTGCTTTTCCTCCTTTGCCTTCTCCTTCAGATCTTTCCATCACAAAAATTTCAAAGATACACCTAAGTAGAGAGAATGGGAAGGCGAACCCCTTTTCACCCATCATCATCACCCGCCTTGAACAGTTGTCAACACACATCCCGTCTGCCTCCTGCCCCCGACCCTCCCCTGCCTCCAATTATTATTGAAATTGGTTCATTCTTAACTTAATTTTTATTTTTTTTTTATTTAATTTTTATTTAGAATCCATTTTTAATTTAATCTTCCCTGTTGGCATTTTTCTGGCCGTTTTCTCCCGTCCGTCACTGTCTTAAGTCAGTCTGTTGAGTTGGCTCTGAAAAGACACATTTCTCAAGAGAACCCTGAGCAGTTCTGAAAGAAACGCTGGGGTTGATCAAACAAGGCATGCTTCGTTAATTTCAGACACTCACTGAGTCCTAGGTACAGTGCTGGGCTGAAGACAGTAAGGCAACAGGGGCCTCTGATCTAGTTCTGGGGAGAGGATAGGGCCGTAGCAAGTACTTAGGAGTCGCAGGCAAAAATGTGAGCCCTGAAAAAGGAGAAGTTCCCAGGTGTGGTAGAACTTCCAGGATATGATCATTCCACTTGGCTGGGAGGGGTGAGGGTGGAGGGTGGTCAGGAAGGGCTCTGGAGCCTGAGGCGCTCGGGGGGATTTGGAAGGTTGGGCAGAGCGTGGGATGGTGAAGGAAAAATGCTTGCCAAAGGGTGGAGGCGGGAGCAGCCGAGGCGAGGGGGCAGGGACAGGAGTGTCACCCCACTGACAGGTACGCACGGTGCAAGGGACTTGGTGGGAGGGGTGGGGCATGGGAAGGGAGGTGATTAGTTCTTCCTAGGTTATTAACTAAACCATTCTTCTTTTTTAATGTTTTTAATTATTTTTGAGAGGGAGAGTGTGAGCAGGGAGGGACAGAGAGAGAGGGGGACAGAGGATCTGAAGCAGGCCCTGTGCTGACAGCAGGGCACTTGAACTCACGAACCCGTGAGACCGGGACCCTTGCCTAAGTCGGACACTCAGCCGACTGAGCCACCCAGACGCCCCCAGGAGACACATTTTTTAAACCTAGAAATGAAGCTTGTATGTGACTCTGTGCTTCATCCAATGTCAGATAAGCCACAGTCCTTTCCCACCGAGTTCTGAGAAGATAGGGGTTTTGCCTCTGCAATTAATAACGTGGGCAGAAAATTCCTACTGTTTCCTCCATGTGAAGGATAGCAAAGAAGATGGTGAGCTTTGGTGAAATGTTCACATTTTGTAAATGCAATAGAGTAGTAACTTGATTTTTCAAAAAAAGGTTTTCATTACAAATGTAAGCACTGTTACGTTAGAAAAGTCAAACAGTAAAATGCAAAAAGGCAAGAAAATGCATTGTCCCGTGACCCAAAGAACATAGTTTTTAATATTTTAGCATCATATAATGATTTTGGAGCATGTTTTCAAACCGAATGATTTCAATTGTTTACCCCTGCCCCCCTCCACCCCCGTCCCCATTCATTATGCTTATCAAGGAGTTTTGGCATTAAATATTTATCTCTCTGTTGACTTTAAGAGTCACTTCTCCTTTGAACTCAGACTTCAGATGGGATAAAGGGGATCATCCTGATATTAAGTGAGAGGTAAAGTTTATTCTCAGATATGCACGAAATACTCCTGTGTCTGGGTTTTTTTTTTGGGGGGGGGGAGGTGGTTGACAGGGTGTAGGGAAAATTACAAACGGACTTCTGCATAGCATACAGCCAAATATCTCAAGTTATGTGTTAAGCCAACAAATTATTAAATAAAACAGATTCTACCCTCTTTCCTTGACTAATACACCTTCATCACAGCCACCCCTTGGCAACTATTAAACTACCTTCTATCCTCTGACCTAACAGTATGCCCCTCACCCACCCCTTGGGCATAGGAGTGGATACACCAGGTCCTTTGGGGGACAGGCCTGGGGAGCAGCCTGCATGGGCCCTAGAGCAGGCTTGGAGCTGTTATAGCAGGCTGCCGGGAGCTCCGGGTGGGTTCATCTCTCTCTGGTGAGGTATGTAACCAGAGAAGGGCCAGAGCAGGTGACTCTCTGGCCCTGATCGGAGTGAGTCACTCCATATTTCCTACGTGCAGGTGGTATGCACAGGTAAGTAAAAACAGTCTAGTGGGGGCATGCAGAAAATCCAGGTAAGTATCCCCAAAATGCACATTTGCCACTATGAACTGACCCAGTCGGGAAAGTCAGGGAAGAAGTAACTAAGCCAATGAGGGGAGAGAAGAGAATTCCAGGCACAGGGAAAAGCAGAGGCAGAGTCCTGGTGGCAGTGGGGAGAAGCGCCAGGGCTGGGCACAGAAGGAAAGGCAGGGCTGAGGCTAGGGCAGAAGCCCCAGGAGCTCAAGATGGCAGGTGGGACTGGAGAGACAGGTGATTTCTGACCAGGAAAGGCCTCTGTTGGCTTGGTAAGAATTTTCTCTGTATCCTCAGTGAACGGCTTTGAGCTTAGCTACAGAAATTAGACAACCGAGCTTTCCAATGCAGGTGAGAACCTCCAGAAATGAAATCACACCGGCAGTGAACTAAACGAAAAGAAACACCTTCCGGCAACCTTGCACAGGACATTTATCACCGCAAACAGGCTGGTCGCGCACACATCACCTGCAATGGCAAAGAGGATTATGGATGAGTCGGTTGCTATCACACAAGGTCTTTCCGTGCTTAGGGTTTACATCAGGTGGTTACTTGCACACCATTTGGGGGGATGTATTTGTAACCGTATCTTGCCAGCATGTTTGATGCTTCAGTTAGTTGACATCTAAAAACAAAATCAATTTTCAGACAAAATACCCATAAAATAAGTGAAATGCTATCATAAGTTTTAAGAAATTAAAATGTTATAAATTTAGCCTTCTATTCTAAAGCAATTTCATCTAGGATAGTAGATACTGTAGATGTATTTCTTTTTCCTGAATCTCTGTCAATTACACGACAGTGAATCTTGCTACTACATATTCAGAAATGTATTGCTTGAAGTAGTTTGTCATGAAAAAGGAATTTTTTCTTGTTGGGGCTTCCTTTACAGTGTCAAAGAGCTTAAAGATGAATACTTTGTGTGTTGACGTTCAGCCATAATTAAGCCTCGACAATGATTATTACTTTGGGTATAAACACTATCAAATTTTCATTGGGCGAGTTCTTTTTTAATTAACGTTGAGTTATGTTCTGTTTATTATCCTGTTTGCTTCTGTTTCTGTCATTTTCCAGTTGTCTGCTTGAATCTTGTTTTTTAATAGTGAGTTAGCAACTGATAATGTGTATCGATTTCAGTTTTGCTTCTAATTTACATTTTTATCTCTTTGGTGGATGTATTTGGCTTAATCATTTTATTTTTATAAGCAGCTGTACAATTTGTTAATTTAGCCGGATGATTAAATTTGGCTTCTAAAGAGAGTTTGTTTTAGAAAATGGTCCCTGAAGTAAATTAGCACTTGGCATTTCCAACATATCAAAGGGACTGGTCTCTTAAAGATAACCAAGAACGTAACTCTAAATTCTCAAAAACGGATTCCCAATTTTGAAACCTTGGACTATATAGAGCTATGTATTCCAGTAGGTGGTGCAAATCGACTCTGTTTCAAATGGAAATGTAATTTAGAATTGTGATGTAACTATTTTCACTAGAGAAATAATATTTCAACATGTTTTCTCAACTGCAAAATTATTTGTCTCTCTTCCTAATGGAAGCTCGATTTACCCTTTCGATGCTCATTGTCCTTATATTTATTTCATTCCCCAGGTACCATTATAATGATCACTGTCATAGGAGAGGTGGAGGGGAAATGGGGGGGGGCCGCTACAAAAACTGGGGAGACCTGTTAAAAATTGTGAACACAGAAGCGAGTCATCTGCTTCTGTGCTCAGTTCTACAAGGAACATAACATCCGCATCAGCAACATTGCTGGACACCCTGTTTTGTCTTTTATAAAAATTAGGCATACTTCACTCCTAGAAATCTGATGTTCTCATACCAGCACATAAAATATGTATACAAGGATATTCACGGCAGCATCTTTTTCAAATTAGTTTTGACTTGGATCACTGTAAGAGACGTGCAGGGAGAGGCAGCGAGGACTGAGAGCGGGACCCGGGAGACACCTGCCTCTTGGTGGTAGAGGGTTAAAGAACATATATACAAAGTATCTAAAACACAGGCGGCTGGCAGTAAGCCCCGTATAATGTTAACACGACCAACTTAAAAGTAAAACAGCACAACAAGGGCTTTCATGACCAGCAGCTGTCTCTTGCCACACCCCTCCCTTCTTCCCCGAGCCTCACCTCCTACTGGCAAAAGCGCTCGCGCGACTCAGCTGTTTCTCCTGCTCTTTGCCACCGTAACTTTGAATATTATTCTCACACAGCTATTACTCTGTAACCATTTTCTTTCGTGGCACTAAGCGCACCCATAATGTTGTGCAAACATCTCCACCGTCTAGAAGTTTTTGCCTGCCCCAAAAGGCACCTCTGTACCCATCAAACAGTGACTCCCCACTCCCCTCTTCCCTCCTAGCACCTGGTAAGCTATGAATTTGTCCAACGTAGGTATGTCCGACAAGGGGAATCACATTATCTGTCCTTTTGTCACTGGCTTATGCCACTTAGCATAGTGTCTTCAAGTTTCACCCATGTAGCAGGTGTTAGAATGTCCTTCCATTTTAAAGGCTGAATAATATTCCACTGCATGTATATGGCACATGTTGCTTATTCATGCACCTATCTATGGGCATTTGGGCCGTTTCCACCTTTTGGCCACTGTGAGTAATACTATGAACACTAATGCACACATTCCTGTTTGAGCCTCTGTTTTCACTTAATTTTGGCAGCCATTTCTTGATTTCGCCACTTTTTTACGTGCTCTTTTGAATTTCAGACATGGTAAATCGGACAGGTGAGGATGTAATTATAAACAACTCCCTACCTTTCCATGCACACACTCCCCATCACCACGCACACACAGTTTTGAACAAATAAATAAAAAAAAAACATTGTTTCCTTTATTTTAACATTACAAATATTGTTAACTGCTGAGGCAGACATGTTCTTGTTCCTCGTCTCTCTTCTGGAACACTCGTCATTTTCTTCTGGAAATAACAACGGCATCGATTTTACGTTTTCCGGGTTTTCTGTGGGTCGTCATTACATTTCCCTTAAAGCTCTGCTACGTGTTTCCCAATGATGAGTCCCATCTGAGCAGGCCGGGGAGAGTTTTATTTTGTTTTGTTTCAGTCTTTTCTGTTTTCCCTCTTTTCCCAAAAGCACAGTACCCTCCCGCTCAAGCCTGCATCGGGGGTTTTCTTGCACCTCTGCATCCTGTGGCTTCCCTTTTCCACCATCCTGGGCTTTCTTTTCTTTCCCTTCCTCCTTGCTGCATCCCGTCTTTGTTGTCTGAAGCATATCTTCTGCTAACTTTCTGAGAAAAGGTACATGGGGAGATAAAAATGTTGACTTCTTTCATATGTTAGAAATATAAATATAAATATATTATATATAAATATAAATATATTATATATAAATAGAAATATATTATATACAAATAGAAATATAAATATATTATATATAAATATAAATATATGATATATAAATATAAATATATTTTATATAAATATAAATATATTTATGTAAATATAAATATATTTATATAAATATAAATATAAATATAAATTTTTAATGTTTATTTTTGAGAGGGGAGAGAGAGAAAGAGAGACAGAGAGAGAGCATGAGCAGGAGAGGGGCAGAGAAAGGGAGACACGGAATCAAAGCAGGCTCCAGGCTCTGAGCCGTCAGCACAGAGCCCGATGCGGGGCTCAAACCCACGAACTGTGAGATCATGACCTGAGGCGAAGTCGGACGCTTAACTGACTGAGCCACCCAGGCACCCCCACTTTAAAAAAAATTTTTTAAACGTTTATTTATTTTTGAGAGAGAGTGTTAGAAATATTTTTTCCTGCCCCGACTACTTTGGTAGATGGTTTGGCTGGGAATAAAAATCTGGATTGGGAAGCACTTGTACTCAATATCCTATAAAGTACCTTTGTTACTGGTTTTCCCTTTTACTGTTGCTGTTGAGGGATCTTATTCTGGGATTCTTTCTATTGTTGTTTTATTTTGCAAAATTTCAAACCTAGTATAAAAACTAAAGAATGGGACAGTGAATACCCCATACCTAGTCTCATTATTGTTACCATTTTGCCACACTGGCTCCCTCTGATTTCTAATCCCCCCTTTTCTCTGCCCATCTGTCTATGTGTGTATGTATGTATGTATGTGTGGAGTATCCATCCATCCATCTATAGGTACTTTCACACACATATATATCTGTATGTGTATAATTCTTTGATGGCTATTTGAAAGGTGCAGCTATTCTAAATACTTCAGCATGGCTTACAGGAACAAGGACATTTGCCTATATTTGCACAATACTTTTATCACAGAAAGATATGTAACATTGGTGTAACAAAGCCCAATACAGAGTCTGTATCTGAATTTCTCCAACATTCTACACTCACCCTTTAGAGATGCCTTTCTTCCTTCTCTGACCCAGGATGGAATCGAGGCTCCCACATGGCATTTGTTTATTGTAGTGGACACCGTCTGTCCCTACTGTCTGTCCCTGCCTATGTCCTGGGACCAATCATTGGGCTCAGGCTGACTTCCAGCTGTGAAAAGCCTCAACCTCTGTGCCTGAGGGCTTTTCCGCGGACCCGCAGGTTATTAGATGTTCACTGAACTGCCCCGTTTTAGTCCTGTGCCTCCCTTACCCCCATGCCTCATCTCCCCCCGGTGGAGACCCTCAGGTTGGCTTTCTCCAGAGGAGAAGCCTCTGCTCTTCTGCAGGTGCTGGTATCCGAGTAGAAATGGAAAAAGCCCTTGCTTGGCTACCTAGGGTGGGAAGGGGGTGAGATTTTAGCCCTCTGGCTACAGATTTTCAACGAGTATTTTCAGCCCCTGCCTTGCCCTGCCCCCCATATTCCACAATATTTGTGTCCCCAGGACTCTGGGTCCCAGGCTCTCTGTCACCTGGCTACCTTTCCATCAGCACCTGGGATATAGTGGCTGCTCTTTGCTACAGCAGCTACTACTTCTCCACCTGCTTTCTACACACCAAAAACTTGCTGAGGTCTTTCTTTCCTTATCGTCTCTTCTTTAGTTCTCTTTGTTCCAGTTCTTATGGGTCTACACTTTTGAAAAATCCCTTCATTGGAGGGTCTCCAGAAGAAACGTGTGATAAATTTGCCACGTTGACTCAAAACTTCCCCCTGTAGCATTTTTAATAGAGAAAACATGGTTCATTCAAACTGTGGGGCACCTGTCGTGTAAGAGGAGTTAGGGATGTGGTGGAAAGAGCAAAACCAGGGATAATTCCTGGGTTTATGGAGCAAATAGTCTACAGGGGAGGCATGAATACATGACATGTTACAAACTGTGACAGGTGCATTGCAGAAAAGTTCAGGTTTCCACACGAAACTGGGGGTACTAACTTGACCTGGAGGAAGTGATGTTAAAGATCTGGAGGATGGACAGGCGTTGGGTAGACATAGGGGCGAGGTGGGTGTGGGGCAGAGCAGTGCACAAAGGCCATGTGGTGTCACAGGATGTGGTTTGTGGAGGGGGGTGCAGAAAGGGAGGGGGAAGATGGTATGAGATGCAGCCAAAGACAAAAGCAGGGACCAGAGCAGTCAGGAGTTTGTGGACCCTGCGAGGGACATTGTCTTTATGCTGCGTGAGGGTGGCCACTGACGGGATTTTATCTAGCTATCCATCTATGTATCTATCAATCACCAAAGTGATTTTAACAGTTGACATGGTCTGATTCACATTTCCAACCTATGGGGTGCAGGATGGCTCGGGTGCAGAGGGCAGTGTAGATACAGGGATTCCTGGAATGAGGCAGGCACCCACTTGAGAAATAGTGATTGCTTCAACCAGGTTGTTGGAAGACCAACTGGAAAGAAGGGGATGGATGGATTTGAGAGATATGTGAGGCCTTGGGGATGGCTTGGATTTGGGGAGCAGAGGAGAGAAAGGTATGTCGATGACTCCTAAGTCTTTGATGTGTGGAACTAGAAGGATGGTGATACCATTCACAGGGGCAGGGAACTCTGGAAAATAACTAGATTTAAGAACTATCAGAAACAGGGGTGCCTGGGTTGCTCAGTTGGTTAAGTGGCCAACCTTGGCTCCGGTCATGATCTCACAGTTCGTGAGTTCGAGCCCCACGTCGGGCTCTGTGCTGACAGCTCGGAGCCCAGAGCCTGCTTCGGAGTCTGTGTCTCCCTCTCTCTCTGCCCCTCCCCTGCTCAGACTCTGTCTCTCTCTCTCTCAAAAATAAATAAACATTAAAAAAAAGAAGAAGAAGAAATGTTGGAAACAACCGGATTGTCCATCAACAAAATAACAATCAAATAGAGCATTACAGAGGCAAAGTGGCAGCAGCCCATGGTGTTGACCAACAGAAAACCAGAAAGCTGAACAGGCTAACGAGGAAGAATTTGGACCATGATTCTAGACAATAAGGTCTGGGTCAAATCACGGATCCAGTGATTGACCCCCCCCCCAAAAAATCCTTCTTATAAAATCCCAATCCCAGTTTTGAGAAGACAGAATTGGAGAAGTGTCTCAGAAGGAGGAAAAGTCAAGGAGGTTGGCTAAGTTGCTCCTTTTGTAATTTGATATATCCATTTCCAAGGGAGGTCAGTCATCTCTGGAGGACCCCATCATCCCAGATGACCGCAAGGAAGAGACAAGTTGGCCTCCGACACTGGATGGAGATCCACGTGGGTTGTACCTGGTACCAACTGACTGAAATGAGGAGCGGGCCAAGCAGAGTCAGGTGGCCTCTAAACCTAAAAGGGTGGGGGGCTTCCGTGAGGTCTAGTGAGGGGCTGTGCTCCAGGTGGGCACTTAGCTGCCTCTCTAGTAAACCCTCCCAGGTCCCCAACCCCAACTACAGCCCTTTCTGCTACCACCGTCTATCCATCAGGGGTCGGTGGGAAACAGCTTGCCCCAGACGGTTTAATGAAAACACTTTATTTATTTTTTCTTAATGTTTATTCATTTTGGAGAGAGAGAGGGAGACAGAGCGTGAATGGGGGAGGGACCGAGAGAGAGGGAGACACAGAATCCAAAGCAGGCTCCAGGCTCTGAGCTGTCAGCACAGAGCCTGATGCGGGGCTCAAACTCTTGAACCACAAGATCATTGACCAGAGCCAAAGTCAGATGCTTAACCGACTGAGCCATCCAGGCGCCCCTAACGAAAACACTTTAATGAAGGCACCACTCAGGGAGGTATGGGCAGGCAAAGGTCCCATATGGGATGGCAAGACTCTGTCACCTCCCCGGGGCTGAAAGAGTGAAGAGAGAGAGAACGGTGTCCCTGGAGCCCAGTGAGCACTGGAGCCAGGGAGGAGGTGGGGGGAAGCAAAGATTACTGGAGAAACTGCCAGAGCAGGAAGGAAGCAGGAAGGGATACCTGTGTTTCCTCTCCTTTCCTTGGTCCCATCTCCTGTCACTCGAACCTGCCAGGAAGCCAGACAGCAAAGGGGATGCTGTCAGCAGGGCCTGAGAAGCATGGGTAATTGGCCAGGGGCACATGGAGAACCCCTGCACAGATCCCTTCTGGAACATGCCACACTGTCGTCTGAACTCTGCAGTGACCACAGCCTGTGCCACTGTGGCTTGAAGACGCCTTCCTCTGTGTGCAGCCTGATCTCAGGATACGTATGCCCAGACCCCACTGCACACCCCAGATCTGGCAGGGAGGATCGCATACACCCAGCTCAGAATGAACGTGGAGACTTCTCCCAGGGCCAAATCGAAATGGCTTTTGGATTACCCACCATTTGGCCAGATTATTTGCACCATTGCTTCTGTCCATTACTGAGGAGAGCCAGGAGGGGTCTGGAATGTCCTTGGTGTTCCAGGATGACCTTGAAGGGAGCCGATTACAGTCTGCGTGCGGAAAAAGAAGATGTTGGACTGTCATTCTTTCCCTTACCCCAGTTCCGCGAAGCTCAATCATTGGCCTGTGGCTGGAACCCACACCGAAGAGCCTGTCATTGCTGGTGATTTTTTTCTGGAAGACCTGAATTCAGACTGAAGCAAGGCTTTCCATCAGCAAGTCTGTACAGAATCCCCATTTGCCTTGGAACTTTCAGACTTCCCATTCGGTGCTTGGGGGTCCTCTCTTGCACAGCGCCCCTCCTCACCCCTATCCTGCCTACGTGCCACCCGCTTCACCCCACCATCTTCAAGTCTTAAAAAGGGTGGATGCCAAAACAGCGGTAGGAGATCTCGGGTCAGAGCGGAGAGGAGAATAAGAGACGGTATCTAAGGTCAGGGCCTGGGAGAGCCCTTGGGAACCAGGACATCTTTTGGGGGGACCCCCAGATTGGCGTGGAAAGCCTCTGCCTCTGCGTGTGCCACAGCCTCCTTTACATCTGAGAGCTCTGGCCCTGTGGACAGCCTTCCGGAGACCCAGACCCGGGGCGGAGCCCCCAGCTCTGGCCCCGCCCACCTCTGACTCCCCAGGCCGCTTCTTCCTTCTGTCCTCAGCCACCGCTGTGTTCCCATGGGTTTCTTGACAGGATCCGTGCACTTTGAAGAATCAGCGATATATGGTAAAAAGCGCTAGAATTTATTTACACTTAATTACGGCTCAGGAGCTTTTCTGGGCTTTTCACCCGTATCCGTGACTTTAATCCTGACAACAGCCCAAACAGATAGGTACTTCGCTATTTGTTAAATTAGTTATTTATTACTTTTTAAAGTTTATTTATTTATTTTGAGAATTCGAACCCATGGACGGTAAGGTCATGATGTGAGCCGAAATCAAGGGTCAGACACTTAACCGAATGAGCCGCCCGGGTGCCCCCAAATGGAGGTGAGTTTCTAAACACCTACATCTTTTCGGCTGAGGTCATGATCTTGAGGTTTATGGGATTGAGCCCCATGTCAGGCTCTGTGTTCATAGCATAGAGCCTTCTCGAGATTCTCTCCCTCTCCCTCTCTCTCTCTGCCCCTCCACCGTGTGTGTACGTGCTGTCTCTCTCTCTCTCTCTCTCTCTCAAAATAAATAAACTTAAAAAAGCTATCCCCACGTTGCAGATGAGAAAGCTGAGGCACAGAGGGGTGAAGTAAGGTGCCTGAGATCACACACCTGGGAAACGGCAGTGCTGGGGCGCAAGCCAGCCTCCCACACCTAAGCTGCGTTCTTACCACAGGCAATACCGCCATTCGGGTGGCTTTTGCTTTCCAGGATGACTTAGGGGACAGACGACAGGTAACTCTGGATGTGCTTTTTCAAGTTCTATTTTACTCCACTGGACTAGGTTAGAAGAGAGGTTGGCATTTTTTTCAGACCCAAGAGTTCCCTTGCGCCACAATCCCAACAACACTGTCAACAAAGATGCAAGATGAGAATGCCTTTTATTTTTTTTTTAAGTTTATTTATTTAAGTCATCTCTACACTGAACGTGGGGCTTGCATTTACAACCCTGAGATCAAGAGTCACAATCTCTTCTGACTGAGCCCGCCAGGCGCCCCGAGAATGCCTATTTTTAACAGAAAAAGATATAACTTTACACTGATGATATTGATACGATGACTAATAGGGAAATAAATATGGAACTTAACAACTCTGTCAATGACGTCGAATTGGCGGCCCTTCTGCCATTTGCTCTTTAAAAGAGTTTTTAAAGGGGCGCCTGGGTGGCACAGTCGGTTAAGCGTCCGACTTCAGCCAGGTCACGATCTCGCGGTCCATGAGTTCGAGCCCCGCGTCAGGCTCTGGGCTGATGGCTCGGAGCCTGGAGCCTGTTTCCGATTCTGTGTCTCCCTCTCTCTCTGCCCCTCCCCCGTTCATGCTCTGTCTCTCTCTGTCCCAAAAATAAATTAAAAACTTTGAAAAAAAAAATTTAAAAGAGTTTTTAAAGAAGTTTGAGCTTCGTTACCCTGCCTGTCGTAACCCCAAACACAGAGACTGGGCCCTGTGGGTAACGAATGAGCAGGTCTTGTTAACAAGAAGGAAGCCACACTTAGGGCCAGAAGACATCACTCCGACCTTAGGATTTGTGTCTACGGCCATCTGTGACAGCCACAGGGGGAGCAGAAATTATAGATTGAACAGTGGGGCCATCGTGGAAGTCCTGGAATTTGCCAAAAGAAGACCTTTTCAGGGAGGGGCAGTTGGTGTTTTGGGGTGAGTTCAAATCCAGCGTGTGTGTCCGGCGGCCGGGATTGGAGTCGAGCGCACGGAGACCAGGTACCAAGGGGACCTGGGAGTAGGAATTCTTCCTTCCCTCCCCTCCCCAGTTGGGGCTCAGCCTCCTACAGTGTCATTCTTGGGCAGAATCCATACCAAGAGGTCCAACCTGCAGGAGATAAGGGTGACAGGTGTCTGAGGCATGCTCAGCGGTGGTGACAGCAGGGGACTGGCCAGGAACTTGGATGAGGAGGAAGCAGGTGGAGTGGCCCCTGTCTGGGCAGCAGGCTCTGGGGCTTCGAAGGCATTAGCCGGGTCCCAGGTAGGGTTCCCTCATCTCAGAGGAAGTGCATTCTGTGCTTTTTTTTTTGTCCACCACCTTCCTTTCCCATGGGCCATCCCCTCCTCCTATGCCTATGAGGTCAAGTCTTCTCTCTTTCTCCACTTCTCCCTCAATCCTCACTCCTTTTGCACCGAAAGAAGGACACTTATTGGCTCAGGCACTGGCTCGTTCAAGGGTATTGCTGGCTTCAGGCGCAGGTTCAGCGGGTGTAATGAGGAGCGACAGTCCCACGGCCCCTCCGGGCGGGTCCTGTCTGTGGTTGGCTTCATTGTCAAGGTCAGGAGGTGGGAAGGTGGCAGCAGAGACGCCTGCCCACATGCTTTTGGGTTCAAATTTGTCAGGAAACGTGGAGATGCTTTCTCTGTCTTAGAACTGAATTTACTTTACTTTGATTGGCCTGATTTCCTCATGTGCCCACCCAGAGCCAAAGAGAATCACCAGGGGAACGATGCCCTGATTGGCTAGTGCTGGAGGGAAGGACAGAATCAACTCCACCTAACCTGGGTGGACCGATGGTGGTGACAAGCAGCAATGGGGGTTATTACTGGAAGAAGGGCGATGATAGATGCTGGAGAGGGAAGCCCCAAATGTCTTTTTTTTTTTTTTTTAAGAGACAGAGAGAGAGCAAGCAGGGGAGGGGCAGAGAGAAGGAAAGAGAGAGAATCCCAAGCAGGCTCTGTCCCATCAGCACCAATGTGGGTCTCAAACTCACAAACCATGAGATCATGACCTGAGCTGAAATCAAGAGTCGGATGCTTAACCAACTGAGCCACCCAGATGCCCCACAAATGTCCTTTTTACCCCCAGTTCCTCCTGTCTCCAAGTCTCCCATCACTACCCCTTTAAATTAAGATCTGTTCCCTAGGACTGAACCGTGGCCTGACCACTTGGCTGGTGCCCTTGGGGCCTTCCCTAACCCCTTTGAGGAAGAATATATCAGGTGGTCTATTTAGTGTAAAAATGAACACTGGGTATTGAGGAACTCATGCCAAAAGCTTTTTCATAGCAGAAGGATAATATCTTAAATCAACACAATCTATCTTGGGGTCTGATTCCCAAGAATGGAAGCTTTGAACGTTTCACGGTTGTGTTCAGAGGGGCCCATGGAGACCTTTTAGCAGGTTCTAGCCTTCCTGCTTCAAGATCTCAGCAGGGTTGCTGCTGGAGCTTGGAACTTCGTTATTCCTCATTGTCTGACTTCAAGGTCTCACTCTTGGTTTAAGAGTCTAGGTTAAGGCCAAGTGTCATGCTTTAGCAGGCTTTAAGCTTTATTTGATTTTACTTCCCATAATGCGAAGGCTTACTATGGCAGATTTCACAGAGATCGATGGGGGAATTTCTCCACCTGCTACAAGGGTGGGATGGAAATGCTTCCATGGAAACGTGGATGCATTCCTCAGACAGGCTGGAAGCCCTCAGAGTAGGGACCACCGATTATGCACCGTGGTATCTTCAGCACCTAGCGCGATATGGAGCGTTGCCTGCAAAACACTTTTTCTGGAATACATGCAAATTCATGACTTGACCACAGCCAGTCGAGCTTTGTTCTTAGTAGACCATCACATGCATCACTGTGTTTTATAGCTTAATTTTTGTGCCCTCTGCTTGGCTGGGTCTTGACCTGTTCCAAGACATTGATCATAAATTACTTGCTTTCCCATGCCTTCTCTTAAAAAATCTTCTAATTTTGTTTCTGACCACAATAGCGATACATGTGCATTTGGAAAAGCCCAGTGAAGGAAAAAAAAAAAAAAAAAAAAAGAAATTCAAGTAATCCTAAAACTTTTTGTGTAACCTTCTGTTTTCCTATAAGTATGAATATATATATTTTTTTACAAAAGAAGATCATTCTATATATGCATTTACCTTTTTTTTTTTTGATGTTTATTTATTTTTGAGAGAGAGACAGAGACAGAGCACAAGCCGGGGAGGGCAGAGAGAGAGAGGGGGACACAGAATCCGAAGCAGGCTCCAGGCTCCCAGCTGTCAGCACAGAGCACGATGCAGGGCTCAAACCCACGAACCGCAAGATCATGACCTGAGTTGAAGTCAGACCCTTAACCGACTCAGCCACCGAGGCACCCCTACCTTTCTTTTCTAATGAACAATATAATGTGAACATTTTTGTGTCATTCTATGTTTTTCGACGACTCCATTGGGTTCAACTTTATGATTCAATTTTTTTTTTTCTCTAACAAATAGTATAATAAGCATGCTTGGGGATAAATCTTTGTGCAAATATATGGGTATTTTCTTGGGGTGAATTCTCGGCAGTAACATTGCAGGATCATAAAATATGGATATGTTTAAGGCTCTTTGGGAGCTATTTCTACCAAATTACTCTTTGATGCCAATAGTAATTTCTTGATTCTGGTCCCGATGCCGGTCCCGCAGCACCGTTGAGCAGTGTCTAAAGTGCTCCTGGCTGCCCAGTCCGGCCTATGTTGCCATGAGCTGACCTTTGTCGACGAGACTTCCGCCTAGGGCGTTTCTTTGTTCCTTACGGATGAACGGGCCTTTAGGGCTCCACGTTTCCCATGGCTTCTTGTTGAAATGCCTCTTTTATTTTTCTTTTTAATTTTTTTTTTTAACATTTATTTATTTTTGAGACAGAGAGAGACAGAGCATGAACGGGGGAGGGTCAGAGAGAGAGAGGGAGACACAGAATCCGAAACAGGCTCCAGGCTCTGAGCGGTCAGCACAGAGCCCGATGTGGGGCTTGAACTCACCGACCGCGAGATCATGACCTGAGCTGAAGTCGGACGCTTAACCGACTGTGCCACCCAGGCGCCCCAAAATGCCTCTTTTAAAATTGATGGTGATCGCAAACTCCAACTTGAGATCGTGGTTATTCGGGAAGGCGGTGAGGTGCTGCCTGCTGCTCACTCACTCAGCTTTCCTTCCTGTGGATTTCCCAGTAAGCAAATTCAGTTGATTTCTCCCCCAGGGAGGGCCTGTAGGTAAGGGCCCCCTGGCCTGAGAAGAAGACCTTCTCTCTAGAGCCCAACTCTAGCGAGGGTTTTGCCTGGTGGAACTATTCCCACCACAGGGATTATTTTGCCTGGGTGATGCCCTGGTCTCCCTCGGCGATTTTCCTAGGAAGTGAGCTGAGGTGTTCTGCAAGGCAGTGTTGCAAAAACCGTGGGCTGTTATTTGTGGCCTTTTCAGATGCCAGCAGTAATTGGCCAGAGCAAGAGGTGCTGGCGACCCTGGGCGGTCCATGCGCAGGTCACAGATGTTCCGGCCAATGAGAAACGAGAGCTCATTTGCTCTAAGGGCTCATTGGCCGATGGTGCAACTCCATGCCTTCTATTTTAAGGCTGTGTCTCTAGCCCCAGCTTGGAAGGCTTGCTTGAGACATCTGGCAACAATGATCAGAATGCCTTTTTTTTTCAAGGAGGCTCACAATCAATTCATCTGTGGACTCCCAAGGAAAGGCTCATTTAGTAGAGCCAACATGTTTCAAAGAAAAATATATTTTCATTAACTAGCCTCAAAGCAGTAATTATATGTTCAGAGAACACAGTAAAAATTTATTTCTAAATATTTGGCAGCGAAAAGTTGAAGGCGGTGTGTGCGTGCGTGCGTGCGTGTGTGTCCAACGTGTTGCATGTGTTTTAAATAAATCCAGCATCTCCCCACAAAAAGGAAGCAGGAAATGCAAGTGTAGACTTAATTTTTAGCAACAGGATGTGTTTCTAAATGCTGCTAATGTATCAAAAGGAAGATGTCGTTAAAGGCTTTGCGATTCGAAACAAACGAGGTATTTTTTTATTTTATTTTTTTTAAAGGGCGGTGGTGTCTAAACCGGGAAAACCAAATTTCAACCAAGGATCGGAAGGAACAGAGGTATCTTTGCCTGAGCTGCAGCTGAAACTTGGATGCTCCCCGGGTCTGATTCACAGTTTATAATCACAGTTATCACAGAACCATTAAAAGCCTATTAACTTGAAGTCCCACAATTCCTGCAGGGCAAGGGCAAAGAAAGAGCAAAATAACTTCGAATGTAAATGTAACGCAAGGTTGCAACGTTCGTTCGGCAGAGGAGAATCTCTTTTAATTACGCCAGCGAAGGAAGATGTCTTGTGGATACATCCACCCTAGCAGATGGCTCATGGAAAAATACGACACGAAGTCTTAGGACGCTCGGGATGTTACGGGAATGATTCCTCTGTGAAGAGCCGGGGACAGCATCTGCCTGTTCCAGACCCCTTTCTGAGAGCAGGAAGAGTGGAGGGCTCGTTAAAACGTGTTGACTGCTGGGTAGGCTGGCTGGACAAACCCCGTGCAGGGGCCGAGCCAATCAGCCTGAAAAGAATCCTCAGCCTCGTTCGGTGGAGGCGAAAACCCCACAAATATTCCAGCCATTGTCATATGAGAAATTTGATTTCATGTTTTTCCGCCCTTCAGTGCCTTCGCTGACATTTCCCCTAACAACGTTATTATGTGCTGCGCAGTAAGACAGTGCAGTCAATAAGCTGTCTCGAGACCTCAGATAAAACGCAGAGTTCTTATCTCACCGCAGAACAATTACAGGCATCGCCCGGCAGCGAGCCGTGTGCACCCCAACGATGGAGCCTCTTCCCAGACCTCTGGGGCCACCGTGGCAAGGTGCCCACCGGCCCGCCGGGGGCCTCGCTCACGCGCCCCTGGCGGGTGGACCCAGTCCCCACCTCGCCTTCGTGGAGGAATGCTGGAATCGCCCCGGGGAGAGACAGCGCTTTCTCTCCGCCGTCTCTGACTCCGAAGCAACCGATTCCCATCAATCCAGCCTCACCTAAAACGAGTTCTTCCTGCATGAATTACCCACGTTCACTGCCCAGCTTGATCTCGTTCCCGCAATGGATAAAGCAAATGGCTCAGTCCAGAGGGAGTGGGTTATTGACTAAATGCTTAATTAGGCGCACAACCCTGATGTGGCCATTCTCCTACACTCAAGACGACTGGACCGTGGCACGGCAGCACCATGAATCTGGTTTGCTCTCATCTGCCCGAGCCACAGTGGAATCAATGGGGCAGCAATCTAAATTAAACGTTAAGACAAGCACACTGCAGTATGTTTATGTAACTGTGCAAAGAAACAGCGTGTGTCTCAGGGTCCTCTAGGGGGAAACATTATTTACTTCCCTACTTCCATATCAAGCACACTGAAGGTTTGTGTGGTACCATCTAGAAAGGGTTTGAGCACCTGACCGAAGACCTTCTAGCCTCCTGTATGGTTTCTGAATCTTTAGAAGTCTAGTACGACAGAGATCACGGTCCAAGGGTTAGTGCCTCTCTGCAGGTGCAACAGCAAACGTGCCCACGGGGCTTTCGGACCCCACTTTCCTTTCATAGAAGGATTGAGTATCCAATCCTTTTGAGTATCCAAAGGATTGGATTGAGTAGCCGATCCATAGAAGGATTGAGTATCCAATGCCAGCATGGCCGAGAGAGGTCTCACGTGTTTCCTGATTCTCCACGGTGCACTTGTCGGACTTTACGTGCACGTGAACCATCTGGGAGTCTTGTGAAAGTGCACACTCTGATTCAGTAGGTCTGGGCAGGGGCCCGAGAATCGGCGTTTCTAATAAATTCAAAAGCGGTCCCCGGGGGCTGCCGGTCCAAGGACCACACTTGGAACAGCGTGGGCCTGATGGGCGGGTTCCTTACTTTACAGCCAACTCAAACGTTGAGAGGGGAGGAGGGAAAAAAAGTAGAGCCGATGTTTTGGTGATAAGGTAAGTTGGAAGCCAGAGTGGGAGGCAGAAGGATACGAGGAACAAGCCGGTCCTCCCTTGGGTGAAGGGGTACATCCACGCTGGCTTTAAAGCCACGTCCTGTCTGATTCTTCCGTCAGGGTATCGTTTACGGAGCCAATGAACAGGCAGCATTGCAAGACTTAATGCTGTATGTATTTCCGATTGGCCTTTGCAAGGCACCCCCGATGGGCAGAAATGCCCTGGAATATGAAGAAAGAACAGGAGGAGGAGAGGACAAATTAGTGGTCATCCACACCATTAACTGAGTTGATGAACCTCAGGTCCCTGTAGAGTTGGAGGAAGAAGGGCCTAAAGCCAGAACTCAGCCCATGTCTGTCTTTTAACGACGTTCTCTTCTTCTTATCTCTGTAACAAGGCTCTTTTATTAGCTTGCAATTTCCTGCCAAGTTGATGAAATCTCCATTATGGTTTATAGTACAAAATAAGAAGATAAAGGAGATTTCAAAGGGCCTATGGCCCTCTCCTTCGTTTGAGGACCCTGCCTCCGCCGCTGCTCCCGCCCGGTGGCGTAGAGATGAACTTTCTGTCATGTTCCGAGACACTGCTCATTTTCTCTTCAGCTGAAAAATATGTATTTATTTTGCCGGTTTGCTCTACGATTCTGGAGGCCGGCATTTTCCATTTTAG
The DNA here is from genome assembly GCF_046562875.1 of Panthera onca. Taxonomy (NCBI): domain Eukaryota; kingdom Metazoa; phylum Chordata; class Mammalia; order Carnivora; family Felidae; genus Panthera; species Panthera onca. The sequence continues at coordinate 6,780,634 of NC_138349.1, forward strand.
TGCTCTCCGTTTTGAACCACACATGTAATTACCGCTGTCTTTTATTCTGTGTTTTCGGAGGACTCTTCCATTCAAACCGCGAGAGGGGACCAGAGCAGCCGTCGTTCCAGGGGGGCGAAAACAAAGCGTCAAGCCTTCGCGACAACCTCTACAAGCGTGCAAACACACAAGTGGAGGCAGGAATCGAAATCCCAACGAGCGGAGAAGCGGGCGCCGAACTAAATGCTCCCACTTGTCTTTTTCAGCATTTGGAGAGAGGACAGACTCAACCCAGGTGGTGCATCTTGGGGGCGTCTTATTTCTAAGGTGCTTTTCTTTAATTTTTTTTAACGTTTTTTTAAATTTATTTTTGAGACAGAGAGAGACAGAGCATGAACGGGGGAGGGTCAGAGAGAGAGGGAGACACAGAACCTGAAACAGGCTCCAGGCTCTGAGCAGTCAGCACAGAGCGCGACGTGGGGCTCGAACTCACAGACAGTGAGATCATGACCTGAGCCGAAGTCGGATGCTTAACCGACTGAGCCACCCAGGTGCCCCTAAGGTGATTTTCTTTAAAACTCCAGAGCTCTCAGGAGCCTTTCTTGTGGTTTTGGCCCGCTCCCTGTGTCCCTACCTCCTTCGGGCATTGGTTGTCGGGTCAAGGTCACAGAGGGCAAGTGCCTGTGCACCTCTCTGGACCGCCTGGATGCCCCGAGTGGCCTGCCTTCTGCTCCTCCCCTTGGACCACATTGAAGCCATGTCGGCTACCCTTCTTTTTTTTTTTTTTTTATTAAAAAAAATTTTTTTAATGTTCATATTTGAGAGACAGAGTGCAATCTGGGGGTGGGGGCAGAGAGGGAGGGAGACAGACTCCAAAGCAGGCTCCAGGCTCCGAGCTGTCAGCACAGAGCCTGACGCAGGGCTCGAACTCACAAACCGTGAGATCATGACCTGAGCCGAAGTCGGATGCTCAACCGACTGAGCCCCCCAGACGCCCCGGCCGCCGTTCATTTCTTGAGTGAGCCACACTGAGCCCACCGCCAGGGCCTGTGACAGGCTCTCTGCTGCCTGGCATGCCCTCCCTGGCTCTGTGCAGCCTTTCTTCGCTTCCTCTTCTCCCTATCGCCCTGGTCACCTTTCTGATTCATTCAGGTCCCTCTGTCATGTGGCCTTGGAGCACCTGTGCCTCTCTGTTACTACCCTTTGTTCGTGTGGCGATGTCTCTGTCGCCAGGAGGGTCTGCGCCACGAGGACAGAGGCAGGATTTACCATGTCTTTCACTGTCCCCGGCACATTTTGCCAGATTGCCTCACTTGGGTGACCAATTCGCCAAATTATCAATTACCAAAAGCTTCTCTGGAAACAATTTGAAAGGCTTAGAGCAATTCATGTTTCAGCAGGGTTATCAAAAATTCAGTCATTACGATGACAGTGCACGTAATTTGAATTTGGAGTATCATGTGTACGTCAGCAAAGTCAAGGGTTTTTGTAAATGTTCCGGTGAGTTAGTTTCTTTCAATTCAATAGATTTCCTTTGCCTTTTTTTTTTTTTTTTTTTAATGGGTGACAGAGAGAGAGGGGGAATACAAGAGGGCGGAGGGCGAGAGAGAATCCCAAGCAGGCTCTGTGCTGGGCCGATATGAGGCTCGATCCCATGACCCTGGGATCATGACCTGAGCCGAAATCAAGAGCCAGATGCTTAACCTGCTGAGCCACCCAGGTGCCCCTGCTTCTTCTCTTTCACTTTAGTCTTACTTGTCTGGATCCACTGAATTGTTTTCTTGAGCGGAAAGGAAAAAGATGGAGTTAACTTTCCAAACAGTTTGCAACGTAAGATACAACAAGAAATATGCTCCCGTTACAGGTGCCAGAGTGCTTTCCAAGAGGGTGTGCAAACCTGTTGTGCACCCATTAAACTTTCCATTAGTACCATATGAATTAGGAATCCTAATAAAAAGTGCAGCTGAGTCACCTTGATTCGGCTGCTATTTGCAGAAAGAGTTCAGATAGATAAAATGTGTTTTACAATTCAGATGCCTGAGAATTTCTCAGATGGATGGGCTTTCTCCACGTGCAGGTTAAGTTGTCCAGGGTGCATGAACGTGAACGTGAAGCTGGTACATTCATTTGGTGGAATGACAAATGGGGTAACGCCCGTGTGTGCAGGTCTGAGTGTTTGTGGGGGCGCCACAGGTGGGCACGGGCACACACATGAGTGAGAGCGTTCCTCCAGGGTGCCCATGGTCCCACCGCTTTCTCTCCTAGAAAAGATACCCATCATTAAGTAAAGAAGGAATGGCTGACAGACCACACTGGAAACGCATGGAAGAGATAGACACATCTATCCTTCATAAACTCCTTAACGATGTGCAAGGTCTAAAAGTCAAAGTACACACAACTGTTAAGTCAAAAAAATATATGGGGTGGGGCGCCTGGGTGGCTCAGTCGGTTAAGCGTCCAACTCTTTTTAAAAAAATTTTTTTTAATGTTTATTTTATTTTTGAGACAGAGAGAGACAGATCACGAGCGGGGGAGGGGCAGAGAGAGACACACACAGAATCCGAAGCAGGCTTCAAGCTCTGAGCTGTCAGCACACAGCCCGACGCGGGGCTCGAACTCGTCAACTGCGAGATCATGACCTGAGCCGAAGTCGGACGCTCGACCGACTGAGCCACCCAGGCGCCCAAGCATCCAACTCTTGATTTTGGCTCAGGTCATGGTCTCACAATTGGTGAGATCGAGCCCCACATCGGGCTCTGAGCTGATAGCATGGGGTCTGCTTGAGATTCTCCCTCTCTCTGCCCTCCCACACTCGCTCCCATGCGTGCATGCACACACGCGTGCTGTTTCAAATAAATAAACATTAAAAAATATGTATATGGGGCAAAACTATTTGCTGCAAATGTAGATAGTTCACTGAAAATAATTTTTGGCTCATCAGTAATTTGGGGTACTGATCATTGGAGGTATTGGTAAAGTCATGATTCGTTATTCACGAAGACTAATTTTGGCGATTGCCTTAGTACTGTTTGAAAACAGTACCGGCCTATAGTGGGTGTTGGGTAAATATTTGTTGACCGAATGAATAGATTCTGACACAAGCTCACACCGTTGTCTTCATGGACAGTCTGTAACGAGCCGTCTTGGGCCACTGCACTCCAAGCTGGGGCCCCTCGTGTGCAAAGCACGAGGCGGGATGAAGCATGAATCTCCGTTGACCTCAGCCCCAGGGACTCAAGCGCTCTGAGTGCTCCGGACTTGTGTGCAGACTGAGGCGTCGCCAAGTTCAGCCCAGTAATTCAAACCTCTGCAAATAATAACATCGACAATGAACAGCCCGACCCCCATCTGGGGCCGAGAAACCCTAGCTGAAGAAAAATTGAATTTTATTTTTCCTGGCCGGGTGTCCTTTATTCAGTTTTGATTTCCTTGGACAAATTTGTTAAGAATCTTGAACAATCATTCAGAGGGGCGAAATTGGGACACACCTTAGCCAGTGATCATATTCCTTGTTTAACAGAGCGAATGACTAACTGGAGAGGAGATGCAAAACATATTTAAACATGAGATTTCCGTTCTAAAAACTGTTCTGCCCTGTTGGTGGAGACAAAGTGAATGCACACGAAATACCCTGTTGGAAATGGCACTTTTAAGCTCGAAGTCTTTGGCTTCCTCTGTCCTTCTTGCTTTCCTCTCGGTTGTGGGGTGTCAGAGGGGCACGTTCTGGGCTTGTGCCCCCTCTCCCCCCACCTCCCACCCCGTCACGTGCACGGCAGAGGGAAGGTGGCCTAGAGACAGGCACTTAGATGGGCCCTGTTTTATGCAAATCAGCACTGCCCAATAATTCGGCAGGGTCGAGGAAGTGAGCTCTGTTTCCTGCTGGCACTGAACTTGGTCTCAGTACCTGGGGGGGTCTAGTTCAGGCTCAGTATTGGCTGTGTGACTGTGCGGAGTCCCTCTGCTTGTCTGAGACTCGGTCTCCTCTTCTGTAAGTGGCGGTGATGGCCAATGCCTGTGTTGGCCTTGGTCTGCCTCCCAGGAGGAACCAGGTGGCCCATTCCAAGACAGAAGACAGTCTAACGAAGAGCGTCCTTGGAGAGATGTGGGCAGGGTTCGGGGGCTGACAAGGCCCGGCGAGAGCCAAAAGCCTTGCCCACCCCTAGGCCTAAAGGGTTGGGAGAGGTCGCTGTTAACAGCAGGGGCTGGAACCGTGGGCCAGGGGCCGCCAGACTGATGGGAGCAGTGGATGTAGGTAGGACAACACAGCTCCTTCCAGAGTCTGGCCTGGGAGGGAGGGAGCCTGGGAGATCAATCCTATGACCCAGGGAGGGGGCCTGGAGCCTGTGCGCACATCTCTTCCCGACTCCGTGTTTGTCAGTGTTAGCTTAAAAAATCACGGTACAAGTATTTACACCATGGAAATTGGCCAACAGCACTACAAATCGGACTGTCTTCCAGAGACCTGGTCGTCAAGCATTGACCAGCAGGCCTCTCCTTGTCCGAGCTCTTCCTGCCTTTTCCTTAAGGCTGTGTTGTCCTCACTTGTCTGACCCATCAATGGGGCTTCCTCAGCCGGGAGCCTGGGGGGAGCAGCCGCAGGTAGCCTGTGCAGGAACCCTCAGAGGGCTTAGAAGACCCACAGCCCTCCCCCATTGTGATGGGGGCATCGGAATTCTATGGCAACAGTGGGTCCCCCTGGACCTCCCCTTCTAGGAGAGGCCAAAGGTCAGGAGCAGGAGGAGGGACATCTTCCAGATGCAGAGAGTTTACGAGGCAATGGGGACATAAGGGAGCCAACCTCAGCCACCTTCCGCTTCCCGCAGAAAATGGTCAGAGGAAGACGCTTCAACCCACCTTTAGACCAGGATGGAAGATGGGTAAGAAAGATGGGGACTCCTCTCGCCTTCCTCAGGTCACGTGGGTGTGGCCAAGCTCACAGAACTGGGTCTAGATCCCGCTTCTGCTGCTTCTCCTGGCATCCCTTTTGAGGAATCGCCTCACCTAGCCTCGGTTCCTTCACCTGTCGAATGGGACTCTTATAGCGTGCTCGGGGGGACTAAATGAAATAAATCCGGTGTGTAAAACACTCAGCACACTCGTGAACGTCCATTAGGCAGTCGCTGCTGTGTGCTTAGTCCTTCTAAATCAGTCTCTGTGTCTGTTACATGGGATCATAGTATACACCAAGGTTAGAGGGTTATTGTGTGGATTAATGACACAATTCATATACAGCGGTTAGTAGGATTCATGGAAACAGAGTAACCATTCATTACTTGGTAACTATTATATATATTAATGTATATACATATACATATATATTTTTTACTCCTTATACACCCTGCTTCATTCCTCAAAGATTTACAGTAATATATGGAAAATATTCAAAATAAAATAGGAAAGTATAAAAAAATAAAAATTCAGAATCAGTTTGAATATATTTTAGAAGAAGAGGCTGAGACCGGGAAAATACAGAACACATACAGGCCATATGGCCTACATGACAGCTATTTATATAATATCATCAGATTTGACACTGAGATTCCTGGCAGCCAAAGTAAAATGGGAAAGAGTGTGAACTACATAACACCAATCAGTCTCCAAGAGAAGAATACAAGTTTCTCAGACTAGCTTCCCTTCTTTCTATCAGCTACAACACCCATGAGGATTGTGTTTGCCTGGATATCATAAAAAGCTGACTACAGCGTCGTCACCTTATAAATAAGGGTTTGTATTTCTCGAGCAACAACAAATCCAGAAGTAGGCAGCTCAGGGCTGGTACAGACGTCCGTGGGGGTCATCGGGATTTTTTCGGTCCTCTGTTCTGTTATCCTTGGAGTGGGGCTCTTCAACTCAGGCAGGTAAATGAGGGGGGACGGTCAAGGAACAAAACGACCCCTGGCACCTGTCCTCTAAGTCTGTCTCTTTGGTGGGGGAAAACAAAGTTATCCCAGGGGCCCCGCCCCGCAGACCCCCGCTAGCGTCTCTTTGGGTCATGTGGCTGAGCTTGCTGCACGGGAGTTTGGGGAGGTATTTTTTATACGTCGCCTCAAACAAAGTCAGGGTTCTGCTGTATGGGGGAAAGCAAGAGAGAGCGTTTCGTTTCCTCTTGCGATCCCACGACTTCCCAGAGCCCGGTTTCGGATCTAGAGGCATTGCCTCCCGAAGTCTGACTTGAGCACTTGCTGTGGGGCCCTTCTGCTGCCAGCACCCAAGAGCATGAACAGAATAGTGCTGATCCTGAAGCTTCCCAAAGTAACTTGCAGACAAGTCGGGGAAATGAAAGAAATTGTTGGCTTTGAGTCAGCAGCGGCCCATTTGGGAGGACAGTAATTGCCACATTAGAGGTGACCGTCATTTTGCAGTTGACCTTGCTGGTTGAAATGTGGCTGTTGCCGGGTAGGAGAGGCTTTCTCCATACACTTTCACCTTCCTGTTTAATACTGCAATCGTTGCGTGATTGAATGCAGCACAAATTTCACCGCCAACTAGTTAAAAAGCTGTATTTCATGGTTACAATATCTAACAGAAGGGTTTATGTCACAGCTATCATGTTATCACCATTCAATATATATTTTAAAAGAGTGAAATTAAAATGCTAGAGCCGCTTTTTTTTTCCCCCCTCAGTGATTTAGTCCATAGACTTCCGGAATACAAATGAACTCAAATCAGTTGTCACTTAGCTGGGGAGAGCGATGGTTCCTAATGCTGCAGAAACTCCCACCCTCCCAGCCCCACCCCTGATTTTCCATAGCTGCCCAGACAGGAATGTTGACACAGCCAGACCGGAGGAAGAGAGAAAGGAAAGGTTACGAGTCTGGAGGCCCTCTGTATTATTTGTATTTACTTTGGAAAAAGAATTGTTTTAAGACATGAAAAAAACATAACAGAAGGAGTTAGAAGCCTATAGGTTGACTTTGGCAAATGTCTAGGGTATCTTGCTAAGTGGGAAAGCAAAGAGCAGAACAGTACGTATCACACGGTCTGATGTTTGTAGAGTGACGGAAACCTCCTCTGCAGGTGGCCGTGTCTCCGTCTGTGAGCGCGCAGCCGCGAATATTGAATATTGTGATCCGGGGTGACAGAAAGGTGGGGAGAAAGTCACCAAAAATGACTGTTCAATAAGGAGGCGTTCGTGGTGTTTAGAAACCGCATGTATACTATGATCCTAGATATGCCACATTATACACAGGTACACACACACATCTACACGTCCATGGCTGCACGTGCATGTAATGGGGATGTATGCCTAGGATGGTCACCATCTGGGGCCCCTGGGTGGCTCAGTCGGCTAAGCGTCCGACTTCGGCTCAGGTCACGATCTCACAGTTCGTGAGTTCGAGCCCCGCGTCAAGATCTGTGCGGACAGCTCAGAGCCTGGAGCCTGTTTCGGATTCTGTCTCTCTCTCTCTGCCCCTCCCCTGATCGTGCTCTGTCTCTCTGTCTCTCTCAAAAATAAACATTTAAATAAATAAACATTTAAAAAAAAAAAAGATGGTCACCACTGAGTTCAGGGGAATTTGATTGCGTTATGTTTTTATGTTCACATCTTCTTAAACCATGAGTATGTGTTATAACGGTAAACGGAAACAAATACGATGATCTTTGTTGTGGAAAAAAAGAGAACGTAATGGGTGCATTTAGTTACAAAATGTTTAAATAGTGGAACATAATAGGGGGAAAGAGTCATCCTCCTTCCTGGTTCCTTCCTCCATTCCTCCTCCTTCAGGGAGCCTTGGTGCTGGCTGCTGGCTGGCCGGGCCCTAGCTCCCGGCTGGCAAGGCGGGCACTGGCTGGGCACTGCTCTGAGCCCCATCCCATCTCTCCTCGCTCCACGTGCAGTCATTCCAAAGTGTTTCCTGAGAGTTCTTTGATTCGGATGTGTTCTGTAAGTTAGGCATTGTGGTCTTGCGTGCGTGGATTATTTTTTTCACATAAATGGCGTTGAGCTAGGGGCGCCTGGGTGGCTCAGTCGGTTAAGCGTCCGACTTCAGCTCAGGTCACGATCTCGCGGTCCGTGAGTTCGAGCCCCGCGTCGGGCTCGGGACTGATGGCTCAGAGCCTGGAGCCTGCTTCCGGTTCTGTGTCTCTCTCTCTCTCTGCCCCTCCCCCTTTCATGCTCTGTCTCTCTCTGTCTCAAAAATAAATAAAACGTTAAAAGAAAAATTAAAAAAAAATGGCGTTGGGCTATAGATCTCATTCTGCTTCTTTCTTTTTCCCACTCAGCACTGTGTTTCAAAGGCCGCTCGGCCGCTGTGTGTCACCTAGCCCAGTGCTGCCCATTGCTGCTGAGAACACCCCACCAAGTACACATCACGTAGGACGTAATCTCCCCCCCCCCGCTTTTGACGTAAACAGTCACGTACTGAACGCACTTGCACAGGCAGGGAACAGGAGCCACCTGAGTATACAGGTACGCTGTGACGTGAGAAGGCATGAGGGAGAATGGCAGTGTTGGTCAAGTTCCTTATAATCCAGCAGAAAGCAAGGAGGACTGGCCTGAGGCCTGGCGGTAGGTTTGGGGACCAAGGAGGGGACAGCTGTGAGCAGAGATACAACCTGCTAACAGTCATCGAGCACTCTCTGGTGCGTGGACTTTCTTTTAATCGCACCCACGCTGTCAAAGAAGTGTTGTTATTCCAATTTACAGACAAGGAAACTGGGGCGTGGAAAAGTGAAGTCTCTTGCATAGGCCTGACCTCATAGGAGGGAGAGCCGGGATTGGACTCGGGAACTTTGAATCCACAGTCTATGACCCAGCCACCAAATTCTGCTTCCTCCCTTTGTTGGAAGGCCTCTGTGCTCTGACCCCAGGGATAACCCCTGGCTGAAGAGAGCTGCCTCCTCAAAAATCACCCCCTCTTCCTAGATCAACCCACACCTGGTGACTGATCGATGAGGGTTCAGAAAAGCCCAGTCCCGTCGCCCTAACTCAGGATGATTCTGAGAGGCCATCACGCGCCCAGAACTCTCTGTGGGGTGGGTCAAGGCCTCCCTTGGGACGTCTTCCCTCTGCCCCGTCCTATTTCCTTCCTTCCTGTTCATAGGGAGATGCCAACCGCCTCCCCAGATAATCTTTATTATCACTATTTTGCTTTGTATCCTATCCCCTATTTTTTCCCTCTCCCCTCTACCGTTCTGCCTTCTCAGGGCAGAGTCAGCTACGTTTCTCCTCCATCTCCTACCGGGGGAGGTGGGCTCACCCCTGTGAACGTGGGCTGGGTCCTCAGCCCCGGTACGGGGAGCGCCCTGACAGGAAGAAAGAGCTCAACCCATTTCTGTCTTCTCAGAGCACATCAGCTTTTGCTCACAGGTCACACCCCCCCTCACCAGGCCACAGAAACATTTCCAGGCTCCAGCACAGCAGGGGCGGGCCCCGGTAACTTGAAACAGCCCGCAGTGATGGCCTTGGGCCATTACAATATTTTTTGGTCTTGGAAAGAATACTTGCAAATTACGAAAATTACGCCATTTCCTTCGCCCACCAGAAGCACCCAAATTGCATTTTGATCACGTTACAGAGGAAGCCCTGATACTTGGCTTTGAGGTTCAGATGTGTCTGGATTTAATCACGGCCTGTGCTGGTTTTCTAGTTCCCTCAGATTGGACTAACGCAGAAGACACCGGAATCCATCACAAGTGCTATGTTGAAAGAACCGCACAGCCCACGTGTGTCTCAGCAAGTGGAGGGGAGGCTACCCCCAATCTACAAGGTTCGAGAGAAGGTGAGTCCCGGGCGCTGGCCCGGGCCACGCGTCCCTGTGGCTCTCCAAGGGGGCAGCACCCGCTGGCATTCCTGGCCCGTCAATTCTTCCTCGGAAGGAACTACTCTTTCGTCATCTTTGGGTCCTTAAATGCGGGTAGCATCCCACGTCCTATCCTGGTCACTCTGACACCCCAAATACTTCCTAGAAGGAACTGCCTCCTGGCTCAGACGATCAAGTTAGGCTCCTCTGTGGACAGGAAAACACCGTCTTTGGTTACAGCTCGCAGATCGTTAACATGCACGTTCTGCCTCCCTGGCCAGTTCACCAGCGACTTCAGGGGCACGAAGTGGCCTCAGGGAGAAGCCAGTGTGGACTTCACCCTTAGCTAACTCACGCAGCCAACCTGGGCCAGGATCCTTATTGGTCAGAGGAAGACCTTTGGTCTTGATGGCCTCCAAAGTCCCTTTCCAGCTTTCAATTCCACGAGCTTATACGCTTTTCCTTCTTTGCCTCCAAAGAGGGTGTCTGGAAAGAGAATTTTTATGATTTTCCGCAAGATCACCAATGAGGTTGACTTTTAAAGCCTTGAGTTGACAGGCACACCCATGACCTCCTGTCCCGCGCCGTCTGCTCCTCTCCGGTGATGGGTTTAGCTGTCTGCAGGTTCTGCCAGCACGCTGGGGTTCTGATGTGTCTTTTTTCCAACTCCTTCCCAATCTCTTCTAGCAAGCGGTAGATAACAACTTCCCCTTCTCCGTACACGACAATCGCTACAGCTTTCAGAGCTCTGGATGCTACCTTGACTCTGTGAGTATTTCCCTCCAGAGTACTAGCAAAACTGGGAGTGCCTCTAGCACGTGATGCTAGACGACTTTCCCCAACTCGGGAACGAGGTCATGTGTGCACCTCACACTTCTCAAAGTATGAACTGCCCCATTCGCGAGCTTTCGTGGGAAGGTCTGTAACGGGAAAGAGGGGTTTCCCATGTGTGTCTCTGGTGGATAGAACCAAGCCCCGCCGGGACAGGTCAGAGGGAGGCGAGCTTACAAAGTACAAAGGACTTCCCATAACTGGAGTTGTCTTTCCCCTAGAGGGGGTGAGTTGCCCTCAGCGGAGGAAATAAAGTCTGAGAGCACGTAGTGGCGGTTAACACAGCACCGTGCCGTGGAAACCTATATGTTGTGAGCGGCACACGCGACTGGAAAGGTTCTAGTAGCCCCGTGGAGTAAAAAAGAGGTGACATTAATTTTACTAATGCATTTTATTTAACTCGATAATTCCCCAAATGATCAGTTCGACACGTAATCAATGTAAACATTACTCATGAGATATTTTACATTCCCCAAGCGAAGTCTTTAAAATCCAGTTTGTGTTTTATTCTTGTGGCACCTCTGAGTTTAGAAGACCCACATTGGCAGTGCTCATGTGGCCATGGGGCTGTCAAAGGAGGCAGGGGAGGGTTAACACAGCTGAGGTAGAGGGTTGGATCACGTGATCTCTGAGACTCTTTCCCAACTCTGAAAGTCCATGATGATGACGACGACGACGACGTTAAGAATAACCACCATTTATGGGGCGCCTGGGTGGCTCAGTCGGTTAAACGTCTGACTTCGGCTCAGGTCATGATCTAGCGGCCTGCGAGTTCGAGCCCCACATCGGGCTCTATGCTGACAGCTCAGAGCCTGGAGCCCGCTTCTAGTTCCGCGTCTCCTTCTGGCCCTGACCCTCCCCTACTCACACTCTGTCTCTGTCTCTCTCTCTCTCTCTCTCAAAAATAAACATTTAAAAAAAAAAAAGAATACCCACCATTTGTAAAGCATTTGCCCTGTGCTAGCATCTCCTATGATCTCATTGAACCATCACGACAACACTGCTGGCTAATTACTCTTATCATCCCCGATTTAGAGACGAGGAACCTGAGAACAGTGATGCTAAAAACTTGCCCGAAATTACTCTTTCCTCCAGCCTACCATCTTTAAGCTACATTGAAGTGGTTTAACCTAAAAAAAAAAAAATCTGGTTTTCCCTGGCAGAGTGTTGAACACAGAGCGAGAATACCCACTCTGCCTGACTCTCTAAACGGAATGTTTAACATCATTTTTTAAATTATCAAAGTAACAGATGTCCTTTACAACTTTCAAAGAATACAGAATCAAATAAATTTTCTTAAAAATTTGCACTCTTACTTTCCCTCCTCACAATCCTACCTTGATGACTCACAGATAATGGTTCGGTGGGCAAAATTTGAGAATTTTTTGCAATTCACATGCAAATATACACACATAAGCGTATGTGTTGTTAATGATATAAACAGGATTGTACCACATATATTCTATCAGAGCTATGTTAGTCTCCTAGAAAACACTGGAAGCTTTCCAACTTCCTCTACATTCTGGGATAGTTTATATAAAGTGTGGAATTTCAGTTTAACGAGGTTTAGGTAGAATTTGCCCATAAAATTATTTGAGTTTGAGAACGTTTTTAGTTTTTGTTTTTTTGTACTGTTTTCCCTTTTTAATTTCTCCATTGATTATTAATCTATTAAAACTTTCTATTTTTCTTTTTAAAAAAATTTTAAGGGTTTATTTATTTATTTATTTAGAGAGCATTTGAGTAGGGGAGTGGCAGAGGGAGAGGGAGAGAATCCCTGATTCAATCTCACAACCTCTCATGACTGTGAGATCGTGACCTGAGCCAAAATCAAAAGTCGAATGCTGAACCGACTGAGCCACCCAGGTGCATTGTTAAGATTTTATTTTTAAGTAATCTTTACACCCAAGGTGGGGCTTGAACTCACAACCCCGAGGTCAAAGTCACACACTCCACCAACCGAGTCGGCCAGGTGCTCCCCAACTTTCTATTTCTTCTTGAGTAGATTTTGTTGACATGTGTCTAAAATGTATTTGTTTCCAAATCTGTTGGCGTAACATCTCCTAAAATACTCTTCGTTTGCTGTTCTTTTATGTCTTTTTAGGTTGCGTGTTTAATTCATATACTTGCAACTGTTTTTGTTAGTAAACCTACTAAAACTAGGAATTTTCCTTAGATTATTGCTTTGGCTACATCTGAACATGTTTTTAAACTAGAGTTTCATTATTATTTGCTTCCAAATAGTCTATGATTTAATTTTTAATTCTAAAAATAATTTAGAAGAATGTTTTGAATTTTCTACGTAGCTAGAATTTTTTCAGATCATCTTTTGTTGCTCATATCTAGTTCAATGGTTTATATAAGTTCTATAGAATATGAATTTTGAACTATAAAGATTATCTTTGTTATCTTGTACATGATTGATTTTAACAAAAATTTCATGGGTGTTTACAAAGTTGGTTGCAAAATTCTTAATTTTATTAAAGGCCATTAATTATGTTATTCAAATCCTTCATAACCTTTTCTTAATTTTTGTCTTCATCTGTCAATTTTTCCTTCTAAGATTATTCTTGAGTTTCTAAATTTTTGTAACCTTATGTAATTCTTTCAACCTTATATAGTTTAATATCATATTTTTCTGCATAATAATTCATGAATATTTTATGTTCTTGGTGGCTGTTATTATTTATCAATACAAAGCATCTTTTACATACTTTAGTGTTTCTAGGCATGAATTCTGAATTGCAATTTTAGCTTTGCCACTATTACTTTCCTTTTTTTTTTTTAAAATAATTTGTCAAATTGGTTTCCATACAACATCCTGTGCTCATCCCAACAGGTGCCCTCCTCCATGCCCACCCCCATCAATCCTCAGTTTCCCCTCTTCCCCACCCCTCATCAATCCTGTTTATTCTCAGTATTTAAGAGTCTCTTATGGTTTGCCTCCTTCCCTCTCTGTAACCTTTTTTTTCCCCTTCCTCTCTCCCCTGGTCTTCTGTTGAGTTTCTCGGGATCCACTTATGAGTGAAAACATGGTATCTGTCTTTCTCTGCCTGACTTATTTCTCTTAGCATAACACCCTCCAGTTCCATCCACGTTGCTACAAATGGCCAGATTTCCTTCTTTCTCATTGCCAAGCAGTATTCCATTGTATATATAAACCACATCTTCTCTATCCATTCGTCAGTCGATGGACATGTAGGCTCTTTCCATAATTTGGTTATTGTTGAAAGCGCTGCTACAAACATTGGGGTACAAGTGCCCCTATGCATCAGCACTCCTGTATCCCTTGGGGAAATTCCTAGCAACCATCATTACTTTCCTATTGCTCACATTCATTACTTACATTATGGTTTATTTCTTTGTCTTACTTTTTAGTCAATTTGTATTTTTTAAAAAAAGGGTTTTTTATGTTTATTCATTTTTGAAAGACAGAGAGAGACAGAGCAAGAGCGGAGGAGGGGCAGAGAGAGAGGGAGACACAGAATCCAAGCAGGCTCCAGGCTCCGAGCTGTCAGCACAGAGCCCGACGTGGGGCTCGAACTCATGAACCGTGAGATCATGACCTGAGCCGAAGTCGGACGCTTAACCGACTGAGCCACCCAGGCGCCCCTGTATTTTTTTAATTATAAATAGGATAGAGCATTTTTTTAAAATCTAAGAGTCATTGTTTCTTTGTATAAGAATTCCATCCATTCAGATTGTTGTGATAATTTATGTTTTGGGTTTTATTTCTGTTGTTTCATTGTCTGTTTCCTATTTACCATGTTTGCAGCTTGTTTCTTTTAATTTGTCCCTCTCCTGACTTAGCTAGATTGAATTTATTTGCTCACTGGCTTCTATTGTCTACCAGTGGTTACCCTTAACTATAAATGTTTAAGAAATACATTGATATTATATTACCCTATGAATATAAAATGTAATATCTATAGTTACCCCTAACTCCCAGCCCCCAAGGGTGTGGCGAGTTCTTCAACGTACTGACCTTCCTCACTTTAGTGGCCAGACTGTGCTGTCCCAACTCATGGAGGTGCCATTTTCATGGGATAATGTTAAGTGGCACCTCCTGGGTTTCACAGCTATCAAATTGAAATCCTGCAAATTTCAATTCCAGATTTGTTTCTCTCTCCCCCCCTTCCTTCCCCCTCCATTCCTTCCTTTTTGTGGATTCTTACCTGAAGTTTCAATATATTTCAATTTTTCATAGTTACATTATCAGCAAGTATTTAGACGTGTTTAAATTTGTTTTTCATTTTTTCATTTTTTTTTTTTTTAATTTTTTAGAGAGAGAGAGCAGGGAGGGGCGGAGAGAGAGAGGGTGAGAGAGAATGCCAAGCAGGCTCTGTGCCGTCAGCCCAGAGGCTGACGTGGGGCTTGAACTCACAGACTGTGAGATCATGACCTGAGCCGAGATCAAGAGTCAGATGCTTAACCGACACCTCAACAATCTTCCGGAAGGATTAGGGCTCCCATTGTTATTCCCGGCAAGTAGTTAGACTGAATTACAAGCTTTACTTGTTGCTGTCCTTGTACCTCTTTCCCCTATTCATTTTGTCTCTTTCTTTTATTTTACTTCACTTTTTTTCCTGGACTATCGGCAAGTACCTTGTTAGAAAGGTGCTCGGGCAGCGTCTTCCCTTCGTGTCTCTAGAACCAGCCTCTCCCGTTCTCTCTGCCCCAGCACCAGGGACACATCCATGGGGACTACATTCCTCCTCAAACCCCTTGGATCTGGAGCCTCTACACTGTCCCCGTGAGGTTCCCCACAAACAGTCCCGTTACTAAACTCTCTTCAAATTACCCTAAATTGAGGGCGTCTCCTGCTGTCACTCTGAATGATACTGGTCCTTATGAAACAACAAACTCACTTTGCTACAGAGGGTCCTTGTGTGATTTTTTTCAGCTTCCCGTGGGTTTATCGGATGCCACTCCATCATGAGTCCAGGACGATCTATAATGTAAAGTCTGGGCAATCTCATGTCCATTTCCTTCTAGTCTTTTGTCGAAGCATAGTGTTCTCTTCTAATTATGGGTCAGATCGAAAGCACAATTCTGAATACAGGGTAATTCTCAGGTTCACATGTGAGGTCCTGAGAGTTAATGAGGAATCCTGTGGGCAGACCCCCGAGGGTGTTGCTTCCTGAGTGGGAAAGAATTCAGCTTCCCTCGGAGTGAGAACCTTCTACCCCACTGAATGCTGGGATGCAGCCAGAGGCAGATTCACTGAGGTGCCACCTGGGTGCAGAGAACCTGACTGGGGTGCCTGGGAGTCTAGGCTGGCTAATAGGCTGTTTCCAGCTGTGGTCTCTCTGGTTCTGCCCTCTATGTCTCTAGAAGACCAATCCCCTTGGCAAGTAAATCCATTGGTGGAAGTGGAAGGTTACGAGAACAATAACGAAACTCCACCAGCATGCTTTCGGTGTTGATTTATAGGTTGGCAAAGGATTCCTCTCATAGCGGTTGCCATGTTGTGTATTAAGACATAGGCTATCATGTAGCTGGTTTTATTAAAGACTTCAGAACTCTTTGACTTTGAATATTTTTCTCCTAATCTTCTTATAATTCTTCTCCAGGGCCTGGGACGTAGGAAGATCTCCCCAGAGAAAAGGCAACACGTTTCAAGAAATTTCAATCTGTGGGCATGTGACTATGTCCCATCTTATCTTGATGGCTTTTCAAATAACCAAATATCATATGTCTGTCAAGAAATCGTGGTGGTCCCAATTTTCAGACGCTTCCCAAAGCATTATAATGAGATATGGAACTCTTTTAAATTTATTCCTCAGAGAAGCTATACAGAGTTTTTGAAAAAGAATCCCAAAGTAAGTTTCACTATTGACAAATTTTTGGTTCTTCACGGGAGCCCTAAATCCTTCCAGAAGATTGTGGATGAGTTTTGTAATATTGGTATCGCCCTGGACATTCTAAAAGCATGTGTTTTCTGATCCAGCACCACTAGCTGAAATAGGATTTACATTAGAGGTTGGAGACTATATACGCCTTATGCGGAGGTGAAGGACTCTTGCAGTGATAAACAGAGACTAAGGTCCTTATGTTGAGAAACTGGAAAAGCTACAGATTATGTTATCATCATGTCATTATGTTGTTATGTTACCACTCCCCACCTTGAAAATATTTCTGTTTTTTAATAAGGTTGAAAAACATTCAAGTCCTTATAAAATAAAGATATGCGAAGATACACACACTGTAAATGAAAGGATTTTGAACAAAAAATGTATTTGAATGAACATTAAAATTGCCACATTACCTTTGGGTGAAGTTTTAAAAATGATGTAATTAATATATGATTCTATTTTTCTTTTGAAAGTTCAAACCATACAGAGGAACCAGAAGTCCCCCTTGATTTCATCACATCTCCAATCCTTGTCCTGT